>NC_047533.1:14003661-14750536 GCF_012275295.1 Melopsittacus undulatus | reverse complement strand
GTCTGGATTTGGAATCTATCACTTAATGAGTAACTCAGTAACTGAGTAAATCCAGGAGATGTGAGATGTTCTTAGTATCATGTATCCGTGGCCAGGTATAAGTGAAAAATATCTACTTGTGAGGACACCAAAAATTAGTTGTTTTTGTGAAATGCACATTGTTCATGTAGTTACTTAATACAAGTACTGCAGATATCGAAAAAGAGGAACTTTCATATATTTTGGTTCTTAGTATAGGGTATATTAAAAGAAAGAGACTTCTTTTTACTTCCTGCATGATGAGGGTCATCAGAGCTGGTCCAGCATTGGAAAACTGGTTGATATTTCTGTTTAAGAAACAAAGTAAATAAAACACAATCCCTGGAGTGGATACCTCTGCCATGATCCCTTGGAAGGTTCCTTATTGGACAGAGGTGCTTTCTGTCCACACACAGGGCCTGGCGATCACACACATGTGGGGAATGAATTCCTGCAGGCTTTATAGCCACCTCTGCACAATAACAATAAATAATGAAATAAATGCAGGGCACTTTTGCTGCTTGGTTCTCAAAGCAGTGCACAGACCACTTAAACAGTAGTGCATTGATTTTTCTCACCCTTGGAATACAGCACTCCTGTGTCAAAACATGGCTGCTGTTTAAAAGCACATAGCAAAATTACACAGTGTTTAGGACAGGAATCAGAGTGTAAAAACTACAGGATATTTTCAAGGATGCAAAATGTAAGCATAGTTGTATATGAATATTTTCTTTTTTAATGCATTTCTGTCACTGCTGTTTGACTTCAGAGAAGTTTTGCAGGAAAAAGCTGTGTTGCCAATCTTTAGTTGCTTAGCCAAAGCACTTCTCTTGCTCTTCTGTAGTCACCTTCCTTTTTTTGTTTTTTATTTTTAGTACTGAACTACTTACCATTGTTCATGCACACAGTGTAATCAATACCAATAGTTGAACCTCATCAAAGCAGGAGAAGCAGTTGTAGTATTGTTGGACAGATCTGTTATTTTTATCAATCTAGATGGATACAAGTAGTAAAAAAACAGAGGATGGGAACTCCAAATACCATAGTAAAGGGCCTGACCCCCAGCTCTGCTTGAACAGCCTGCACTGAAATCTGTTCTTTCAGAGCTTAGCTGCTCTTGGTACCTAAGCTAGGCTGATGGAAGTCTTCTGGGCATGTCTTTCTCTGCTGTGACCATGCTCGTGAGTGCACTCTGCAACCTATCTCTCCTAAGGTGGTTTTGTGTATGTGTCACACCTAGTGTTGAACTTCTTAACAGATGTTATTGCAACCCTTTAGCCTTTCCCTTGGAGCTTTAGAGCTACTACTTAAAAGGCCTTATTCATTATGTCTTCCTTGATCCCAAGGTATTTGTGTTTGCTCAGATTAAATGCAGGTGCTTTTACTTGGAATTCCTGCTATCTTTTGGTTCTTCCACATCTATGTTAATATTTGTTTTCAGTGGGGCCAGAATTGCAGTGATAATTTCCTTAGTTTTTATTTATCTTTTTCATGTGTGCATATTGATCACAATTATTCAGTTTATAGGAAGATGTCCCAGTTTATTTTCCAACATGTTCTTGCCAATAGTAATTTATAACTTTTCCAAAGCTCTTAAATCCTGCATTAGAAATTTGAATTTGAGTATTTTACTGTTTCTAGTACCGCGTTACCTTGCAGCAACATGTTTTCCATTAGCTCCTCCTTTATTTATAAGAAACAAATGGAAAAAGCTTAATGAACTTGATCATGTTTTTATTTTTTTTTAATTAATGGGACAGAATGTCCAAGACTGAGCAGGCTAACTCTTTTCTTTGCCCTTTCTCATATTTTTCCTAAGCCCTAAATTAATATCCTTGATAACGAATGCTCTATCATTGAATGCTCAGAAGCAGTATATTTTAGAGTCTTGCTTCAGATATAAATGTAAGATATTACTGATTTCCATTCCCAGCAGTTTAAAGATGCAGGGTTTGGGTGGTTCTTTTCATGGTAAGCTCTAATGACACACTGTTAGAGGAGCTACTGTGTGTTCAGTAGTGAGGAATGAAGCTCTAAAGGTCTGGAAGTTTGGAAAAGTTCAGATGCCTCAAAATGCTTGGATTCCTCTCAAATTTTTCTTAGCTGTATAAATCTACCACCCAGCTGTCATCCTCTGAGGAATTAGCAAAAAAGTGTATTTATAAGACAAATTGTTTGGCCGATGGAGAGAAATATGTTAGCAATATTTTTTGATTCACATTTGAAAGTAGAATATTTCTTCCATTGCAGTCAGAAGTCAGGGCTGCAAGTAAGTTCTTTCCAGCAGACTTACAAAAGCCTTTTTCTTTCTGCAGGCATTTAGCCATACCACCATGGGCTGTGATCTTGTCAGTTCTCATAAGCTAGTAACACCAATGGTAACAAAATACTTTCCCTCGTTGTAGGATGTACATTTCCATGAATTGGGTTGGTTCATCTCACATATGAAGTGTCAAATCTTTCTTTCTTTTTTTGTTTTTGTTGAAAGCATGAAGAACACTGGAAGAATTTTGGGCAGTTTTCTCGCTATTAAAAGCAAGTCATGCAAGGAGAAGCCATTTCTCATAACTGATTCAGTAATGGCAAAAACCTGCTGAGCCCAGACATAGCCTGAAGCACTTTTCTCTGTGGTTGTCCTGGTGTAGCAAGCTGACTGTATGAGACAGGATCAGGCCCAAAACATGTAAATGAGCTGGTACAAGGTTTTGAAGTGCAAACCCGCATCTGGATTAATAATACCAGAAAAGACAAACTGAACGTGCACTCTCTCTCCTTTGCTATACAAGCCATTATTGTTCAGGTGGATTTAAAAGGGCTTTACAGCCTAGCTCATTTATACAATGTACTAATATGTATTACTTCTCCTGCCACTGAAAGCCAGCCACTTACAAACTAAAACATGGCATCAGTTCAACAGCATGTAGCAGCAAACTGCAGCATGGTAGGCGCTGAGCACAGTAAAGATCTCCAGCTGAAGCAGTGCAGAGAGCAGCAGGAGGGAGAATTCAGATTGCACAGTGTGTATTTAGATAGGACTTGCAGCTTGAGGTGATTTATGGAAAAAAATACCTGGGATGTCAGTGAGCAGTGAGCAGGCTGAGCTTGGTCCTGAGCCTCGCTTAGAAGGTGACACTGCTAATGCTGCAGCACTCCCTGGCACCAAAGGAAAAGAAACTTTTTACTATGTCATTAGCACTACTAGCAAAAGAAACTGAGTTTTCTCCTCTTAAATAGACCCTGCAGACATAAGTAGAGCTCAGCATCTGAGTTCCTCTGACAACTCTATTTTCCTTTTGTAATATTTCGATTGGCAACACTTCTTTGAATAGGTGGTTTATTAGAGAGAGATGCATTTGCTGCTCTGCAGCAATAGGCCTCTCTTCCTGTGAAAGCACAGTATTATGAATGCAAAAGACTTTTCTTGCTAACACCGCTGAGAGGATGGAAGTTCTGGTGGGAAGACTTCCAAGTGAAACTTTGGCTTCCCTCAGCTGGAGTGGCACAGTCTCCATACTAACAGCACCTTCCCACCCCCCCCCCCCCCCTATTTTTTTTTAACCACAAACTTCCCCATGTCACAGCTCTGTGCAAATATTTCCCATATGTCAGCTGGCTGATCCAGTAATCACTTAGGGCTGGAGTGTAAGTTACACAAGCGGCAGCAAGCACACAAATATCTGAGCTGTACAATTCTGATTCCATGGGATTTAACTATGGTGAATTGAACTGATTTTTAAATTAGAAACTTTCTCTTAATAGCTGTGTAGATTCAGTGCTAGAAAGCTATTATTCTGTTTCCCACTTTACTCCTAGCCAATGTAGAATGTCTCGCTTGTGTTTTAATGGTGCCTCTCTTGCTGTTTGCTTTCTCCATTTGCTTTCAATTCTATCCAGTGTGCTGTCATTATGCTGTGAACTAGATTATTTGGGTAAGAACTATCTTTTTTTGAAGATCTAGAACATACATGGCATTTCATAAACAAATTAATTAATAGTGTACTCTATCATTTATTTTATATCTGTAATACTGCTCTTCAACTGACTGTTGACTGTAATGTTCTGGACAAAGTAATAGCCAGAGAATATTTTGATTTTAGGGAATTCTGTGAAGCTTTAAATTAATCTTTTCCTTCAAGGTGGTAGGAGCGCACTCCTCATCACAACACTGGCTGAGTATGTGCTGGCATTCATGGGAGGCAGAAGAAATATCATGGTGTGGGGATTTGGATTTCTGAGACTTCTTAAAAAGAAATGCTCTTCAGAAAAGAATGCTGTGAACAGCCCTGGCTGCAGGTTTCACTCTCTGCTCTTGTGTGCGTGTCTGTGTGCACAGTGTTCATCTGGTCTCCAGCTACACTGTGTGGGGCTGGTGGGTGGGTAGTGAACTGTTGGAGACAGGCAGGATGCATGCTATGGTGCAGGGGGCAAGGAAAACCCTGCTCCAACTTTGCAACTGTTAGGAGCAAGAGCTCTGGCTGATGGAGTCACCTTCTCCCAGATCATCACCACTTTTGTACTTTCTGTTTACCCACAAAGATCTAAAAGTATCTTTGCAGACAGTTTTACTGACTAGTCTTTACACTGGCTCTGAGTCCCTGTGCAAGCCTTACCCTTGCCTCTTTTCCATCTTGATTTCTTTCCTCCATTTCCTATTTTTCTTGGGTTTCTGCACTTCCAGTTTATTTTATTCTGTCTTAATTTGCCTTTCTTTTTTTTTTTTTCCTTGGTATCTTTTTCTCCTTTCTCCCTCTTCTATTCCCCAACATTTTTTCTTTATAATACAGTTGCAGGTATGGACATTGAATGCTGAAGAAAAATAGAACAAAAATGGTTTCTATGCTGGATTCCTGTTAGATTCATTGTCTTTCTTGCCCACAATTTTCTCTTTCACAATTCCATTGATTTTGAAGGTATATATTTTGCAGTGAGCAGTGCTATGAATGAATGCATCCTACAGTCTGTCATGAGCAGATCCAGTCACAAGGATTGAAGCACTTATTCGGTTATAGCTGACAATAAAGAGGTTGTAAATGTGGCATTTGGGTTGTACTGCTTGGCTGCCACATTTATGAGTCTTTCTTTTCTTCTTTCCTCCTTTTTCTGTTTCTTTGTTTCTGGAAGTACAAGGGATGCAAGCTCTCTTCCATGGTTTTGGACAATATTTTTACCTGATTTACCTGATTGTGTGAAGGGGTTTTTACATTAAAGGTAAGCTCTAGCCTCATCCTCAAGATTTAGAAGGAAAGAAGCCCAGGTCCAGAGGCTACTTGGCAGAATTTCTATATTATTAGTTGCATTGGATATGAATTGGCTGAGCATACCCCTGACAAGAACACCCACCAACATGGACCTCTACATGATGTGAATTTTTAAGCATGCAAGTGCCTGCAACCTTTCCTCCTCTGGTTGGCTGCCACAATCCAAAAAGTTAGTGGATTTGGCTTAGGTAAGGGTCACCTAAGCCAAGCTGGATGTACCAGTTGACAAAGTTTGTTCTATGCTTCCCCCAGGAAGATTTTTGGGTGTTCCTGAAGCTTCTTCGGGGATGACTCTGAGTTCAGTAGAGTTTCAGGGTGTCAGGAGAAGCAGAAGTGCTGTTCTTGGGTATAGAGAGAAGCCCTCACAGAGAACAGTAGTCCTTGATCATGCATGAAGGTGCAAACTGCATCTCTGTGCACCTGCTGGAATAAAACTGGCCTTAGATGTTCTTTTTTTGAAAGCTTATTTTAATGTCTGTGTAGCAGCTCTGTAGAAAAACATATAGGAAAATTAAACTCTCATTGCCTTCAGTTGCAAGGGGAAGAAGCAGAGCAATTCTTTACCATACTTTACAACTCAGAGTTATTTACTATAGCAATTATTTCTGGGAGTTCAGAGTAATTTTAGGACCTTTTTTTCTGTTTTTTTCTTTCTGGCAAAAACCTGCAGAGATAAAAATGCCTCTTGCCACCCTGATACAGTGGCAACCACTGCAAAGTAAAGTGCTCCCCTGAGGTGTGAAACTCAGCAGTTACCCACTGAGTGCTGGACCAGCTGTGGAAGGAGGAGGAATAAAAGGTGATATGAGTTAGATTTATGCTGATGTATGAGGTGAGTGCAGATTTTTTGCTTAGAAGTTGCTAGAAGGTCATGGTATTTTACCAACTGAGATTTATACATTTGAAAATGAACCTCCAAATGGGAATGTTTCCAAAGTCTAATAAAGAAGAGCTATGCTCATACACTGACCTTGGCAAGCCTGCAGGTAAGTTCCACAACTTCTACCACCTTATAAACACTAAGATGGGTTATACAGAAAAAACTATAGAGGCTCTATTTAGAGACTTATGGTAGCAAGTAGGCAGAAAAACTTCAAAACCACCAATTTAATTTATTGAAGGTCTCAACAGGAATATATAGGAAAAATTCTGTCTTCCATTGCAAATATTCCCCCAGCAACCCAATCTACCTGCCAAAAATACTCAGAATTTAAGGTGAGGGGTGGGGGAGCCATGTTAAATTTACTCAGTAATATCACGAAGTAAAATTCAAAGGATGAGTGTGAACCTGAATCTGTATTTTACCTGATTAGCTCAGCAAGCAAGCATATGGCTGAGAGGTTTTTCAAGCTGTACTTTGCCATTTATGTAATTGTATATCATGGTTATAGACAACACAAAAGAACAGCCACTGGGACTTAGGCACACTTTTTCAAGTTTTCCAGCCTGTCTCGGTTGCATAAAGCTTCCTTTTGTGGGTCCAGATCAAGAAGTTGTTCCTAGTTCCAACTGAAATGCAGATAATGCCATTTTAGGGTTTAGGATCTTTACTTTCAGGGAGGTAGAGCATGCCAGAAAAGAAAAAATGCAGGCCAGAAACAGAATCTGGATCGCTGCAGGCACAAATGAGAGCAGTTTCAGAAACAGCAACTCCTACCATCATCTTCCCAGCTTGCCTGTGCAGCAGGGCACCATAGCTCTGTGCTGGCTTTCTGCCACTCCTGAACTCTAGGAATTTCTAGAGGCCAATTTATGCTGCCTTTGCTATATTGGAGCAGTATAAAGAGGCCACAGTGAGTGATGGAATTATTTACCTGTGTTGTTCCAGAAAGTGGGAAGAGCCACAGTCCTCACATCCATTTGTAATTATTCATATTAAAATGTCTTTAAATTCTTCATTAAATAATTTTTAGAAGTGTATTTTTTTTATTGCATTGTTCTTCCAGGATCAGAAGAAAGCCAAATAATATTTTACAGTAGTCAGACAAAAATGGTGTTTTAAATGTTAGTATATATTGTGATATGTTGTGGTTTTAGACTTCGTAAACTCAAGATGTACTATACCTCCGGTATATTTCAAAGTGCATATTACAAAAAATGGCTCTTCTAAGTAGCCAGGTACCGGTAATGGTGCTATTGTATTTATATGCAGACTTTTGCCATAATAAACCTGAAAAGCTACCTCCTTCATGGCCTTTCAATTTCTATTTGCCCCAGAGACATATAATATTTTAGCATGAATAGGAGGTAGAGGGCACATTGTGATATTAATAAGCATGTATGCTCTTTGGGGCTGCCAGCGTGTTCTGCCTCAGCAGAGCTGCTGAAGGGATGTGATTTTGAAAATGGCCCCAACTGCAGGAATTTTGGTTACATTATATAACTTCATTTTTTTTCCCTGAATTTTCCTTATTGTTTTTCTAAAAGTTTTTTTTGTTATATTTTTAACTTAGTAAAATGTATAGGAGGTTGCTGTCCAGCTGAGAAGTCTATCATATACAGCTCCAACAGACTGGTTCATACTTTAGGGCTGGGTTTAGTTTCTAGAAATATGGTTCATTATGCAAAACTGATTTGAGTTGTGGAGTCTTGCCAGTACTACTCATAAAGTGGACTCTCACCTAACATAAACTTTTTAGGGTTTATCCTATATCTGCAGTTCACAATCTCTGGAACACACAGTCCACGTGCTGGGGGATGTATGGAACTCCCAGCTGGTTTCATTAATGTAGGTTTCCAGTTGTATGTTGGAAATCTACTTTTGTCCATGCTGAGCAATGTTTTTGCAATGATTTTGGCTTTTCTAGAAGCAAGTCTTCAAAATAGTGAAATCTATACTGGATTATATTAATAGAAAAAAAACCCAAACCCTGCATAATTTGTTTTCCAAGAGTCATTTTATTGCTCTTGCAAAGGAAGCATCATTCACCAGATATTGATCCCTCTTCTCTGGTTAGAAGGACTGGTCTTCCAGTTCCATGAAACATTTTCTGGCACAGCAAATAGAAACCTCTTACATTTAAATGTAATTGGTCTCTCATGAAAAAGTCATGTCTGGACTCCGTACCTTTTAACAGAAAAGAATGAACCTTCCCTCTGTTTTAGTATGTGGGTTTTTTTTGGTCATTGTTGTTGTTTGTTTTTGTTTTAAATTCTTAAGTTATACAGCCCACTTTGAGAAGAAGACGTTACCTTATTCCAATGCTCACTCGAATTTTGCCAACTATATTGGCTCTGTATTTTGTGACTCAGATATTCACAAATTTGTCTTTTGTCCAAACTGCGTGGATGTAAGCCCATAAATTGGTGTGGCCTTAAGTAAGCCTCAGTGTGCACCAGATGAGGCAGCCTGGGACTATGACATATATCACTACAGATCTGAGTTTGTGCCTCTCTGGAGAGAGTACCTGCCAGGTGCACTGCTGAAATCACAGCTCTCCTGTGGTACTCTCATGCAGTTCATGTCAGGCAGATTAGGTGAATACAGGGTCCTTCTAGAAGAACACCAGGGAAGTAAATAGGATATTTATACAACATGTGCCAAGGCTGACCTAATTGCATAGAGGATGCAGTGCTCTCAGGAACAGCCTGGCACTTTGTGTACATAAACCCAGATCAGGTTGTCTTTCAGGCTTTAGTATATTTTTACATGCATGCCTTCCTAATCTGCAACAAAAGCAAAACCTTTATAATCATAGAATCATAGAATAGTTAGGGTTGGAAAGGACCTTAAAGATCATATAGTTCCAACACCCCTGCCATAGGCAGGGACACCTCACTCTAAACCAAATCACCCAAGGCTCTGTCCAATCCTGCTTTGAACACTGCCAAGGATGGAGCATTCACAACCTCCCTGGGCAACCCATTCCAGTACCTCACGACCCTAACAGTAAAGAATTTCTTCCTTATATCCAATCTAAACTTCCCCTGTGTAAGTCTGAATCCATTACCCCTTGTTCTGTCACTACAGTACCTAACGAATAGTCCCTCACCAGCATCCCTATAGGCCCCCTTCAGATACTTGAAGGCTGCTATGAGGTCTCCACGCAGCCTTCTCTTCTCCAGGCTGAGCAGCCCCAACTTTCTCAGCCTGTCTTCATATGGGAGGTGCTCCAGTCCCCTGATCATCCTCGTGGCCTCCTCTGGACTTGTTCTAACAGTTCCATGTCCTTTTTATGTTGAGGACACCAGAACTGCACACAATACTCCAAGTGAGGTCTCACAAGAGCAGAGTAGAGGGGCAGGATCACCTCCTTTGACCTGCTGATCACGCTCCTTTTGATGCAGCCCAAGATACGGTTAGCTTTCTGGGCTGCGAGCACACACTGAAGCTGGCTCATGTTCATTTTCTCATCAACCAACACCCCCAAGTCCTTCTCCTCGGGGCTGCTCTGAATCTCTTCTCTGCCCAACCTGTAGCTGTGCCTGGGATTGCTATGACCCAGGTGTAGGACCTTGCACTTGTCATGGTTAAACTTCATGAGGCTGGCATCAGCCCACCTCACAAGCGTGTCAAGGTCCCTCTGGATGGCATTCCTTCCCTCCAGTGTATCAACAGAACCACACAGCTTGGTATCATTGGCAAACTTGCTGAGGGCACACTCAATCCCACTGTCCATGTCACCAATGAAGATGTTAAACAAGACGGATCCCAACACCGATCCCTGAGGGACACCACTCGTAACTGGTCTCCAACTGGACATTGAGCCATTGACCACAACTCTTTGCGTGTGGCCATTCAGCCAGTTCTTTATCCACCGAGTGATCCACATATCAAATTGATGTCTCTCCAATTGCCCAGGGAGGTTGCAAATGCTCCACCCCTGGTGGTGTTCAAAGCCAGGTTGGATGAATCCTTGGATGATACTGTTTAGTGTGAGGTGTCCCTGCCCATGGCAGGGGGGTTAGAACTGGATGAACTTAAGGTCCTTTCCAACCCTAACTATTCTATGATTCTGTGTTGTGTGGGACAGTGTCGAATGCTTTGCACAAGTCCAGATAGGTGACATCAACTGCTCCACCCCTGTCCATCAGTTCCATAGCCCCACCATAGAAGGCCACCAAATTGGTCAGGCAGGATTTCCCCTTAATGAAGCCATGCTGGCTGTCACCAAGCACCTTGTTGTTTTTCATGTGCCCTAGCATGGCTTCCAGGAGAATCTGCTCCAAGATTTTGGCAGGCACAGAGGTGAGACTGACTGGTCTGTAATAATCAGCAGGACTGTTTTGTGAAATGTGGAGCAGAGGAAACTGAAAGCTATAGTACTATGTCTGATCACTTTTTGTAATTTATTTAATTTCTATTTCCTCTCTGCTATACTTTTTGTCTCTGGAATAGACTGTAGAAAAGGTCCAGTTTTTGTCTTGCCCTATACATTGAGGTTATTTTAATTCACTGTTGTTATTATTACCTCATTATTAATGTGCAAGAGTATTTGCACTTTATTTCTTCTCACTTCCACAAAATTTATGGTTATTGACTAATCTTATAATCTAACTTGTTCCTTTTAAGATATTTAAAAAGTGAGGCCTAGTGTATTGTCAACAAATGATTTTGTAAGTCATAGAATTCTCTGTACCCTCCTTCCTGCTCCTCAGATCTTGAATTCCACTGTTTCATGGTCACTGGAGCCAGGGCTACCCTCGAGCCTCACATTCACCACCACCTCCTCCTTGTTGGTGAGAACAAGGTCCAGCATACCACCTCTCCTCATAGGCTCCTCTATCACTTGGAGATAGAGGAGCCTAGACATGCAAACACTTAGACATGTTTGCATATGCTGTCTATAAATAGTTTTACCTTGGGAGACAGGCAGTCTAAAACTGAGAAGGCTAATTGCTCTTGTCCTTGGAGATCAGGGAGATAGTTCTACCTTCTCTAGAAGGGTGCATCTACATTAGTAATTTAGTGTCTGGGAAGAGTCACACACCCACTTTCCTGAAGGTGATGTGTGTAATGAAGTTGTGCTATGAGCCAAAACTCAGCTGTCTGTGACAGGGCAGCATACCAATACTGCTTGTATTATACCTACATTAGTCATACGTGGATCAAACTTTTTAAATACAAATTGTACAGACTTTAGTGAGAGTTAGTTAATTCATTATTGCTGAACAAATAAAACTACTGTGAGAGTGGACTGAAAAACTGTTGTCAGTGCTTGTGAATGAAGTACAGGATACGTTGGCAAAGCATTTGACAATCTGCAACATTACTGTCCTGGTGGTAAATAATTCTTTTTTACCATTTCCATATATCTGGAAAGTCACAGCTCACTCTTCTTAGTCTTTCTGACAAAATTGTTTTGTGAGAGATTAGAAAGAAGACGTTTGAGGTGGGTAGGGTGTGCTTCATGAAAAGAATCATGGGCAGGTTGAAGCTGTGGATGTGTCAGAAAGTTTACACCCCTGACGGGGAAGCTGCTACTCAAACTTCATAATGAGGATCTTTTTCCCTGTCCTGACCTCCTTCCTGAAGTCTGGCATTTGGCTTTATAAGACATTGGTCAGCTCTTCAGTCAGTATTTCCTTAAACGTTTATAGCTCCACTTTAAAGGTGGAATTCTCATCCTGAAGATGATAATCCTTCATCATGTGAAATGACCACGCTGTAATAAGATCTTCTTGCAGGGTGCGAATATGTTATTAGGTGTCAGTCTGCAGGCTCGGGTCATCCACCAGCTGTTATACTGCACAGGTTGTATTTTTTTGCAACATTTGGTGGAACATTTCAGGACTGTGGGATTATCTGAACCAGATGTGAAAAGCCATCTCCCTGACACAAGTGTGCAATTAGTCATAAGTGATTACCCATGACCCTTTGTGTGCAAGGGGAGGGAAACTTAGGGTTAACTGCTGTCTGCACCTCAGCTGAAGAGGGCTATAAAAGTTCCTCTTTTTTACTTCTCAGTCTTCAGCCAGTTCTCTGCATGTTCTTGCTTTTGGGATTTTTCAGGGACATGCAAACCAGGAGAAACCTCAGAGAAATCTGAGTCCTCCTTGGAAAACTAACAGCAAGTTGTTGGGAAAGAGACTTGAGCCCTAGTTTTCCTGCACCTTTGTCATTTACAGTTACAAAGTCAGTGAAATATGACAGTCTCAAGAGAAGGGACTGGATCTGTTGGCCCAAGGGCAAGAAACAGATTAAGGACCACCCTCTGTCTAGATAACCCTTCTCTTTTGTATGAAGAAGAACTTCATATTGAGTTACCTCTGCTGCCAGCAGCTCCAGAAACATGATAAAGGGATAGATAAGAGACTCTCACTGGGGCTTTACCTGTCAACATCAACACCTTAACTCTCTGGAAACTGATCAGCAGCCAGCACAATTCCTAGACTACTGTTCAAGTACCATCTCTAAGAGCTAATGCAGCCCAGCTGAGTTTCTGGATATATCTAAGTGGTAGCTATATCTCCATGTATCTGTAGAGCTCCTGATGCAGTGGGCTTCCTATATCTGCTGAGAGGTATGTTTGCTGATATAACTGAATAGGTGACTTTATAACAACATGGAAAGCTTTGTAGGAATCCAGATATATAGTTGTGATGGCATTAGGAACTGTGTGAAACCTTTTGTTATTTAGAGCCAAATGGAAATCTCAAATGCTTTTGGCAAGCTACATGTTAACTTACGTTCTTTAGTTGATTAATGATTTCCTTTCCTAGGACTGGGGTTCATCTTTACCTCTCCAGTGTGATTTTCACACCTGCTTTCCCTCAATTATGGCTGTAGGCTATAAATTGGTCAAAGGTCTACATTTATTTATGAAAACAAGGGCCACAACTCAGTCGCAGTAAGGGAAAAAGGTAGCTGGTGCTACGTAGACTTTGAGCAGCAGGTGGAGATATAAGCTCCCACAGGTTGCAAGCTGTTGTTGCAGAAGGTAGTCAGTCAAAGATGCCTAAATCAAATAGTCATTAGCTATGCTATTCTTCAGCCAAAACTGCCTCAGATTTGTCAACATTGAGCTTTAATTGTTATTTCCTACCTGTGTCCCTAACACAGCTAATTGACAGCTAATGCAGTCTCACACAATGTGGGGGTATTGAGCAGTACCATCTGCTTTCTGAAGACATTCAATGAAAGCAGGGCTACTCTCTGGCCCTTTCAGAGGACCAAGGAGGTGAAGGAGCCCAGAACAAAGCAGATCTCACATGAAATCCTCAACCAGAAGCACGAACAGTAGCCTAGGACTGGCTTTGGAAAAGGAACAGACCTTTACAATTTTGCTGTAGCTAACAGCAGTGCAGCTCCCAGCTGTAGCATTAGGCTTTCACCAACAGCTATGAGGATGGTGCCAACAGACTATATCTCCTACGTATTCAGGTCAATTACACATGGAGAATAAGGCCTTGTGAGAGATGTCTCATCATGACTGCTTTTTTTGACAGTGGAAATTTGGATTATCTGAAAGATGTGATGGTCTCAAGCATAGTGCCTTTACGTGAAACTGAGAGCCTGCCTTCCCTCAATGAGCCATTTAAAAGATTTACTAGCCTACCCCCTCTCTTCCTTCACCCATCAGAGTAGGGTATAAACCACAGCTCAGCCAGTGAAGGCTTCCAGACAGTTTTGGGCTCCCAGTGTTGGCCAGGCTCAGACAAAGAAGCTTTGGCATTTGTCTACTGGAGAAATATTCTTCTCTTCAACAGTGCTCAGTTCTTTCCGAATCTGCATGGTTTTAAGTAAGAAACATCTCAGTTTAGATTTAATCCTTTCATCATCTTTCTTGAAGGTTTTTTTCTCCCTCAAGCACTTACCATCATGGCTGGTCTTCATGAAACACATTTACTCCTGAGTTTCCAAGCACTGCTTTCACTGCAAAATTTAATGGACATCAAGGGAAGAATATTTGTTGGTCAAACAACAATTTTTCAAGATTTATAGTTTCTATCACTCCTGGTTATGACCTTACCCTCCATCCCAGCCACTCTTCTCAGCATGCAGCTGAATTTTTCCAGTTTCATGGTACACTTGAAGTTCTTTAGAATTCAGTATTCATACTGAGTCCTGACAAAGCGCTGAGTGTTCACCCGAATGTTCAGATAAATATTAGACCATAGCATTGCCCTCCAGCTGGAGAAAAAAATCAAAATAGACTTTGGAGGTAAGGTCAACTCCATCCAATGCTTCAGCTGTGGCAGCTCTGGGCTGACTGTGCATCATTCTCTGCAGCTGAATGGTTCCAGGTACAACCTGAGCACGGGACAGGCAAGGGTTGTTGATATCTATATGTGAACCCAGTCCTTGGGCAGCAAATGAGATGCTATTCCAGCAGTAAGGGATTAGCGTGAGTGAAAGAGAACTCTGACTATAATTTCCCTTTGGCAGCTAAGGTCCACACTTAACTTTGGATGTGGGAGCAGGCCTGTGGAAGCAAAAAGGCCCGTTTGCTTCCTCGCAGCATGATACGTGCTGAAGCCTTGTGGGATCAGCACTCTTGTTTGGGTTTCTGAATTCCTGCCAGATCAGGGCATGTAGTTTGGACCATAAAAGAAATAGAATCTGTTCACAAGGCTTGGATCCAAATTTCCACACCATCTGCTGTGTTTGGAGATCAGTGTGGAGTTTTGAGCCTGCCATAAAAGTAGAGGGAAAAGAAAGTAACATTTAATAAAGAAGTTAAATGAACAGGAAAAATAGGGAATGAACTCAAAGCATGTCCATGCATGTTCTTGGGTGTCATAAAGTAGAAAGGGAGTAGAACTAAACAGAAAAAGGACAGACAGGGCCAATGGAATACTAAAACACAGGTAAAATTAAGCCAGTTTTCAGTGGTATAGTGAAGGTGACCAAGCCTTGATTTATTACTCACTGGAGTTAAAAGTTAAGGTTAATGTCGTCTTTGGCAACTTGTGGCTGCAGGTGCTGGAGACTGAAAATGGGAGTGTGGCAACTCTGAGCCCCTGGTCATGTACCAAGACAGTGTGAGCACCCCAAATCTCTTTTTTAGGACACCTGAAGATCTCAGTTTGAGCCCTTTGTGTGTCTGGCTGGAGAAAATCAGAATATGCCTGATGTGAAGAACATATTTGGGTGATGGGGCTGATTTATATAAACATAACACATTGGTAAGGAATATTGTAATGATTAGGATTGGAAATTGAAGAATTAGCAAAAGATGCAATATAGTAAAGTTTATGTGAAGAAAGTATTACCTCTGTTACCCTTTTTAATCTCATTGCAGAAAATTGCCATCCGATGAAATTACTATACCCTTATATATTGCTATTACTATACATTAATTTGATTTGAAAATATCTTTAAGAAGAAAGGTCTAGTGTTTTACAATAGAGGTGGTGTAAATTTTATGGTAGTTCTTAACAGCCAAAGAAAGAAAAAGATTAATGGAAACATCTATATGTCATTCTTTAAAAGCCAAATCAGGAGCAGAGTTATGGGTTTCCTTCTGAGCACCACTTCCTTATTTGGAGTGATTTTCACTGTCTTTCCAAAAAAACTAGGAACATGCTTCAAAATTTTATGTTGCCAGTGTGGCAGCAAGAGTTTTAAATACCATTAGAGCTCTCTTAATTCAAAAGAACAAGTAATATTATGTGCTGTCAAACCACAGAATGTAAATGATGACTGAATCACCTGGCACTATCTCTTTAACTCAAGACCTGCCGTTACCAAATGTTTGGGGTGGTTTTATTTTTCTATCTGGAGGCTGCTGCTTCTCCAGTGAGTTTATTTTCCATTCTGGTTTTTGTTGTTTAGGTAGGTGCAGTAATGGCATTCCCAGGGCAGTACTGGGAAGCACCGGCTTCTTTTCTGCAACAAGAAAGCAAAAGCTGTTACAAAGCTGAAATCTAATTATTGAGAACACCTGACATTTGGGGCAAATTTTTATGAGGCTAAACATAAAATACTACCATGTACAATTCTTCTAATGTCTAAGGAGAGATACGTATTAAAAAATTTGATCTTTAATCCTTGGTATTAGATTATTTATTTGTTTTAGGCAATGAGGGGTGTTATTTGATCTTTTCCTCACTGCCATTTGTCTTGCAGTCTACACTGCAGATGCACTGCGAAAAGATTATGTTCCTTCATCACCCAAATAAGCTTTTTGTTTGTTTGTCATGGCTTTTGTACAGCTTTCAAGCCTGAATTTCTGTGTGGGCTTAGGTAAATTTCTGTTCTCCTTGAAGCTAAACAATACAGTAACCAGCTTAAAGAATTCAAGCTATAAAAACACCACCTTTTTCTTGTGCGGCAGTTAATCTACAAGATATTTAGGAGCATGGTGGACACATCTTTGAAAGATAATATAAATAATTTAATAAAAAGTTAAATGAATGTAAAATATTGAAATAAGACCTTTAAAATGTTCTTTGCAACTCCTCAATACTTGATTTAGAAACTTTGTTAAATAAATACATTAATGCATGCACACACATCTGTGGCTTTCTAAAAGCTATAGGGATTGAATACTTTCTCTGTTGACAGTATTTGATACTCTCCCTTATATCTTCATCATCTTTAACTCATTAATCCTCTCTACACTTCCCTGAGGAAGGGGAATATTACTTCCATTTTATATGTAGAGAGCTGAGGCAGGGAGGTATTAAGGCCTGGGCTCATAAGGGAATTTCATGATATAAACCCTCCAGTTATGCTGATATCAGTGGGACTTGGAAGCCTGTGTGCCTGGGGACCTTTATGATCTGCACAGAATTTTTTTTTGGCCAAGAAAACCCCACGAGCTTTGGTCAGGCAGGAAATTGAAGCTGAGATTGCACAGGGATGTTAGGTTAGTGCTGTAGCCATTTGGTAGCGTTTCTTTCAGCTGCTTTCTCCTTTTCAGCTTCCTACCTCCCAGTCCTCACAAGCTCATATAGGCTCATGTAATGCCTGCATGACAAGGTTGTATGAATAGGATAAGATCTTTTAGTTTGCTGTACATTCAAGGTAGCTCTAGCTCAGTGTCTTTAACTTTGCAAAAAGGATACAAGCAGGTACTTGACATCCAGTTAGTGCCAAAAATTATGGTAGGAGACTAAGTAATGGACAGCATAAGCATGTTACAAGTTTCAAAATATTGACTACTGCTGAGCTACTGATCCTTTTCCAAACAGTTTTGTGAATGCCCAGTGCTTGTGCTGCCCACAATATCTAAGTTAAGTCATGTGGGTAAAGTCTGTTTAAAAACATTTTTTTTTATCTGTTTAAAAATATTTCTTTAATTTTTCTTTACAAATTTTCCTCTATCTCCACATTCTGCAAATTAAAGCTGTCAAGTGCATTAGGAGCTTTTACTCCTCTACTCTGACATATTCACAATATAAGTTCTACAATTCCTTGATTCTTTCCTGGGGAAGCATGGGAAAGATGATATTTTGGATTAGAAATCCCAACAGAAGTAACACCATTTCATTATTTACTTAGATTAAGCTAAAAACATTTGTCATTAGGAACACAAGAGGTAATTTCCTGCCAGAACACCCAAACCTTTGACATTTTTCCTTCAAAAATCCTTAAATGTGCGGTAGGGTATCAAAGCCTTTTCTCTACCATCATCAGCAAAGGTCAATGGTTTCTGACAGATGCATATTAGGCCTGACTTAATTATGACTGAGTGCCACAAAGTTTTATAACATCTGCTATCCAGTGACTAAAAGCGTCTATTTCTTTGAAGGACTAGCAGATGAGAATGACAATTTTAGTTGGGAAATCTGAACTGGCAGAAGAAAAAGGGAAAAAAATTCTTTTTTTCCTGGAATATTTCTAGTAATTGCTATAATTTTGAAGCAACTAAAACTTTAAAAATTCCCACACGTGGCCTTGACAAGGTCAGTGAGGCTCCAGTAACTTTTATGTTTCCTGCATGATCCCTGCAGGTTAAAGAGAGGGCCTCGCTGCGAGGCCTCACTGCAGAATAAAAGCTTTCCTATAACCCTGAGGAGCAGCTGTTCCTGGGCTGCTATAACCACTCACGAAAAAGCCTATTTTCATAACTTGAGCAAAAATATACCTGTGAGATCATTAAAATGTCAGATTGATCAGGTCACGTAAACCATTTCACAAATAAAGGTCGTTGCTTGGGCTCCAGCATTCTAGAGCAGAGCCCGAGTATGACTGCCCTGCTTGGGCACAGCTTGCAGCCACTGCATGTTATGCTGTATCGACATTGCTCCTGACCATAACGATACTTGGATATCTTTCGTGTAAAACAAGAACTCCATGGAGGTCTTGCTGCCTTGTTTGAAGAAAAACATTTGTGTTGAAGTTGTGCTTTTATTGTCACTTATTTTTTTATTTACTGTAGATTTTATTCTTTGCTCTTTTAGGAGAGCTGTGGTTTCAGACAAAGATACTGACATGCAAGTGTCTTCTATCTGGCGCATGTCAGAAGCAAAGCGGATTTTTTTTGGTCTATGACACTCAGACAGTTTGTATTTCAAGTGCAGTGTCACACAGAGCACTCTGAAGCCTGAGAAATTCTGCTCAGTGTTTGGTGCTGAGGCTTCAGGACTGCATCTGCAGTGCACAGTATCTAGAAAAGTGAAACTGGTCATTTTTCTAAGGTAGAGAATTAGAGCAAAATCATGACTTTGTGTCAGTTTCTATGGGACAGACAGTGTTTACCAGTTTGTTTTCATTTCTGGTCTTGTCCAAACAGCGTATAACACCCTGGGCAGCTCATTTGATATATGAAGCGCATGTTTGTCTACTGCAGCTCAATACAACTAAGTAAGTTGCCTAAGTTAAGAGCTGGCCACCCACAAGTTTTCAATTCATTGTGGAGACAGTCAAGGCTGACTTCCTTACCTGAGATAATAGAGAAATGTTTTGTTGTTGTATATTTCTGTTGTTGAAGTCCCCACAGTCTGTACCATGCAAATCAGCACTGCTGTGGCCATCAGAGATGGTGCAAACCTTGGGGAAATCCCCTGTAACTGTCTTCAATGAGATGAAATATATCCCAAATTCTCTTTTATGGCTTGTGAATGAGGCAAAGGAGCTTTTGCCTGATCCCAGAAAGGATCCCAGAAAGCATTCTTTCCAAGGAAGGATGCTGTCTGGGGCTCATCAGGAGTTGTGCAGGGCTTCTCAAACAGCTGAACTGGGTCATTCAAATTTGGAAATATATACATCTCAAAATGACAGAGGTTCATTTGGGCTGGGTATGAATAAAACATTCCAGTACTTTAACCTCAGATCAGTACCCCCTGTTTGGCATTCTCTGAACTCAAAGCTAGGAATCTTTAAAAGATCAAATTTTACTTCACTGGTCTTCCAGGAGGATTTCTCTGAGCTTTCTTTCTGCATTTCTGAATTTCTGCTAAAATTTCTGTTGTTGAGATATGCATATAAAATCCCACTCTAGCAGCAATAATAGGATTCAGGGCTCTGCACACTTTTCAAGATTTAGGAGATGGAAATTTTTCTGTTGAATAGAAATGCGTATTTATTACTCAGTAAATTACAAGTAATTTTTCTAAGTGGCAAGTTCAAGAGCTAACAAGTAATGAAGTGGCATGTGCGGGAAATTACAGACCATTTTAGAACTGCTGGACAATTCATCAGGTCTTGCTTCATTTGTCATGTATGTACAAAAGCTGCTATACATTATTACACCCATGCTGTACTGCGCTAGAGTAGCCTAGGTGGGGATGGCTTTGATTAGTTCCTTTTCCTGATGGACAAGTATTGAGCTGCTACTTAGTTTAAACAGTTTTCTTACTCATATAGATTTCTCAGTGGCTCTAGCTGAAATGAAAATGAAATATTAGAGAGTTTACTACAAAGTAAAATGGAATGTGGTTTAGTGAAATAGCTGGAGGGGATTAAGAGATTAATATTCACTACTGATTAGAGAATTTATTTTATTTTTTTGGATGACCTTAAAGCATCCCAGAATTATTATCTCGTTTGTTCATGAATCCATTGTATGATAATCACGAGTACATTGTAAGCATTAACTTTCAATTGGTATTTGCAATTAAAAAACATAAAATTCTTTGCTGAAACTTCATTACATCTCTTTGATAGCATCTCAAGGAGAGACCAGGATGCCGTTTACTAAGTGGTTTTGCCAAAATGTCTGATGAAAAGAAACTGTCAGTGGAGGGCAGACTCTAGATATTGTTTCTGTATCTGTTAGTATTGCTTACTGCAACAGCATCAGCTGAACATGGATCTCACTGTAAAGACAGAACCATTAATCCTGGGATACACTGTTTGGAAAAAATGAAAGTTCAAACTTTATGGATGATGACAATAATGTAGGGAGAAAATATCTCAATATTTTTATTCATTTTGCAATCGTTATCATTATACTTCACTTTATTTTTTACATGTAGGCATTGTCTGTATTTAAATAAGGATCTCTTAATTTATGGAGACGTGAGCTGGATTTTTGTTTAGTTTTTTCCCTTATTTGAGACAAGGAAAAGGCTGAGGGCTGTGTACATGACAGGAGGCCTAATTCCTGGCTGCAGGAGCCACTGGTAAGTTCACTTAGGCAGGGTGAGATGCAGATACTAATTTGCCTTTGTATATTGTTGAATTCTGGCCCACTTGAAGCCTAAAACAAAACCCTAACCCACTTAAATGGTGTTGGAGACTTTAGATGTGTGTAGCTGTTAATGATTTCTTTCATCCATTCTTTTCTCTTGCTTACACTTCAGTACCTTTTTGTTTCTACTGGCAGTGTTGAATAGCTGATTTTCAGTCTGACCATTTTTGTTTCAGGAAACTGGTATCTGTGAGTGGGACAAGAGTGAAAGAATACATTATGCTACAGGTGGCATGGGCTATGTATGTCAGGCCTCTATTCTTAGGACCAGGGTCAAAACTGAGGTTGTAGATTAATTGTGTAACAAGGTGTCAGAAAATATTCCACAAATAAACAGAACATGGTTAACTCAACACTTTGAATTTATAGAAAGTCTAAATTAGATCCTTAAAACAACATGATTATTGCTAAGTTCTAGCCTGAAGCTAAACTGGGGTTCTACTTTGAATGAAGGAGTTCCCAACTGGCAGGAACTTAAAAGGTAACTTAATATGCTGCACTACTAGAAATATAACAGACTGCTTATTGGGACATGTTTAAAAAAGAGAATGTAGAATAGTTTTCTGATCTCACTGATATGTATTTCTACAAATAACACCAGAGACAAGTGAAATCTGTTTTATGGTTCACAAGAAATCAACTGGACAAAACCCGAGTTTCAGTTTGAGCGGCTCTACATATACAGAGGACTCCCAGCAGAATCTTTAAAAATAAGCATATGTTTCCCCAATGACATCATATTTTTGTTATCTGCATTGTACCATAGTATTTTTTTTTTCAAATAAGAGACAAAGAGAGCTACAGAAAATTTAGAGACCATAACATTTCAGTTGAGTTCTGTTTATTCCTACTACTACTTTTAAAATATTTTGATTAAGAAATGGTGTAGTTAAAAACCAGGGATGGTGAGTACTTCCAGGGCTGAAAAGCATGTAAAATAGTGCAGAAATTGGACTTAAGGCTTTCTTTCCCCTACAGGTTATAAAGAAGAGATCCATATAACTGCTTGCTGAAGTATTTAAGGGGAGGTAGCAAATAGGGATTAATCTTTTAGTTCTCGTTTAAGTCTTTAGTTTTATATTTAGTTTTGTTGTTGGGACATGAAGGTTGTTTCTGTTAATCCAATATGCTTGGTGGAATTAAGTAGTAGACAAGAATAAAGAAATTGTATGCAGTATATTTCATGTGAAGTTGCAAATAAGTAATTCCAGGTTTAGGGGTCACAGCTGATTATTAGAATTTATGTGTTTGTATATATATGTATTATAAGTGTTTATAAATTTCCTTTGTTTTGTGATCAGTGAACATTTTGCTTCTACAATATCTATGGTTTTATTATATATATCCATGCAAAGCATATGGGAAGGTGAAAGGTTTCTCCAGTACAAGGTAAACCTATGCTTTTATGTTCGACTGCTGATAGGCAAGAACAGTTCCTTTCATTTAAGGTGTTTGCTGTTTCTAATAAAAATCTGCATGAAAATCTGTGAATGAAATTTGGTATCAATCTTTAAATCACAGATTCTCATCTGGTTTAGCTTTTCTTTCTTAGTTGCCAAAAGAAATTAAGAGTGTTCTGGATTATTCAATTGCGAAATTTAATTTAAAAAAAAAGAAAACCATTAAAAACCTGATCATAAAAATGACTGTACTTATTTCTTCTGGCTTGGAGTACTGAGCTCCTTTTTCAGTTGCTTTTAGAAGGGCACAGGATGGACATAATGGGACTACATATCCCTAAGATAGGTACCTATGGTGCGAAGCACAATGGAACCTTGCTTTGAGGTTATACAAGAAGGTATTGATATAGAGAGGTATACAGACATGCTGTCTAGAACCTCACAGCCCTATATGGGCCACCATTGTTTGTAACATGTTCACAAGGCTAAATTTCATAGCTGATGCAGATACATTGAATAAAACATCTATGTCCAGCTGTGTAACAGCCCGTGATCCCAATATTGTTTGCAACACTTTATCTGCAACTGCTTCAACTCAGATAACACCAGCTCATGTAAAACAGCCTAATGTCCTTGTTTTCAATGCAGTTATACTGACCTGTGCCAGGTAAGGCTGATAGAGCTGGGGTTGTTCAGCCTGGAGAAAAGAAGACTCCGGGGAGACCTTATTGTGGCTTTTCAGTTCTTAAAAGGTGCCTGTAAGAAAGACAGGGAGAGATTTTTTAGCAAGGCTTGTTTTGATAGGACAAGGGTTGATGGTTTTAAACTAAAAGAAGGAAGATTCAGGCTGGATGTGAGGAAAAAACTTTACCATGAGGGTGGTTGTCGTGGTTTAAACCAAGTCCCCCAACTCCTGGAGAGTTAGGAAGGAAAATCCAAAGAATGTAGCCCCCACAGATTGAGATAAGAACGGTTTAATAGTTAAGGCATAATACAAAATCACTACTGCCATTACTACTACAAATAATAATGATAAAGCCAATAACAAGCGAAAAGAATACAACACCCCACCAGCCACTGGCCCATAACTCACTCCACCCTGCCTGGCTGAGCACCGCGTGCTCCCTCCTCCATTTTCCTCCAGCGCTCCACCCCTCCTGCTCTCTCTCCCAGTTACATCCTGGGCATCACGTGCTATGGTATGGAATACCTCATTGGCTAGCCTGGGTCAGGTGTCCTGTCTCTCCTTCCTCCCGGCCTCCCCTCCTCCACCTGGCTGGAGCACGTGCTCAGAAAAGGCCTTGAACAAAAACACCCTCAAAACATGCTCGCTATCAAGCAACTGTTCCCAGCCCAGAAGTCAAAACACAGCACTGCACCAGCTGCAAGAAGGAGAAAATTGACTGCTACGGCTGAACCCATGACAGTGGTAAACTACTCACACAGGTTGCCCAGAGAGGTTGTAGATGCTTCATGCCTGGAAAAAATTAAAAGCCAGGCTGGATGTGGTTCTGGCTACCTGATCTAATAGAAGATGTCCCTGCTCATTGCAGGGCATGGCAGCTTGAACTAGATGACTTTTGAAGGTCCCTTCCAACACAAACTATTCTATGATTCTAAGACTCTATACTATGAATTGCACGGAACTGCCACAATTTTATTCTCTGTGTATGTTAACTATTATTGCCACATTCTCCAGTGGATCAGGTTACATTAAATGAAATTTATATTCATATGGGGGATTTCAACCACCCTGATATCTGTTGGAGGGATGGTACAGCCCAGCACAAGCAACCCAGGAGGTTCCTCAACTGTGTGGAAGACAACTTCATTCTGCAAGTAATAGAGGAGCTGATGAGGAGAGGTGCCATGTTTGACCTTGTGCTCACCAACAGGGAAGGACTGGCTGGAAATGTGATGCTCCAGGGGAGCCTTGGATGCAGCGATCATGAGATGGTCGAATTTGAGGTCCTCAAGACAGTGAGAAGAGCATGCAGCAAGCTCACTGCCCTGGACTTCAAGAGAGCAGACTTTGGCCTCTTCAGGAACCTGCTTAGTAAAGTATATCCATGGGATATAGCCTAGAGGGCAGGGGGGCCCAAGTCTGTTGGTTGGTATTCAAGAATCACCTGCTACAAGCTCAGGAGTGCTGCGTCCCAACTAGAAGGAAGTGCAGCAGGAGGGCCAGAGACCTCCTTGAATGGATAAGGAGCTGCTAAGGAAAGTCTGAAGGGAAAAAGGCTTCTAAAAGGACAGGCAGCCTGGGAAGGATACAGGGATGTTGTCAGGGAAGCTAGGGACCAGGTTAGGAAAGCTAAGGACCAGTTAAAATTAAACTTGGCTAGGGATGTTAAAGATAATAAGAAGGGATTTTATAGGTACATAGCAAATGAAAGACATTAGGGACAACTTAGGCCCCCTCCGAAAGCTATCAGAACTGGCTACCCAGCATTTGGAGAAGGCTGAGGTTCTGAATGACTTCTTTGCCCCTGTCTTCACTGGCAAAAGCTCTGACTGCACCACCCAAGTCTTGGAAGGTGGACACAGAGACTGTGAGAATGAAGACCTTGGGCCCACTGTAGGAGAGGATCTAGTTCGAGACCATCTTAAAAACCTGAATATGCACAAGTCCATGGGACCTGATGAAATCCATCCGCGGGTCCTGAAGGAGCTGATGAATGAAGTTGCAAAGCCACTGTCCATCATATTTGAAAAATCATGGCAGTCAGGTGAAGTTCCTGACGACTGGAAAATGGGAAATATAACCCCCATTTTCAAGAAGGGGAAAATGGATGACCTGGGGAATTACAGACCAGTCAGTCTCACCTCTGTGCCTGGCAAAATCTTGGAGCAGATTCTCCTGGAAGGCATGCTAGGGCACATGAAAAACAACAAGGTGCTTGGTGACAGCCAGCATGGCTTCACTAAGCAGGAATCCTGCCTGACCAATTTGGTGGCCTTCTATGATGGGGCTACAGAACTGATGGACAGGGGTGGAGCAGTTGATGTCATCTACCTGGACTTGTGCAAAGCGTTTGACACTGTCCCACATGACATCCTTGTCTCTAAATTGGAGAGACATCAATTTGAGAGGTGGACCACTCGGTGGATAAAGAACTGGCTGGATGGCCGCATGCAAAGAGTTGTGGTCAATGGTTCAATGTCCAGCTGGAAACCAGTAATAAGTGGTGTCCCTCAGGGATTGGTGTTGGGACCAGTGTTGTTCAACATCTTTGTCGCTGACATGGACAGTGGGATTGAGTGTGCCCTCAGCAAGTTTGCCGATGACACCAAGCTGTGTGTTTCAGTTGATACGCTGGAGAGAAGGAATGCCATTCATAGGGACCTTGACACGCTTGTGAGGTGGGCTGATGCTGACCACATGAAGTTTAACCATGCCAAGTGCAAGGTCCTACACCTGGGTAGGAGCAATCCCAGGCACAGCTACAGGTTAGACAGATAAGAGATTCAGAGCAGCCCTATGGAGAAGGACTTGGGAGTGTTGGTCAATGAGAAAATGAACATGAGCCGGCTTCTGTGTTCAAGGCCAGGTTGGACAGAGACTTGGCTGACATGGTTTAGTGTGAGGTGTCCCTGCCCATGGCAGGGTGGTTGGAACTTGATCTTTAAGGTCCTTTGCAACCCTAACTATTCTATGATTCTATGTTCTTGAGCCTCTCAATCATAATTTTCTGTCTTTTCCTAAGCAGAACCTACCCAGGTGTCAACATCTTTCCTTGTAAAACAGATTGAAGGCAGTGTTTGGGCAATCTATTAGACTTTTCCAGAGACAGATTTGTCTTTGGATTCAAAGGTTTTAGAAGGTACTTGAAGGTGTTGCATGAAGAAGCAATATATAGTATTTGGGAAGATTTCCCTTGACTTAACAGGTTGCATCTTCGCTTTTCTATTAGCTTGCATAAAGCAAAACTCCAAATAAGCTGAAGAAGAACTGTAAGCACAAAGTTAATGTCAGATTTTTCCTGGTATGAGCTCAGATAGTGTTACAAAGGCAACAAGGAAAAACAGAGAGACAGAACAAACCTGAAACCAGTGATCGCTGCTGTCTTCATGATTCAGTCCAGGCCATCCACCAGCATAACACTGTACTTCCAATCCTCTGCTTTTATTGGAAGTTGTGCTTGGCATGACTGCACTCTTAAGAGCATTTGGACAAATAAATAACATCCCTCTTCGTTATTTATTTGCCTTCAAATTTTAATCAGTATTTGTGTAATCAGTAGTAATTTACTACATTCCTATTCAAAGAAATTGGCACAGTCTTTATATATAATCACCCAATGTAGCTGTTTTATTTAAGTGCTGGGTTCTAAATACACATAAATTCAGCAATTATCACTGGAATAAATTTTAGACTTTGAAGTGAATTATACCAGGAGGAGTTTTCTGTAGCTGAAATTGGAAAAACAAACAAAAAAAGGCTTCATATGCCCAGCTGAAGAATCTGACTGTGACTTTTATGCACATGCCTTGGGTGTTTGATTTTTGAATGAAAAATGTGTAAAATTTTAGGAAAGCTTTCAAGTGCAGGGATCTCTCAGCCACATGCAAGTGCACCACTTGGGTTGTGAGGTTACAAAATCTGCATTTCCCTTTGATTGGTTTTGCTTCCCCATAAAACAGCTAAACATAATACTGAATCAAGTGGTGATAGCATTGTAACCTTGTTTTTTACCTTGGGCTTAGGGGATGTAGGCATTTGTGTCTGTGATGTCTGAGGCTGCTTGCTAAATCTTTCTAACCCAGTTTACAAGGACAAGGCTCTTCACCTGAGAGGGAACTGATGTGAATGAGTTCCCTGCCACTCTGCACCAGAGCAGCTCAGGGATATGTCTTTATGCTGTGGTTGGTTAGAGCTGGGAATAAAGTGCCAAAGTCAGCAGCTGAAAAAAGTAGAGTAAATCAAGTAAGAGGGAACAGGACAACATTTTGGAAAAGGAGGGAATACGCGGTAAAGCCATTACCTAGAAGTCCAGGGTTCAGATGATGAGATATAAATTGATTGGTATTTCCTAGGCTTATAAGGGCAGACCCTGCAGCATGACATCATCATCTGCTGGCTTTTCATGTTGCCGTGTGTTTACTTGGGCTGCCAGGATGCTGTGGATCCTGCTTTCCCTTTGAAACTCACAGGAATTTTATCTGAACAGCCCATGCAGGGTCAGATCCTTTACCATGCTTATGATGGTCCTAGGCCTTCTGTGGTGATGATTATAAGTTGCATTCACATGGACATCTGTATAAATGCACTTCAAGACACGTGTACTTGCAACAATTTAACTACCTTGGTTCAATGCAAATTCCAAAATGAGAATACACATTTCAGGTTGACTTGTTAGCTTACTTTGTTCCCAACTGACTCAAAGTTGCTAGAAATAAGCTAGATTTTAATCAAAGCAAGCTGTTTATTCTAAATTAACCTGCTTAAAGTTTCACCTTAGGTTTAGTTGATGCAGTGGATAAAGCATTAAAGTGATGGATATTTAACAGATCTAGGAAAAGCAGTATTATTCTTCACTGTGAAAATTTTAAGCTTGCATGATATAAAGATGGGACATTCAAAAGAAGGTTGATGTGGCTCCAAAGTAACTGTGAGTGCTGCAGAGGTGCACCTTTGCAATAATGTGATACATTTAAATGTTTAAATATGAAGATAATTCCTTCTCTTAACTGTACCAACCTCATTCGTGAGGTGTCTGTTCCTCAGGATTTTATTCTGCAGTGCTTTGGTGATCTGGAAAATTTCTGCCTCCCACTGTGACAACAGAGGTGGTTGGAAGCAAGCAGCTTTCCACCACAGAGTGCCACAGCAAGCAGCAAATATGCTACTTTTCTAGTTCCTGGGGAAACAAGAGATAGAAGGGCAGCAAATAAAAGAACTAGATGTTCTCTCCAGAGCCAAATGAGAGGTCATAGAAGGCTGCAGGAGTAAAGACAAATTATTACACAGCTTCCAGGAGTGAGTGAGTTTGGTGGGTTGAAGACCACAATTCAAGAGTTAAGGCAATCTTTCTGCACTCTTGTCCTTAGGTTCATCAAAAACACTGGAAACTCAGGCTGTAATGAATTAGTGATTCATTGAAATGAATTCATGAAAGAGCGATTCAGTGCTTTTACAGCACTGTTCAGTCATTTTTAAGGGATTTACAAACTTCTGCCAGTTTGTTTTCATTCTCTTTAGGAAAGGTTGTGTCTTGAACAAAGGAACTGTATTCTGTTATGGTGTTATATATTCTGAATGCCATTATGGACAAGAGCAGTAATATTCCAAGGCTTGGTGCTACTGGCTGAGGGGAAATAAGAACTTGTATCCCATCATCTGCCACCTGTGACATTACAAGAGAGAGACTGGAAAGTCTAAACATGCATCTGAAATGCTTCAAAATCAGTAGTACTTATTGAGGCTATCAAAGCCTCTTCCTACGATGTGTTTCATATCATCCATCACTGGCATTATGGTAATGGCTTCTAAGTGCTGCAATAGGATTTGCAATATGGTGTGTGATTAAAATAGGGGATTGTGCTAAGGAATTGGTGTGTATTTTCAAAATTATTAGACACAGTTGGAAACATAGCTGAAAGCAAGACTGCCTTCATATGACATATTGCCAGAACTAACTGCTTTGATTTCTTAAGACTAGATGATGATTGTTTGATCATTTTATTAAAAAAGAAAAAAGAAAAGTCTAGGTGTCAAAGAGTTTCCTTATGTCTAAACAAGTGTTATTAACTTCAATTATGGCTGCCAGGTGGAGAACTGTGCAGTTCTTTTACCATGGTTCAAAATATTTCATTTAGACATTTTGGAAAAACATACATCCCTATTCATAACCCCTGTTACTGTTCTGATTTATAGGTTCTGCTCCACTGTAAATCATTCAAAATGAAAAAATTAAATTTTATGGCATTGAACTTATGTGGCATCGTGCCTGAGCAAAGGGCAGAAGGAATGTGATTCTTATACTGCCAATTACTATTGGACTTGATTTTTTTTAGCAGATGCCTGAGATACACATATAGAGAAAGGCAAAGCATATTTATTCTTTATTTGGACTTTGAATTAAAAATAAAACACTCTCTTCAATATTTTTTTCCAGTTGTTTATAAAACTTTGACTCCTGAGTAATTTTTTTTCTTTTAAATTATACAAATATTTGCATCTGATGTACTGAAACTTTTGGTTTGAAGTCGTGCACTTCGCTTGGTGAGGACGATTAAATGTATCATTCGTTTAGTCTGACAGGCTCTTGGAGAAAAAAGGGTTGTGGTGTCAAGAGTGGCATAGGGTAAAGTGTGAAATCTTATCATTTTTAAGTGGAGAATCTTATGGCCTGTGTTCTCTACTGAAGAAGAGATTTTGGATGAGGGAATATAACATTAAATTTTTAAAAATTCCATGTCTTTTGTTTTCTGTGTTCACTAGTGCAATTTATCAATGGCAGTGAACATCAAAGACCTAGCATGATTCCTGGCTATGAATTTGCTCTTTTTTGGCAGAAGTGATTTCTGCTTCAGTTGCTGAGGGTGTCCTGGAAGACTTGATCTCATTATAGGCTTAGATATAAGTTTAACTCATGTAACAATACTGGAGCTGGTTTTAAACTCTAGTTGAGGTAACTAATAGAATCATTCTAAGAGCATGCAGCTCAGCACTTGCCAAAGGTATATTTTTCATATATTCACAGAGTTAGAGGACATGATTTAATGGCTTTAGACCTTAGAAAAGGGAAAATGGCTGCCTGTGGAAATGGGTCATATCATAAATGTCTCTCCTGCCACAGTCTCCTGTATTAATGAGTTTGTCCTTGCTTAAGCTAGGAAATCTGTTCATCACCTCATCCTGCACTTCTCAGCCCAACCAAATCCCCTAAATGTATGGGTGCAACCTTAGGACCTTGCAGGCGTAGGAAAACCCTTTGAGAAGGGCTGTACACATTTTTATCACCTGATATTCACAGATGACTGAGAGATGATCAAAGCCCCATAATACTTCCTTACTGTAGTAAAGTTGTTAATAATTAGTATTTTAAGGAAACTTTGAGATATATCAATAGAAGTTCTTCTTGAATAGTCTAATGTATGAAAGGCAGCCCCTAGTGACAGCACTGAAACTCCATGCATCAGTCATCAAACACTACTCTTTCTGTATTCACTGTGAGCATTGGGGAATGTTTTAGTTTTAATAAAATCCCATACTGAATGCTGTACTAAAAAATGTAGTGAAATGCATTTGCAGAAAACAAGAGTGTCTAAGCCTTGTCTTCTTATGCCTCTACTAAATTAACACAGTCAAATTAATTATGTCTAATTTTTTAGATATGTTTATAAGACTGTGATTTTCTGGTCATGCAATTTTTCATATTACTTATTTCATGTTAACAGAGGAATTTGCAGCCCTTCCTTTTTTAGCATGTATGATTTCATTTCATTTTGATTACATGAAGGTTTATTTTGAAATATCTGTTAAAACCTTATCTATAAAATGAAGTGTATATTAAAATATCCGATCTCCATGTTGTAGGTAAAAAAAAAATAGATGTTAACAACATTCCTTTTAAATACAGAATCAACTATATTAAGTACCTTGGGGTTAAGTTTTTAACTTCCTTAGATTTATGGTAAGAATTCAAACATCCTTTCTTGTTACTTTAATAAACATAGGGCTCATTAGATGAAGGAAATTTCCTTTATCATTAATAGGTCACATTAATGTGATAAAAATGTCTACACTCTCCATAAATTTTATCCTTATTTTAAGCAGTTACCACATGAAGTGTTTATCCTTCAAAACCCTCAACAGCACTTTTATATCTTCCAATTGAAATAATAAAGAGCAAAGAATAAAAAGAAGCAAATTAATCCTCCCCTGGGAAACAGGAAGATTACCACTGAGAGACTTGAAGTTGTAGCATTGATTTGCTAAACTTAAACATTTTTTTCTCATGATTCAAATGGGGAAATGAGTGTCTGTGCTGAAGGATCTTGAAATTAAATGCAAAAAATTTCCTTCTAGGAAACAACTTTGTGTAAGGGAGCCAATACTTATTTCCACTCTGCATTGCTCTGTTAGACACGATGAACACTTCTGGAAGCTCTAAGAAGTAAGTCTTATTTATTTTGGGAGATAATTGTTATCATAATAACACAGAACTGAGGAAAGCCAAAACTGGATGAGGTTCAGTGGGCACACTTGCGGGTGGAATCCACGTGCAGAGATGCAGACAGAGCACATGATGGGTGCACAATACACAGAACCTCTGGGTGTGAGGCAGGATCTCGCTGTGTCCCAGGTTGACCGACAGGGCTTCCCCTTTTTGCATGAGGGTTGCCATGGAGACAGGGCAAGTGTCCTCAGACTAGATCTTTTTCTTTGTTGAGAAGCTTTGCTAAGTCACTATATGAATCTTGAACCAGAATCAAGTCATGCTCCTTTGGTTTCTCTATCAGTGGACGTGAGGAGGAAAGGTGTTGGTATGAGAATTACCAGAGAGCTTGGCACTATTTCTTCTAGCATCATTTACTCTACTGCTGCAGTTTGGACACTGTTATCTCTGTCTAAACTCTCTTAACAGCTGCTGCTGATCAGTAACTGGAGAAGTCAGGCAATAATAGTATGCTTGCAGTGGTTGCAGGTGGGTGGGGAAAGATGTTGACAAGTAAGATTTCACTTTTATGTGCTGATTTATTTTCTCTGATCTTCGAGAAGAAGGTGTGTAATATTGAGCATAAGAAACTTTTCGTCCCAGTGGTGGGAACCAGGTTTGAAATTAGGAACAAGAACAAGGTTTAATAAAAAACCTTTCTCACAGGGTAAAATAACCGTTTAGGAAAGAACTTGAAATATAGACAGATCAAAATTTCAGAGTGGTCCTTTAATAAAGATGGAAGAATTACCTGCACAAAATAGTAACCATGCTGCCAGTCTGTAGCCAGGAAAAAGATTAGTTATTATTGAGTTTGGAAGAATAAGAGCCTTTGGCACTATAGCAATGAAAAAATACATTTTAAAATACAAAAGAATACATGGAGAGCATTTTTTTTTAATCTAGGGAACTAGAAATAATACACCTGCAAGTATAATGAATGGCATAATATTGGCACTGCATGGGGCATTGAGCAATTTGTATCACAGTTGTAGGTTCTTTCTTGCTATTAATTTGAAATAAAATAAACATTTTTTCCAAATCTTTGTGGTATTTCTGGCTCTCATTTATTGTTCACCAACTCTTTTCCTCTGAGTTTTGTCTTTGCCAGCTCTTTCTGTTTCTCTTATGTTTCTTGTCCATTCTCTTAGCTGTTTCCCTGGCTGTGCTCCATCTCCTTATGTTACCTCCAAAAAAAAAAGAAGTGGCTCATGTGCTGAACTACAAAAGCAGTCAAACATGTATGAGAATGTGGTTTGCTTCACTGGTGGGTTTTCTTTAAAAACACACCAAGCAGTAAATACTGGCTTGTAAGAGACTGTGGGGTGATCCAAGTAGCACAGGGGTATTCAGTAACATATTTCATACATTACATGGTTTTGCTTTTAAAACTCAGAATTAAGAAAAAAAAAATCAAAGACAACAGAAAAATACCCCTTCCTTCTCCTTTTTGTAATTTGTATTTTGGACTTATCTTCTTGCTCTGAGCAAGAGCTATTGGTATTGTAGCTGTAATGATTTGTCTCTTCAGTCTTTACAAAGTATGGTTTCTACTTCTAATTCTGCCCAACAGCAAGGAAACTTGTTGCTTTCTATCTCTGAGTCCCCATTACTGATAGAACTCCATGTGGATGATTCCTGTGACCCCTGTGATGCAAGGCTCCATGCTTCATTAGCAAGTTTACTGCGGCATTGCTACCTTACAGTGGGAATGTATGTTTTTCTCTGATGGTACTGCTGTGAATCAGAGTAAATGAAAAAAGTTGCCAGCAGTCTCCCAGACTGAGCCTGCTCTTGCTAACTAACCCTGGAATCAAGCTAGCACAATGAGAGCTAGCTCAGGGAGAACATAGTATGAGATGTTAATGCATTGCTGACCCCAGCCTAAAAAGTGTCAGTGAAAACTGAAAAGGAAAGTCCACACTAGGCAGTTGTAAACGTGGGATAACAAGTGGTACGACTGGCTAGACATCTTCTGAGTCTTTAAAGAAAGGAGGTTTGAATCTGATTTGCTCCTTTTCCAGAGTCCCTGTGGAGTTGGCAGCAGTATTTCAGGCTCTGCAAAATGAAAGTGCACTGAGCTGTTACTCAGCCTGGAGCTGGTAGGACCACAGACTGATTCCATTTTCTGAAACCTGAGGTGGTGCCATTAGCAAGTATGCTGTCAACAAAGCAGTGACTTAGGCAATTGCTTCACAGGTACACAGCCCAGGAGGACAGCCTTAAGTAGTTTCTATGTAGAGCATATGGTATTGCTGTGTCAAAACATACTTGAATTTCTATGTCTGTGGTTGCACAGCATAGTTGTTTCAGCCAATAGATAGGAAAATATGATTTTCTGAATGAGTGTCTTACTGTACTGGCCTGGTAAATCCCTGTGTTATGATATAAAAGAAAAACAATGTTCTTGTTATTTCTGGAAGTTTAAGGAGATTACCATACCCTGGGATACAATAGTAGTTTTTAGCTATTAATGCTTCTGAAACTCATTGAAAGTAGTATTCAAATCCAAGAAAGATTACATTGTATTCTGCATGTATTAAACAATGTTCTGGGGGTAAATTCAGGAATACGAGTTCTTTAACTCTTAATTAAAAAAAGAAATTAAATAAATAAAAAGGATTAGGTTCAGAGCTGTATAATATTTACTTGAGTAAATCAAATGAACAAGAATGAAATGCTGAAGAGAAAACAAAAACATTGGTCTCTCTTATATGGCATAAACCACAAAGTTCAGGCAGCTGCAGATTAGCAGGAGAAACAGCAGACAGAGAAGTTAAATATCTAAAGAATTATATTTATGCCAACATCAGAGATTAAATTAAAAATTGGAAGCAGGTTACTTAAGGAAAAGACAGAGAAAAAAGAGCTGGCATAAAACCAAAATCATAGGGCCATCTACACGGTCTGCATTCTCAGTTGCACTGGTCTGCACAAGCATATGAGGTTCCAGTGTGTCATGTGGAGGATATGGAGAGGAAAATTAGCAAGTCATTAAGGAAATGACTGGTGAGCAGTTCATGATATATTGCCAACATCAGCTTATTTGCATTGCTGAAGGTTGAAACAGGATGCTACCTGCAGCCTACATGGCAGGAAAGGGATCTACACTAATTATTAATCTGTTTATACCTGAAGGCTGCAGTGTTGCTCTGACTGTCATTGGTAGTGGAAAATGGAGATAAATAAAGGAGACAAGATGTATATATATGACAACAGATGACAATAAAAGATAAATTAGGTTTATGATCCATTAAAATATAAGAAAGACTACAAATAGTTGTAGTTATTTCTCACAAGATAGCCTTAGCAGGAGACTGAGAAATTGGTGCCTAGAAGGCTCACTTTAACTTCGTTGTTTTGATATAGTTGTGGTTTCTTTGCTTTCCTCTTGAGATCAAAGCAAAACTCTTGCAAGATTGTCTCAATCAAAAGAGCATGCACAGAGCACTATGCGTCAGTATGCAGGAAGGGTTTTGGTAGGCAATGTGAGAAGACAGATGCTGGAATTGGAAACAATGAAAATACTCTTGATTACTTTTTAAAATTTGAATGCTTGTCTTCTGCAATGGCAAAGTGAAGCGTTTGACCTCACTATTGTAATTGCTACTGCAAGGTTTCTACAGTGACCATAAGATCTGAATAAGTGATGTTTTTCTTCAGTGCCTGATGGTTTGTTTAAGGCTTTGCTCCTGTACAGCTCCCAGCACATCCTCCACAAATAGTTTATTTTTATGCCACTTAACTCTCTGACTGACTTTTAAAACAAAAATGCAACCACTGTGGAGCCTGACACTGCAGAGAAGGCACATGGGGGGAGTATAATGTTTCCCAATTGCTCCTCTTCTGCAGACAATTTATATGTTCCTCCTCCACCTGGGAATTATTTGTAGTTGCTCCTCACCTAAGGATACCTGAGACCTTTTGCTCAGTGAATACACTCATGGTGGTTTCTGTGCTGATCAATAGTTAAGCACTTCGAAATGTTTTGGTCTGAAAGACACTATATAAATAAATGTATCATATACTTCATATGTCTCACAATATTTGTTCTAGGATTTGATTTGTGGAAGGTGCAGTACATTCTCTCATAGGGCTGGTTTCTTTAGCCTGTAGCACCAACATCTGAACATGGATAAGGATTTACTGGAAATGCTATGTACTTAGGAGAAAAATCTATTTAATAGAACCTTTGCTGTGCCAGGAAGAGATGGGTTTGTCCCATTTGCCTTTATGTATAGTATTTGTAATGATGGCATCTTTATTTAATTTTCAGTTCATGACTCTTCCACTTTTTAAACAGAGACAGTGTGTGGGCTATCTCCAGGATCTGGGACATCCCATGGTCTGCAGCAACTCCTCCAATGTTGCTTCACTTAGTACTTAAAAGTAGCCTTTTGATCTCTTGTGTTGGCTTATTTCAGCTTGCTACAGGCCATTCTCTGCAGAATCATTCTGTGATCTCTGTCACCTGTCCCTGCAGGGCAGTAAGTTTCTTGTGATTGTTTCATTGCATCAGCTGCTTTTTCTGCAGCTGTCAAACTGGCTATAGCATTTCTTTTCTTGGAGTTAGCATACTTCCGCACCCATATAGCTGTTTCCCTTGTGTCCTATTGAGTTTTTTCTATTAACTGTGTCTTAGAATTTTAATGTTCAAGCCTGTTTCCTGGTTTAGTAAGTCTCAGTTAACCAATTATATCATATTTCTCCTTACACACACATGGTGCAATTTCAGGTCTCTGGTTTGTATTGCCTTTAGGTCTGCCTAGACATCACTTATGCAAGATATGATCACTCCTCTCTTGTTTCTGAAAATTTCTCATGACCATTTTTTTTAGCAGTCTCTTCACTATTTGAGAGAGCAGGGGGACCTTCGCAATAAATGTCCCTATAGGATGCTGTGCTCCCTGGCCACAGGGAACTGTAAAAAGCGCTTTAATATTTGAATCCAGCCAGATGTCTGTGTGAGCTAGCAGCATGCACAGTCAGAAGGGTTACTGGCTAGCATGCAGCCATATTAGAAAGAAAGAAAGAAAGAAAGAAAGAAAGAAAGAAAGAAAGAAAGAAAGAAAGAAAGAAAGAAAGAAAGAAAGAAAGAAAGAAAGAAAGAAAGAAAGAAAGAAAGAAAGAAAGAAAGAAAGAAAGAAAGAAAGAAAGAAAGAAAGAAAGAAAGAAAGAAAGAAAGAAAGAAAGAAAGAAAGAAAGAAAGAAAGAAAGAAAGAAGGAAAGAAGGAAAGAAGGAAAGAAGGAAAGAAGGAAAGAAGGAAAGAAGGAAAGAAGGAAAGAAAGAAAGAAAGAAAGAAAGAAAGAAAGAAAGTTTAAAAGGACCTACAGGAAACAAGTCCAAATGAGAACCATAAGGTTCTACTTTTAGGCCACCAAGGAAACAGGAGTGTGGCTAGTTCAGCTCTGGGATTCATGGACACAAATATTATTCCCATAGGGCTGATAGTATAAAAAGTGCGCACTCTCGGTCACACCTGCTGCCACACTGCTATGTAATCCCTGAGGCAGAGCAGGGAATGACTGCGTGGCACCAGCCTATTTGAATTTTACACCCGTCTTTACCACATGGTTTCTGCATGATTGGTGGCCTCCAGAGAATGTGTCTCTGTGGCTAAAGGAAAAAAAAATGTACTGCCAAAGAAAATAAGTATAATTATGCCATGAGCTGGTATGAATAGCCTGAGACGTGTGGAGCCTTCTGCCCTTGCAGAGTTCTCTCACATATTTGGGGGATTTTCTCCATTGTTATGTTCACAAGTCCACAGAGCTATAAGTTCCATATTTCTTTTCTCATTAATTCTGCTAAAAGAAATCACTGCGGAGGAACATTACACATTTTTTTTCCTTTCCCTGTGAAAATGGTGCTAGGATGCTAAGCAGAGCTGTGGCAGATGTGTTTGCTCCCTGTGTCATCCCTGCTGTGCTGCTCTGGCCCAGGAGGCAGGCAGAACTCCAGGTAGTTTTCCCCCAGGAAGGGCTGGCATTCATGACCGCTATATCTTCTCTCATGTATTATGAACGGTATCAAATGAATAACCTAAACTGCATCAAGAACACCTTCAAATTCTTCTACTGCCTCTTCCTCTGGGTTTCTGAAATCACACAGGAACAGTTCAGCTGCTTTGGCCAAAGCTTTCTCAGCATGATGAGCATCCTTGGTTGACCAGTTTGTGACACTATGAAGCAGCCTGGTCTTATTATCAAAAACTGCATAAGGTTCATATCTAATATTACATGTTTTCCTGTGATCATTGTGTATGGATAAAATTTATTTTTTTATGCTTATCAATTATAATCGATGTAGGCAGGCACTTGCTTTACCAGCATGGTTAAACTGGTATATAATTTTTTTCAAATGTGCAGTGTAATTGTGGAAACTGCATATGCAGCTCATTGTGCTCCATTCCAGAGAGAATTTCACAGCCAAGCTTTTTTGCATTTGCCTAGTGAAGAAAGCTTTAGGTGCTGAAATTCTTTAGAGAAAATCCAGGTACACAATGATTATTAAAGTGCCTAACAGTATCAATCTCTCTTTTAATTGCTGTTATTCAAGGTAGTTTTCAAACTGCTTCTCAATGTCAAACCATTTTCTAGAGATATTGACAAATGGAAGCAATATTATTTAAGGTCATAACTTCTGTCAAAATGAATTCCATATGTCATTAACTCGGGATTCATTCATGTCAAGAAGGGGTCTGATCCTGAAGGTTTTTGTATCAATTATAGACTTATTTTCAGATGTGATTTTTTGGTGGCTAAGTGATGTGAAGGCTGGGACATAGCGTCAGTAATACACAATCTCAAAAAAGAGCATTATGATCAGTAAGGGTTAAAGCATTTTTTCCTGGTTTCTGACCTAGTGTTTTACTTCAGTCTATAGGAGACATAGGTAACACTAAAAATAGATCATATTAACAGGTTCCCCAAATACAGTCAAATAACGCAATTAATTCAGAAAACCCCTGGGTACCTGTATGTGCATTATGCACTGTATCAATGCAAAAAGACAGCAAGCAAGATGAGGAAAGCTATACTTTTTATTTTGCCAATGAATCTGTTGCACTTTGCAATGTTTAAGTGGGCTTATACAACATAAACATTTGGGACATTTAACATATCAAGCTCAAATAAAAATGACACGCAGATCGTTCACTTCTGAAGCTGCCTTGTGTTCAGTTATTGGAACACTCCATCCCTGTGGTTTCCGAAATATTATAAGTATATATTCCAGATTAAACTTTCTATTTTCCTCAAGGTAGTGTTGCTTTTCAGCCCTCAATGGCTTGGTTTTTTCCTAAAGAATCAAGTCCTATCAGCAAAATCAAAGACGATTACACAGCTCAGTAGTCATTTAGGATTTCTGTGGCTCAATTAAGCATGTATAGCATGCCACAGCCACTGAGACTCTGTTTATTCAGTGAAAGTGCTCTGTAATTTATTTAAAATAATCCATCTTTAACAAATAAAGAGGCCATTGACTGGCCATCGCTGCAGGCATCCATTTAAATGCTGCCTTCTTGATGGTCTGTTTTGCTGGTTTAAGTTAAATACCTGACAAAAGTGATTCAGTTTTTTTGAAATCAGATTTGTATGTATGATGTTTATTTTCTTTTACACCAGTAATCAGTTAGAACTTCTTTTTACAGATTGACCATTAAAAATGATTAATGCTATTCACTCTGAAAACAACAGACTATGACTGCCAGCTCTATGTGTGTGTGTGTGTGAGTGAGTGTGTTTAAAACTGCTCAGGAATTGTGTCTTTATGACACTTTGCTAATCATGGTAGACCTATTACTGTATACCTATATTGAAAATTAGATTAGACAACTATGGCCAGTGACAAAAACTCTTTTCTTTCCCAATGTGCAGCTGCTTTTTTTTAGCTTCTTTTCCCATTTGACTCTTTCAGAAATGAGTCATTCATCTAAGCAACACCAGTGAGCTGCCATAAAGACTTGCCAGTAGTAGTGGATCTTCTCTGAGCATCAAAAGATTGCAGTGTAAGTTCCTGGTAAGTGCTGATACTTGTTACACTGGAACATGACCAACTCAGAAGAAGCTTTTTCTCTGTAACCAGAAACAGCCATTAAAAACTGTCTTGGGAATATAGCAAAGTATAGTGCTAAATTTCCAGTGGAAAGGCAGTAGAGAAGGCTATTGGTTAAAGGGCTGCTTCTTAGGGTTAAGGATAAATAAAACTCTGGTAGCCACAATGGCACCTCCTGTCCAGCAGCCACACAGTAGAACTGTGTCTTGTCCTCTTTTCAGACTTAAAAAACAACCCACCAAGAACAACGCCAACCTTAGAGGAGGTGAAACTAAGCTGTTTGTGTTATTGAATAATGGCTTTTTAATGGTAGTTAAACAGAATCATGGACAGCACTCAATATTTCTTTATGTAAGCATCTAAAGAGAGTATGTCACATGTTCACAGGAAAATTTCAGTCAGAGCAGCATATGTGCTTTGTGGCAGTAAGCTTATTCTCACACTATTCTTTTTGTTTTTCTTACAGAAGCCTTACTAGTAGCTCATTTCTACCTGCTTAGATGAGAATAATTTTTCAATGCATGTTGTTTGAAGAATGGCTAATTCTATTTTAAATATTCCAGAGCCCTGCAAGCTATAACTTATTTATAGTCACTTAAGTTGTCATGCTTTTCCATGGAGCTCTCTGGTACCTAGAGGAAAAGAATGCTGCTAGCTTTGTTGCCCATTTCAGCTGTATAGGATAATCTAGTTATTACCCGAACATCTGGAAACAGATTCTTACTAGCATAAGACATGAATACACATAATAATTTGCCCTTGATTTTTATAGGTAATTGCAGGCATAGGACTGGAGTAATGGAACAATATTGAAAGCTACCTTCCAGATTTGGAGATGGCCTAAGTAAAACTTGAAAATGCTTTTGTAAGGATTTCTAATTTATCATTAGTTTAGTTTTGTCAGGTCCTTTAAAGTGGTTGACCAGACTTTTGGTATCCAGGTACTGTCTTGTATTCAATATGCAGTTGAGGAAATGATTGTATTTTAATACCTTAGATGAACAAACATGGCAACACCACAAGCCAAAGTACTAGCTCCTTCGCTAGGACTCATGATTGTACTGATGATTGTGACTAAGTTGTAGTTGTACAGGTGAAACTGAAGCAGCAGAATCTTATTGTCACTGGGGCTAGATGCTAGAGGAAACAATCACACATTTTGCACCAGTGAGTCCACACCTTGAATACAGTATTCAGTTCTGGGCCCTTCATGACAAGAAAGACACTGAGGTGCTGAAGTGTGTCCAAAGAACAATGAAGCTGGTAAAGGGTCTGGTGCACAAGTTTATGAGGAATGGCTGACAGAATTAGGATTGTTTAGTCTGGAGAAAAGGTGGCTTAGGGGGAGACATTATTGCTCTCTACAACTACCTGAAAGGTATGGTGGGGGTTGGCCTCTTCTCCCAAGTAACAAGTATTAGGACAAGAAGAAATAGTCTCATGTTGTGCCAAAGGGGGTTTATGTTGGATAATAAGAAAAATTTCTTCACCAAAAGGGTTATCAAGGGCTGGAACAAACTGCTCAGGGAAGTGATGGAGTCACTATCCCTGGAGGTATTTAAAAGACATGCAGATGTGGTCATAGTGACATGGTTTAGTGATGGACTTGGCAGTGCTAAGGTTATGGTGGGACTTGATCTTAAAGGTCTTTTCCATCCTAAATGATTCTGAGATTCCATAGAATACTTGAGAATGAAATCTTCCATCTCATCAGCTAGCACAGAAGATATGTAACAAGAAACATGGAGGGGAAGGGTATCCTGAATTCTTGTCTTACTGTAAGACAAAGGTGTCTTACTCAGGGCTGCAAATAGGTATGTGGTACTCTTCTTAGTGTGTCTTTAGGAAAAAAAAAAAGGGAATAAGCAGATGTGGCCTTCTTTCTTTTGAAGTACAAATGTGGATGGCAATGGCTGCTAGGACATTTGCCTAGAATTTGCCCAGTGCTCTCCTCTGCCTTAGAGGGTACCATCTCAAGTGTTCTAGTCCACCCAGGAGTGTGTCCTGGTCAAGAAGCATATGTGGATGGGATCTGAATCTTGGTCAAGCTGAGGCAGGAAACAGCCATGCAGCTCTCCAGTTTGAAGGGTGTGTAAAACAGACCTCCACTCATGTTGGAAACGTTGAGATCATGTAGAAGTGCAACAGGAATATTTAGGTGCCTTCAAGATTAGAAGAAGGCAGAATGTATTCAGTTGCAATTTAGGATTTAGGTACTGATTTCTGCTTTGTGTAAATTACTCTTTGATCTCAAAGGCCATTGTCATGGAAATCTTTCTTCCAGTGTTTAGCACAAGGAGAAACTGAGGCACTGGATGCTGAATTAATTGCCTGAGGTCACACAAGGCTATGGGGGAAACACAGGAGGGGAGAAAAGTGACCTAACTCCAAGCCTCATGTCCAGTGTGTGGGATGATGTTGCTATCCTGAATGGGATCTTTGTTTGAGTGATGAAATTTAGTACCCCAAGAAAAGGTAAGATGATGTTAAGAACACAGATTTCCTTTGCACTTATAATTCAGAATGTTGCTTTTCATTCATAGTGGTGCAAATATATTACCTTGGTGAGAAACCAGGGAGAACAGGGACCATAGAGCTGGAGCAAGCCTGTGGCTATACATGGGGAAGAGAAACAGAAATTATGCTGTATGAGGCATTGGAGGACTTCCAAATATTTTTATTCATTATTACTATTTTTATGTGAAAGGGAACAGCCTTCCAGGTCTGATTGGTTTGCTTTGGGCAGGGATTTCAGCAATTTCTAGTACAAATCCATGTTTAAGTGTATGTGTGCACATATACGTGGAGGGTGCTTACATGAGGTCCAGAGTGTGCAGCTTTTTATCTGCTACTGCTCATATGTACCTCTTCCACCCCTCTCCTGTTGGTGCAATGAGCCTCTTATTTAGTCATGTGACATTTGCTTTCCAACTTTAATGTTTTTAGAAGAGAATTAATTGGATAGACCTTTTTTTTTTCATTGAAACACGTGTGAAAATACCAAACTAAATGATTAAAGGACACGTTAAACCTGAGTTTTCTATATAAAAATATGAAAACATTTTTTATTACATCAGCTAGGGTAAGAGTGCTGATTTTTAGAAAATTTGTTAACATTTCATTTGGGTTTATGATACTTAGAAAAAAAGCAAGAAGAAATGTTACTGTGACACATTAACTGAATTCAACAGAAAATATTATTGAGAGACCTTTCAGAAATCTATCCAACCTGTGGTTTGACAACCATCATGTGTAGGCATATTAATTACTGAGAAAAAAATACGTGATTCTATACATAAATTGATTGTGTGTTTTAATTTGCTGCTTGTTGCTTGCTTATTGATTTCTGATATTGGTCCCATCACAGAACTTCAGAAGTACTTAAAGTTTCCTGGCAGCAAACCATAATAATATACCGTTTATCTTGCTTTGCAGAAGGGCATGAAATGCTTTTACAAGAACAGGTAGATTTTATGTTTTCTGTGCCTTCTCATAAAGTGAGGGAGAGAAGGGAATCTCCTTTTTTTAGCCATGGTTTTGTTGCCCATTTCAGCTATATAGGATAATCTGGTTATTACCTGAACATCTGGAAAGATTCTTACTAGCATAAGACATGAATACACATAATAATTTGCCCTTGATTTTTATAGATAATTGCAGGCATAGGACTGGAGTCATGGAAGAATATTGAAAGCTACTTCAGGCTTTAAGCTTTAGATGAAGTGCTCTTCAGGTCCACCCCAAGTGGGAGAGATGGGTGAGGGTGAAACTGACTTCAGGGTGAATCAGAAGCTCTGGTTTGGCCATAGTTTGTAGCATGAAAGCCCTGTATCCTTGTCTTACCAAGTACCAGATGCTCCAGTGGGTTCAGCAATAGCAGTCATTTTTCTCTATCTTAGTAGCTGGTGCAGTGCTGTGTTTTTGACTTTCTGCCTGAGAACAGTGCTGATAAAACTGATGTTTTTAGTTGTTGCGAGGTACTGCTTACTCTGATCTAGGACTTTCTCAGTCTCATGCTCTGCCAGGGAGGAGGGGAAGTCGGGAGGAAGCAGAAACAGGACACCTGACCCAAACTAACCAAAGAGGTATTCAATACCACAGCACGTCATGCCCTGTATATAAACTAGGGCCAGTTACCCGAAAGGCTCAGATCACTGCTCAGGTCAGGGCTGGGTATCTGTCAGCGGTTGGTAAGCAGTTGTATTCTCTGCTCTTGTTATTTCCCTTATCATTATTATTATTGTTGGTACCAGCAGTGGTTTGTGTTATACCTTAGTTACTGGGCTGTTCTTATCTCAACCTGTGGGAGTTACATTCTTTCAATTCTCTTCCCCATCCCTGCAGGATGAAGAAAGGGGGGGAGTGAGCAAACGGTTGTGTGGTTCTGAGTTGCTGGCTGGGCTTAAACCACGACATCCAATCAAACTTCATATGTGGCAAGCGATGGCTCTGGGGTCCCTGACAGCACAGGGTCTTGATGGTGTGAGTAAAGCACAGTGCTGAGCATCTGCAGCTGGTGAAGACAAATTCCTCCAACTTCCAGCTATCTTCCAGGATGCTTTGTGTGATACTGTGTGGTAAAGCAGTTGAGAACCAGCAGCAATGCAATTCAGGAGCTTATTTCAATAATTATAAAGCCTGCAACTTAATTGAGGAGTTCTTGTGTGGGTTCTCCATACAAAATACAGCAGTATAAGGAGTGTAGAAGCTATCTTCCTATAATGGTCTCTAAAGCACTTTTCTATGTAGCAGCCACAAATAAAGACCAGATTTAATAAAAGAAAATACATCTGGGTTGTTTTTTTTTTTTACATTGCAGAAACCCAGTGGAGATCCCTGGGATTGAGCCTTATGAATTAGTTTGCTGGAGTTTCTACAGAGTTTCTAACTGAGGCACCTGGGGAGCAAAACCCAGATGGAGCCCTTCAGGCATGCAGGCAGAGGAGAATGGAGTGTGATGGGTAATAAGGCAATTTTTATTGTCTTTACTTTTTCCCAGTATTTGCAAGCCAGACATGCTTTAAAAATATTTAGGAAAGGGCTGATTTGTGAAGCAAATAGCTCAAGGTCTAGTGGTTTGATTAGCCACATGTTTCTTCTGAAAACAAAGCATATCACATGCAAAAGGAGCCTGGAATAGATTGCATTAACTCCGTCAGTAACTTCAGTGGAGGGTATGTCTCACTGAGTGTTTCCACATCTTCTGGGGAATCATTTAAGATGCATGGGTATGGAAGCTTCAGACAGTGTTGCAAACGTGTACATGCCTAATTACCCAACTGTGGTATTCTAATATGAGAGTAAATTACAAGAAGTTCTTGGGCTTTTCAAATGTAAATATCATCATGATGAGAAAGGCAGGACAGATAGCACTTGTGCTTGCTCATCACAGTTAAATAAGCAAGAGTTAACACAAAATGCAGGGTGAGAAAACAGGTAGTTAACATAAATCTGATTTTAACTAAAGCTGTCATCGATGAGTTGCTTAAGGCTTCTCATTTTGGAAGGAAGGGCAATTTCTTTCTCTCTCTCAAAAAACTACTGCCAGACATCTGTTGATAATTATTGTCCAGTCTCTGCTGAGAACTTGTGATATTTAATATTTCCTCACCACTTGAACAAATAAGCGATAATAACTGCAAGGTACTTGACCACAGGAGTAGAAAGGCATATACCATGAAAGAGTCAGTGTACACCTTGTTTTTTTGAAAACAACTCAGTTTTCTATTTGTGATAGAGATAAATCTGATTTCTTGCGGACTTGGAAAATAGGTGAGTTGCACAGTATCTCTGGAATTATTATTTTTTAATGACAGTTATCAGTAAGTTTAAAAATTGTCTATTCCTGGTTTTGTTTCTTATTATTTCTAATTTATGTTTTCTCATACAAAGTGTTGGACAATCTATTTATTTGTGTATTGAATATTTAGAGCAGGTTAGCTGAAGACATCTCAGTTTTTTGTGTTGTTTAGTCTTCTAAATTGTCAAAGTTTTTATAGTTCTATTGAGCCCTACTTAGTAGGGGTGATGGAGAGCAGAGATCATTACACCTAGTTTCAAAATGCTCTCTGAACTTGTACAAGAAACTGTCTGTAATTGCTGTTTTTTTTCAATTATATTAACAACACATACTAAAAGACCACAGTTTTATTCCAAGTAGTTGGAGCTTTACAAATAACTACTATCTAAACTTCATGACATCCATGACATAGGAGGTTCAAAGCCTATTTTAAAGATGGTCTGACAACTATGTTTATGTTTAAGCTGTCTGGCATTTCACTGTCTCTGTAATGACATCCCTTGTTAATGAGATTGCTCAGCATTTTCCAAGACGCAAATCCAAGATTTTTCAAGGTTTCTTCTGAAGCCACAACTTCAGAACTCTAGTCCCAGTGCTTTGAAAAGGTGTTCCCTATCAAAGTGCCATGGACAGAGCATACTGAGCTGATAGTAGGAAAAAGTGCTTGTTGCTTTTGAATATATGGGTTTGGATGATTAATTAATTAAAGTCTTAGCAGACCTTATCCATTAGAATATGTGTTTATGATTATTATTATTTTTTTTCTTATAAATTTTGCTTTTCTTTAGAGGATTCAGTAGGTACAAACCTTAGTGCTCTCATCTCAAAGCTACTGAATTTTGTAGGAAGTATTGGTTGCAACTGCTTTAATCTCTAAGATGGTTTCCTGAGCAGCTGCTTTGGAGCATTTCTCTGCTCTCCCTCACCTCCACCACTTTCACACAGGCTGATCTCCCTGACCCCATGTACAAATGTCAGAGTGAAAAAAGAATTACAGGAATGCTGATTTTTAATCCTTAGTTGAGTATGCATTCCATGTAGTTACCAGGTGCTAGCACTAAACCACCTCTCCCCAGTAAACCTTTAAATTTTATGGGTGTTTCGTTATCAAATTGGAAACAAAACCACTGAACAGGAAATAGTAATTCTTAAAGGTTCATGCAAAATCAATCATATTATCCCTTGATAATGAAAAAGGAAACACACATCCCTGATAGAAGGTGAACTTCTTAACAGATACAAAAAGTACAGCACTTCTTTTAAAGAAATGTATTCGCTAACATGATTCATGAAAGTTGTTTGCATCACTGACATTCACTTTCCATTTATAATTCTTTCTCTTATTGTTTTAAGCAGATGAACAAACACCAAAGAGCCAATACAACCCCAAAGCTACCTGTTGGTCATGGATTGACAATTTTTTCGTATATCTGTTTTTCTTAATGGCTCTGGAGGAGCAAAAGTGAAAGATTCCTAGAACATTATGAAAATCATCACAATAAAATAAATAAGTATAAAATAGGGGGACAGTTAGAACACAAGAGACTGGTTTCAGTCCACGCTACCTTTTCTTTTTGCTGTTGGAATGTAACAAATATTAACTGCTACTGCTCTGCTGTACTTCATTACATAAATATTTGTGTAAATTCACACTGTGAATATATGAAGTGCTTTGATGGGCAAAGAGGAGAGTTTCCCCATGTGCTGGTTTCTTTTCTATGTGAAGTAACAGCACTGTACGCATTGACTGAACTTTCACACTCATGCTGTTCAGCATCAGCTTGAGTTCTCAGTTCTTTTTTTTCCTCCTTCATAACTGGTTTACTTACCAAAACCAGCTCTGTTGCAGTACAGCAATTCCCAAGTGCTTCCAGCAGCACTATGGAATTTCAACTATTTTTTTCAAATGAGCTGATGATCTGGAGGCCTTTCTGTGCCCCACCTCCTTTATAGGATTAATTAATACACTGTGAAAATGCCAAAACTGTATGTTTCCACCTGTGGCATCTCAAAGCCTTGAAAGAAGAAAGCATTTGGACTGGGGGAATTTTTAACACTCCACTATACTCTGCTTCTAGCAATAAGTGTTAATATCTTTCTGCCACCATTTTTGCAAATGTGCTAGTGGTAACATGCAAGCAGAATTCAACAGGAAATTTTGTATTATTTGATTATATTTCTACATATACTTAATCTGTTCCTCTGCCCTAATAATAATGTTAATATATCTTAGGTATTAGTGCAACAAGCAAAACCTTTCCTCTGTTGTATAAACACTGTTGTAGCCATGGTAGTTAAGGATGTTAGAGAAGCATGGCCCATAGAAAGAGGAAATATTGACATTATAGGAGTTGTTCTCTTCTCCTGCAAGCTTTGCTTCTTTATTATATAATTTGACAAAGACAAAAACTTAAGTTTTTACGATCACTTTAATGTGGTTTTGATTCCAGTTCCACTTACAATATATAATAACTATAATAACCCAACCCTACCTATTCTATGATTTTATGCTTCTAAATATAGTAATAATAAGCATTATCTGGAATATAGATGATATTTTCTTTATAGTGTGATCTCTCACTCAACATTAACCCAGGTAAGCTAATTGGTATGAAAAAGTGAAAAAGCACTTAAAAGTTTTGGTCTTGCTTTCTGCTAACATATTTTCTTTCAGCAGTTCATAGTTTTTATATCTTTGTTCACTCATGTGAGTAGTTTAGGAGGCACATTAGTCATGTGAAATTAGGTATCTTTCAGTTTTATAGCTTAATCTTTGTACAGGGAAATAAATTTTTAAGAAATTGGTATGTTAATTTACATATTAAAACATATAAGAATAAGGGATCTTTATTATGAAACTGTTTTTTACCCAGGCTTCTAAAAGCTCATATACTGCAAAACACTGGGATGTGGACTGGAGCAACTGATGTCTAGGTTTTAAAATAGGTCAACAATGAAAACAGTAGGGATCTGTCATGTCTGTTAAGATATGGGTCAGATCTTATGGCTACATACCAGACTATTGGAATTGTGAGTGTATCTTAAAAGTCTGTTGTGACTTTCCAAAAAAATTAAAAGCAGGGAAATGGTAACTGACAAATACTGCAGTCAGATCTGGAGAGTAGCAAAAAAAATCATATTTTCTTAAGAAGCATTTCATATTTTGTTTAAAAGAAAACAAATTAAAAGTTTTCATGCAAATTTGTTTTATAGAATACCTTGCTGTACACCTCTAATGGTCTCAGTGCTCATGCTGCGGAGTAGTCAGCATTTCCAGACTTGGTGGTTGTTATGGACCTACAATCCAGTATTTAATGGAATGACGGAGCTGTAGCTGGATTTAGAGTAATGAGTACTTAGTTAAATTAAGTACTTAAGTACCTAATTATTATTAAGGGGGTCAGCTCATAGAATTCACTCCTCAAATTCAGGATAATTATATTTTGTTCCCATGAAATTAAAGAATATTTGATTAAATTGAAAGAGGCAGCTCATCTGTCAAAATGACGGTATCTTGTTTTCAGTTTATAGAGGGAAACTCAGACTATTTGAGACAATTTGACTGGCTGATAGCTATACTGTGAAACTTGGAGTGCCTCCACCTCTTGGTGGAATTAATTCTGTTCTGTTGCTTCATGAGTTAGAGGAATTGAGTTCTTAACTTTATGGAAAGGAAAGTCAAGTAGGATGGCCAACAGTAGTCACTGATGTTTCCAGGGGTTCCTGATGTGGTCAAATAGGGAATAGGAAACTGGGATATGCTGAGGGAGAAATAAAGGCCAGATATTGCTTGTAGCCAGGTGTGGAAAAGTAGTCCTGTGATAGCTCTCATGTCATCCAACATGTTTATGTGATGGGTTGACCATGGCCAGCAGTCAAATACCCATACAGATATTCACTTACTCACACCTGCCAGCAGGATGAGTGGGAGAATAGGTAAAGAAAAAGAGAGAAAAATTGTGAGTCAAGATAAAGGCAGGTTAATAAGTGAAAGAGAAATATTCTATATAACCTAATCTAATGTAACAAAGATTCACATCAATGACACAAAAGCAGTCACTCACCTCCTCCCATAAACAGACCAGTGTCCAAATACTCCCTGAATGATTGCTACCTTGGAAGACAAAATCCTCCAGCTTCTTCTGCTATCCCAGTTTTATTGCTGAGCCTGACATTACAGTCTGGCCTACTCCATTTCTTCAGTTTGGCCTCAGTACTGGTCATCTGGAATTCAGACATCAGCTGAGGTGGATATGTCAGATTGGTCAGTTATCTGTTACTGCTGAATACCCAGGGAATACCAAAGACACAGTGAAGATCAATTTAGGTTTGAAAAATCCATTATAGAAAAATAAAAATCTCCTTAGATATTCCCTTGAGGAATCTAGTATTTTATTCTTTGAACTAGGGTTGCAAAGTGAATAGCAAATAAGAGAAAGATTAAAAACAATTTGGAGTAATTGCACATTCAATATGTGTCATCCAAATTTGTATCTAATGAGTTTAGGCTTTCTGAAAAAGGAGCATTAAATAAGTAGTGGGCAATACAATATCTGTATAATTAACTTAATTCTGCATTTTTTAACTTCAGGATGTCGCTTTTGCACATTTTTCACTTCAAATTGACTTTTGTTTGTGTAATACTTTTTTTTTACAAGGACAACTTGATGTAAATTACATTTATAAAGTATTGTGATAGGCTCGGATGAAATGAGTGGTTTTAGAGTGGAAATTGTTTCCATAGTAGGTGACAACCATGCAGACATATATTCACTTATCAAAAGAAATCTGATTAAATAGTGCGGTTTTAGTGTTATAAGAGAAATATTAATGATTCTCAATATCATGCTAGAAAGACAACTAGCTTCTTTTCAGCAGGAAAACTATTAGGGAATAATTCCAATATTTTATACTACTTGTGAATTTGTTTATTTCTCTGTCTTAATTATTTGGACAGTGGAATGTGTCAGCTTCCAATACAACTGATAATATTTTTGAGACTCATTGAGAATTATTATCTGCCTAAATCAAATTATGAGCAAATGCCTCTAAGATGACATACTAGTCTCAAAATTCCCAGACAAGAAGGGCCAAGGGCCATTTTAACATGCATATTAAGTAGTTTCACATTTTAGTGAGAAGAAAAATTTAAAAAACCCGAATGACTCAAAAATCAATCATGTATGGGGTGTAATCAAACAGCAGGGCGGCCTCAGAGGCACCCACCAACAGAAGCAACCACCTATCACCACCACATTCATTTTAGGTGCCAACCCACAAGTCTAGGTGTTACTGCTGGAAAATATATAATGCAGCTTCACATCAGGATCCTAGAGCTGCCAAGCATATCTCCAGAGTAACTTTAACAGTGATTACACTTGATGAAGGAGGTAGAGGAAGTATAATCATGTGCCAGCAGCACCAGGAGGATAAGGCCAATATTGAAGTCAAAGTACATTTATGTGAATTCTTATTCCACTATTAAATAGCAGTTTTTCATAGGATGAGCTTTTCCTACAAAAATCTCAGGTGTTTCCGCTTAGTACTGGTTTTTTTTTGTAAATATATAGACTTTTAATTACAACAAGTGAGCTACCTAAAAAGGAAATGTTTGAAAACACTGAAGACAGTAAATCCCATAATCATGAATTGCCTCTATGGTACCATGCTAGCCCCTGAAATTCCCATGTGGGAAAGGTTATTTTCACATGCATGAGGAGTTTCACATTTTTGTTGGAAAGAGAAGTCAAGATTCTGACAAGGTAACGACTTAGCTGAGGATAGAGGAGTGTTGCAGGCTGCAGTCCTAAAGATTGTGGTAACAGTCAATATTGACTGAATAAATGTTCTTTATCCTTGTATTTTATTTAACTTATCTAGTGCTTGAAGTGAACACCCAGTCCACTGCAATCACAGCCAGCAAACAGATGTCTAGCCCAGAAGAGTCCACAAAGCAGTTCCATATGTTTCCACTCTTCAGAATTCACATTAAAAGAACAAGCTGGAGCTTGTTAAAGAATTTCTGTCCAATTTTGCTTTTCTATAGCAATATATGAAATTCATACCTGTGCAGGCAGCCAAACCAAAACCTATTCTCTTATTTAGGCCTACTTTGATGCTTAAGTAGCCTTCCTGCTGATGTTTCTTGGAGAAATGTTTATCTATAGACTGCAAGCTAAACATGGGAGTTTTTGCCAAAGTTTTGCCTCTTTTTAACCTGTTCTGGGTTGGCATTAACAGGCTGCTCAGTAGGAATGTAGCTTTGAACTGGGAGAAAAACTGTCTTGGAAAGAAAGTGAGAAATGAAACTGTGCTGCTTTTAATGCTGGCTACATAAACAAACCCATCTAAATCTGAATAAGTGTCTCTGCCTTGCAAGCAAGATTTCTCAGAGGGAAACCATTTGTCCTCCACTGAAAATGATAGCTCAGTGATCACAGCTAAATATTGCAGCCAAAGAACTAAGTTTTCTTTATGTCACATATAAATGTGAATGGAGATACAATTTCCCTCTTTTTTTCTATTTTTTGAAGAATAGTTTATTTTGTGATGGGATGTTGTTTTTTGTTCTAACCCTAGCACAATGGGGGTGCTGAATCATGGCAAAGCCTACTGTAATACCAATAGTCTGCAGTAATTTTTTTCTGGAGGAAGAGTGTGAAAATAAATCTGTAAAAATCCCATTAATGAAAAAACATTTCAGTCTGTGTATGAGAAAAGTAAAAAATAAATCATTCATAATAAAGGATGCTACATAGATTTAGCAGAGAAAGGTGAGATTTCTTTGTCTACTGCAGAGCTAAAAACAGCATTTCAGAGAGAGAAGCTCTCTGCTGCAACTGGCATTCTTACTGGGAATGCATATCCTCCATTTTCGGACTTCAGATAAAGGAACAGCTTTGAATAAATCTGGAATACCTTAATCAATTTTAGAGAGAATTATACACAATAAGATTAATATGGAAAAGAGCTGTTTGACCCTTCATCACCTTCCTGTCCTCATTGGTATGAGTGATTCTGTGGTTAAAACAAAAAAATAGAAAATTTCAGAAACTACTTCAAAAGTAAAGAATAAAGGGGTTTTCAGGCTTTGAGAAACCTCCGAGCTAAACAACAGGCTGAGGCTGCCGCTGTATTCATTGATCAGTCTTCTAGCATTTTCCCAAACCCCAAGGCAACTGTTCACCTCCAGGTAGTGTTTATTTCTTCCCAGATATGTTTTCCTTGGTCTTTTGACTTGGTTCTGCATATCCCTAGTCTTAGCTCATCAGTAAAGCTTCAGCATATATATACCAGGATGTGAGTTTAAAGGTGCTAAGCTCACAGGGCAGGTTGTAGTCTTATCTATTGCCAAACTTATTTTGCATGTAAAGAGTGCTATCAGAAGTCAAGTGTTAATGAGGGCAATAAATGGATACTCTCTGATCTCCATTAGAGTAAATATTTTTCACACTACTGGAACATCTGCTGATTGCAGTAGAATATGATGTCATAACCACTCTCTTCCCAAAATTGCAACTGGGTTGCACAATGCTGCCATCTGCTTCTTTTTCCCAATATGCTGTTTTCATCCCACTGATGGAAATGTAGACATTAGTAAGCTAATAGGAAACATAAGAAATCCAGAATTCAGCAGTATGCCTCGCATGCTTTCCTAGGTCCTAGTGAAGCTGGGATGATATATTACATGTATATATGACAAAAACAGTAGCAGTCATTGCTTCTTTGATCATTATTCCAACTATTTTATATTATACCTGAAATTAGCTGAATATTGGATCTAAATTTGCTTTGATAGAGGTAACTTCAATGTACACAGTAGACACAGTTTGCCCCTACATCTAGTGTAGTTTATTCATGGATGGATATTTTCTGCATGTTTAAGTAGCCTACTACAATACAGAATTAACTCTTACCTTGTACTTTTGTTATAGCTGAGAAGACTTGTTTTGGTGTGCTGGATCCATCGGCAAAGGAAATGGTTTCTCTGAAACTGTTTTCTGGTTCAGTGCCTTGACAGTAAATATGGAAGTAAGAAGCAAATCTTCATCCGCTCAAACACACATGGCATTTTATTGATACAGAGCAGAAATGTATCTCCAAGTAGACATGACAGAAATCAAAGCTGTGGCCAGCATTCACGGGAACTGAGACATGATGTAATCTCAGACAGGGTCATCAGTGTAAAAATGCTCTATTTATTTTAAAGATATTTTTATAGCTGCTGATCACAGAAGAAGGTTGCTTCTCAGAATGCTACACATCTGAATGAGGTTTCTGATATGCTCTCTGAGACTTGCTGTTTTTCTCTAGTCTCTGTCTCAGCCTCTGTTAAGGAAAATATTTTATAAACCGTCAAAGTATTCCTGAAGGAATCAAAAGTGATTTGAGTTCCTCAGTATTTATCTTTAGCTGCTTGATCTACAGAGCCCAAGTTCTCTGTTTTCTTATGCAATCCCAGCATGTTTAGTCATTCATACTGATGTACGTCCATGAAAAAATAGCTGATAATCTACTTTACAGATTATTCTTCAAATACATATATCTATATCTATAAAAATGCATATATCTATATCTATATATTCATATATACAATATCTAAAGTACCTCTGCACATAACATTTCCATTGTTTGTTCCACTGTTTTTTAAGAATTTGGTTTGTACTTTACTGTCAATAAAAGTGACTATGTTATGTGATTGACAACACTGACTGATAATGAGCAATTGAGGTGCTTCAGGTCAAGTTTTTCCTTCATTTCTTTGTTTTGCAGAGAGCTACAGAACTTTCTATTTAGGCTTTTGGCATAAGTATTTTTATGTATCATTAAGGATTAGCTTGAAGAGCTGGTTTTGAGGAAAGCAATAAAGGTTATTCTCAGGGGTTCCCTATTGCTGCTTTCATGTTTAGTCTCTTATTTCCTCAGAGGGTGATATAAGAGGAAGACAGCAAAGAAAATATCTCCTTCCAACATGTCTTGAGAAACAAATGGGTCTATCACTGACTGCCAGTGAGGCCAGGCAGCTGGGAGAAAGAAATGAGAGAGGATAGAGGAATTCCTCGATTGAGCAAATCTGAAATTGTAAGGAAGTAAGATGTGGTGTTGTGCCCAGGGAGAGTTTGGAATAGAAGATGGCGGGTTTGAATGGAGCATTCATGACCACTCTTCATATATTTGGGTTCAGGTGAAGCCAGTCTGAGGTAACTCTGTAAATGGGATCACACCTGAGTGTTGGACCTTAAGGTGGCCTCTGATGGAAACAGGGATACAAAGATTTTTTATTTTTGAGAGTACATTTATCAGAAGATGCATAGCACACAGCTTGAGTAAGGTCCTATTTTGGCCCTTGGATATGAGAAAGAAATGTGCAGAACTAGATAATTAAGGCCCTCTTCTGCAGCAGTAAAAGTTAGGAAGGAGAAAACTCAAAGTGAGTGGTACCCAAAGAGGAGAAGGGGGTTAAGAGGTGAAAGGAAAGCAGAGTCTTTGGGGAGCAATTGATTTCCTTGCATTCTTTTTGTGTTTTTCCATCAGTGGGAAATGACCATAAGTCAACCTACAGTTTTGGTTGATTGCATGATTTTTCAGTCTGCATAACACAGAGGTGAGCATTTCTGATTTTTAGCAACACAATGAATGGAAATTTTATGTAGCCCACACAGTGTCTGAGAGTGTAAGTGGTGGGAAATGGGAGAAAGCTTTTTGGATCCAGTTCACTTATAAATGTCTTATATAAGCATTGGCAGAAGTCCCCTTCTCCACTGGGGACATAGCTGATAAGGATCATGAAGGTGAACACTGAAGGTTTTCATAAAATTAAGTTTTTACCCCTTTGCAGCTTACTTTATGACACATGCAAAGCTCTCATACATTTGCAAAGATTCTCTTTTAATCTCTAAATCTAAAATATAAATTAAACTATCAAAAAAAGGTGTTTAAACACTAATGTGTCCTGTTAGGTTACCTGTTCCCACATTGAAAACATAGTCCTCTATATTTTTTATTGTTATAATCACTTTTTAGGCCCCTATTTTTTTATTTACTCAGCTTCTAAATACAACTGTGGAAATCAGGTCTTGTTATCTGTAATATATGGTTGAAGTTACATCATCTGCTATTTTCCACATGAAAGCTTCTGAGAGAACATGTCCAGACCTGAGCAGACTCTTGGAGGTACAGAAGGTGCATGAATGGGAGTGTCCTGGGTTCAGCAGTAGCAGACATTTTTTTCTCCTTCTTAGTAGCTGGCGCAGGGCTGTGGCTTTGACTTTCAGCCTTGGAGCAGTGCTGATAACACCAATGTTTTTAGCTACTGCTCAAATGTTTAGTCTGACCAAGAACTTTCTGTCTCATGCTCTGCCAGGGAGGAGGGGAAGTTGGGAGGAAGCAGAGACAGGACACCTGACCCAAACTAGCCAAAGAAGTATTCCATACCACAGCACGTCAGGCCCAGCATGTAACTGAGAGTTACCCGGAAGGACGAGCTCACTGCTTGGTCGGGCTGGATATCGGTGGGTGGTATTGTATTCTCTTCCCTTGTTATTTTCTTTATCATTATTATTATTGGTGGTAGCAGCAGTTATTTGTGTTATACCTTAGTTACTGGGCTGTTCTTATCTCAGCCCGTGGGAGTTACATTCTTTCAGTTCTCTTTCCCATCCCTGCAGGAGTAGGGTGGGGGAAGGAAGTGTGGGAATGAGTGAGTGAGACTGTGTGACTGACAGAGTTTAAACCACGATGGGGTGGATGTTCTTAACATAAGAGCTGGCCCACCAGAACATGCCACTTCAGAAAACTGTTAGGGAGTTATCAAAGGAAACACTGTGGAGAAATGCTCCAGCAAATCACAAAGACAGTCAGCTTGCAAATTTAGGTGTGAACAGAGTGTAGGACACTGAAGCTGAGTACAAAATACTTGTAAAATATTCTGAATTACTCAAATGTCTCTGTTTACTTCCCAACCTTGAAAATGTTTCTCTGAATGACAAATGCCATCCAATGAAACTAATTTATGCAAAATTAATGAATATTTTTGAAAGTATACTTAAATACTTCAATCAGTCATAAATGCATCATTTCTGCACAATTCCCTCCCCACAGTTATGGTATCATGATTGAATTAGTATAACTCTTAGCACAGACAAATGTTTATATTGTCAAGACTTCTAAGACTTTTCTATTCATTAGTAGGTAGCAGTTTCTGGTTTGGTCTACAGTAGGTTTTATTGTGCTGTTGAACTTCTCATTCCATGGTGGTCTATGCTTTCCAATGACAAATGACAGCATGTAATTTGGGTGCTATATCATTAAGACAAGAAGGGGCATTTATGTTTTCCTCTATGTAATGTAACTGTGAGTGTGCATTCACTCTGGGGGAATTATGTGCTTATTATGACAAATAGTGCATTTTACAGTATGTAAAGATCTTTTTTGGAAAGAGTCCTTCCCCTATGTATATGTTGAAGATATTGCTGTGACACAGCATGAAAACTTATGGTATAGTTATCTAAAAAAACTTATCCGCTCCCTATAACATGTTTAGATTGCTTTTTTAGACTCTATAAAATTTTAGCTAACACTAAACATAGAACTTCATTCATCATCGTGCAAGCAAAGGTTGCCAAAGGAAGCCTACCCTTCCTGAGCTAAAAGTGGCAACACTCCAGTATTGGCAGAAATCAAATGAATCATTTCCTGCTTTTAGTTTTAGATAAATAATCAAAAAAGATTGTTGAGATTCCAATCCAAAAGTAATTTTTCATAGCAAGGAATAAGACTACAGCTACAAAGGCTTAAAAGTGGCAAATGTTCTTCTGCTAATTACATGACTGGGAAGGCCCTGAGGAGCCTGTTGTCAGATCAAAATATCAAAATCCAATTTAAAATAGAATGTTAAATAATCATATTGGCTTTTAAGTAGAGTAACTTGAAGTGCACTGAAATGGAGAAGTCTGAGGCCTAATTTGGTCCAACAGGCTCCTGGTGGATCCTTCTTCTTTCTAGGGGAGAGAGAAGGCAGAGCAGGGGCTGCTGCTGCTGAGAGTGGTTTGTGGTACACATTGAAGTATTGTTATCTGTGAACTCTCTTGTTCTCTCAGTTCTTCCCTCTCTATCATTCATCATAAAGAGGGTATCTGGACTGCTCGCAGGGTGATGCCAGGCTACATTTGGGTATGTGTGGTAAGGGGAGACCTAATTAAAGGGTTTGGAGGAGAGAATCATGGGATGAAGAAACCCTGGAGCCACAAATGGAGACTGGGGAAGGAACAGAAGGAAACAGGCATGCCAGGGCATGAAATCAGAGGTCAGTGGAAGAGACTAGTGTGACAATGGCCAGAGAAGAGTTGAGAAGGTCTGAGTTGAAGGAACTAGTAGAACTGTGCTGGGGAAAAGATCATGTGTGAGAGTGAGGAAGAGCATGGTCAGTGATGTGAAGGATGAGATTTGAGGTAAGGAGAGGACAGAACACACTGCCCGTCAGAACCCCTGTGAGCCTCATGCCTCTCATAGGCTCAAAACTCACAGATAAAGCAGGTATCTTACCCATTTGTTGTACTTGGCTGACTAAAAGATGATGTCTTCTTCATAAGAGTTGTTTAATGAATTGAAAGATTAGAAACCTATGCAGCAGGAGTAGGGAGAGCACCAGAATGAAAAGGGAGAGGTTATGACTAGGTCTGTAAATCTGGAAGTGAGGCTGGAAGCAGGAGATAAAATGGTGGTTGTAACCAGTGAACAATGATGATGGACAAAAAGAGGAATAGATGGGGACATCCTAAAGGGGAGAGAATAGAAATTGTCAAAAATTGTGCATACCAGAACACATTTCTTTGCACATTTCAGAATCTGTGATGGACCTGATTATCATCCATGAAATCTAATGGATTATATATCCATATCATATGGTTATATATAATATATATTCATATATGATTATAATCCATTAAGTCTATTTTCCCTCTTAGGCTGATATGTAGAGGGAAAAACTATTGCTGCTTATTCCTTTCAAGTGTCAGAGATTGGAGGGGTGAAGTTCAGCTTTGGTCATGTACGTTGTGGAAACTGATTCAGTTGCATAGGATGACATTTCCTGGCTTTAGTTTTCTTTAAAAAAATGTGAATGCACAGCAAAACATCTTTTGAGTACATAGGTCTTTAAGTTTATGAACTGGGGAAAGAAGCTCTGTAGTGGCAGTTTGGGGAAGGTGTGTGTATATATTTATATATGAGGAGTGCAGACAGATGAAAGATATTGACTGATTTGAGGCCAAAGAACAGCTACAGAGTCATAACCATGCTCTTTCTTGCTTAATGCCTGATTAACTGTCAACTTCAGTGTTTATAAGCTGATAGGCAGATGCTTAAATCAAATTTACAGTCCATTGAGTGCATATGAGATTTGACCATCACCAGACCTGCTTCTTCAGCTCTATGGGCGTTTCTCACAGCTCTGTGAGTTAGACCCTAGCTACCCCATGGGTAATGTTAGAGATGTCAGATGGTTACTTTGCATGATAACTTTCCACTTTCACGACAAAATACATCAGTATTTTTTAATGGCAATTTAGAATGGAGCCCAGTTTTGCAACCAACCAGATGTGAGCTCTAGTGGAGCTTGGGTAAACACACAACAGCAAAGCTGGTTTGAATCACATAATTTGTGATGAAGTCTTATAGTCCATGTTGCTCCTGCCAACCAGGACAGAAAAATCACCGTGCAGCTGGCACTCTCAAACACTTACCCAGCTTTGATAATAAGTTTGCTCACATATGGGCAGTCTCCCACTCTCTTACGGGAATGTCCTGGGACTGGAAATGTGAGCTTCCTCAAACATAGAAAAGGAGTGAATCCAGTTATCCTAACTCTCAAGATTGTATCTGAATCACCAAAAATTCCTCTGTAGTGATTGCTTCACTAGAAGAGCAGTAATTTATGCATGTAATATAAAAATTATATATTGCAGATTTGTGGCTAAATCTAGTCAAGAATTTCAGTTTAGGATTTTGATTGTAGGACAGAAATCTATAAAATTATCTTTTCTGGGTTTATGACCCAAAACCCCAGCATTCTTGCACAAATCACAAGATTACAAGTCTGAATGGAACGTTTTTCTGAGATTTTGTTTGGATTTGAATGAAGCATTTTTCACTCAATCTAGAATCCAAATCACAAGGGTATTCTTGGCATAAGGCTTGCAGTTGAAACCACTCAGAAATATGTAAGAATATTGGCTTGATATGTGGGTTTGGATCATTTCAAAGAGTAAAAGGTGTGATTGGCTGTCATTTCTGGGATACATAGTGCTATTAACTCTTTTCATAGTAAAAAGAAACAGAAGCATAGTGTGATATCTTTATAATTTATGTAATATCAACATGCATTTTGAAATCAGTGTCTATTCAAGGGTGCCAAGATGTTCAGACTATAACCGCACAACTAACAACAGATAACATTACCAATTGGGTGATTTTTATGGCTAGTCTTGCGACATCAAGTATTCTTAATGCCTGAGCTTCTAAATCAAGTATTACATAAGAATGTAATTTCATTCAAAAAAAATAAAACAATACATTAGTTATTGGTTGAGTGTCTGCTTTCATGGTTGCAGACAGAAGCTTAAAAATGTGACCATACTGTAGACTAAGAATAACACAACAAAAGAAACTTTCTTCTTAAATCTGAAGTGCAAGCCACTCTCATAACTTTTGGCGTCTGACTCATGTTTTTTAAATGCCTGGGATTGGCAGTATTGTACTGCTATTTTTTGTGTCAAAATTCAACTTCAGAAAAACATAACTTTTACCCTCTAAAAATTTGTAGGTCAAGAGGCTACAAGGTATGGAAGGAGGGGAAACAATGAGGGTCCCCTCCAAAACCAAGACCATTCAATACTATTTTTCCCTAAGGAACTATAAGCTGAAGGAGCTCCTAGAATTCTAATCTCATGTCATGGGACAAAACTTGTTTGACACCGTGATTATGGATATGCAGAGGGGTTGCTGTGCCCCCTCCACACTGTGGCACACAGATGGGCCCTATGGGGAAGTGTCAGTTCAGAATGCTCTGAAACTGTCTTCCCTCTGTACCCAGCCTAGGGCTGTTGGTGAATACCACATTTCTGCCCACAGTAATGAAATCTGGTATCTTCCAAAATAAATATTGCTTCTTGGTTACTAATATAAATAAATGCATTGCACATTACATTTTTGGAGAAGAATGTGCAAGACCAACATTTCTGAAGTCACATTGAGAGGTCCTCCCTGTTTCCCTCCAGTCCTCATACAGGCAAACTTCCACTTGAGTCACTGGGAATTTACATGGCTAAAAATGACAGAGGCACCCAAAAGTCCTTCAGTTGGGGTTGTTTTATATTTTGTCTTGAAAATAATGATGAGATTTGGATAAAATTTTTATCTGAGAAGGTGAAACAACTCTGGTATTTCCTATATTATTTTTTTAAATAATTGTAAATTCTGTAGGTTGTAGGTCTCTGAAGAGAAAAATGAAACTTTTTTTCACTAAATGGAAAATTAAAGAAGAAAAATAGCAGTTAAGAGCATGATTTATTACAGCTCACATCTTACTTTATGTCCACAAGTTCTTTTAATGCTTTTTAAAGGAAACAAAACCTGGATTAACTCTTTTCCCAGTGAATTTAAAATTAATTTTGTTTCAATAAATTCTGCATTTCCTCTCATTTAGTCTTTTAATTAATTTCATTTAGTCTTTTCATTAATTTCATTTAGTCTTGCCTTAATTATATTCATCATAGTTGCAATAAATGACAGTCCTGGGAAGAAAGAAACAAGGAGGGAAGAAGAAATATTTCCATAGATGAGTTTTTAAAAACCAAATAATTGTTTATGTGTAGGGAGTGTGACTTAGTTGTCTTCTCATATCCAAAGCTAAATTTCATTTGTAAAGAATTAGTGATAGATCAACCTTAACTCTTAGCTCTTTGGGTTGTGTTAAAGAAATCACTTGAAGACATAAAAGTGCAGTCATGCTATGTTTTAAATAATTTGTGTCTCTTGTAAATATGTAATACAGTAAGCAATTTAATAATAGTAAATTTTCTTATCATGGTTGTGTAAGATCATGTCACAGATCCTTTACTTGGTGCAAAACTACACGGTTCCATTGTTGTTGATTTTTGTTTTCGTTTTAAGTATTCCTTTTCTGTTTTTCCCTAAGGTCTTGATTTGGGATGTGGTGTTTCAAAGTGAAAAAGCCAAATTCTCAACTGATGTCACACCCCTGGTTTCAAAGCTTGTGTGCGTGTGGGAGAGAGGGAGTTAAAAAAATGGTTAGGCCAAACATTCTTGTTTTTCCTTTGAAAAGGAGATTGTCTCACTGGGGAAAGACTCTGGTCAATGTTACCCCCTGAAGTGTTCCTGAGCACAGCCTGGGAGATGCTGACACTATGTCAGGGACAGTCTGTCAGAATGGATGGCAGTATGCTGGGACTGAGCCTGTGCTCTGCCATCAATGTTTTATTCAGCAGAGGTGTAATCAAAGAAAGCAGACTGTCACTCTCAAAAACTCCTAAAAGTAGCCTCTGCAGAGCTGACACACATGGTCAGGACTGTTATCACTTAGATGGGTAGAGTTAAGGAGTAGATCTCTAATGCTGTTTAGACAGAAGTATGTCTTTTAAGTGTTCTTGGGTGATACGGGTTAGTGTGAGGTGTCCCTGCCCATGGCAGGGGGGTTGGAACTAGATGACCTTAAGGTCCTTTCCAACCTTAACATTTCTTTGATTCTATTCTATGTCTGGAAAAAATGTTGCTGCAATTTCAAATGTTTTCCTATCTTGCTATATAGGACCAGGGGTAATGGTTTTAAACTAAAAGAGGGGAGATTCAGGCTGAACGCAAGGAAACCAGTCTTTACAATGAGTGTGGTAAACTACTGGAACAGGTTGCCCAGAGAGGCTGTAGATGTTCCATGCCTGGAGATATTCCAGGTCAGGCTGGATGTGGTTCTCTGCAACCTGATCTAGTTCCAGGATGTCCCTGCTCATTGCAGGGGGGTTGGACTAGATGACCTTTGAAGGTCCTTCCAAATCAAATTATTCTATGATTCTATGACTTTTTTAATGGGAGTATATTTAAGGTATAGACCAATAAGCGTGAGCTGAGTGGGGACTTGAGCCTACTTCCTAGAAGTGTCTATTTGTCATTCACAACAGAGGGAACTTGGTCATGTAACTTGAAGCAGTCCGAATAATTCTCCCTTGAAAGAAAGCCTAATATACAGCTGCTTGAGTGTCTTAAGTTTGGTGTCCAAAGTAAAAAGCATTAATTCTGATATTGGTCTGAATTTGTTAAAGATGGAGATTGTCTACAGCTAGCGTTGTGAATTTTGTTTTGGTGTCTGTGACCATGGTTCAGAAATGTTCCTTCAAGCATTTCCAGCATATGCTATTGCTTTTATTTCTACACAATTATTTTGATAAAGAATTTTTTGAATAAGGCACTGTTTATTGACCACACAGCTAGTTTGAACTGCGACTTTGACAGCTTTCAGATATTATGCTCTAAATAAAGAGTGATATACACTTGCTATGGTTGGTTACATATGAAAGCATGTCCTATAGAATCATAGAATAGTTAGGGTTGGAAAGGTCCTTAAAATCATTTAGTTCCAACCCCCCTGCCATGGGCAGGGACACCTCACACTAAAACATGCCATGCAAGGCTTGAACACTGCCAGGGATGGAGCATTCACAACCTCCCTGGGCAACTCATTCCAGTACCTCATCACCCTAACAGTAAAGAATTTCTTCCTTATATCCAACCTAAACCTCCCCTGTCTACGTTTTAACCCGTTACCCCTTGTCCTGTCACTACAGCATATATAATAAATATATAATATAAATAATATAAGCATAATAATATAATATAAACATAATAATATAAGTATAATAAAGCATATAATGGAAAATCTGGAAATTAAGGGGATCTGATCTGTAATTGGCAGGCTGGAGCTATTCTGATGTTCCCTTTCATGTCTGTCAGGTCTTGTTATGAATTCAACATCCCATATGAGGGTTATCTGTAACAGCATGGAATAAAGTTATGGATGAATCTTGGTTTTCTGGAAGGTTTCTCATGTTCTTAGTTATGTTTTAAAACCTGTGCATTTGTTATAAATTAGTAAATAATTGGCATTCGAGGCTAAAAGGACATTCAGAAGAAAGCAAAAATTAATGAAAACAAAATGTATGAGTTTGGAGCTATGTCACACAGGAAGAAAATAAAGAAAAGGGTGATCCAGACAAACTAGAAAAAATAGTCTGATCCAAATGAGCAAAACACAGACCTACCTCTGCTCACATATGTACCATTTCTTTGTAATGTGAAAATGAATACAGGATCAATGGAATATCACAATTCTGCTAGGATGTAAAAGCTATGGGTTATGGAAGAAAGATAGAAAGTGGATTTTTTTTAAAACTGTCTTTCTGCAACTTGTTAACAGCCTACCAGAGACAGAAAGAATGACACAAACTAATTAGCATGTCTGCTATGAGAACATGGTTTCTTTCTATTTAAAACTGTACCTAGTGCCAGAGGATAAAGCACAACACAGACAAAATCCACAGTTCCTGCCTACTAATCCATGTGAGCAACCATACAGCTTGGAAGCCATTTTAAAGTTTAGCTAGAAAATAAATACAACAAAGCCCAAAGTCAAATTAAAGCTATTTAATTTGAATTATAAACCTGAAAATGTTAGGTGAAATTTGTGGAAAAAACATCAAAGACCAAGTAGCTACTGGGTGTAGTGGTCAGACAGGAATCCAAGGAACACATAATGCAGTACTGCTAACCTGAAAGCATTCACAAATCATTAGTCAAGTCTGGAAAGTCATGAGTTTGGGGAATTTTTTGATATAATAAATATAGGACTTGTTTTGTCTTTCAAAAGACAGTGCATTTTTGAATCACTTTTTTTTTTTTTTAACCAAGTTGTGAGCCATAATATTATGTTTGGAAAGAATGAAAGCTGCGAGTCTTACTTTGCTCAGGAAAAAAAGAACTTTGAGAAAACACTTGTTGGGTGACTTGCAATAAAGGTCATAAAATTTGGCAATATAGAGATGGATTAATCTGGAAAGAACTGTAGCTGAGGAAAACTGCTGGCAGTCAGTATGTGAGAATTTGAAAATAAGGCCATTTAATTTTAATAAAAATAGCAGTAATCATACATTGGCTGAAAGTAAAAGCTGCAATAAGCCGTCTTCTGATATTTGACTCATTCACAAATTATTCCTGTTTTATGGAAAGTATATTTTTATTCATAAATATTTTTTTATTTACTTATCCATTTTCAAGAAACCAATTGAGCTTTTAATTTCATTTCATCTATTCTTTTATTGTGTATGGTTTGTCTCATGCTTTATTTCCTGATCCTGTCTAGGAATAGAAATAGAGGTAAGCAGTATGCTTTTGGTATAACATTTCTAGAGGTGAGGAAAAAGTGGTGAATACATTTTCATCATGAGCTGCAGAGTATCAAACAGGTATATGAAGCAGAATTTAAATCATACAGTTAGTGATGGACTGCCATCATTCTGTTAGCTCTAATTTTGTAAGATCAAACAGCTTTTATTGTTCTGGGGTAGGAGGTTTGACTGCTTAAATTAGTAGTGATCTAGACAGACAATGAACATATACTGTGTTATAACAGATTAAGATCTGTATCAGGAATTATTTCACTTACTTTGTGGTGGAGTAAAAAAATGGCTTTAAACTCTAAACAGTAGTAGCTGATATCTGAAAATATTTATTTTTGGTTAGAATTAAAATGCTCAGTTAAATGCAGTCTAAGAGGGGAATCCAGGCTTCAGAGGCTTTTTTGTCACTTCATTTCTGGATGTTAGAAATGTTTGCTAAACAATTATTTTATTAATCTGTTTTTTAAAAGGAAAAAACCCCACCTCTTCTTTTCAGCTGGGGAATTAAATGTCAAGTTTCCTCCTGAAGGGCACATTTTATGGAGAAGTTATAAACCCTGAAATTAAGTTGGTAATGGAAAATGTGACAAACTCAACCATGGCAATGCAAAAATATATTCTTAACACTTAACGCATAAAGGACCATATATATATTGAACGTATTTGCGGCATACTACATGTTTATTACAAATTAAACACTTAAAAATGGAAAAAAACCCAGCACATAGCCCAACTTTTTCTTCAATATTTGTTTAATATAGCCGGAACACATTGAAAATTGTAGGACTGAAGAGTACATGGTAAGTGTTTAAATAACGTTTCATTTGAAATACTATGCAGGTGGTAAAAATGTCATGTAGAATTACTATTTAGTGTTCTTTAGAATAATATAATTAGGGGAAAACGCATAGGGAAAACTTAATCACTAAAGCAAAACTTGTGCAAATGTGTTTGCATTTGTTCAGGTATTCAGAATTCAGATCAGAACCTTTACCAACAACTGAGCTCTACCACTGTGCATAGTGGTGGGACCAGACACTTCCATCCTTACAGGCATTGGAATGTGTGAATGCTGCAGTAACTTATGGCATATGCTTCTATGCCATTATCAGCAAAGCCAACTGATCTAGAAAAAGAGATAATAAAGGAAGCTTTTTCTCCCCCTTCCACCTTTCCCCTCCCTGGAGGGGACAGAAGAGATGAACTGAAAGCAATGTGAGTCTCCTGCAAGAGAAGGTAACAAAGAGCAAGAGTGTTTGGCAAAGGAGAGGAAAAGAAGAACATGTCTGGCACCTTTAAACCACCCTCACTAAAAATAAAAAAGAAAAAAAAGTTAAATGGAAGAAGACATAACTCATGGGAGGTGATGCTTTGGGTGAGTAATATACTCTGTCCACTTGTTAGACAAATGTTGGAAAATAAGTGCTTTACATGTTGCTTCATAGCTATTTTTTTTTTTTAAGTTTGGGAATGGACAAGTAGGCTCAAGGGGAATTTTGACCATGGATCCATAATATCATTTATATGATTTTTATATAAGTTTGTGGAAAAACAGGGGCAAGTTTAGAAGCTAAAATAAAGCCATTAGTACTATGGATTAAATATTCTTTCTATTGCCAGAAGTTCTGCAGTTTGCTCTCTGCTGGCATACACTGTTTTTCTCCTTAAGTTGCCTATGATAAATCATTCTTTCCATTCCAGGAGGAGAAAGAGAATCTCTCGCTCTTGCTTCCTGTCCTACCAGCATCCTCTTGAATACTCACTCTTGTTTTCCCTCAGAATACTTACCTTGTCTGTCTTTGCTGGCACCAGAGTTACAGTGAAAGGAGAAAGGTCTCTTCTGTCTGGTAAATAATAGCCCTCGTTATTATTTTGAAAGCAGGCATGAGTTGCTACTACTTTCTCTATGCTTTTCCTTAAGGCATAAGATGTTTTCACTACCCTGCCATTTCTTCTTTCTCCCCAAGGTCGGTTTCATTTTCAGTGGATACACTTAGACAAGTCTTGGACTTGATTCAGTTAAAATTACTGTACATTTGGCCTCTGTATCATAGAAGCACAAGCAAAGCAGCTAAACACTGTGGAAAGTTGTTGTTCTCTGTTTTCCCTGGCTGTGCATGAAGTTCTGCAGTGCCGAAGCTTAAACGTTTTGCTTTGAATTGAGTCCCCTGGAATGACATGCTTTGTGGTCATATGCTAAACTGTAGACAGAATATAAACTAGCCGCTGCTTCTCAGTGCTCTTCACAGTAGCTGGTCATTTTTCTTTTTTTATGGTGGGATCCAGCTGAAGGTTCAGACTGTGTGTCTCGACCCAGGAATAAGCTCAAATTGTCTTGACTGTATGAGGAAGAGATGCTGACAACTGATAGCTGGTGAAAAAGGTTAAGCCTCTGTCTTCCCATTCATAGATTCTGTACAAAATTAGAATCAACTTCAAAAATAACTCTCTAAAATAACCTAGGAATGTCTGCTCTGCCATGCATTTGTTCAGGAGCTACATTCACCTTTTGCATTTTGGTTAGTAACCAAACAGAGCAAACCAAATCAGGCTGCAGGACATCTTGACAGTGACTTGGTGGTGTGTGACAGCTTCAGGTTGTTCATCCTTTGAATAATTTGTGAGCTACAAAGAAGAAGATACAGTAAGAGATATTAGTGACTTGCCCAAATACACATGCTGGGATTAATTAATGTCCTACATCTTTTAAAATTACTCAGCCTTCTGGAACCAGGATCTATTTTGGCTTCAAAACAGTATGGCATCATTCTGTACAGCTGTGAAAGACTGTGCTGACTGCGAGGTGTTGGAGGTACAGACCCCGTTAGAGGTAGTCCAGAGCAGGAATGGATACTTCAGAATCAGTATCAGGTCTCTGTTAGACAAACCCTTTCCCAAGGTTATCTCCCATTCGTTCTGCTGATTTTGTTGGTGAAAGCAATTCAGTCCATACATAGAAAGAGAGGTTTCTCTTTTGTACTTTATAGTTTTCCTTCTTCAAAAGCTGATTACTTACTGTGAAACACTTCACCTGCGGCAAAAGTCTACAAACTAAGTGTTTCTTGCCATTGGTAAAATGACAGATAAGCTCAGTTATTTCATAACCAACAGCTCTGTTTGCTAATGCAAAAACTTGTGCAGCATTAAAATGTGTGTTAACCTAATTTAATTTGCATTTGGACTGTATTTTGGTTTAGCTACCAAAAATACAGGTGCTTGAGTATCATAGGCTTAAAAATACTACAGGGGAGAAGTAGCAGCTTAGCTGTAGATGTCTAGTGAAGACTGTTAAAAATTTTAGAGTACATTTAAATTAATATTTTTTACTATAAAAATGAATTATTTATTATTTATTACTTTTAAGCGGTGTGTAGGCCTTCTGTACATTTAAATTCTACTAGAAGAGTCCTGGCATTTTAACCACACTTAAAACTATTTTAGAAAAGATGCCTTCACATTATGTGGACTTTCTAAACACCTCGCTTACATTTTTGTCTTACTATATTTCAGACTTTTTCAAGATGGCAATAGCTTTATAGAAGCTGAGCTAAGTGTCTGTGAAACAAGCAATAACGACAAAATGGTAATCAGACATAGCCATGTTGGTATAATTGAGCAGAACACAGAAGTAGAGTGGATATTTTATCTCTTTGGTATTGTAAAGAAATTTCCGGAATTCACAGTAAACAGTGCAGAGGACTACAGTGTCTCTACTTTTCTCATAAACAGCATTGGGGTATAAGTAAATGTAAATAAGAATATCATAGTTGATGTAAGAAACCTAAGAAATAAATATAAAGCAAAGTAGAATATATTTATTTAGCAGTTTTTCCTTTAATTTTAAATATTTCTGAAACATGATTGCATAACATTCTGAACAGGTTCTGTAAGATCTGATTTTATTTTCACAGACTGAGCGAGATATCACTGATTGCTGCGAGGTAGAGAGAAGTAAAGAATATAAATAGAAAAGAGGGTTATAGAGATAAACTCATCTTTTGAGACAGTTTGCATGCTCACCTTTCTTGGTTTTCTGGTAGTCTAGAGACTTTCTACCTGGCAGTCAGAAGGCCTGACTTCTATTATAAACTCTCAGGACTCTGAAAAATTACAGTGTTCAGAGTAGTCCATGTGATTCATGACAGTACTGTTTCCAATTCGTCTCAGTGAGAAAGATTGATAAGCACATAGTACAATGGATGCACAAATCTTCTCTATTTAAACATGTTCAAAGTAACTCAGCATCTTTACTGTAGTGACAGGACAAAAGGTAATGGGTTAAAACTTAAACAGGGAAAGTTTAGATTGGATATAAGGAAGAAATTCTATACTGTTAGGGTGGTGAGGCACTGGAATGGGTTGCCCAGGGAGATTGTGAATGCTCCATCCCTGTCAGTGCTCAAGGCAAGTTTGGATGAAGCCTTGTGTGGCATGCTTTAGTGTGAGGTGTCCCTGCCCATGGCAGGGAGGGTTGGAACTAGATGATCTTAAGGTCCTTTCCAACCTTAAGTATTCTATATTCTATGATCTTTATTTCCAAACTAGGGATGTAATATCACATGTTGTTTATTAGAGCTGCTCAAAAAAGACAATCTGTAAATTAATGTCTATTTTCTTACCAGGCTTAGACTGACCAAAGCAAAATTAACTAACTGTGCTCAGTCATCTGACCATTTAGAAAAGATGGCAGCTCCATCAAAATGTTGCTGTTCAGGCTAACAGAGTAGTAAGCCTCTGTGGGTAGGGAAAAAACCTTGTATAAAAATACTCTCTACACTTACAGTAACAGGTCAGATTAATATAGTTATAATTACTCATGGTTTAACTTTGGAAGGAAAAGAGCCCAATTCCACATTTAATCATATTGGGTAGGCAAAAATGCAAAGTTTGCCAGCTGTGTATTTTCCCTAAAGCTGAGCAGAGGTACAAAGTTTTGGGCAGCCTTATTGCTGATTGTCTTGACATCTGTTTCCCATATTTGCTAGTTGTTTTGAAGTTCTTACTATCAATGCTTTAAGTACACACAGGCATATATATTAATGTACACTGGAGACAGATCCAACCTATTAGAAATTTAGGTACAACAGGGTTATAAATGTTACTTGATACCTTATAAAGCCCAAGATACCTGACCAGTGCATAGGCTCTGTTGCTTGATGTAGTCAGGTGATAACATATGTACACTCATGCTGCCTACTTCAGCGAGTGTCAAAAGTTCATGCTAAGTACTACATAAATTATCACCTAATTAAGCGCTGTTATGGTTTGGATTGGGAGGGAAGTGTAAACTTGATTCTCCTTAGAGAGCTGTATGCAGAAATATGATGTAGAATTAATTTTACGAATAAAGGTCAAAGATCAAAGTCTGAACGTATTTATTGGAAGAAGGAACTGGAAGGGAATCTTGACTTCCTTAATTAAATCCTTTTCTGCTCATGAAAATACTAAGAGGTTAATTTGGTGTTATGTGCACTTCCCATTATATTGTAGAGATGTCAGGAGCACTGCTCTGTTACTGGCAGAGTTTATACCTTATAGGATTTCTGAACTTCTTGTTGCTACTCTTACATCAGTAGTTACTGAATCAAAATTTAGGAATGACAAAAGAAACACTCACCTGACTCACCTGGATATTGGAGCTCAGGATTAAAAGATTAGGCTGTTATGGAATGCTCTTGTGTGAAGTGTTGTGGTTTAAACCAAGTCCCCCAACTCCCGGAGAGTTAGGAAGGAAAATCCAAAGAATGTAGCCCCCATGGATTGAGATAAGAACGGTTTAATTGCTAAGGCACAACACAAATCAACACTGCCATTACTACTACAAATAATAATGATACAGCCAATAACAAGCGAAAAGAATACAACACCCCACCAGCCACCGACCCATAACTCACTCCCCCCTACCCGGCCAAGCACCGCGTGCTCCCTCCTCCATTTTCCTCCAGAGCTCCACCCTTCCTGCTCTCTCTCTCCCAGTTGCATCCTGGGCATCATGTGCTATGGCATGGAATACCTCATTGGCTAGCCTGGGTCAGGTGTCCTGTCTCTCCTTCCTCCCGGCCTCCCCTCCTACCCGGCAGAGCACGTGCTCAGAAAAGGCCTTGAACAAAAACACCCTCAAAACATACTCGCTATCAAGCAACTGTTCCCAGCCCAGAAGTCAAAACACAGCACTGCACCAGCTACAAGAAGGAGAAAAAATTACTGCTACTGCTCAACCCATGACAGTGAAGACATTAAATGTGTATATCTGTGTCTGTCAGTTTAATATATTAATAGAAATCATATAAATATGTTTTTTGTGTGTTAGACCTGAAGATACATGTACTTCTGCTGGGCAGGTGATGATATTATCCTGGCTGGCTAAGAATTTTAACATATAGAATCTGATATCTGCATCACTTCAAGGAAATATTTAAGATCCATAATAATTTTCACACATCTGGGAACCAGCGAAAGATTAAAAACAATTTTAGCTATAATTTATTTGGACACATCACACAAAATAAACTGTTTCTCTCTCTCATTTGTTCCAACCATTTTTGTGACTGTATTAGAACATACATACACATGAAAAATGTCTGTTCCTGTGATTGTACCACTTTTTCCTTCAGCTTTTGAGTTGTACCTTTTGAGGAGGCCTCATTTAATAATGAAAGCTTGTGGCTCATGTAAGATGTCTACAAAGCTTCTCACGATGCTTTAGATTACAATGTTCTTTAAGACAAGGACAGCACCTATCTATGTTTTACAGACTTAGCAAAATGTGGGTATACTGGTGGGTGACATTCTTTGACACTACTAGATCTTAAATGATGTGAAATATGATAATATACATGGCCCCTGGAAGAGAGGGAAATAGTAAAAAATATGGAACTAAAGTGAGAAATTTAAAGTCAGGATAACCTTTAAGAAGCTCTTTATATTTTCAGGAAATGAAGAGATTTTAAAGAAGTTTCTGGTACTACCATCAAAACCAAGGAATTCAACATTAGCAGTATGACAGTTACAACACTGATTCAGAAAAGTGTCTCCAACTAGACAGCTACCAGCTGAAGGCAGCTGAACACCTAGAGACATCTGTGTTAAAACACTTGGGAGTGGAAAGAAACACTAAGTAGAAAGGGGGAAAAATAGCCAAACACAAAGAAACAAGGTAGCCAAAAAGGCAGTTTTGTATCCCAAAATGCCTCTGACACTTCTTGTCTGCACTTCAGGAAGAAAGAGTGGGGAAATGCCAGCAGTGCAATAGTTTTTGTGGCAAGCAGTATTCCACATTGCAAATACCACTGATACCACAGCTGGCACTGCAGGTAGCCCGTGCAAAGATGCCAGGGGCTACACCACAGTAGGGGCCAAATTATCTCTTCTCCTCCCCAGGTAAAGTCTGAAGTGTGTTGGCATATGTGTGTTGGAAAATTTGTATTGGTATTACCAGTACCAAGAAGAGGCTTCCCTTGCTATATTGTGTCTGAACTAGATATGCATTTGAGCTGTCGACTGACGAGAGAGGAGTTGTCTGAAGAGTTTTCCAAGACCTTCAGTGGCACTGAACTGCCTCAGCACTAGTACAAGTAGTAGTATTTTAGCTGCCTTCTGTGGAGTTTTGTTCTTCATGTCTGTTTGTTTTGAATTACGTACATATGATTTTTTTGCTAAAAGTAGCTAAAGGTAAAGTGTTGCCAAGCTGGAGATACTGCCCAAAAAACTAAGACCAGACCAAGAAGCTCTAGGATTTTTCATATCTTTGTTGTCACACTTGAATGGCACACAGAAAAGTGGAATACCCAATTTTTACTTTATTCCTGAACTCTATATTTTGTCCTCCATTGTAGTGCTGTGGTACCTCTATGCTAAAAACTTGTGTATTCTGCTAATTTCAATATACATTAGTACCACAGAACTCAAAAGAGAATAATTAGTGCCAATAATTAATATTAACATCTTGGCTCTTTTCTGATGCTGTTATGTGAGCAGTATGCCCTACAATGATCCCAGCCTTCTTCAGACAGGAGACTGCTTCATACAATGTTTAGAGACTGCCTGAAGTGCTGCTTGTAGGAGTGTGGGTAAGGCAATGAGGAGAGGGCTTACCTGCTGCTTTTCCTGGTTTCTGAAACACTTCAAATACGTCAGCCTAATGATTCTTAACTGATCAAGGCTTGTAAAATGAGCAGTGTTACAGAAATGCAAAGCATTATCTTATTATTAACAGGGTACCAGAGGTGTTCCCCAAAGCTTCATAGCAATCTCACATAACAGCCTTCTTCTTCAACCCTGCAAGAGCTAAACAATGGTCAGATTCAGTCCTGGGTGGATGTTTTCCAGGGCTAATTGCCTGCAACTGCTGACAAGCCCTGCTTCTTCCTTATGGACTGAGAACTTGCTTTTGTTCATTGCAATGTTCAGGTAAGCCTGACAGAGTATCCAGGAATCACTTGTAAACTTTGTCATAGTTATTTGGTCAGGCTGCTCTGCTGCATTGGGTCTAAGGATGCCTAAATTCTGCTGGTAGAAGAAAAGCTGCTTTAAACTGTTATAAGGTAGATGATGATCTCTAAACTGTCCCAAAGTAGGAAAATCATTGGTGGCTTTGCAGCACCTGCTCCTCCCCTTCTATACCAAAGGGAGACTTGGATTTCATTTACTTCAGTGAATGAACAGTTAAGGTTACATCAGTTATCTGTAGAGGAGCATGGTCTACTCCTGGCTCTGCCATTTATTACCTTTGTCATGTGAGCCAGACATACTGCTTGGTGCCCCAGTTTTCTCACCTGCATTGTTAAGATATTGCGGGATTACTCTGAGGTCTACACAGGTTTTGATTTTAGGGTCTTTTTTTGACAGCGAACAACAAAAAAGCAGAACAAGCATTCTCCCTATTTTCTGTATGCAAAAGCCAGCCAATTGCATCAGTTTTAAGTTTTGTTATAAGGCAGGCTGGATGATGCAGCAAATCTGATGACATGAAAGAAACTCTGCAGTCTGCTCTTTTGAGGTCTTATATAAAGAGGAACACATGTGCCTTCGGCCTGAATTTGGTTTACTGATCTTTCAGTCCCTCATCTGAATGCTTAGGATCAGTCTGTGTGCTAGAAATCCTACTGGACTCAGCCAGTGTGTCTGCAATGCTTCTTTCAGCAAACACAAACCAAGTTTAAGGGCCTGGAAAACAGTACAGCAATTTGCTGGCTCAAAAGCAAAAATAAACCATGCACAGTATGTCACATTAGCTCTTAACTGTCTCCAGGAAGTGAAATGTTTGACAGGGAAATATATTTGCTTGTGGTCTCATTTGATTCATGCTTCAAGGAAAGAATTGAAGTCATACCCCCAGTGGAGAACATACATCAGTCAAGGGGAGGACACTGCAGCCTATGGGAAGTCATCTTCCTGCACCCTCCTCCCTGCTTCTCTGTGGAGGCAAAGCACCATACTAGCATCAAGGAGATTTTAGAAAGGGTATATGGTGGGTTTTTGTCCCCCAGTACTGACAGGGGTGTTTTATATGGCAAAAGAACCATGTTGCACCCTCTCTGAATTACAGCTCTAAATAATCTTGTTGGGAAGCAGGAGATACTTCCTGAACTATTTAAGAAAAGGTGACATATCTTCTTAATCTCTGTTCATTCTTGCTGTAGGATGTGCTGCAGGCTGCTGCTGATCACTCTTTGCCCTCCCCAAGTCTTTGTGCCCAGAATGAACTAATATGATGAGCCAGCCATTCAGATCTCAACTGCCCAGTACTCCCAAGGTATACAGCAAGTAGTGTGATTGCGTGGGATAAAATGGATGGGATAAGCATAAGTTTGGTGTAGAAATGTTTCCATACTGAGAAGGTATGATTTCATTGTGGTGGACTTCTTTGTACCTAACTTTCCACCTCTTGTCTCCTCCCAGTAGGAAAACATGCAGCAGAGACTTCCAAAGAGTTACTATAAATATGGAACAACTCTATAAGTTTGTGCAATTACTCTCATGTAAAAATGCACGCCAGAAGGGCCTGGGTCCTGGGTGTAAGTGGTGATTTATAAAATACAGCTGATAGAACACAATCCAGTTTCTAATTTCTGATTTGGTTCCTAATCTGTTTTCTCCATCTGATGGCTGATCTGCTGTATCATGGAAGAATGCCTTCTCAAACTAACCTTGATATTAGCTTTCTTGAGACACAATAGTAAAACTTAGTCTTAAAAGTAGAGATAAAATGTTTAGAGAGAAATGGAAGGACTTTGCTGATGTTCCAGTCCATGAGCCATCATAACTGTTGTCTTTTCTTTGTCTCACCTTCTAATTCTGCTATTTTTTTCTTTCTTCTTTCTGACATGGAGAGTATCAGAGCAGTATAAAAAACCTACCACTGAACTGTACATGTAGCACCTCTCCACACTGCCGTGATTGATGAGGAGGTAACTCTGGAGCTTCATTAAAGCTATGAGTGTTTCTGTTTTTGTGCCCAAAATACTTAAACTATTTTAAGCAGGCAAGCAGATATGCTAAAGCACTAAAAATAAATATTTAAAAATACTTGACCTCAAAATACCGATCCATCAGAAGCAGAGCGTAAAAGGACCTTTAAAGGGATCTTTTCCTTGTATCCTACCCAGAGCAGAACCTCAGATTTACAGACTTGTGGTTAAGGCAGATCTAGACTGAGTTGCCACCTCAGTTGGCACCATTTTTCAGGTGTCTTGTCCACTTGGCATAGGTGTTGCAGGTCTCAGCATAGCATGGGGGTTTCCAAAATTTTCTTAATGAGGTAGTACAGTTCACAAAGGCCCTCTCACAGGTCATAGCCCATGCAGAAGAGATGCTTGCTGCAAACACTGCCTCTTACAGAGTTGTGGCCATGGCAGGAACTGTGTTTTTGCACAAATCTCTGAGATTTTACCCATACAGAAGCATGTTCCCCCTTTGAAAAGCACTAATCCTGCCATCAGCTTATTCTCTTGACTTTATTTACTCCCTTACAGCTCTTCTGGTTTTGTTTTTGGTTTGTGTGTTTTGTTTTGTTTTTATTTCACAGCAGGGAAGGAGCCAGCCTTGTGTGGTTCATCAGCTTTTTGTGGAGTGACAGGAACTGGACCACAGCTCAGCAGGCAGAGGTCCCTGCTCCTCTCAAAGAAGCATCAGATGGAGTATTAAAGAAGAGTGTGTTCTCACAGCTGCCCAGCACTATCAATACTAACCAGAGGATGATCTGTATTTCTGCTGCCTCGTGCCAGATGGCAGCATTTTGATACTCCAGTCTTCATTGCAGGTCTGTGCTCTGTGGTTATGGCAAAACTTCATCCTAAAATAGCTGCTTGGTTTTGACATTCAGGCATGGCCCTCTTATTTGGGTATGTCAAGCTGCAAGTTTCAACTGAACCGGTAAGAAGCAACTGGTTTTAACAAATGAGGAAATATTTTCCCAGGTATTTAAAAGCTGGGCAGAATGATGCAGTGTTTGCAGATAGCTTCCCCCATGCTGAATGAAACCCAGTGATCTGTTGGTGTGGTGTTTACACATTGCAATGTACGTCTGTAAATATACATACAGTCAGAAAATACTTTGAATGCTTATGTCCCGCATAAACCAAATTGTCTTGTCAAATGTGATAAATACAGAAGGTTTTCAATAATAGTGAATGATTCGTGTTTCAATTTACAATTTAGTATTGCAGAGAACCTGGTCTCTTAAGGAAGTTTATGGTCTTCAGATCAAAGCCCAAATCTATTTTTAAAATTGATATTTTGGACCCTTTGTGTTCTTAAGACAAGTAATGTTTCCTTAAAAGGCAAATATCACCATCAATACAGAGTATATCAGTAAATGAGCTTGATTTTTTCTTATGCTGAGGGTTCTAGTCTTCAAAGGCACTGGTACAGAAAGGAGAATTACCGGATATAAATAATGGCATATAACAGCAAAACAGTAGTCTTAACATAAGATCAGGCAGCATTTCAGGCGTGATGCTGAACAAATGCACCCCTGCTTCATATGGAATACACTCCAGGTTGCTGCTGGGACATGTTTAGCTGAGTTTCAGTGGTCGTCTAGGGTTGCAGAGGTTTGGACTGGAGCTTCTTTTTGTTTCTAAGTGCAACTGCTTATTTTTGTGTAAGTTCACCTTTTCCTTTGTCAGTGATCTTGGTGTATTGGGAAGACCTCCTTCAAATTCATGAAGCAGACAAAGTCCAAGAGCAGTAGAAATGGGGCCATTGTATGTCTTGAATGCTGGGATTGAGGAAGAAAACCAATTCACAAAACCTCTTCAAAAGATAGGGCTTCTTTTCACCACTGCAGAAAGTGAGAACACTGTAACATGCAGCAAGTGATCTGCAGTGATGCTTGCTTTTTACACAAAATCCTTTCAATGCATGTCTCTCCACTAACTCAGCCACTGTGTTCGGGATGTTTTGTGATACCACAAAGCAGCTGTTCTTTACTCTTCTGACTAAGACATTTATATTCAACCCTGACATTTTAATCTAATAAAAAAAAAAGCTTTTTACCTCCTTGCAGTATAAACAGAGAACCTCTATATAATGGGCATCTGTGGAATATGGAATTAATCCCACTAGTGCGGAAAAACCTTCATAACTCTCTTGCGGCTTCATCACTCTTTGAGTTATGAGGTCTTCCTCTCACTTGTGGGATAAAGTCCAAATCCCACAAAAGCTTATTATGTGTCCACTATTTATTAAGACTTCATCATTTAAAACAAAACACTTAAGAAAGACACTGGGAAACATTTAAAATCAAAGAGGTTTCAGTTTGAGAAATATTTGTTGTATTTGAAGGTTTTTCAAAGCAGAGAAGAAAAAGTTCATTTTAGTCGTGATAACCACTGAACTTGCTGCTTCTGCTTATTTTTCTTTTTTCTTTTTCTCCATGGAGAGATTCTGAATGTTTTTCCTTTTTCTCCTACATGATTTTATAAATCTTTTAGTATCCCTGTGAAGACTTCACTTATTTTTCTCTGTCTTGAAGCCCAATGACTATTTTGTGAGAGCCCTTGTTCCCTGGCTTATGGATGTAAGTGTATACATTTGCTGTGCTTTGACTTACAGAAAGTCCTTTAAATGACACTCACTGTTTTGCAGAAGTGTAACATAACACAAATATATTAGCTAAGGTTCAAATTTAGTAGTTTAGCAGTACTAACATTTTTTTTGTTGGGTACATTTAAATCCCTTTGTCTTCTCTTGCCTTAATTTCCACAGACTGTTTGAATGCTGACTCTTATTGTCCCTCCCCAGTATTTCTTTATGGTCTCCCTGCATCTCAAAGTAGAAGCTGATGTCCAACAGATCATTTTATATAATGCAAATGAACATAACTGTTATATTAGCCATGCTGCATGGGAGTGAATATAATGACTTCATTTTAATAATTCATGATATAGTTTTATGCAAGAATCTTTACAGTCATTATTTTACAAAGTAAGCATAAAACTAGGTTAATTTAATTTTAATTGCCTAGATGTATTTTAAGTCATGCAAATGATATTATTGTTATTGATAAGCTAAAAATATTTTAAGTTTTCTCTTCCTGGATTTGTAGCACTTTTCTCCATTTCTTTAGATTAGAAAGGAATAACTGTTAGCACCTGTATAATTCTCTTTCCCCCCACTCCCAGAAGTACCTAATTTTCAAACAGTTTCAAACTAAGTTTCAAACAGCAACTCTTACACCTGGAGATGAGTGAGGCAGAAGGGTTTAATTTACTACTCCAGTGTCCTGTACACCAGTGGTAGTACTTGGATGAGAAGCCAGAAGTTAATGTCTGCCAGCCCTGAGCTCATGGCATGGCTCTTACAGCAAAGTTAGTTGATGTTATGTTCTGAAATAGGCAACTTCTTTTTCACCATCTTACAGAGAAGTAATGGTGAGGTGAGAATACTGAAACATTTGTATGATATGTGTGGAGCAGATCTGGCATCATTACCTTCCCGAATCTTGTCAGATACCTGCATTCTGCAGGCCCTGTTCTCCTGTTCTGCTAGTACTGATGTTGAATGAAAAGTCCAGTGCAGTTAAAAGTTGTGTGCCTGGAAGACTTATGGCGTTGGACTTCTTTACCCCATAGAAAGAAATGTTAAGGTAAGACAACAGACTGCCTCTGGGGAGTGGGGCACAGAGGAGGATCACTCTGCCTTTTGGAAGATGGGGGGCATGATGTATCATTCTTTAGCTCTGGAAAATCAGATAAATTTAGATAAATTTCAGGGGAGCAGTCAAATCTTGGGTGCATACTTGATCTCTGAACTATTCACTTGTTCATATGTTCTTCCAGTTAATTACTTTTCTTTCCTTACCCTTAATAGAGAAAACATGATCTGAATTTAAGGCAGACAGGGGAATAAAGAACAAACAGCCATAACTGCTGGCTATTTCTACAAAAGCTAAGGGCTACTTCTAGTCTCCAGTGAGAACTCAGGATGGGCCTCCTTTTATGAGAATTTGTGAGATTTACAGCAAAAAATGTACAGCCAGTCAGAGGGCTTCTACTTGATGACAGATCTTCCTGCTCAGCATTTGCTGCTGAGTGGAACTGAATTAGCACAAAATGACCCTTTTATTCACAGGGGCAGCTCCTCAGTAGGGGTAAATTGTCTTAACTTTTTCAAAGGAGTGGTGTTCAGCCATTTGAGGTTTGATCCTGGCAAAAGGTGAGCACATGCTTTCAAGCTCAAGGACTTCATCTGTGAATGCCACTGTTACCATGTGTCTCCTCCAATCTTTAGCTTTCTTGTATTGTTTTACACAGAACAGAGTTTCAGCCCATTGTAGCGGATGCTGCCGAAGTGTAGTAATGCTTTTGACATAATTATTTATAGGTATGAACAATTTTGGGATGTGATGGGAAGCTTTAAGATAAATTTTAATTTTTATTTTGGAATTATTTTGCCCTTTCAGCAAATGCATGTGTTTTTTTGTTTGTTTGGGTTTATTTCATTATTTTGAAGCATTTATTATACATAAATTTGTTTTAAAAAAAATCTAGCACAATTCTGATGACAGTGATCTTTTTTCCTCTGCTGCATGTGTAAACATGTAAGAATAATAAACATGAAATAAACATAAATTCAGTTTTCAAATTAAAAGAACAGAAAAGGCAAGCAAAGCCTGAGCTGCAGAAGCAACAGGAAGTTAAAAGGTGGCGAGAATGAAACAAGAATGTAAATCACATTTTTTATGAGTGGCCACCCGGACGACAGAGTGCAGAAGCAGACCGGGTTGTTGTGAGAAATAACAATGAAGAGTGCACATGTAATAATACAAAGTACCTAAGAGAGGGGTAGGGCCAGGGCAGTGGTGGGGAAGGCTATCCTAGAGCAGGGCTCAGAGCAGGCTCATTGCTTACACTGCCTCCCACTTCCTTTTTGGTCCCCATGACCCCCCTTTTCTTTTTTCTTAAATGAGGTTGGTTTTTGCTAGGGATGGTCCAAAAAGCACCCTCTTGAACAATAAACACAAATGACTGTGGTGGTCCTGTCAACTTTGGATCTTTGTAAAATAACCAGTGATCCACAACACTTTCTGGAATTGATTTCACAGGCTTTCCCCCTGCCTCCTCACTGACAGCCTGGAAAAAAAATAATTCCCCTACCACCATCAGTGAATGCTATTCATTTTCTCATTATTGTATATTCTTACATGCAAGGAGTCCTAAAGAGCTATCCCTTTGAAGCAAAGGTGATTTTGCTACTGAAGGTGTAACAAATCAAAGACTATGCTCACAAACTCTTATATTTTGAAAAGAACACTTCCAAATGATTAAATCATTATGCATGGCAAGGACCTGAAAGTGTGATGATTTATTCAGACTCCATAGCCTATAGTAAAATATAAATTTTTGTTAATAGTGGCATAAACCATGTTAGGGACATGGTTTAGTGGTGGACTTGGCAGTGCTGGGTTAACGGTTGAATTTGATGATCTTAAAGGCCTTTTCCAACCTAAATGATTCTGTGATTCTATGATAAATGTAACATTCTCTCCTCCTTCTCCTTCCCTCCCCCTTTTTTTTCCTGAGTGCAAGACTTCCAAGATTTTTGGAAGAAAAAAAAGCATCTGTTTTTCTGTGTATTTGCTTTTTTTATAGACTTCATAAATCCAGCAGGCTTCTATTTAGACCACTAGGCCCTTTCAATAGAAGCATGTTTTCACTGGGATTTCCACATTCATAATTATTCCTCTCGTTTCTCTGCCGTGAGAAGACAAGCTGCTATTTCATTGCTTTGGGGAAGTTAATAATATGGTAGGCAAAACATCAGGAAAAATTATAATGAATGAACCTATACAAATTGTAGGGAAACACATGCTGCTGTTATAAAATGTTCCCATCATAAATCCTGGCAAATCACTCTGTGCACAAGTGAATAACTTTTTAACACATAAACACTCAATTAATTAAAGGTAATATACTATATACACTCAAACTAGTGTGACACAGAAGAGACAGATTCAAATAATGGCATTCAAGGTTGTGGGCCCAGTCGTGTCTGCCACAGTCCTCCTGAGAGATTTGGGAATAATAACACTCCAAAGTAACTCTTTTCTATACCTGAAGTGAAAATGAAGTTCTCAGCCTCAGCACTGCAATACTGTATTATTGCATTCACTTCAGGCGTAAGTAGGAAACTCCCTACTTTTTTTTTCTCACCTTATTTCATACATGGCAAATGTTTCCTCAGTTTCATGTAGGTCACCATTCTCTCCTCCTCCCCCTCCCTAGTGTTTCTTAGTTATTGGTATTTTTTTTTCCATCTTACCCAGGATTTTTGGAAGATTATTTCTTTTAACCATTGCATTATTTGCAAGACCAGTTAGTTTAGTGACACTGCGTTTTCCATCAGTGACTGTGGTTCAACTCCACTAAAATGTATCCTTTCATTTTGAGAGCTACATTGGTTAGAAGTTGTTGGGACTATTTTAAAAATACTTTTAAAATAAATTTTTCTCTCTCTAAGAAAAAAAGAAGAGAGAGGGAAAACAAACAAACTTTGAAATATTTTGAGTTTTGATTATGTTTGTGTCATGATCAGACAGAGACTCACCAGCTGTGGAAAAATAACTAACTTGTACTCACATGGGAAGCTACAAAGCAAGGTTCAGTTCTCTGATGCAGGGGTTATTTAGTTTTCTTTTAAGTAGAATTAGCTTCAGCAAGAGTCACTGAGAGCAGCCCACCACAAACTTGCTAAAAGTAATGACTTGAATGAAAGACTTTTACATTCAAGAATACTTATGTTCACGTACCTGTCTGATGTTAAATGATTTTGCTATATGATTGGATAGGTCTTTTTATGCTTTCACAGGAAAAAAAATAATGCTAATTGCATTTGTAAACAATATTTTTAAGACAGTATGGGAATATTTTTTAATTCTTTGAAGGTTTCTGGGCTCAAGGAACTTTTTCCACTCAGGTTCAAATTGTATATTGATACTAAGATCAGTTCCTATGTGCATTGCATATGATAGAGTTTAAATATTGGTCATGTAACTCTGAGTGAAGGAAAATTAACATTTGTACCCCTACTCTCCACTGCTCTTTTTTGCGTAACTTCCTCTTCCTCCTTCTCACCCAAAGGTAACAGAATGTAATGGCTGTCAGTGATAACTGGGACTATTTTGGGTACATGCTGTGTGATCACCCATTTGGAATGGGTTTATCATACCTAACCTTATGCTTGAGCTCTGAACCAGAATGAGTATGCAACTTCCAACACCACAAACAATAAAACATCACATGAAAAATTTGTGTTTTCTGTTGTCAGCTACTGACAGATATTTTTCTTTTAATCTTCTAAATTAAGTCCTAGATTTTCCTCAGTTAGTGCACTCATTTTGCCCAGGGCATATTAGTGTCTTCTGCCATCATAGGGGAGTCCTATGGGACAAACCCCACACAGTATCACAGGGAATCAAAGAGGAATCTTTGGTCATTCTAGGATAGGGATGTGTGTTGTCACACCACCTAACAATAATTAATAACTTTTATAGGCCTCAATCAGTATTCTCTTTTTAATCTGTGTGTGTCCGGTTAGTCTGTGAGCCATCTGGACTGCTATAGACAGGGCTCTCTGACATGCATATTGGAAAAACCACAGTTTTGAGTACTTACCTGTTGGACTCAGCAAGTACAATTATAGATTAGGAAACTTCATACAAAATTGCTGGCAGAGATGTTTCAGAACCTAAACATGAACCCTCATGCTTGGCCACAGCTGCTTTAAATGATTCATAAGTATATAGGCAATTTAAAGGCTTGTTGGTTGCTATAAAACTGTATCCTGTTAAACCTTATCCTTCACTTACGACATTTGAAGTCTGCTTCTAGAATTTATGTCATCTATTACTCTGCCTTTATTAATCACATTTCATAGTTTCTCTCTCAAGAAATCAGTTTTTAGCTGCATAAGTTATTTTATGAAGTCATGTTACCAAATGATGTCTATTTTTATGCTAAATTTGACATTTCAGTTCCCAAAGAATCCTTCAAATCAGAAGTATACTGATGTTGACTGTAGCCACTAACAAATCCATGGGGGAGGAGCTGATTCAGTCAAGATCCTCTAAGGTGGTTATTACCCCAGGAAAGGTAATCCTCTGGGAGATTGCCTTAGTCCTTTATCTCCTTTTTAATCTTTGGCTTTCACTGTGTCTTGTGTTCAAAACTTCCACTCTTTAGTTCTTTGCTATGTGAAACTTGATACCTAATGAGTTGCTGGTGGTTCATTACTTCGTGTGTTGCAATACTCAGTAATGTTCATCTATTTTGTTCTTATTTATCTTGTAAAGAATGACTGCACAGTTGCTGTTAAAATTATTGTAAAATTCAGGCACAAACCAAGGAGTAATAGCTGACAAAAACATGGCAAAAGGAGGATCAGAACACGAAATATACTTTCTGGTGATATTTAAATGAAACTTGAAATCATATTTATTTCCTTTTTAATTTCTCATTAACAATGTACTGATAGTTAGAAATAACCTTTTACAGATATTTTTTTTCCTTGTTAAGAAATTGTCCAAACTAGTAAAATTATTGAGTTGGTTATAGACTGCACCGATAGAATTTGCTTCACCTTATTGAATTCTGACATTTGAAAGGTAGAAACAAGTTACCTTTTAAATACCTTTATACAGCATTATGCAGCCATTCAAGATGGAAAGAGAAAATGCTGTCAAAAGCCAGTAAAACAATTCCCTGAAATGAAATACCTGGGAGAATTTTAGTTTAAGTGGTATGTGATTACATGTTTGGAATTTAGGCATTCTGCCTTACTATCGTCCAGGTTACATATGCTGCCTCTGGTACCTGAGCTGCCTTGTTCAAGACTGGATTGGAGCATCTTCTTGTGCTGAGTAAATAACCCTGCATGCACAGTGAGTGCCTGCATGTTTGTCTTTGGATAAGTGCTGAAGAGAGAGACATGACCTACAAAAGAGAGGTTCTATACATAATATGTGCATCATGTGCACACAGAGGGACAATAGCAGTGACATTGCTATAGAACAGAAGGAAGGAAAATAAAGAAAATAAGCCACTTAAACAGGAATAAATATGCTTGGAGTTCTCCAGACACATGCATTCATTAAACTGAGAACCAGCCCTCTGGTCCTCTCCTTGGAAAAGCTCCTGATGAGGAGATGACTTGCTATGGATTTGTGAGGTAAAAGCTTCAACGGAAAATAAAATCTGGCTTCTGCTGTCTGGGCTGAGGCTCCTTCCACTTACATGTCGGCATGACCTCACTGGGAGCGGAGCTGAAAATCTTCCTAGGCCGATGCAATGAGCCACTGCTGCTTACTTGCGCCTTCCCTCCTGTCTTCAGAGATTACCTGCTCCTCCACCCAATCCCAGGCAATAATTCCTGCAGGAATGACGCATCTAGGCAGTTCCTGATGTCAATGACCAGGCACTGGAAACTCAGCCTTCCCGGACAGGATCTTAGCGTGGTCTTTCCTGACACAAAAGATCAGACTGAACTGGAGGCTGACAGTATCCAGAGCTAGAATAAAACATTTTAGCAATAAAATCTTCCATCAGAACACATATAAATACTGCTCAGAATCCTTCCTCTGGGTACTGTAACAGATTCATCTACCCCAGACGAGTGGACGGTGAAGTATTTCCTCCTTCTGCACTCCAAGTCTCCATGGTGAGCTCAGATACCACACTGACAGTTTCTCGAAGTCTTTTACACTCTCCCTTCCTAATTATTCAATAAATTTCCAGAGTACAAAGTAATAACTAAGGTATTACATTTGCCTGCATGATGACAGAATGCATATTATAAGGAAGGAAGTGTGAATTGTTATTTCCAAACAAACAAAAGTAGTGTAGTAACAAGAATAGAAAACATCAGAGCCTAACAGTTGTTTTGGAAGCAAGTTTTGTGTTGTTTTTAAGAACTTTTATGAAGATTTGAACTGCTTTCTTTTTACAGTCTTCCAGCTGCTCCCAGAGGAATCTTTTTCTTTATTTAGTGCCTCTGAAGTTCCTTGAAATGCTTGGATGAATGGTCCTATGTAAGAGCCAAAGATTATTTTATTCACTGAACTTCAGAACAAGGAAAATGTCCTGCATGGAAAGCGGTGGCTTGATTTTTGGTCATTGTGAATTATTTTTTATGTAGTTTGGGAAGAAGGGAAGTTTGGATTGAGTCTGGTGTTCACTATGCTGCAGAGTACTACTGAATTTTGAATTTGAATTTGAATATCAAAACTGATACATTATTAGGTCACATAAGTAAATGTGAGTTACACCTCTACTATAAACCAAACAGAACCAAGGAGCTTCCTGGATACTGGGTTGCAGACATCTAAATTAAGTTGCTAGAACAGTCCCTGGATAGTCCTGGCTCTGTTCAGCAAGCACTTTCACAAACAGTTCCTGGACTCAACCTGGAACTTAGCAAAAGTCCAGGAAGAGCAGGGAGTTTGCATTTGGTCACTTCTTTTTAAAAGGCCAGAAGGTTTAGGAGTATGGACTCAGAACAGCTACATGCATGTTTAATATACTAGTGTAGACATAATACCTATTAAAACATGGATATTTCTTTAATGCTGTTTTTATATGAAACCTTAGAAAAAAATGCTACAGTTTTCATGTTCTTCGATGAGCCAACCGGCAGCTGCTTTTAAGTCATTGCAGTTACCTGGTATATGGTTAAGAAACAGAATATGTCTGTCCTTACTTCAATATTTATCTAATGACGGTTGATGTTGTTTGTGTGTGTGTTTGAAAAAAATACTCTCTCAAGTTCTGAGGTGAAAGCATTGTGCCGATGGTTACATGTACAGTGAGCAAATAAGTAGATATACAAAAGATATTGACATATACTGATTTGTTTTATGAAAGTATTACAAGAGGGACTATTTTTTCCAATCACACTGTAGCCACCACCATTTTTGAGTAGGAAATTTTGATTGCCAACACATAATTGTCTTTCTTTGTTGTCAGTGAATCTTATTTGTTCCTGTTAAAGCCAAGACAGCATAAGCAGAAAAAATGTCACTATGATTTGTACAAGGAGATTAACATGTCTAGCTGCTTTACAGTCAACCATCTCACAGCTGAATTCAAGTACAAGACACACTCAAGTACATTGAGTATGATCTATGCAGTTACATTTCCAGTCTCATGTGTGTGTCTGTCCAGAAGTTATAGAGATCATGGAGCATCCATTTCCATGGAGGAATTAGATGATCTGGTATCAAAGCCCTACCTTTTGTAGACAGAAGAGTGAGAGGAGCTAAGGCCACAGAAAATTACCATCATAGATTAGTTTTCACATAAGTGGAACGTGGTGGAAAGTGGTTTAAGAAAGATCCTTATCTGACCAAAATCTAAAATCCTTCTTAACATAATCTTAGCTCTTAATTTTTCATCTGAAATATGTTCCTCTTATCCCCATGTAGTTATAATAATATTTTCTCAAGCTACTTCAACCACAGTTATAGCAAAATTAATTTTTTGCTTGTTGAGCTAATAAGAATGTACTTAGAATCAACTAAGAGATAATGAATTGATAAAACAGAAGATTCTGTTAAATCTATGATTGGATTAAATGTAGTTTTTCATATTTCAGAAACAAACAGATACAGAAAACAAAGTTCAGAGATGATTCTGCAGATGGTGCTAAAGGCAACTAAACCTTTGTTCCTGCCTATCAAATATTGGATTATTTTTTCAAAACATTTTAAGTTGTGAAGCAGAAAACAGGGTGACTGGGGGTGTGTGCATACTTAAACTAGAATAAAGTATTTTTCTCCAAATGCTAACATTTATCTGTCAGTAGTTTTTGAAGAAGATAAATACTTAAAAAAAAAAAAGGATAAATCCCCTATTTTCTCTAACAAAATCAGGTTTCATTATGAGTTAAGGCTTTCAGTCATGTTTTACTTGTCATCCAATATTGCAGATTGGTGGTTATAATAATAATTAAATACATTATTGGTTCACATCTAATCTCGATGAAATCTGGCAATGGTGACAGTAAGGATCCTTTTGAACAAAGGAAAACAAATAACAAGGCCCACGTAGATACTTGGGGTGAAATTCTGGCCTCATGGAAGTAAATAGTAAAACTCCCATTGACTCCAGCAGGGTCAGGATCTCTTCCCCTTTTCCTCCACCCCCAGTGTGTAACCACAGCTGTGCTTTTGCTAAGCTGCATGCAAGAACAACTTATGAATCACATCTGGTGACCCTGTTTGGCATCCCAGCAGAGAAAACATCAGGAATATTAACCCTTTTTTACACAAATTAAACCAAAGAGATTTGTGATCTTTTAGATAATGCAAAAGCTCTGGGAAATAAAATAAAAAGAGAATAAAAATATTTTAGGGGAGCTAGGAAGCAAGGCCACAGGGGGGAAGAATTGCTGCTGAGGAGCTGTAATTACAAAACTTAAGAATAAACACATTTTTCTTTCTCTTTTAGGTTCATCTGCCAATGTAACTTGATAAATTTCTTTGGTTTGTTTCCACTTGTTCTCACTGATGCAAGCTGGCAATAGCCTTTGTAGAATTTCAGGCTCTCTTGAGTCAGTGTCTTGATCTTCAGTCAAAACCTCTTCATTTTCCAAGAACCTCTTAATTTTCCATTTCCTTCTTGGCAAAGCATAAAACCATATCCAAAAGCTGTATTAACATTTTTTCACCTGAGACATTGGAATTTCCACCATCACTGGGCTTATTTCTCTTTTCTGTCTTTGGAAGATATCTTATAAAAATAAAAAGTTAATATACAGCCCTCTTCTTTTTTTTTTCATTCTTTTTCTTTCTTTTTGGGGCATATGTATAGTTTAGTCTGGAGAGGAATTTCACAGTCTGAAGTTTAAGTCATAGCTATCTATATCCTAGGCTGCATGAGTGTTTTTGGATATAAACATTCTCAAATCAAGGCATTTGTTATCAGAATCTGGAATACAGTGCTGTACTTTCTCACTGACTGCATTTAGCTGTAGCAGTAAAAAGACAAATCCTGTATTTTAATCTCACTATAGGGTTTTAGACTAGTTATTTTACATATATGACTTGTCATATGAAGAGATTTTTAGAGAAAGCAGAAAAATTGAGTACACAGAGCTTTATAGAGCATTATATATAACCATGTAAGTCAGCTTGGTTCTGGCATCACTGACACCATTACCCTCATTTTTTTCTATTTAAACAGATTATCCCAGATTGTAGAATATGTTAATTACCTTTGAGGGATGAAACATCCAGATTTAGCACATCTCCTGGGCTATGTAAAGTCACAGAGTGGAATTTTGCAGGAAATCTACTGTCTGACAGAATAGATAGAGCCCTGTAAATTAGGAGTGATGGCATACAGGCACATTGGATGTGTTTGAAGCCTAGCTCCTCCAAGGATTTTATATTCCAGCCTTCTCTTTTGAAAATGGTATTTTTGCTGTTTGTGATCATCTGGTCCAACCAGGACCAGACTCTCAAAGATATGGAATCGACTTCAATACAGAAATACTTCAGTACAGGAATAATTGTAAACAACCTAGCCTTTTTAAGCCTAGGAAGAACTTAAAAATGTAAATTGCAATTATGTTTCAATTGTAGTGTAAAAAACTAATAAGAATGTTTTTGCTCCCTAACTATTAATGTGAGATAAGAGAAAAAGTAAACATTTTCAACAAAGAGAATATGAAATTAAAAAGAACATGTGGAAAGGTTAGTATAAGATATCTGTATTTTGAACATCTCTCAAGGACTTCTTTTTTTATATTACAAGTACTTACAGAGTACCAGGACATCTGTCAACTGTAGGGTGCACAGTGTCTTATAATGATGAAGTAACAATATATCATAATACAGAGGAATTCTGTAAATACAGAAGTCAACTCAAAGAGAATTAATAGAACAGATGCAGCAAAATATTTTACAAGAAGTTTACGAGAATACTAGTGTAGCTCATACATTACTAACCATCAAATCCGTAAAATTATATTGAGCAATGCTGTTTGAGAACTTTGTACCAACATTACATTTTTTTCCCAGCATTTTCAATCCTTTTGCCCTGGAAAGACTTGATATTGGAAGTCAATTTTGTATGAAAGCACATACTACACTTTTAATAACCTATGACAGAATTTCCTATTGTACAAAAACTTACTATTAATATTGAAGTGTGAAGTATCAGCAGGCACAAATAGGGCAACCAAGACTAATAAATGGTCATAATGGAGCATAGCTATCTGCATAGAAATTCATCCTTTCCAATGGGTGATTTAGAGAAAAAACTTATTGACCTCGCAGACTATATTTTTTATAGCAGTTGATTCTACAGCACACATGAGGGAAAGATACTCTGTCCTATGTAATGTACAAGTGTTGGTTCAAGAAGTAACTATCGCTGAGCCAGTAATTAATGGTGACCACAGCATAATTAAGTTCAACATTCTCAAGGGAGTGATTGAAGCAAATGTGGGACTGTGACACTAAACTTTTGATAATGAAATTTTTTTTCTGGGGGAAAGTTAGTTAAAAAACCCTAAAGTCAAAAGTGAGGAAATTAAAATCCTTACACTCAGCATGGAGGCTTCTTAGGCATCCCAGGAGTCACAGAGGAATGAATGCACCTTAACAAAAAAGAAAATAGAAAGCCAATTAAAAGCTGGTATGGTTGGATTGCAAGGTTCAAGATGTTATTTAAGACAAAATAGTTGCCTTTAGAAAATGGTAATCTAGTCATATTTAAGTAAAGTAACAAATATTGTGGAATATGAGAATTATGGAGGTAATAAGTAAAGTATAAAATTAGGAGTTATTTTAATAACAACCCCAAATTTTAGCAATATATTTGTATGTGTCTTGGTTGGGAACTGAGAAAACTTGATGGTTCAATTTTTCAGCCTTCAGAAGTTATAGATAACATAGATAACAGAGAAAAAATAAATGATGTTTGTATCAAGACTTTTCAATAAAGCTGAAATATCTGTAAAAAGAATTTAATTGAAGGAATTCACTATTGATGCAATAAACTGAGAAACTGGAAAGCACCAGTTTACAAAGTCTTCCAAGAACTCAGGCAGCAAAAAGGGGTAGTGGAACTGTTAGTAGGGAGTTACAGTTTCATGTGAACTGTGATTCTAAGCTGAAATATGGAATAGAAACAAATGTTTAAGAAGTGCATCACTCAGAGAATTACAGGTGACTCTAAGTAGAATAATTCATTAGAATAATCAGTAGGAAAAAAAATGTAAAAGAAATCTGCTTTCCTAATTATTTCCTAAATTTTTTCCTTTTCTTGAAGTTGAAAAACCCTTACCTGAGGTTGCTGAAAAAATGAGGATGCTCCTGGCTAAAGAGTGACATGGCATGGGCACAGAGTACAAATGGAACAAAAAGTATCAGAGGCAGGAGCTGAAGTTTGGTGATAGATAACTAATAGGTCTAACAGCATGAGGATGAATAGTTGGGGCTGTTCATCCTGAAGAGGAGAAGGCTGCATGGAGACCTCATAGCAGCCTTCAAATATCTGAAAGGGGCCTATAGGGATGCTGGGGAATGACTCTTCATTAGGGACTGTAGTGACAGAACAAGAGGTAATGGGTTAAAACTTAAACAGGGGAAGTTTAGATTGGATATAAGGAAGAAATTCTTTGCTGTAAGGGTGGTGAGGTACTGGAATGGTTTGCCCAAAGTTGTGAATGCTCCATCCCTGGCAGTGTTCAAGGCCAGGTTGAACAGAGCCTTGGGTGAGATGGTTTAGTGTGAGGTGTCCCTGCCCATGGCAGGGGGGTTGGAACTGGATGATCTTAAAGTCCTTTCCAACTCTAACTATTCTGTGATTCTATCTGCCCTTTCCCTTCATCTCAGCTATATCAGTGAGTGACTTAGCATTGACTTGAATATAGCAGGATCTTATCTGCAGGCTCTGGTTTTGGATCCAAACCCAGGTATTACAGTGGTCATATTTGTTAACTTGATAGCATTCACCATTTAAACAGGACTACCTCTGACAGAGACACCTCCTCTAATTATGCTTGATGCTCCTTTTGCATAAGGTGAAACAAAATCTGGGTAGCTTAATGGTATTTTCTCACGTTATTTTACTTCAAGGCCTCAGTTACCTTATGCAAAGGCTATTCCTGTTTCCAAACAAATATTGCCCTACTCCTCAGTCAGACTTCTGCATTGCAGTAGCCTGACCTATTTCAACAGAACTGAGATCTGAGTTATAGACTTGGATGTGACTTGCACCAAGGCCTTCTTAAACAAGTCTTACATTACAAAGAACATAAATTGAAGAGTGTCACCTGGAAGGATATGATGATGTTCCAGTATGAACAAACATCAAGGCCTACATTTGATACACTGACTTTTGAGATACCTTATCTACAAGATTCAGTCTTATTTCATTCTCCCTTTTGAAAAGATGCAGATTCAAGAAACTCTTTGAGACAAAATTTAACATTACAGAGAGAGGAACAAAATACAGAGAGAAAGCATATGGCCATTTAAATTTACTTATGCATTTCTAGATTCATTTTCTTGAAAAATATAATGTTCTAAAAGAAACTTGCAGTCTGTAGTGTTGATAGAAATGGCTTACTCGCACTCGCTTTGTGTAACTTGCATAACTCACTGGCTTATAGTTCTGCTTTTCATGAATAATGCTGTCACTCCAAAGCCATGTCAATAATCATGTTTTTACACCAATCCATAATGTTGGGTGTTTTGCGTGTACATACATGCAGTATGTGGAGCTCCTGTCTGGATTATAAACTGTGGAACTAAACACAAAATTCCATTCATCTTGCACCTTGACATCCTCCCATGCACTAATCCATTTCCACTGGGACTGTTTTTAACAATCTGACCCTCCCAGCAATTAAAAACAGCTGCTTTCTTTTTTTTTAAAACAAACCTGCCAGGAAAATGTTTCTTGATTTCCTCACAAACCTGGAATTCTGAGCCACCCTCCCACCCCCAAATTACCTTGGACTGATTCCCAGGCCATGTAATGTTCAGTCTTGGGCTAATGACTGGTTTAAATTTCAATAACCCACAGTTCGTTAGGACCAGAAATAGATTATACCATGGTAGAGATGGGATTCCCCCTTTCCCAAGAGGATATGGCCTTTTTTCCTTCTACTAGACTTGGTATAATATAAAATACCAGAGTTTAAAAGTCAAAGCTATATAAATGATTGTTAATGTTTAAAAATATTTTGTATTGGTCTGCTGCCTGCAGCTGCAATGGAGGCCCCAGTGAAAAGTTGTTGCAGAAATGCAGGGTGACAGACAATCCTTACCATGGGCACTTTACATTCAAAAGAGGAAAAGAGGAGAGGGGTGGATGAGTTGGTGAAGTGAGTTAACTGTGGTCCTGCAAGAAGTTGGTGCTGAGCTCCTGATCTACTGTCCCAGACTCGTGAAAGCACCAACTTCCAAAATAAAAGTATTAGTTTAAACTTCCAATTTTTCAGTTGAAAGTGGGGCATGCAAATTTGTGGTCTTTAGGCAATGCAGCTTTACAGGCACTGAGAAAAGTGTCTCCAGCAAAGAACTTAAAAATCCTGTAGCATATGTAAACTAGGTTATTTGTATCATGATGTAAACCACCTGCTGATGTAGTGTCCTGAAGGTCTTATTGCTACTCCATGGTCAGCTTAACTCATGAGGTCAGATGTACATGACTTGTGTGCTCATCTTACTCCCACAGGCACTCATTTATCTGCCCTGCTAACATATGCAGAACCTCTCTATTGAAAAGATGTGAGCACTGGTATGTTTTTATACTTTTTCACAGTATGCCTGTCACCAGCACTGAACTAGTGCCTCCTGCTGAAATGTGCCTGCTTTTTGTTTAAATCATTCTCATACCAAATCATATGTCTACACTGTGGGTGCAGCTTTGTTAAGAGAACAGAAAGCAGAACATCTCCCATGACAAGAAAATAAGAGTAAAGTGATTGTTTAACCACTGTCAGTTGAGGGAAAACTAACAAACGATATTCTTCAGTAAAGCATGGGTGTTTTCCTCATAAAACAAGGGAGAAAACAGTTTGCCTGGCCTATGAGGGGATCCTCTATATATGATAGGTGTGAATAGTGCTGAAAGGCAGGCCTCCTGCTCTCCACCCTTTCACTGCTTTGGAGGGATAGATCTGATCGAATCTTTCCTGTCTTCACCTCTGGCCATAGTGTGCAACCCCTAATATGTAAAACCACAGCATCTTAAGAAACACAGGGAGTTGACAGCATCTCTGCAAAGGTCTCAGTAAGCTCAAAATAGTGGAGAGGTGACCTTCAAGCCACCTTTATGTAGAAGTCTTTAGACTCTGCTTTTGTCGTATCAACTGCATCTCAAGATTTTCCACAGTGAATGGAAATGAGAGCAGCTTCCAATCACTATCAAATAACACTGAACTATGCAACTTTGCATGTAGATATTTCTCCTTCATAAAAGTAAATGTACATAGCTGTTTTTTGTTTCATGCTTACATGGCTTTGTTCTCAGCAAATCATTAAAAAAATGATGACTTACTGCACTGCTTTTTTAAATCTAGTCACAAACCACAATCGCTTACAGGAAATGGAATGTTTACTTGAGTTTATTATACAAGGGTCTGGATATGAGCTGTGGGATTTTTACACCTCATAGCAACGGTATTACAATTTATTTACATCTTCATGTTGGCAGCTGCACAAACTCTTATGAAATAGGACAATCACACCTTAGGGAACAGTAATTATAGGCAAAGGTATAAATAGTATAAAGAAGTGCATGCATTTGGCACTTAAGTTGAAGAGAATAGAAACTATTCTGGCAAATCTTCAAAAACACAGTCTCTTGTTCATTATGAGGGCATGAACTAATTAAACCGAACTTGTCAGAATCAGCTGCATGAATAAATTCTAGTCAACTCTGGCACAGTCATGCTCCAAACCCACGAAGAGCAAAGTTGTTTTAGTGATGTCATAATTTGGACGTTCAGAGTATGATATCATTTTTGACAGAATTAATGCAGAATTAATACCATATGTATAAGCATTAATAGGTATTGAATTGAACACCCAGTGATAAGTCTGTGTCGGTTTCCAAAGTAACAGTCTGTTTTTTTTCTTCATAGCGCTTACACTAATGTAGTATCAGAAGGCAAATTTAAAATACATTTCAACACTTTTATAAGAAAGCATTTAAGTTTTACATCTCTGCCTCTATTTCAAATGCTGTTTGCATAAGAAAAGCAATTAAACTTCACTGCTATATTTTTAATAGTGACAAAATCGGCGTTGTAAGAGAAGAATTTTAAGGCAATTGTAAACTTAAAAGAAATTGTCATTATTTGAGAGCTGGAAGGAGAATTCTTGTAAGGATCTGTAATTCAATTTATAAATAATTTAGTCTTTTTATGCAACAAATCCTAAAGTTAAAATGTTGTTGCATTTAGCAGCTCGTTAATTCCTAGTTACTGTCAGTGACCAGGTGTTACTCTTTCCCAAATGCTTTGGCTGACTCCCATCTCCTTCTTTTCCCAGTCTTGATATATTAAATTCCTTCACACTTCCCCATTATGGTTCTTAGGGTCTTCCTTTTCAGTGATATAGTTATATTTTGAGTATTTATGGCTAAAACTGAGATTCCACCTTTGCTGTCAGATGTAAAGGTAAGTTAAAGAGCTAGTGAACAGAGGTTGAGTAGGGATATGGCAAAGTTTGCCAGTGGAACTAAATATAAGAAGTAAAACCAAAAGTTGACCTTGGGGTGAGAGAAGCTCTCTTGATACTTAGTATTATTGTAATAAAGTCAGAAAGGAAATTTAGCACTGATGAATGTGAAGAGTTGCATGTGAGGAAAGAGCCTCCATTCTACATTCATAGTGGAGGGATTTGAACTAAGTGTTGAAGAAAAAGATTATGGACTTCTAAGAGTATGAATGTCAGATGCATATTCAGTAGTAATAGAGCAAATAAAATGCTAGGAATTAATAAGGAAAAGGTAGAGAAGCAATGAGGAGAATTTCTTTTTGTACATGTGCATCCCTGGTTTCCGCGGCTTGAGTGTATAGAAGAAATGCTAAAGGTTGGGGGAATGACAACATGGATGATGAAAACTAAGGAATGTTTTCATGAAAACTAAAGGCAATGCCAACTAAGAATACTACCACAGCACTCTCACAGTACAAGAAATAGACATTATAATATAGTAGTCTCATATGTCAGGTTCCAAACAAATAGAGGAGGAATAATTTTTATTATTTTTTCTTGGTGTAATTTAACTGTAGAATTTATCACCATGGTCTAGGCAGAAAACAATGATACAAGTTAGTTTGTATGATACAAACTGTGTTTGGGTCTTACCTAGCAAACCTATACACATGCACAGTTCTACAATGACAGCAAATGGTCCTGTTAATGGTTTCACTTTGTGTCTGTGTATTACTGTTCAGGCTCTTCTGACATAAATGTCAGAACTCCTGATAAGTGAGGGAATTTCAAAACAGTATACCTTCTATTTATTCTCCTCTTAGTAGTGTGCTGACCACCTCTTCAATATGCTTGAGAAAGAGCAGGCATGGCCAGTAGCAGACGGAAGGACTGTGAGTGAATGAACAGAAGAACCTTTGAATGAAATGGTTTTTTGGCAATTGGGCAATAAATAGGTTTATCCTATGCAACGGGTTTGTTCTTTAGGCACTAAGATGAGGATGGATTCAAAACTGATTTACTGACAACTATATTCTCCTACATCATTCTGCACTGCTAGAAATGCAGCATTTGTCCTGATCACAGCCAGAACCACAAGGCCAGGTTGGACAGAGCCTTGGGTGACATGATCTAGGGTGAGGGGTCCCTGCCAATGGCAGGGGGGTTGGAACTGAATGATCTTAAAGTCCTTTGTAACCCAAAATATTCTATGATTCTATGATGGTCTAAAAGTGTTTATTGACTCTTTCAGATGAGTCCTTATTGTCAGTAGTCCTGTTCAATCCTAATTTTCTTAATGGAAACATTTGTAATTGTCCATGATTGTATAAAGGGTACAGTACGTTTTGGAGAAACATTGGGTTTGGTTGTAAGAGGAGATCATTACAAATGAAAGCAAGGTAAGGAGAAGGTTTTGTTTCCTTCACCATTTTCTTGCTGATAATTAAAAAGCAAACTGAATAAAGACTAATTTCAGCTTTCTTTGATACATCTTCTGATTTTGTTTGAATCCTTTCTGAGTTCTGTAATTTTAAACAGAGAAAAAGTAATGATCTCAAAAGCAAACCAGTGTTCATTGCAATTGCACCTGCCTTGGATTCCACCCTTTTGTTTTTATATTACTCCTCTGTGTTTTTGATATATCATAATATGTTCCAGGCTACCTTTTCATTCTATACCCACAAAAACAGATCCACATGGGAGGTTTCACAGAAAGCATTAAGTATACAGAATTCCTTTATTGCTTAAGTAAGAAAAGCAAACTATCATTTACAAGGAAATCAGAGCATCAAAGGTTGAAGGAGAAAGATTTAATTATACAGTAGCCGCACATTTGTTGCATCCCATGGAAGGATTTTGTTTTAGCTCAGTCCTAAAGACTTTAGATGCTGTAGTATGCAATGAAAACAGACAAGAACTGTGAGGAACAAGCATGTTTTTTCTATATTGGCTACACCAAACCAAGCTCTTATGTTTGTAGTCTGTCAAGCACTGTTTCAACTCTAAGAAATTTAATTCAAACTCTTTTTAAACCATAGTCTGGAGCCCTTGACTTAATTTACGTGCTTTAAAATTGAATATTAATCACAAGACCTGTAACTCCTTCTGCTTATGATATAGATAGGTTTGATCAAGTATATAAATATTCTGAGTGACTTTTTCCCTCACTGGATTGGATTTCTCCCAAGTGTAAACATCAGTATGACTGCAGTTTTCACATTTCCAGTTTCCTTTTTGTGGTGGTTTCCACACCAAAGTTTTCAAAAGTTCATTTTTTATTTTTTTTTTTTCTCCCAGGGATATTCCCTAGATGGAAAGAGTTTTTGTAAAGAGGAATGTTTTACATTTTGCTCTTAAGTTAGCAAAGTCTGGACATGTTTTGCCTTGGGGAAAGGAATGGGATGGTCAGAGCTGTTTGTGAAAACATTGCAAGTATCAGTATCTGTGGGTGAAACATGGCCTCAGTGAAGAAAAAATTCTGTATTCTTTATTGGGTTAAGAATTCCTCCCATTGCCATGAACAGAACAAAACTGGGAAAGTTTTGAGGTAGCCAGGCCACTGTAGTATGTTTCATAGAATAAGAGCTTGTACTGGCTCAATTTCTATGTTGATCAGCCATGAATTTGTGTGTGAGAAGGAGAGGTGACTTAATTCTTTTTTGAGACATAGCCCTACTGACTAGCATTGTAATGAAATGTAACTGCATATTTCCACATGGGGCTGGTAACTGAAAGTCTGGGATTTTTAAACATCATATTTAAATATGATTTTAACATTACATTTGGTATGTCTTCCCATTTGTGACTATAAAGTCCAGACTATAAAGTCCAGACCCATTTTCCACTTGGGCTTTACGTACTAAACTCTTCTTGTGTGTTTCTTACTCACTTTTTAGGTTGTTGCAACTAATTCTTCCATGAATGTCCCCAAATATCAATCTGTGAAAAAGGTATTGTTAGACACAAAGGACCTGTCTGACATAACTGGGTTTAAATGTGATTTGTTCAATTAGCATTGGACGTTAGCATATTTAAGTGCTTCCCCACTCTTTGAAAACACACTCACACACACAAATTCCAGCTCATGGTACCAAACTACTGAATTTGGTTATTAGATGTAGTTTTGTCAACCTTTATATCAGGTTCACATCAGAAAATTACAGTCTTCCAGATGTTCATATATAAACCAAGGAAGTGGCAGTGACCATGAGGTTATAGCCTGGTCCCTCTGAGGTCACCTGGAAATTTGCTGTAAGTATAATCAGCAGTATTAGACCCCTGTTAAGGAAAGCAAGATCAATGTGAATGCATAATAACACCATTTATCATAATTAAAATTCAGACTAATGTTCAGTGCTTCAGCAACATAAGCAACAGGTAATCAAAGATTTTCCTTTCCCAGGGAAATAAAATATTTTTCCTGGCCTCATATGATTTTCTTGCACACTTTTTACAATGTCTCATGTATTTTAGGAGGCTTTTAAAGAGGCCTGTATTTTTAATGCTCCTTTTGATGCATTTTGTTTAAAATGTGTACTTTTAATGGGTTTAATATGCCTAGAGAGTCTGAAAGGCACCAGTAGGGAAAAAAGTCTAAACAGATAAATAAAGAATACAAATACATAGAGTACATGGTTTTCCTCAATGTCAATCCATCCATGTTAATAAGGAAGCTTTGAAGAGACCATGTAATCATCTTATGATCTTTAAAAGAGAGATACTCAAACTTTGCTTGGTTGAGAATCACACATTACTTCAAATGAGTAAATTAACATCTTTAGTATTAAATTTGAGCTGTTCTTTGAGTTAAATTTCCAGTTGAGGTCTGTTGAGGATTTCGAAACCTTTTGATACAAGGCAGCTCATTGCAAATGTTGCAAGAGTTCTGCTGGATATTCCCCTCTTTAAGACTAAAACAATCCCAAGGCTGAAAAAAAATGTTAAGTACAACATAGGAACATAGACCTACATAACAGAAAGCTGGCATGGACATCAAACATCCAGTGCTCTATATACTAAGTAACCATAAAAATCCCACTCCTGAAGTGGCTAAACATATTTTAAAAAGAGAAGTTTTTACTGCAAGTGCTGTCTGTGTGCAAGACTGGTCCAGATCCTTCTCTGACACATAGGGTCTGTCTTTTTAATTCCCAGTTTAAATGAGCTTGTTAATAACTCTTTTTCTTGGTCTGGTATTTAGTTTAAGCAGTTCTTCACCTGCTTTGATGTTTATATCTCATGACTAGGAAATAGCAGTTCAACACCAAGCAGATTGTCTGCTTTAAGGACCTAGACAGAAGAGGGGCCTATGCTTATTTTTTAGAATTGGGAGGGAGATGTGTTTTGAAATACAGTGAGGGAATGGGTACACTGGAAAAAAAGGGTTTTTTTATTCTCATTAGCTGCGCAAAAATATTATATCCACCTGTGTTTGGCCAGGTTATTGCAAAATGTTTGTGTTTGTAATGAGACATTCATACATGGATGAACACCTGTTACTTTGTTCTGGGGTTTCTGTTGTTTTGTTGCGATTCTTCCTTTCATGGGTTATAACTTTTTAATGATTCTCTCAAATATTTTTGCATTCTTGATTGTTCACTTGGGTTTTAATTGCCTTTAAATGTTGTGTAACCCCAGCTGTCTTCTGTATGATCAGACGAGATTTGAAATGTACATTCTGCACTTAGCGATGCTTATAGCAATTGTAGCTTCAGGGTAATCTTTTATATTCTCCCTAGAATTATGACAGAGTTTGAACTTGACCTGATAACATTATTCACTGTACTGATTTCAGGCCACATGGGCTATAAGTAGCCCTTCCTAAAATATATCAAAGCACAACACACTAAGCTAATTTCTTTACTATAATATCCTATGACTGGTTACTAACATAAATTCTTAATCCTCTTTGCCTCTGGCATAATACAAGGGATTTTTATGATAACACCTTTCATTTTTTGGACATGTTTAATTCTTTGCAGTGCAGCTGTGGGTTGGTTGAAGACAAAAGATGGTGAAGTATCAGTTAAGCATGTCATTATACTCAGAACAGTCACTATGTCACAGAAGTATTTATCACACCACATTACATCATTATTTACGGAATCACAGCCTCTTGTTTAGGTACCTTTTAATGACAGAGAAAAAACAATTCCTCTGCAAACAAAAACATCCCGTTAACAGCTGAAGTCACAGCTCAATTTGCCTTGTGGCTGGGATACACATTCCATCTGGAGCTCTATCAAGACAGTGCAGGGAGGTCTGGCAGCTGAATAATGAACTCCAAGTAAATAGGTCATTATAACACATTGTTTCTGTGTTACTGGATTTCCACAATATGTTGGGTTGGTTATGAGCTTGCAGCCTGGATTCTCATCTAAGTAAGTTAACTTTATCTTAAAAACTCTCCTGTTCAGAAAACTTCTAGATTCACCTCTCCTAACTTCAGATAGTGAATATGTCCATGTTTGAGCCATCAGGGCCACCCAGTGTCCTTTTCACTTCCTGATCACTTCCTGACCAGGTACGATAATTCATGAGTTAGCATGCATTTAGATGTGTGCTTTCCTTAAGATGAAAAAAACTTTTACACCCAAAAAGGTACACAGGGTAAATCTTCAGAACTACAGTATTTAAAGATTTGTAGACTTATTACCGTCATTTAGGTTCATATAAAGAAAACCATACCAATGTTCAGCTAACAAGTATTTCTTTAATACACATACGAGCTTTGAGCTAGACCTGAAATATTAAACAGCATTGAAACTCATCAGTGCTTATATGAAAATCCATCAAATTTTCACTTCTGTTATTTTTATTATGCACATGCATGAAGGAAAAAAAAATGCTTTTAACACCTTTCCAGCATGTTCGTTATACTTTAGTTTATTCTTTAGCGCATACACTTAAATAACTTTTGCTCCTGATTTCCTTTGAAAGGTCATTTTGTGGTCTGCAGTATGTTCTATATATCATCTGTAATTTTTCAGAATTCAAGGAAGACAAGTCTCTGATTATTACTTGTCAAAATCACAGTGCGAATTGTGCTTTGTCTGCCTTTTGTTCTACGTAAATAAACTCTTTAAGAGACAGGTTCAATTTCTTAGTTGTCAGTTTGAATAACATGTTTAGTTAGATTTTTCGAATCCCTCGACTGCATCTTCAGGTTGTCCTCCTAATTAGCAGTTTCTCATTGCCATTTGTGATGGACTTGGGATCACCAGAAATCTGATCTGTTCAGTTAAGATTTCTCTCTGGTTTGCAGTTGAACCTACTTTGCATTTGAGGCTCATACTTGCCACCTTGCCTTCTTTCCAAATAACACTCATTGCTTCTGGGTGTGTTGGGTTCCTCTCTGAGACTATAAATACAAAAGACACAAACAAATATATCTGGAACACAAACTAGTTTTTCTTTAATCATGTTTTTAGCTTTTATTGCCTCTATAAGTTTAATTACAAGGATTCTTCTATTCATTCCTGTGTCATGTTAATCAGACTGCACTTCTCTAAAAACAAATATTTTGAACATGACTATGCTCTTTCTTTCTGACAGAAAAGACCAATGTAACTTATTACAATACCCCACCTGCAGCAAGACATGTAGAGACAGACAGCCATGTCCTGGAGTAAATCCTAGATAGATGTAAACCCTACGAGGCCTACAAAAGTTCTCAATCATGAAGCATTTATGACTGGATGTTTGGATTTTACATATTTTCTTTTCTTACACACTGCTTATAATGCTTTTTCTCATGCTATCTCTTCTACAGTGAGCTCTTCCTTCTCTCTTTGTATTTTTCTGTTTCTTCACCACTGTTGTCTTGGAGGAAAATCTGAGTCTGGGTTTTATTTTATTATTTTATTTTATTATTTTATTTTAATATTTATTGAATTTTATTTAATTTTTTATTTTATATTTTATTATTTCCATTTAAATCTTTAAAATGTGGAATTCTTTACTTCAAGGGTTTCAACTATACCCTCAAAGCTATCTTGGCAGACTTCTGTGGTCTTAGAGGATAGATTTTTCTGTTTTGTTTAAGAAGGTATTGCAAGGAATGGCTCTTTAGAACTTTAAGCATGCAGTAAAAAAATAGAGATGACTAATAGCTATTCAGCAAGTAATGATGGCTTAGCAATATTTACCACTCTGATTTAGCCTCTCTGGCTCCATTACTTAGGATATTTTCCTGAATTAAATTTGTCTCAGTTCTATAGCCAGCAGCTGTCCACAGGAAAATAAAAAAATGGCCTGAATCCTTCAGAAATAATGATTTCATATTTCTAATAGGTTCTTTTAACCATACAATCAAAACGGTCTCTTGTGCCCTCTAGCATGTGGGATGTCGTAATAACAAAATTCATGTCAAACAGCTAAAGAAGTATAGGCAGAAAAATTTAAAACTTTTATCTTAATGAATTTTCATATTTCTTCATTTATGTGTATGTAATAATTGGTCAATAGAAGGGGGAGAATGTATATCCTTCTTCTTTGCAGTTTTGCTCTGGAGCTAAAGGTGATAGCCACATTAGGCCTATTTGAATGAGGATATTCATATGAAGCCTGTGTCTGCTCCCCAGCCCCAAACAAATTGTGCTGTTTTTCCATTTGTGTTGAAGTGTCACAATATTTTGTTTCTAAACGCTTAGGTTAGCTCATCTTGAGACCAGCTGTTCTAAGGGATTTAAAGAAATACAAGGACATATATACTTCATATTTATATATAAAATAAAAAACTGGTGTCTTAATATATTTAGCATAAAATCACCAGACAAACCTGTTTCTGGTAATTTCAATGGAGTTGTATGTCAGCCTGCAATACATTTTCTGCCTCTAGAAACTTGGCAGTATTATGATGTTTTAAGACATTTATTGCTATACATCAATTTTATTTTTCTTTGTGGGAAAAAATAAAAATATTTTTCACCTTTACTATTTTAAATGACACCAAAATATTTGCTAAAATTCTGCCAGTGCTGTTTGTAGCTTCTGAATAATTATTTTGTTTTTTAAAGCATTTGTTTTTAACTTAATAGAGGTTTCTTAAGATCCAAATGTAAGTTTTAAATAGAGCATAAACAAATAAATGAACGTTACCCTAGCTCTTAAAGATCAAGTAAGGATGTTTTCCCTGCATCTTTCATCAGTCTTATACGTAAGAAAGGACTATACCAGCTACACAGCGACAGTTCTGATTGGTAACAATGTAAAAATGATCAGAACTACATTTCAGTTATAGAAGAATTATTTCTTAAATTCTCTTATGTTCTCTCAAACCATTACGAGTTGAGGCTAGTATTTTTGTACATTACTAAGGTACACCACAAGTTATTAAAGTTTCACTGTCATTCAAACAGTGACATAATTGATTGCCACAGAAACATGACAAATTATACCTGCTGTGCATTCTCAACTGTAAAATCATCCAAGAAAGTATGTTCAGGACAAAAAACATTTCTTCTGCAGTAAATATATATGTCAGGTCAGAGGTTTTCAGAACAGATTGAAGATTTTTTGTTCTAAGGAGTCTAAGATACTAGAACTTTGACAACTTTAGAAGCTTTGAGTCATGATCCACTTGAGAAACCCTCCAAGAATTTACGTAAGTAAAAGCTGTGTGAGTCATTTAAACAGCTATTTGAAAGTTTCATAGTTTAAAGATCAATTTTTGTTTTGTACAGTAAAGAAAATTAATAAATTGTTTCCCTACTTCACCAAAATATAGTTTATAGTTTTGACAGTCTGAGGTTTTAGTTTGCAGAATAACCAATAAATGCATAGGACATGCAGTTCCCCCCCCCCCCCGGTATTTAAAGTGCTTGACTATAAAAAGTCCCAAGGAAAAGTAATTTAAAGAGGTTTGTGCAAAGTTATAACCAGTTATTCTCCCTGAATCAGGTGCTTAGTTTATAATAGTTTAGAAAAAAACAGAAGTTCAAAGTTATAGTTGTTAAACATTTTAGACCCTTTTACCAGAAGTACCCTACTAAACACAGGGTGATGTTTAGCATGACTATGTAACTTTGATTTTTGTTTAAACTCATAAAACTTGAATTTCCTGATTTTGCTAGTCCCACTGTACCTAATAATATGGAAAATGTTGCTCTCCCCAAACCTTAGGTTGTTTTCTCTTGTATAAAAATATATTCTAACCCTCATGAGCGCAATAAGCTCAGCTGTAATATCTTATAAATTCACATTTTTACGGAAAAAATAACTAATTTTTCTAACAATTTATTGCTTTAAATATGTGAACTGTTTTGTTCCCTAAACTAAGAAAAAAATCCTATTTTTATGCATAGTCTTGGAAATATATAAAGTGATGGGTAAACAATGGCAAAAACAGTTAAAAGGTTTCACAAAGGCTGTATAGTTTTTTTGTCAGCTTTATTGGTGTACATACTAGTGGAAGTGAAAGTCAGTTTCTGTAAATGATAACAAAAGACAGATACTTAGGTAGAGAGTAAAAATTTGCTTGTGAAACAAAATGTGTATGTTATAATGGTAAGTACAATATATTGTACTTTTTGAATAGAAGTCAGAGCATGCTTAAATCATAGATTTTCTAAATACAAAGCATGGGAACTACGGTACTGAAGCAGCTCAATGTTCCACATAGTCTGATTTCTGATAGTGTTCAGCTGCTAAACTAAAGTTTATAACGATGCAAAGTTTGTCCTGCTTATTCTTAACACAGTTGTGCAGTGGCTGACTTCTGCTTTACAATGAGAAAATTGGTATTACACAGATGGAATGTGTTTTCTTTGAAGAAAATTTCCACTTCTGTTAAAATAAATTTTAAAGAAAGTTACCAAAAATATCTATTAATTTTTTTCAGTTTAGAAGTGTTAAATTTTCTTGTGAAAAAAAATTAAAACTTTGGAAAGGAGACAATTTGACAGTATTATTTTCTGCAGGAAATTTTTGTGGAGGTTTCAATGGATATTTGTTCTTCTTTCCAGTTGAACTCTATAATTTAATATTCTTATTATTCATATATTTTCAATCTTGGTAAGCCAATGTACTCAGTGATATTTTCTGGCAATCAAATTATACAATTGTGGATTTCTTGAAAAAAAAAAGTTCCCCATTTCCATGTGGTTTGTTCCATTTTCTTCAACTGCCATTCTGCATTTAATTTGGAAAAAAAGTTGAACAGTAGTTGCCCATGCAGTTTCTGGGCCTCATTCAGTGTTCTTTGTCAGACGTTTTCTTTTTATCCTCACATCTCTATTTTTTCTCATGGAATGGAAGTGTTCCCAAGCTTTGAAACTTTCTTGTTTCCCGGTTCTTAAACCTTCCTTGAGCCTTTACACTGTATTTACAGCCATCATGCTTGAGGGCATGTTTCTGGACCCAAATCATGCCTGACTTTAGCAATGCATGAAGTATTACTGAAGGCAAGAAAGGGTAGTGAATGTGCATAGATGTTTAATAATTGTATGCGTGCTATTATTGCCTGATGACACCATATGTAATTAACTCATACAGGGAAGCGGTAGAAGGAATAACATCCCTCCATACCAGGTCACTGTACTGCTCCACTGTAATACTTTCAATTTAACTGCTTTCTCTGCTATAGGAACTCAAACAGGTACTCTGTGCGGACATGCCCACAGAGATACAAGCTGACATTTTTTCTTTGAGAAAATTCTTTATTTTCTTACAAAATGCATGCTATTGCATTTTTTGAGTAGTAAGTAGGAATATTGTTTGTAAAGAAAAAAAATAAATTAAAAAATCCAGAAAAAAAAGTATACGAAGCAAATTCTGAATTATTTTTCCTGATCTCAGCCAACACTAAGTAAGCATTGTAGAAATGGGAGGAATGAAAGCTATCTTTGTGTCACACATTCCATTTACTAAGAGGCAAGAGTCTTTCACAAGTTCCATTATGTGCTCATAAATTGTAGAAGAGTTCCTTAGGTTTGTTTTAATAAACAAGTTCCACTGTCTACTGATAAATTGAACAAACCCTACTAGATCACAACTCTCAGGACACATGGCAAAATGAAATCTGCATCTTATGGTTCAGCTAAGCCAACCTTCTAAACTGAGCAGGGAGAAAACAACTGCTTAAGGTCTATTCCAGCAATGACAAACAGCAGTCATCCGTAGGCCCAGACGTGTCAGTCAGAAAGACAACCACTATTATAAAAACCCCACCAATTATGTGCTCATAATGATATATAATGCTCATATGATGACTCATACTCTTCCATCTCTCCTGGCCGAGATATCAAGTTGATGCGTTGAGCAGCACAGCAAACCTGGTAGCTGTCTTCCTAGGTAAAACTTTTTGCATAATGGTCCCTTTAACAAAATATTTTGGTATAACTAATCGTTTTAAAATTACACTCAACAGCTCAGAAACACTACATAGAAATTCCAACTGCAGCCAGTGTTTTCAAAATCCTGTGCCATAGTTTGTTTTTTAAGACAACACATAGTTGCTAACAGATATAGTAAATGAATATATTAAGCAACATCTCCTCCCCCCACCCGCAAATTAATTCAAATGTGCAGTCTTATGAGAAATACTCTTGAGTTCCCTCTTTGGTCTGTTGTTTCATTATATTGTTCTATAAAATTAGTGGTTTGGCATTACTCTAAATTATTCTATTCATACCACTGAATTTGCATTATGGCCAAGGTTTCAAAAAGCATGCCTCAAATTAAAAGGTCTAAGTCCTTACTTTTGTGTCAAAATGAATGCCCAAAGTCTAGAAATAACCTGAGCATGAATAAAATGGATTCCACTGCTGTTGAAAGTGGTTTGTATTCAGTCCCCACATCACCCCTGTCCTTGAGCTGGTGTAGATGGTCATTGTGGCCATCCTGATGGAGTCATTATCTTGAGAGAATTTAATTTTGGATACTTACTACCCAGCTCAGTGTTTTGATTATATTCACTGTAACACCAAGCAAAGTTATGCTGTCTCAAACAAAGCAACAAACAAAAATGGGGCATGGGGAGAAGGACTTGTTCAAACTGGTATTACCTGAGAAAAACACTTCTGTGAGCTCATGGCCAAAGAGAATAACCTGTCAGCAGGGTGGTTTGGAGGAAAGCTGAAAATAATTTCTTATAGAAGGCTAAAAACCTATTTTTTTAATATCTGAACAGAAAGAATTGACAGTGCTTTCTGGCTTGTTTTGATGAAGCCATGAGCAAGCAAGTCTTGTCCCATGGCCCCAGTGAGGGAAAGGGACAGGACTCTTCCTTGCTGGAGGTCACAGCCAGCCCCACAGCCAGACCCCAGGAGTGGGAGATATTCATGAGGCCCCAGTAGCCTCCTCCAGAAACTCAGCAGGGGATGCAGATAAAACTGTGTTGACTCAAACAAGGTAAAATTTTTAACTTTCAGTTTACTAAAAATTTTAAAGCAGTACTTTTTTGAGGTTTATCCCAAGTGAACGTCCCTGCTTGCACTTCCACTCACCCTGCCAGCCATTATTCTAGCTGACTACAAAGCTGACAAACCAACAAAATACCACAGGTATTCACATGATGCTGAGGGATATTCTGGGAGATCCAAGCCCATTTTTGAGTTACCACAATTTGAATTTTAGAAATGTCATGCTTTAAGAAGAACAAGAAATGGTCTGTAGTTGCTCTTCCAGTCCATTGTGCTAATATGTTTGTCTACCTGCTGCTGCCAGCTCAATGCTGCTACAGAGAAATAGATATATGAAAGCAGGCACTGCATCCCCTTTTTCCTCATAATAGAGTGTTTATTTTTGTTGGTAAGGAATAAAAAATTATCACCAAAGCAATGTCTTTAGAGTTGTAGAATATGACTGTTTTCTTTAGGTTTTTTTTTTTAATTATAAGCTTGCAATGGAAAAGAAGCTTCTTAGAACTAAATTTCTCTCATGATTTTATTTTTAAATCCACTGTATCTCCACTGAGAAAAATGTACACTCTATGAATATTATGGAGTAGCAGTTTTCTCTTATAGAAAACATTGCAATTAATTTATACTGTACTTCAAGAACCTAGTTTGTCAAACTAATAACATAGATTAATCAGAAAAAAAAAAGAATGCTCTGTCAAAATACAAAAAAATGCATTGTAATAGTTTGAGCTATAAGTCTTCAGATTATTTCTAACATTAGTATATTATTTTATACAATACCTAAGAATGATGGGTCAGGACTATGTCATTCAAATGTGACAGAATTTATTAATCGCTATATATTCTGGTAACACTGTTCAAGCAAAGAGCGAAGATAGAGGCTGGTGGTGGAAAGAAAATGTACAAAGAAGCAGTGAAGCAGTGCTGGTCAGGTTCACAGCAATTTCCGTGCATGAAAATCAGATTATTGACAAGTTCTTTCAAGCTTCATATAGTAAAAGAGATAGAAAGAATACTGCAATAGCTGTAGTATTAATGAAAAACTCTCCATATAAGGTGGTATACTGAATTTAACAGATATCTATGAAAAATCACATGGAGAAAGGAGAAGCTGTGAAGGCCTTTCAAAATGAAGATATACATTTTATTGGATACAGTAGTGAACAAGATTTCAACAGAAGAACATACCGAATTGAGTGGAAGAGTATACATAGGTTTGCAGTACAGGAAAAAGGACAGCTTAACTTTGTATATTAGTATTTTTATCACATATTACAGGGAGTCTTAGGAGAACTCGTCATATTTTTGTGCTGAAAAAGCTCAAAACAAGCATATAGTTAAAAAATGCTTAAAAATTCTTTCACTACTCTTTCTATATGTCTGATCTTTATATGCATTTGGGTCACATTTCCCAATAGCCTTACAACAGCATTAACTTTTCTTGAAATTCTTAAAATTTATATAAGAAGAATTTTGGTAATTTTAAAATTCTTTTTTTTTTTTTTTGGTGAAAACATCTCTGGAGTGCTTTGATACCTAAAGTGAAATACTTTAACTTTGACACCACCAAATTTGGTTTTTCCTTTCCCACTTAAAAGTTCTCCATTTCATGAATATTCATGTTCACTTTATAAAAAACATTTGCCTATTCTGCCATCAGCTAGTTAAATATATATATATATATCAAATACTTTGCAGAAATACCAAACTCTAACTGTCCAGAAAGAAGCCTTACCTTCCAAGTTATCTCTGTGTATCATGTCATGTGTTTAAGTTTCATGAGCCTGAGCTGAAGTCATAATTAGTAAATATTACCGCTGTATTTTTTCAGCTGAAGAACTCAACTTGATAATCTAGGATCCAACTGGATTGGGATCATTGTTAGATGAAACCATTTATTATGTAGGAATTTCATGTGAAATAGGCTGTCTGAGCATAGCTTGTGGATATACACACAAGGCTCAATTCATCTGGGGAGGACTTTATTCTTATCGTCCATCAGCCAAAGTGAAGTTCTCACTGTAACTCTACTGTAGATTGTACTTAATATAAACTTCCTGAGTCAAATACCATTATTTCTGAAATAACTTGAAAAATCATTTGCATATTTCCCAGAATGCCACTTTGGGATATTGGTCAGACTTTTAACTTCTACAGAACTGACAATTGCTCTCCTTCACATATGCACATATTTTCGCTATCTCCAAAGCTTTGTAGGTTTGGTAGAAAAATGAATTTTTGAAAGTAGCCCGAAACACAGTATTACCCTAACTAAAAGAATTATCTCTGAAAACCACCATTAATTATCAGCTATGTATATAAAATCTGCATTGTTCACTGATATATCTATGTAACACTCAAAAAATCATTGCTAAAGCAAAATATTATACTGCTTTAAATTACTTGTTTAATGTGTCTAAATATCCCTAATTATGGAATAAAGTGGAAATATTACTATGCAAATACAATAATTTGATCTTGGGTCAGAACAGTTTTGTAGCATGCTTTGTGACAATAGGCTGAGACCAGTTTTTCTAATGGCAGAAACAGTCTGGGGCTGCAGATCATGTTGAAACACAGACACATCTCAGGAGTAATTGTACATAGACTCAGTAAAATACATAAAGTAGTTGACCAGATTTAAGTGCCATTTGAGTACTGCCATGGCGATAAAAATGTGCCAGAGAAGGCCTAAAAGCTGGTTGAAGTGATGCTGAAGTGAAAGGGTATTAGGGTACGGTTTCTAATGAAGATGTGTAAAATAGCAGTTTTGGTGTAGGGTTGGATACTGGGTAATCCTCTGTCTTCCCTGAAAATATCCATCACACTGGAAACGTATGGCTGGTTTGGAGACAGTTTTCTTGTTCTAAATATTTTTCCCCCCTAGTTATTGTAATGTGGCATAATAACACTACTGAATTAAGAGGAATATGCATTTCTGCTCTTCAGTGACCTCTTGACCAGTATAGTCTGTCTTTGTTCCCTCCCTTCCATAGTAAAGCACTAAAAAAGTATAAATGCAGTATTAGGGGAAGATGAGAGGAATGCATCCCAGAACTCCTTATAACCTGTTTTGTCTAAACTGAGTCCTGTACAAACTTTTAGAGGACCCAATATAAGCCATTTCACATAGGCTTTATGTTTCATTTTCTAAATAGTTCCACTAAATTAAAGAGCTGGCATCATCAATACCCACTGTAGGGCGAGGTTCAAAATTTCCCAGATGGTGTGAATGAAATTCTCTAACAGATCTATAGGGTTTTCATTACAGGTCCATGAAAGCAGCACTAAAATAACAAACCTAAGAATATATAAATAAATCCAATATATAAAAATGGATATTGTATATAATACAATATACAATACAAACATATATAAAAATGTAGATTTTAATATATATAAATAAGTATATAATTTTGTAGTGTGCAGACAAGTTAAAACAATGTATATGTAAATACTACCTAGTCCCTCAAAGAGAGAATACAAGAACTAATTGCTTAAGCATCAGCCTACACTTCAATGAGAACACTGAATTAAGATTGCCATAGCTGCTTAAACTCTTCCTACAGATCTCAGGCATTGAATGTAACTTCCTCTAATACAGACTATCAACAAACCAATTCAATATGACACACTTGGACAATCTCTAGCACCCTATACAGCCTGACAAGATGTGTATTACACATAGTCATTGTGAAAATATTTGCTTCATAGGAAAGAAACTTCCTTTGTTTACAAATACTGATATTTTTTAATTTCTGATTTTTCTTCAGGTGTTTATGGATTACTAAAAGTGAGTTAAGATTAATAAAAATAAATATATGGGTGGAGCTGTGGTAAATACAACTTAGCTGCTGCAGTGATGGAAGATTTAGAAGTCTTGGAATAAATAAATGTTATGTTAGGAGAACGGCAAGCTGTTTAGCTGCATGGTTCCCATTATGTTTTATTCCTCTCACTACATAGGCTAGAATTCACTGAGCATTTGGGACTGTGTGTATTAGTATTTTCCATAAAACTTGCTTCTTTTAGATTTCACTCTAGGATGAGGTTTAGTTCTTTCTCACAGGTCAGCAAAGTGTCTAAGTACACACTGATATTCACAGAATCCCAAGGGTTGGAAGGGACCTCGAAAGATATTTTAAGAAAAATTGTATCTGGAGTAAATGGGACTCTGGTTGCTTGAGAATGAATACATCTTGCCTTGTCAGAACAAGTGCTCTGCCTTTGGTGGAAATGAGCCCTGCTGCTCTCTTAGAAGGTCCTATGGGCAAATGGCACTGAGGTATCCTTGGGAAAAATGCTGTGATCCAACATGGTAAGGAAAAAGGAGGGAAGAGACAGTAATTGGATAGTAATAGCTGTAGCTGAAGTGTGGTTCCTTTACACTGCTTCACACGTTGGCACAGCAGAAGCCAGACCCTCCTGTTGGAAATTTGAACCATGACACTGTGCCCTGGCACTCTGAGATACTAGAGAAGCAGAGCACATAGCCCTCAGTCACAGGTTACTATTTTCTCTTGCTTGTTCCAAGGTTTGAAATAAACCCCACTGAGATGTTTCTTTGGCTGGGCACTGCTTACAGTCCTGCTGGGATGTCCCTGCAGACTGGTCTCCTGCAAGACCTACAGGTCAAGGAAATCTTGAAATCCTCCTTTCCCAGAAGGTTTCTGCACAGGTTTAAGCAAGTGTGCTTAATCCTTTGCTGTACTCTCACCGAAAGAATCAATCCCCAGATGGCAAAGGGGGCTCTCATGGTCTTTTCATGTCACTATGATGGCCTTAAAAAAACTGAATCAGTGGTAAGAATTGTGTTCACAATGCCTGACTGAATCTGGCACTGAAAATATAGGTTCTTTTACTGTTTTCAAGGCTAGATTATCACTGACTGTTGTTAACATACTCTCTAGTGACTGTTACTTCCTGACATTTTTTCTTGACATAAATGAACCAGATTTTTCTGCATATTCATCTAGATTTAGTTTTATGTATTTTTATTTAGAAGTTTGTCTCACCTTGAATCCAGTGCCCTCCTCTCTGATTTTGTGTCTGTGTATGTACATGTGAATAGACTTACTTTTTGAATGTATTTTGTGATTAATTAATCAGAAATGATAGACAGGGTTGTCTAGCTGGGTGTCATTTACTTCTCAGAACCAAACCACTCCTATGGAAGATAATTATAGTCTGCAGATGCCCAATTATGGAAAAATGTAACATTTTTCACATCAGCATCTCCCTTCATGGCACTGTCTGCAAACAGTCATGTTTGTGGTTTAGAGATTGCTTTCTGAGTGTCATAAGATTTGATTACAGGTGAGCTTTCTAAATTCTTTTGGCTAAATCAGTTAAGGGAGAACCTTTGTAAAACTAGACATGTTCAGATGAATACATAGTGAAACAATGTTACTTTGTTAGCACAATTAGATGAACCTCTAAACCATTTGAACTCCATTATTTTAAGAATTCTCCTTTAGCTAGAATATGGACAGAAGCAAAGATAACTGAAGAACTTGTGAAGGCTAATTCTGCTGACTTTGAGGTCATTCTGGAAAGACAAAATCAAGGTTTCTGATCTTTTTTTTCAGTATGGTCAGTTCTGACTCTGACTATAAGTTCAAATAGTAATATACAGAAAGCTGAGGGTAAAATTTTCATACTTCATTGGATGTAATAGGACTATTATCTCAGGAACACTTTTAGAAGTGTAGAATGGATAGTCTGTTTCATCTTTCCTTTATACCTTTAACTGCATGGCTGTGGGAAGTAAATTAAGCAAATTGAAGTTCTGATTTGGAAAATTCAGATTGGAAATGAGGTCCACAGATTGACTGTAAGGTATATGATATATTATTGGCCCTTGATGGGAATGTGCACATGAACAGCAGGTGCACTGACGTCTGTTTCTCCTGGATACAGAAACAAAAAATAGAATGAGAAAGCCCAGAGCCAGTATAATCTCATTCATTCCAGAAGAGCTAAATCTTAGTTTTCCCATAAAGAAAATTAGATATTGTAGACTTCAAATTGCCAAATTCTTTAGCCAAGGAAAGCAGAGATCTATCCCTTATTGCTGGGGCCACCTACTTGGTTCCTGCTCCCGACAAAGAATAAGAAAAAGAAAAGGCAGCTTTGTTGCAATAATTCTTGCATGTCTGAATTTTATTCTGCTTTCATGACACAACTAAACTGCAATCAGGTAAACCAGTCTAAAGTCACCCAAGCATCATATGTAAGTATCATTTGATACAGAGATGGCTTGCTGCAAGGAAGAGTGGATAACTTTAGTTAACATTATCTAATGTTGATGGTTTGTTGTGTCAGTGCTTACCTTTTCTTTGGAAATACAACTTTAAGGATCTTTAAAATAACCCACTCAATTGTTGAAGGGAGGAGATCTGCTCACTGATGGATCTGGCAGAGTTTTCATTTATAAGTAATCTAACTTGTTTTTGTGTAGAATGATTAAATATTATTGAGTCAGATGTGTGGAGGAGAAAAGGATGTGCATTCAGCACCAGTAGGTAACTGAAATACTGTTGTGATCTATTTAAATCGATCATGTCTGCTAATATTCCAGGGCACCAAGAAATATTTTTCCTTTCATCTTCAACTGATCTTACTGCTGTATCAACAGGGTCATTATTGAAAAAACCCTATTATTGTTGTTGATACTTTATCACTGGTATTTCCCTTCATTAAAGCATAATTTCCACTCTGGACCACATTAAAAAAAAACAAAACATGAAGAAATAGTGCTCTGGATTTCTCTTCTTTGCATGCCTGTTAAACTCAGATCACTTTGTGACCTGGAGTGTTACAGTGTCGATCTCTGTAGTAGTGATCTAAAAAAATCCCACACTGGTCATTCTAGAGAATGTAACTGATGAAGTGGAAAGAAAGGGAGCAAAAACCAGAAATAACGAAATAGCAACCAAAACTTGGAAGTGTTTTATTTTACAAAAACATTCCACTAAAAATCCCATGGCAACTATATCTTTCAGAAAATCTATATTTTGGGAAATTTCCACTGCAAAATGAAGCTTAAAGTGATTAACAATTGATTTTAATTACCCTTAAATCAGCCATGACAGAATTACCTTGGTGACATTTAAATTGCAGTAACCAGGTGCTGGAGTTAACACTCCCCTGAGATGACAAATGAGCATTTACACTGTCAGATGGTTCCCTGCCAGCCTACACTTGGCTCCCATTCAGATTTATTTTTTGGACAATCTTATTTTTTTTTCCCTATCAGAGAATGTTAGAATTATGCAACACTGCAGTTGGAGGAAAAAATCTTTTTCCATTTAAAACTGTGTCTTGTTTAAATCCTGCCCCTGTCACTGGAGTTATGGACACAGGTCTGAAGTTCATTAACACAACTCTATAGTTGACAGTTGATATCTGAGCTGAGACTAAAAGACAGCAGAAGGGGAAAAGGACTAACCAGCACAGCAGCTACAGAATTACAAATGAAAGTGGTTTTATCACTTAAAATACATATGGTTTCCTGCCTATCTTATAATTTGCTTAATTCAGCAGTGACAGGGGCTGGGTATATTACATATGTGGTTGGTTCTTGGAAATCTGATTATTAGAATTACAATTGTCCAGCTGTGGGAACACCACAGCTTTTTCCACTGGATGGAGAGCACACTCACATGGTATCTGTGGCCCAGGAGCAGGGAGTGATCACTAAATTAGCATCACAAATAGTTTAAGAATAAATGGTATTTGCAATATACCTTTTTTTTTAAAAACTGTAGAGAGTAGGACAAAGCCAGAGTTTAATTTTTCTTAAAGTTTCTCTGTGTTTTTTTTACCTCTTTCTTTACAAAGGATTATTTATTCCCTCTGAATGTTCTTTATTTTGTTGTTGGGTTTTTTTTGTAAAAGAACTTCTTCCCTTGAGGTGACCTTTGTACGTTTTGCATCTGCAATATGAGCTCATTAAACAATTATAGAATATTGTTACTTGGAATTACAATGGCTTTAAGATTTTTTTATTTCAATTTATTTTGATTATTTTTCTTTCTTTAAATTAAACACCAATATATCTTTTAATTTAAGCTTAATGTCTTCAGTGCAAGTGGTTTCTTTTTAGTTTTATCTTTCTATTTCACAACTTCCACCTTCTTTATTCTTTCGTTGTGTTAGCTTGGACTAAAATGAATCATCTTTATTTCCCTGCCAGCGCCAGTTGCAATTTCTTTTCCCGTCAGTAGGAATGAAGTAGTGAGTGAGAACTGCAGGAATGCTGTCAGTTGTTTATCCTAAGGCCAGCGCTATCTTAGAAGGCAGCTTCCCGAAGAAGCCGTGCTTACAGTAGCAAGGGAAGCCAGTGGTGACTCATGGCTCAGCACCCCACTTATCATACCTGCTGAAAGCCGGACCATCCATTCCCAACTGCCGGCTGGTGGGTAGAACTGCCCCTTTGCCTTGCAGAAGTTTTGTCTGGAGCCAGCACTAGCTGCCTTCCATTAACAGCGTGAAATAGCTGTCTGTCCTGGCTTGCTGATACTTCCAGAGATTGTGGGCTGGCAGAAATCCACTATAATCACATCTTTATTTAATCATTTTATCAAATCCAAGGGCTGCTTGCGGCAGTTCCAGGTAGAGCAGGAAGTTTGGGAGGTGATGGTGCCAGCTCTGCTGCTGTGTCTGTGTCATGGGGCTCTCCCAGACTTGCCACCCTGGCTGAGGGACCTGGGCAGAAACATGGGACATCTGGAGGGAGGACACTCAGTTCTGGATCCTGATTCTGCAGCTTAGATCTGCTGGGAAGTGATTCTTTCCTGCTTAGAACACTCCTTTCCTAAGAAAGTTTTCCTTCAAGACTTTTCCTAAGTCTTAGAGCTTACTGTCACTGCTTTACTTTATCGAAGGAAATCTGATCCTAACATACTTTATTCAAAAATTCTTCAGGGATTGCAGTTTTGACCCCAAAGAGCCGTTACCTTCCTCAGACCTTTCCTAGCTACCAGCAAATAGTGAAAAAAACCCCTTAGTTAAACCTTTTGAGGCTGAATCAAGCTCTTTTTTCCCCAAATATTCAATAGCATCAGTGGGGAGTGACCCAATGGGAACAATCAAAGGCAATATATGAAAGCTGCAAGAATAGAGGTACCAGTTCCCATTTGCACTGTATGTCTATTATATGCTCAACATGGCAAAGTAAATGAGTATAACTGAGAACTTGGAAGTATATGGGAAATAAAGGATTGAAATCTACAGTTTTACACTTTTCAAAATAAAAATGATACTTTAATTTCTTTTTATTTATTAGTTTTATATAGTGCAGTAGGTACAAGGGGGAATTTTCTAAAGGAAGTGCTGGAGATAAGTAGCAAAGAGGTATGCAAATGCTGCAGCTATGAATATTGGATAGAGTTACAGGGTATTTATATAATAAACAAGGAAAGAAAACACAAAATTCAAATAACAAAAGCACCAGGAGTTTTAAAACATATTAACTTCAGGCTTTTGGATGTAGAGGAATTTTTAAATGATAAATTAGAGGCAGAAGTTAGCATTTATATTATTTGTGTTTCTGGCAGTTTCCTCTGACCCAATAGCAAGATCCAGTGAAGCAGATCTTAATACTCTGCATTTCTCACTTCCCATTTGCTATAGTTTTGCAGCTTTTTTCAGGACACTCTTTTGCATGTGTGACTATGATTTTATTTTAGTTTTTTTCTTTAATGCAGCACACAATTTGCCTCTTGCAAAGAACTTTGGGAATCTTTTTGGGAAGCCAGCAGGAGGAATTTTAATGTGATTTAATATTTTTAATATTGTATGAAATTAGGAAGCAGCACAAACTGTGTTATTATGCATAACTTTATTTGAGTCTGCAGCTTTTCCTGTATGGTTTCATGCATATAAATGGAATACCCAGGGTCTGGCCATGTGTTAACATCTCATATTTCCTTTCCTGCCACAAATACTGCTTATTATAATACTATGGACTAAAATATGTATTTTTATTGCTGTTCCAAATGAATAAGAAAGTAGAAACATACAAATATGGATTTGTTTCCCAATATTACCTGTCTGTTTTATACTCTGATAAAAGTTTTAGTTGACAGAATGCTGTATAAATGTAGCCTTGTACAATATGTTTACTCAATATTTAATGTGTGAAATTTAATAAAATAACAATTTAAACAGATAAGGACTAGTCAAATACAAAACCTATTAGAAACATTCATGTAATTCAAAATAAAATTCTCAGCCATTATCAGATGTAGGAAAACCACATAAGTATCCATAAAAAATGTTTTCAAGCTCCAATAAGTTAGATATAATAGACCTTTTTTGTCAAACACAAAAATAAATATTATTGATTTTATGAATAAATACATTTTCTTAAATGATTTAGAAAGCTCTGTTTATTCATATACAGACAGTGTTTAGAATATGTAGTAGCCAGTATGTCTGCAGATATATTTATGTTGGACTGTTTAGATTGGCTTCACCTCTGTAATAATTTATAACAGTTTCAATGTAAACCTGCCATTGAGCAGGTCATAAAGGTCCTGCATTTTAACCATCATAATTTCAGATAAACCCACAAAACTATTTCTTGCAGGAAAGCTCTAGTTAATCCTTGCATATCTTTGTGATGGAATTTGATTTTTTTATTTAGGCAAATTTAAAGAGCAATAAAGGCTGCATTTTAAATGTGTTTGATACTCCAGTACTGGTGATAATTTAAAATATCTACATTTTGTTTTGTTTTACGGCAGTAACTCTTCATTGACACTTAGTAATACAAAAATTCTGTCCTTTAGCTAATTTCAAGTCTTGCTCAAAAAAGAAAGTTACTGTTAATTTTTAAATGTTTCATTGTACACTAGAAACACTAACATAACTACAGTAGTGATTTTTTGCATGCTAAATGAAGATATATCAATGGCATTTATTTTTCACTTGATCGAAGTTTTTTAAAGGCATGGATTTTGGAAGTGTGAGAATTATTTATTTTATAAATTTAAAACCCCACTGTTTTCTCAGAATGAGCTTTTTCTACCAAGAATTCTACCAAGACGGTAAAGTTCAATAAAATGTTTCGAATACTAAACATTTTTATATAGCCAAACATTTTTTTAAAAGCTGCTATATTTTATATTTTAAATAAACAATGAAAAAGAAAGGAATGTAAATACAAAAATTAACATGCTATTTGGTTGGTTAGTTTGTTGGTTTTGTTTTCTTTCTTTAAGGTAAGGAAAGCTTCTATCTTCTTTGAGCATCTTCCTTATACACCCCAACAACTCCTAAGGGATTTGCCTCATGCTCAAGCTTCAGATTATATCCAGGAAGTTCTGCAGTTCCATATTGATTAGTAGGAGAGCATGGGACGTAGAGATCTCTCACTCTAAAATTATACTATCTTCCGTGAGAAATTCAATGAATCTCAAGCTTATTTTCTGTAAATACGGAAAGCTCCAGGTGGTTTTATCTTGCTAATTTTGTAAATAGCTCTGTCACCAGGGAGATAAAATATTATTGTTGAAACTATGCTTTCCTCAAAAGTGGGAAAATGGAGCCTCTGTTCAGAGATATGTACGTTTCTTTATATGTACATTGATACATATAGCAATAATAGACTCTTATCCAACTAATGTAGGTGACGTTTCCTGTAACACTTTTATTTTGCATCTGTATCTGAAGGATTATTTTGTATGACCAGTTCTCAAAAAGCTATGTAAATCTGTTAAGCACAGCTTTCTCTCCACCTTTTTATCTGATTAAGCAACTTATCCTGTATTGCATTTCTAAGTATTTATGAATGTGAGACTGGTGCACCAAACAAGTGCATTTTTTTTTTTTTGTGTGTGATGCAGACAATACCAGACAGAAGAAATTACAGGGATGGGCAATGTAACTTACTGTAGCCCTGCACAATATAGTGAATAGCAGTTACTGACAGCATTTGTACAGGCAATGGTTACTTGGCATTTCATGCTTTGAAATGTTATACTTCTGGCCAGGGCAGAAACTGGGCAGTGGAAGGGTCCATTTCTGTCTGCCTCTATATGTGTAACTCTATCTCCAGTGGTTACTGACTGACCAGATGTTCTTTGTTTAGTAAATCCAGGAGAAAACTAAAGACCTGAATGTTGCTTTGCATTGAGGCATTTAGTAAGTTGTATTTTAAATATACCTTGAATAGCTCATCTTTTCCCCAGACCCTGACTCATTCTGCAAGCTAGCATGACCAGGGTTTTTTATTACTGAGTGCTTAGATTCTCCAGAATGGCACAGTCTTCCTTTTGCTTCTGGTTCAGCTTCTGTAGTTGTATGCTTTCCAGGTGTGCAAAACAATTGTTATTTCTCTTCTATGCCCTCTTCCTCTGATCACTGAAGACTGTCAGGTTTTGTAGTTACAGTTTGGCTTGCCTGACAACTTCCATATTAGACGGTGGTTTTCCATACTGCAGTTTGAGGGTGGGGATGGAGATGCATGGCTTGTTAATGAGGATTTTCCCTTCTTCACAAACAATTGGGTGATTTCTACCAGCTGCCATAGGGGAAGTTTCCTTTTTTTTTTTTCTGGTGGCACATTTTTATTAGCTTTGCTTATAGAAATACATAAAAACATTGAAGGCTACACTGGCTTTACTCTGTAAATATTTAAATATAAGCTGTGTGAACACATGACAGGTATAAACCAGACTCAAGTGGTCTCCAGGTTGGTGATGGCCTGTCTAAGCTAATCTAAGTATTAATGAATGTGGCACATGGTGCCTCTGAATTTATGTGTAGTCACAGCATGGTGAGCCTTTCATTAAACTGTTTTCCTAGTTATACTGTAAAACAAACTCACATCTGGCATAACAGAAAGGCTTGGCAGGAATACTGTTATATTCACAGTACAGAAGACAATGACCAATACCTTGTTTAATTGTCTCACAGCATTAGCAAGGAAGCTGAATCATGTGCATTCTCTCCACGAAGGGACAGACAGATTGACTCAGCCTGCTACACTTCACTGTCTTTTCCACAACTACTTTCAGCTGGCCTCTTACAGAGTTATTTAAACAGATTTTCTGATACATTGTTTGGGTTTTTTTCTCTCATTCGTTTGTATTTTTTACAGTCTGTTTCTCTCTGACTTTTGAATTTCTTCTGTGTGTAGCATTATGCTCCCTTTGCTGAGATCATATCAAATTCTCTGTTGTGTAAATTGGCATGGCTATGAAGCACTCAGAGGTTCTTTGCCAGTTTGTACTGAGAATCTATCCCTAAACAATTATACTCGTCAGTAAGAAAAAACACTTAAATCAACACAAAATGTAGGAGAACTTTTGGGCCCAAATCACAGTGCCTTCACTTTCTTAAATTGAAGAAACTACCAGGAAACAAGAGCATAGAAAAGGAGCTTGGGGAGAGCTCAGGGCACAGTCAGTCTGTTCTCTCAGCAAACAGCAGAAGAAATAACAATGCAAATACTTTGCTGTCAGTTCCATCAGCAAGAAGTAAGCAAGAATGAGCAAATCTTTTAATACTTAAAAGTATTCTGAGTTTTTCTCTAATTTTCACCTTGGTTGTAAATCCTATAACCCTGCATACACTGTGCTTGACTGAAAGACAAACATAGATATGGACATTTTACCACAATTCCATAAAAAATGGTAAAAAAAAGGGTTAGCAACAATATTAATGTGCAGCTGGGACAACATTCTTGTAGGTAGTGAATCAGACAGAAGAAACCATGAAGCCAGTAGTTTTGCTAATCCATTAAAAAGAGGATATGACATTGTCCAAATGTCCAGAGTTTGCAGGCTTGCAAAGCCAAAGCATAGGATATTGAGGACATGCTGTATGACAGCTTTGTTCTTCTAATCACCAATCAAGTTCTGCTCATCTCACTCATGCAAATTTACCCCTTAACTTCAGCAGCTGTAATAGCATGGTTATTGTCAGCGAGCTTTGGCTTCAAGGCTAGCTAACTGGGTCTTCAGGAAAATAGACTTTTGTAGTCATGGAACAGGAAGCAGTTCTGTGCAAATATTTACCAGTGCTAGAAACTATGAATTTCACATTCACAATTACACTCACATCTGCCTAGCTAGGGTAGAATGAATCATGTCTTTTCCTAATAGAATGGTTTATCCTATAAATATTTGTTGTAAAAGCAGGACACACTATGCAAGGCAATAAGGAAATAATTTCATCTCTTCAATTAGAAGTACTCTAATTGACTTCTGATCTTGATAGTACTATAAAGACTAACAGAAACTCTCTTACCCACTTTACACTGTCTGCTGTGTAATGTTTAAATAAAGCTGTAATTCAGAGAAATGCTTCTCCTTGTTGAAGTGTCAATAAAATTCTTGTTTAAGGGAACTCCTGATAAAATGTCTTGTGCTTCATCTGTGAATATTTCTTCTTTCAAAAAAGAAAAAAGAAAAGGTCCTGGCTCTCTTTTAATTTTAGCTCTTTCCTTCAATGTTCTGCACAAATCTAAATTGCACCTGGCTGACTGCTGTGTGTGCATGTGCATGTGCACACTGAAGACCAAAACATCATACCACAGCCAGGTTTTCCTAAGGAATATAAGCTAAGCTGTCCTTGAACTTATTTCCACCTTTTGCTGTTGCTGATGTATTTTTTCCTTAATGGTTCCCAGTTATTCATTCCCAGTTTTGTGATCATCAATGTACAAAGAAACCAGAATATATAGTTTCATTCTGGTTTCATGTTTATTCAGTTTTTTTTTTTTAATGAGACAAAAACACACAGTCAAGACAAAGATAGGAGTGACAATTATAATCTATGTGGCCCAGTTGAGAGTAAACTGAGAACTGAACACTTGCTACCTCCATAGAGAAAATCTTAATTGATAGTCAATCTTACAGTGGCCCAATGAATACTTTTTCTTCAGGCTGTTTCGTGCTGTTTGAGTATCCCAAATGTGAATAAAATGTGTCTGGTATGTTTTAGCACGTGAGAAGCCACTTCCAGAAACCATGTGGCCCATTTCCAGTGAGTTTTGGACAGGTGAGGAGATCCTGAGTGACGTATTTCTTCGCTACACATATATCCTCACTGCCAGAAACAGTTGTGAAATTAACAAAGGGCACTTAGAGCTGTCTTCTGTGTTATGCTTAAATGGAGATGGTGAGAACTGTATTTATTGCAATTTTGATGCAATTCTTTCTAGAAATTAAACTACATAACTGGGGGCAAAGACTCTGCTGTCTTTGCCTGGTGTAGAGATAAAGCTGTCATATTGTTAGTTTTAGATGCTCTGTAAACCCAGTACCTGCCAGACTAAGAAATGGGAAGAATTCCAAACCATGGAGTTTGCTGAGCTCTGTGGCAGTCAAGGCCAGCCAAGGGAGCTGAGTCTTTTCTGTAAGCACTCCCTGAGAATGGGAAAAATCCTTCTCAGGGTATAAGCAGTCTGGAATTTATCTGGAGCTCTCTAGGCATGAGAAGTGAGGAGGGGAATAGCTAATGCTTTCAAATCTGGACTAGAGTGTAAGGTAACAACATGTGTGTGAGCTGGGTTGTGAAAGCAGGTGAAAAAAGAAGAGCATTGCATGTCATGAGTCTGTTCCATGAAAGTGGGTACACTGGTGAAATGAACTAAAGAAGGGAATTTAAGACAAAATTCTGATGTTACCACTTCAGGTCAATTATACACAGGCAAGCAGCTACCTCAGGAAGTAACTCTGTTACTATGAGGTCAAATACATTAGCCTTATGTAAAAGGTAGCAAAATTAGTGCACATTTCTTTTGCTTGTGAAATAAACTTACAACTTTTCTCATGGGGCAGTTGGGGTTCCTAAAATAACCAGTTATCATGTCTATGCATAAGATTAACTGTTCATTTCCTTAGCTCACCCCACATTTGTATATTATTTGTTTCTGGGTTGGTTTTGGGTTTTTTCTAATTTCAGTCCAGGATGAATTTCAGAATAAAAACAAGTCACCTCCAAACTGCTGGCTTTCTGCAGCCTAAGTTTTTCTGAAACCTATAAGAAGGTTCTGCTGGCATGAGCTAATCAAGAGTGCTGGTACCTTGACCGGTATTGACACAGATACTGGGAAAAGTAGTAAAGGAGATGGGTGTATGGAGGAAAAGACAATTCAAGAAGTAAAATCAGTATTGCATGAAATTCTGTCAATTTCACAGCTTTCCTATATCCAGAGGGATAGATGTAAAAGGAGACATTCAGTTCTTGATTGACAGTGCTTCCATTACTAATGCAAATGAATAAGGAATTGAAAAATAAGATCAAATTATTTTGGAGGCCTTCAGGGTGAAAACCTGCAGCAACAAGTGTCAAATCTGTGTTTTTTATTCATTAAAATAAAATACAGTAAATCTCCCTTCCTGTTGTATTTCTTGCCTGCAGGATGGAGTGCAATGGAGTCCTTCGGAACACAGGTTCATTTATGCACGTCTGGTCTGCCCAAGTCAGACAAGTGAGAGAAAGAGAGCAAAGCAAGATCTCCAGGTAACTATAGTTTTGGAATTTTTCTATTCTCATTGGTTAATAACAGTGCCAAGCAACTGTGCTGCAAACGAGAAAGCTCTGGGCAACTGTGAGCAGTTCCTGATCTGCTATCCAAAAGGCAAAACCCCTGTATTCTAGTTGGTAAGTCTGGGATCAATACAAATTACTGATTGTATTATGTCATGTTAAGAAAAAATTAGCTTGTTCTTATTGTAACCAAGTCAAAAATGCAATTTCAGGTTTTGACTGCTTATTTTATTTCTATTAATTCTGTCTGTTCCTGAAATGGAGGCTTCTAAACTTCAGTATCAGTGATCTGACATTGTAATTAGCACATCATATTCATTTTCATAACCAATACTTTTATTTTAGGGTTTGTTTTTTTCTTTTTTTTCTGAACAAGAAAGGGAACGTTCCTGTACTTGCTTTCCTGTCTGGCACACATTCTAGGGAAGAAATGCTCTGGTTTTCAAATTTGTTTCACTGTTACTTTAAGAGGCAAAAGTAAATGCATGTCCAAAACACTTTACTGCTTGTAAAGTCCTTCTGTATTTTAGTGTGCCTGAGTATGACAAAATAAGAGGATATCTTTTAGTAAGTCTCCTTTTCCTGTGTACTTTAATTTGTTTTTCAGCATTTCAAAGTGACTGTGTGGCACTCTATACATTGTAAAAAATATTAAAAAAAAGGGTTCTAGAAATGCTAGTCATGTCTAAAGTGAGAATAATTGGCCCTGACAGAGAGGAAAGTAGTAATTGGAATGAGACTTGTTTAAATAACAGCTTAAATTTTCTTTCCTTACTTTTCCGATTATATGCACTATAAAGCAGGATTTCTTTGCCTTGGGTCTTTCACAGAGTCGTTTCTGTATGCAGCATGCCCAGTAGTATAACTCAAGTAATAAGCCCAGCTATAATTTGGATTAGACTTTGAGTTTAGCTCCCTTGCATACAAATACGCCATTCAATTGGTATTAACAGTGTATCATCAAAATATTCAGTGCTGAAGCAGGGCAGGCTAATTACATCCTCTAATTCTTCTAAATTGTCATCATTCCTTCCATCTGAACTGTTACATGGAAACTCAGATGCAACACTAGAGGAGGAAAAGCATGCTTAAAGACTTGAGGTATGAATACACTTCATGTTCTGCTAAACACTCTCCTCACTGTTAGTATCCAAGAAAGTAAAGTTACTATGTTTTTCAGCCCTTCCTTTATGTGATTTGTGTTGTTCTTAAATATAGCTTTGCTCAGAGCTATGTAAAACAGGTGTTTTTAAAATCTTTGGAGTATGTCAAAGTTTAGTACTGCAACATGACTGAGATTTTTTTCCAATGGAGCACATCTGTCTGCAGCAATAGATGCAGCCCCCATCTTAACTAGGAGTGGTCTGTGTGGTTACATCTGCCCTCCTTCAAAAAATGATTATGACAAACATAAATCAAGCCAAGGATTGTATTGAGAATCTGTAAAGATCGAGTGACATCTGCAGTGGGACAAATGAAATCTAAATGTGCCCTGATTTGAGGAATAATACATAAAATATATTGTATGAACTTGTTAATTTCCTACTTAATTTCCAGCTTTAACACACACAGCCAAAACAAAACAGATTTGCTAATCTCAGGGATCAGTTGTCCTTCCAACAACCTTTGATGTTTATCTCCTGAACTTTTATCTAAAACCTTCAAAGTGTCTCAGTTTGATGTTTTTTGTTTGTTTGGTTGGTTGTTTTTTGTTTATTTTGTTGTTTCCTCTACCCCCAAATATTTTTTGTTTGGTTGTTCTTTTTTGGTGTTTTAAAGGGGAACTAAGTCGTAGTTTAAATTTGACTCCATTAATGTGAGTGATAAACTCCTGCTGACTTTAATAACGAATAATTCAGTTCTTCTAAAGCAGTGGCTGGTTCACTTTTTGAACAGTGTATCTGAAGTCTCTGAAATTCAGTATTCAGAATCATTTGGATTCTTGATGCTGCCCGAGCTCTACAATGGACACCAATAATTATAATAGTTTATGATCTAGAATGGCCATTTCCCAGTTATTTCCATTTGGCTAAAAAAAAAAAATCTGAATACTTGCCAGAGCTATCTGCAGGAAAAATAAAATTACCTGGGAATTTAATAAGACAGAGATAGCAAGATGACATCAGGCTCTCCAGTTCATCAACGTGTATTTTGCTTTGTTCACCTTTTGCAATAGAGATGATGTTATATCAGCTACTGGTGCTTTTTCGCTTGTTTTTCTTTAACCTTCTTAAAGGTATTGAGTACTTTTTTTAAAATATTGAGTTACCTAGAAACTATTTATATGTGGAAAATGCTGACATTTGTTTAAATACAGGTTAACATTAGGCATAATGTGGGGATTTGGAGAAAATTCTGACATCAGTAGCAAAATGAAACTTTTGGTCATAAAAAATATTTCTGTTTCATTACAATTTCTGTTCAGGTGTAATAACAATGCCTTATAAGGTTTAGTTCAGCTGTTTGTATCTTTTTCTCTCTGATGAACTACAGCTCCCAGAAGACATCAATGGCTTTTCAGTCTCCAAGAGCTGTACAGTCTCTGCCCCGAACTAGAGGTGCAGCTGATGGGGAAAGCAAACTAGCAGGGTAGGACAAGCACAAGAAACACTCTGACTGTAATTACCGTGAGCATTGTCCTCTCAGGAGCGTGGTGTTACAAAGAATTCTAAAGCTGGCAGTAGTTTGAGATCCCGCTCAGAGTTTCAAAGAAGTTTGAAGGATGAAGAAGCTTCATGCACAAGAACAAAACAGACTTGCATCAGACTGGTTCCAGTCTGGGTTAAATATGCCTGGCCCTTCCTGTATTGCAGATCAAGAGTTCAAGTATAAAATGACATTATGTTTCAAATTGGTAGTTTCAGTGTAAGCAGCAGCTGTAAGTGCAAAAAGCAACGATATTGCCATCACACCCCTAACAGTCAAAACTGTTTGGAAATCTCATTTGTTTTTCATTAGTTACCGCAACAGTTTGAATAAAATCCTGTTCAATCTCAGCAAAGAGTACTTTGGAAATGTTAGTCTGTTATTCTTTAAACAAAGTTCAGCAGCTATTAACAGAGTACTTGTTTATGATCTTCTATAAATATTATGTTTCTGTACTTCTTTGAAAATGTGGACTTTTTAATTTCATTTTTATTTTAGCAAAAACTGTAAAATTATGACTCACCAGCTGCAGAGTGCCAAGACAGGATATTTCCCAATATATGGGGCAAACAACATTTTTATGTATTTTTGTTACCAATCATATAAAACCCAGCTTATTTTTATAAATGGCTCCATAGGCCTGCACCATAAAAGTTGCATATAATTTTATCCCAGTTTTCAGGGGTTTTGGTGCCCATTACCTAGGAAATGTAAACTCTCATGTTCCTGAGGAAAGTCGACATTTCAGTGATCAGTGAAACCAACTCATTTTCATGCAGAAGTGTCCACCTTGCTTTGACCTAGCCAGGACCTCACAACCCAGACAGAAAGCTGAACGTGACAAAAAGATCACTATGCTGCTATGAGGTTTCAACATAACAGCTTAAAAGGAAGTTGCAAGATTAGCACTGGACAAGTGCTGACCTTTTTCTCTGATTCCTTGAGCACATTTTCTTGTGAGATAGCCATACAGATATCACCACTTGCTTGTAAATCATCCAGAAAATATCATGTCTTAAGATAATGAAGGGAGCAAGCTTCATTACATTATGATGGTTGGTGTAATAATACCTATAGTGGTTTACCTCCGGAGCACTGAATGTGCCTGACCAAAAGGAGTTGTATAGAGCTATTTGTATAATTAATGTGGGGACATTAGTGGGTAGTTTAATCCCCAGATGTATATTTTATGATAGCTTAACCTTCTCCCTTATAACTACTGCTATTAAAAGCAGTAGATTTAGATTTAAATCCAAATTGAATGAGTTGTGCCACTCCTTTTACTTGTGTTTAAACCTTTCAGTGGCTTTCCTCAAAACTGAGCTAAAATTAAGTGTACTTTTATGGTTTAGGACACACTAATGCATTCTAGTTTCACATAACACCTTTGGTTTTATCACTACTTGAACTATTTATTTTTAACCTGGGCTAGATCCATAACTATTAATGGGAAAAAAATTACATGCAAGATTTTTTTCTAAAAGTATAAGTATCAGTTTAATTTTTGAAATTGAGTTTATGCTTTTTGTTCCAACTTGTTTCAACGTGGTGTCAAGACACAGTACAAAAATCCAAAATATAACCTGAGTAGAAGGTAAATGAAATCCCTTGGAATTTTTTTCTTAAATGCTAAGAGATTAAGGGATAAACAGGAAAAGCTGTGAGAGTGCTAAACAAGCTCAGAGTGCAAGTTAAGCAAGTAAGAAGCAAACACATGAATGTGGAATTCACCTTGGGAGAAAGAAAGAAGGCTCACTTTAAAGATTGATTGACTTTTTATTATCTTCTACAAGGAAAACCTCTGATGGCTCTGAGAAGAGGCTGTTAAGGAAAATGAGGCCTTCAAAGACAGTAGTGTGTGCAACATCACCACATGTAGAACAGAAGTACAACTTTAGCAGGCAATTAGCATGGGCCAATGAGATGCAAACAGTGATTTGGAAATTTACCTTGGGTATTAGCCAAAGGGAACCGAGCCAGAGAAAGGTAGGATTATTGCTGAAGGCTTAAGGTTAGAAAAAGCCAGTATCTGATCAAAGGGACACAAAGACTAGGAAAGTGTCAGGAGCTTGGGCAGGCTTAGTAAATCAAGGAAGACTGGATTAGACTTGAAGATTCTGACAGCAAGTCACAGAAAGTGTATAGAAGGAAAGGCTAAAACCATCACTGCTTATGACCTCTGCCTGTTCCTTGGATGTGCACCTCCACAGAGAGCATGACTCCTGCTCCTTGCTGCCATCCTCTCACATACTGTGTGCTGCTTTTGGGTCCCCAGGGCTGAACAAACCCAGGTCTCCAGCCTCTCTTCTCAGGTCAAGTCCTCCAGCTCCTCACCATTATGGTTGTCATCTCCTGAACACATCAGAGGGTTTCAATACCCTTCTTGTATTACAGCAACTACAACTAGAAACAGCATCAAGGTGCAACTTAATAAGTGTGATCTATCTGAGCTTAGATAACCCTTTCATTTATTTTACTGGCTGACCCCGGTTGATAAAGCTCTGTATCTTGCCGACTTTGCTGCTGCCTGCTAAAGCCCCAGGTCTCTTATAGCAGAGCTGCTCCCCAGCCAGTCAGACAATCCTTAGCCTGTTCTGGTGCAGGGATGCCAGCTCCTCCAAAGGTTGCACTTGTCCTGGTTGCATTTGTCCTGGTTGAATTTTATGCAGTTCCTGTCAGCCTGTCCCTCCAGCCTTGCTGGGTCCTCTGAACATCGCCTGCTCCCAGCCTCTGTCTGGTGATGTTGAAGGGCATGTTCAGTCTCCTCCTATTCATCGACACTGGTATTCAGCAACAGGAGAAGGCAGAGAACACTGCTCACACAGCAGTTTAGAGGCTGGAACCAGGTAATTATTTTTTAAAGATCTTTTTAAGAAAACATGTTCACATAAGCAACATAATGCACTGAAATTATGTGAAATTAGGCTTAATGTGACAAGCTTCCAAAAACTCACATTCAGTGGAACTCAGATGTACAGATTGTGTCCTTTTCAGCCACAAGTATTACAATAAATGAAGTTAACTTCTGAGATGAAAATAATTGTGTAACATTCTTCTTACTTTCAGGATACAGCATTCACCTAAATCTAGGTCTGTCATAAACTATCTTTTCAAAAGGCAATAAAGTGTTGCTGTATCTGGCAGCCCATCTCATGTGATGCTGGGTTATTATTCTGCAGGCCAGGTATGACAGTAACAGGCTTTGTGAAATACACAAGGTATAATTCTCATGTCCTTTTGCACATATTAGAAAAACAGGATGTGAGAGGAATGGAGCTCAGACACAAAACCAGAATGAAATTAAGAAACCTCTTTGCAGTTCATGAGGTGACCATTCGCAGGCTCTCAGTAATTTATGGTTATTCCACAGCACTGTATAAGATTAGTTCAAGTTACATTAGTCTACAGTGCTTGACTCTCACTCTGGATAATCTGACAACCAGCTCTGGGACTAGGTTTGGTGTGATAAGAAATAAAGTAAGCTTTTTCTTATTCTTTTTTCCTGTTGAATTAAATGACAGTGTTGTCTTTTTAATAATACTCAAGATTACTTCATAGGCACAGGATGTTACTGGAGTTTTTGACTTTTTCTCCCCAGTTGCATATTTTTTTCTTTTGTTTCACTTTATACACTACATACTCCTATGGTTGTCTTACTTTTTAAAACCTGGGGTTAAACCAAATTTGAGCCAGTGGGAGCATGTAGAAGTCTGTTCATAATTAACTTGCTGAATTATAAACCAGATTTTTATTTAGATTGTTTGAAGTCAGTCAGACTTTGGGCAACAGCAGAAGCCAGGTTAGGCACATTGGGAAGGAAATGCACACCTAAGCAACACTTAAAATCACACTGAATACAGAATAGGTTTAATTTTAATCACATTTTTTTTATTACAGCTATGTGCAATCAGGGAACTGAACCGCGCTATGTTATTCAAAACATTAGTCACAGAACATGGAAAAAGAATGTCTTGTGTAAAACAATCAGCTAAAAATAACAGTTCATAGCTCAAATCAGAAGTGAAAATTTAGCACTTGAACAAAGAATTTATAAATTAAGGACTAAAACTGCAAGTGAACCTTGTAGACAGCATGTTTAGGAGACAGTTTATTTAAACACTACTATCCAACTTTCAGGTATCATCTCTATAATGAATCCCACCCTCTCCCCATGCAGCTGCCTTCTTTACAGAACCTGAAATATCTACTAATAAAGAGCCCCCATTACTGCATTTCTGAAGGACTTCTGCCCAATCACAATGGGGAACCAAGAGCTTCAGTGCCCATTTTAAGCATGTACTCTGCCAGGATAAATAATCATTCTCTCACCTTGCTTTCCTTGGTCCCCAGTTTAATAGCTATATTGGAGTGGCTCCTCTCAGCTTGGTGGCTGTTGAGACACTTTTTTTCCACATGTACTGTCCAAGGGAGTCTGAACCAGTCTATTAGGTGACAGGCTGCCTGAAGCTTTGTTACAAAACTCAGTATTCCTCTGCTAAATCCCTGTTCTCAACCTAATGTTTCACTTTTGCGCTTCTTTTATAAATGACTTTAAAATCCTGCTACAAGTTTCTCTACCAATAAATGATGGATGGTCCACATATGGTAGACCTTCCTTTGTTTTTGTTTTTCTACTTAATATTTACTGAATACTTGAGGTATGTATGGTTTAAGAGATTTTTATTGTATGTGGCATAGTTTAAGCAGCAGTGGTAGTTTCCAAGTTGTTAGTGAAGGATGTTCTGTTTGATTGAGAACATCTGTTTGTTCACCAGCTGTACAACTGTAGTCATCCAGAAAACCTGATTCAACTCATCTTCTTTCTACTGACAATTAAAGGCAGAGAATCAGAAGGAGAGAGGAGGAAATACAGTTTGCTTGGAGAAAATATTAGTTCTAAAAAGATTTCCTTTTCTAAGATGAAGAAAATCTTTTGATCATCCTAGCAATTGTCCCACTGCTTCATGATCAGATCTTGCCATAAACTTAGAAATCAATGATTTATTTTGTGCATTCATATTTACCCTCATTAATAATGTCTGTCATGCTCAAGGAAGTGACATGTTGGTGGTTCTATTTCTCTTTGTTTCTGGTGGAAAATGAATGTTCATGAGTGGTGGTTGTTTTCCTGCCTGAGGAGCCTCTGCCTCCAGTTATTCCTTCAGGTCTGTCAGCAAACTATTGCCTTCTTGGACCTGTGAGTGAAACTCATAAAAGAATGAATGCCTTAAGAGCAAGACTCTATGCACTCATTTAAAATGCCATATTTTAAAAGCAGAAGGTGGTTGTTTCTGTTTTCCATGCATGCTTTATTCATCATTCCAGCTATACTTGGGTGGTCTGGAGGAAGGTATAAAAAGTATCATTTGGATATTGATTTAGTATTTCATTTTTTTTTAAGTAAAAATTTTAGTTGCAATTCCAAAAGCTGAAATGGCATTTGATGGCCAGTAGTAGTTATTTGCATAGCTTTGCTTTTGAAGAGGCAGCTTTATGCTTGGAAATTGTTTTTTGATAAGCTCTGGTCTGAGCTGACACCTGATCTGTGAGTCAATGAAGTCCTAAGAGGTGGAATGCACTCCACAGACTCACATTTTCAATTTACCCGTTTGGTTTTCTCAACCTTTGTTTCTGTCCTTCCTCAGCAGTCCCTATTAATTTTTTATATATATGTATATGTTTTATTTTCTACTGAACATTAAAAAAAAATTTCCATACCTAAGTTTCTCTTGAATGAAAATTAAGACTAGCAAGAGTCAACTATAAGAAATCAGAGTTATGTCATAATTCTCTGCCACAAGACAAACAGCACACTGTAAATCTTCCACCAGGTTTTGCCACATCACACTTCTGTAAAACCAATTTTGTTACCAGATTATATTCCTCAGCAAACACTTCCCTTGAAATCAGAGAAAGTTTAGAATTGTGTATTTTTGTAATATCAGAAAAGAAACAAAATAACAAACTCTGTAATTTTTCTTTTGCACTTGTGTGACTTTATCCTTTCCATTGTAGTTTTGAATGAGTTTTCAATAAAAATGTTTTTTCATTCAAGCTCTTTTAACATCATCCTTCATTAGAAGTCCTCACAAGCCCTATTCTGTTGAAACAAATAACAGAAATTATCACAAAATGTAATATTAAGACAGTGTCATATGTTTTTCAGATCGATGGGACCTAAGAAAACACATATCTACTAAGAAAACTGTTATTGGAATATGCTTATCCATGATTCCCTATCAAAAGTGATTTAGGTATCAACTGGATTTCTGCACATGCCTATTTATGGGTCCATGGTGTTCATAATTTTCCCTAATGAATTAGAGGAAAAAGACAATAATAAGATTAGAATTAAAAACTGCTAGGTACATTTGAAAACTGGTCTGAGATGTATTATGAAATTCATTAATTGCAGTAAAAATACAGGGAAAACTAACTTAGAAATACAGGATAGGGATGGACTGTTGTCCTGGGTTCAGCAGTAGCAGTCATTTTTCTCCTTCTTAGCAGCTGGTGCAGTTCTCTGTTTTTGACTTTCAGCCTGGGAACAGCGCTGATAACACACTAATGTTTTAGTTGTTTCTCACTCTAAATCAAGGAGCTTTCAATCTCATGCTCTGCCAATGCAGAGGACCATGAGAAACTAAGAGGGAGCAGAGACAAGACACCTGACCCAAACTAGCCAAAGAGGTATTCCATACCACAGCATGTCATGCCCACTATATAAACTGGGGTCAGTTACCTGGAAGGGTAAGATCACTGCTCAGGTCAGGGTGGGTATTGGTTAGCGGGTGGTAAGCAGTTGTATTCTCTTCCATTGTTATTCCTCTTATCATTATTATTATTGTTGGTAGCAGCAGTGGTTTGTGTTATACCTTAGTTACTGGGCTGTTCTTATCTCAACCCGTAGGAGTTACATTCTTTTGATTCTCCTCCTTATCCCTCCGGAAGCAGGGTGTGGGAGTACGGAGGGGGGGGGGGGGGAGTGAGAGAGAGAGAGAGCTGTGTGGCTGACTGGGTTTAAACCATGACAACTGTGTTGACAGAAAGAATGCAAGACAGGTAAGGACTTCAAAGAAGTTGAAAATGTGATACAGAGCTTGTGCTACTGGAACCAGTGTGTCCTTAGCTGGAGTATGGTGGTTTTTCTTTAGCACTACAATTCAAGAATGATGCAGACCCATTAGGAAAACACAAATAACAACAAGTGGAAACTTGGTACTAGGAAAGCTAAAAAGAATTAGGATTGCTTGACCAATGAGGAGATAAAGCTGAAGGTAGGTATAAGAGGGGTGTTTGAATATGACTGACAACTATCAAGAGGATGTGTTTAAACTCTATTGAATATTTGGTGTGGGTAGGGCAAAAAACAATACACTTAAATTACAGCACAGGAAGCTTAAGAGGTATATCAAGGGAAACTTTTCAATAGTAAAGGCACTGAAATACTGAACGAGGCTGTCTGAGGAGATGAAACAATATCTATTACTAATAAATTTTTTTCTGAAAGGGTCAATAAATATCTGTCAGAAAATGACACAGGCAGAGTTCATATTCCCTCCTGAAATATCTTCCAGGTCTTTTATAAGATTTCACATTATACAGTTAGTATTTGCTATGATCTCTACTGATATTTTAGCTTTTGTAAGACCAGTGCTTTGTTTAGTTGAGAGCTATTTTCTTTTATAAGGCACAAAGCTGATCTGCTATGTCTAGCGGAAGCTACACAAGCCCACAGTTTTCCTCTTCTGGTTTCAGTTGCTTATCTTAGGTTTTAGAAAATATAATTATGGATGGTAATCATTTCTTTCCTGGAAAGCATAATTCTGCTACTATATCAAAGCTGACTCAGCAACTCACATCTGGTTTTAATGTATTCATGAAAAAAAAGTGGCCACATGATTTATCTCACACTATGCAAAGTCATGCAAACTGATTATGACCCTAAGATCTCTAATTTTCTGGAGAAGATTTACTTTAACTAATTTTCTTAATATCCAGAAGAGAGAGTGATTGAGATGTATTTTGATGACTCCAAAAAGATAAGAAAAACTAAAATAAGCATTTTCCTAGTCTCTAAAGAATATTGTTTCTTGGAAAGAAGAAATTTCAATGATGTAAAACACTGGAATGAAGAGTTATTTTCATGGGAAAACTTTCAAGAAAGAACTGTCCCTTAAATAAGAATACATATGACTTCATGCATATTATTTTAGAACTGTTCAGATCTTCCAAAGTCCACATTTCAAGAATGATAGCAGTCTGAAAAGTATCTCACTAAAAAAAGCATTATGAGGTTCGATGTTTATTGTATTCTCATGCTTACTCTATCTAATGTGTTCAGTTTAGTTTGGCAGATGACTGGGAATCCAGCCTCAAATCAGAGAGTTAAATTGGCAGGACTGAATAAGACTCACAGAGTGAAAGGATAACACAGGAAGGGACCTTGCAAGGTCTCTACTTGCCAGGTCTCCAGTCCAACTCCTCAAAGCAGTCAGCTCACACTCAAGCAGACTGCTCAGGGCTCTGTCAGTTGGGTCTTGAAAACCTCTGAAGATAGGGACTATGCAGCCTCTCTGAGCAGCATGCTCTTACACTGTTTAGCTGTCCTTGTGTGGTAATCTTTCCTTTCATGAAGTCTGAACCTGTCCTATTCCATTTTATGATCTCTTTTTGTTGTTCCTCAGCTATATACCTCCATAAAGAGCCCAGCTCCACCTACTTAAAGCCCTTCCTGAATGCATGGGTAGGGTCTGCTGTTGGCTCCCCATGAAGCTGCCTCTTTTCCAGGCTGAATAAGCCCATCTTCCCAGCTCACTTGTCTCTCCTCCCAGGGCAAGTGTTCATCATCATGTTATCTTCTGCTGGATGTTTCTTAGGCTATCTGCCTTGCACTGGAATGCCCAAAACTGTTAGCAGCATTCAGATGCAACCCAGTGAGTGTTGAGTGAAAAGAGTTTTAACAGGGTAAACCCAGTAGCTGTGACAGGTAGAAAAACACTTTGCCACTGAAATAAAGCACCTGCCACTGACTAGGCACAACAATGGTATTTGTTCAAGCAAAATAAGGTTAGTAGTAGTAGTTTTGCTTTGCTATTTGACATACTGGGTACAGACTGAATCTTTTATTTAGCTGGTATATTTTAATGATGCTCCTAATACCTTGTTCTCTGGAATATTATCACACGGAGAAGGTTAGGACTGTTTCAAGACAAAAGTGATGTTAATTACTGCTACATAACTTAGCTAGAAGTACTGTAGCCATTCCTAAGTGCCAGTCAGTTAAAGCTCCAGTAAATTAACCCCACAAAACTGAAATAGGAAAAGTTCAGCCTACACATAACCAGACAATTTTATTGTAGAAGTTAACAGTCATAGAAAGAGTGAAAATGCATCTATATATCCAGGGCCAAAACTCATCAATATTTATATATCTTTATATCTTATTTTATTTTGCTTTATTATACTTTATTTTTTATTATTTTTATTAATTTTTAATATTTTTTATTTATGGACCTGTCTCTGGAGCACTGTGGTTCAGAACAGCACCTGAAGATAGAAAGAATGTGCATTATAACTATGGTCTTTTGAGACAAATTCAGTGCTAATGATTCATTTCTAAAGAAACAAGTTACCACTGCAGGAGGCAGTAAATACTTAAGAACACTGAGAGGAAGTAGAAAACTCAGCCAGTGCTTGTAATCAGTCAGCTTCAGTATACTTTCTGTGATTTAGACATATCTATTGGTTGTTTAGTTTAAAAGAGACAGGCTCTGTGCTTTTGATTTTTGACTTAAGAAATTTAGCAGTTGCTGAAAAAAGGGTGGAATAAAGTACCATTATGAGAGGGTAAAACGTGATTGTGTTCATCTGTCCTGTTTTCATGTATGTAAGTGAAGGTCACAGGTGCTCAGCTGTCAGTGCATGGCTGGGAGGCTGAAACAAAAGCAGGAGCATTTCTAAGGACAGACTGGCTTCATACCTGGAGCTTGGGCAGACAGTGGGTTGCTTACCTTGCCAAACTACGCTCGTATGGTTGTGTTTGGACAAATGGTTATGAGTGCTACCATGTGTGTACAAAGTTAGAAGGTGGTTTTTCAAACACTGGTCCCAAACAGTTTCAAATGTACCATATAAGTAATGGCACCCTCACAAATGGTCAGTGATCATTACCGGCTAGTGCACTGTGTCTACGTGCCAGCCAATAAGTAAGCAGCACCCATAACTGAAGCAGTTTTATTCCTTCCTTGCCTGCCAGTAAGGGTTTATGGGATGCAGAGAAAATAAGTAGTGATCTTTAGTTTGCAGTTCACTTCAACCACAGAATGCTTTCTAGTGCTTTGTTCAATCAGATTTTAAAATACTCTAGAGGTAAGGCTACAACCAAAAATCCAAGCCTACTAATGTGTGGATACTCCACAGCCTATTAGAAATTGCTAATTTTTTTTATCTTCTAGATTTTCAAGACTTTCTTTTTGGAATTCTTTGGAGACTTCATTTGTCCAAATTGTCCCCTTCTTTCACCTGTCACTGTGGTTGAATTATGTCACAATTTCTTTGTAGTGTAAGAGATTCTCAACTGTGTATTCAAAACCTGATATTTAAATCAGAAAATGTTAACTCCCACTAAAACATGTCTAAAAGGTTATGAACATGTACATTGTTTTATGTGTCAACTGTTGATATAAGTCTCTAATTTCCCATGCAAAGTGTCAGAAGGCCATATCAATTAATTTTTCAGGTCTGTGGACAGTAGACTTCTCTCTAAAGATGGTGTTTCAAAAATATTAAGTATTAAAAGGTTAAAAACCTAAGAAAACAGTAGCAAAGAGAGAGAAAAAAGTTCTCCCATCAGGCCAATTGATTCTAAGGGCAGGGTCACTGAATGTAGCATTATTTCTCCTGGTCATGTTTCTTTCCTACCAGAGCTCCAAAGTAAGCTAACTGTGTAAGCAGGATTGAAATACACAACCCCCTTGTGACTGGAAGCAGTAAAGCATTCTCCACTTGCGGTTTTCTTCAAATGAGCCTGCATGGAATATGTGTTTGAAAACAGTGAAACTCTTTATTAATCAAGTACTTCACTTGCCATGCCAGCATAAAGTTTCATTTATGTCAAAACTCCCTCAAAAATGGTTTGGAGTAGTGTCTTGTACACAGCCCTTCAACAGAAGAAATATTTTTGGAATTGTAAATACAATAATCAAGGCAAATATTTGCATCGTTTGAGAAGCTGCTCTAAGATCTTCAATCATAGGTTACAATTCCAACATTTTACTTTGGTTTCCTACTGTATGGAAATAAGGTGATTATACAGAACTGCACCTAAAATACAGTATCAAACAAGTTATTCTAATTACTAGAGGAGGGCTTTTGCTAACAATGTCTTGTTTTCATAAGAAATATGTCGCAATAGAAGAAATAACACTCTAGATATCCCATAAGAAGGAAACTCTGGTTTTGTATCTGCTCAGTGTTAACTCAAGGGTCTAAACTGTTTGTTCCCTGTTGTGCAAATTCTCTTTGAAACTATGGGTAACTGCATAACTGATGATAGCTATAAAAAGTTGTACTTTCTTGAAATAAAGACTCCTAACACTGTTGAGTTAGAAATCTCCATTCACAACACCCTGCTTCCCAGAACAGAAACTCATGAAACACATATGTGGGTGAATGGGATTTTACTGTTTTGGATTTTTTCCTTTGTGAATCTGTGAGACAAACCCATGGGTGAAGTTGAAGAGGGCATAAGGAGAACACTGCGTCTTTCCAGCACAAAATACACAGAGCAAAAAGCCTGGGGAAGGAAGGTTTTAACATCTCTGTAAATAAGACTTAATTTAAAAAATGCTTTGCTTCATTACCTCCTATTTCTTTTCCTATAACTTTTCCTAATAACTTGAATCGCCTTGTGCATTTGACTGAACACAAAGACTAGAAATGTTATCAGACCTATTGGCAGACAGCCTTAGTGGACTCACTAGCCTGGACTCTTCTCTCAGTAGCGTTGCCTTCCTATTCAGCATCCACAAGGGATTGTGGAGCTGCTGTGCCCCATGAGAGATCAGGAACCAAACTGTAATTCAGACAGTCACAATCAGGCTGCTTTTTATCTAAAAGATAGCAGCAGTGTGATACGTGTGTGTCAGCTAAGCCATGAAAGTCAGCTGCACAAGTCGTGAGCACTGGGCAGCTGTGGGGAGCTCAGCTCCATGGAGATGGCAAGGGTGCAAAAGACTGTTCAGCTCTCTGTGAACACACAGTTTTGTGGTGTCTTTCAGCATGTACTCTCTGAATATCCCATAGAAGTACCATGGCTTTTGTGAAATGCTGTTTATCTGGCATAAGGACAGCAAAATCTTTCCCTGTGTTATATATGTTTACTTGCATTAAATGTTTTCTTTCTTTTCAGTGGCTTAAAAAAGACCAGCCACTGCTCTTTCATTCACTAGAAAAGACCTACTGATCCTCTGACAGGTACAGGAGAAGTTATTTTTCATCGTGGCATGAATAGTTTGTTTTGTTTTACAAAAAAGCACTTCACACCAAAGCACAGCCAGGAATTATCATTCTTCTTATGCTTGTACAGGTGCACTTTCTGAATTAGACACACAGACTCTGGCGGGCTCCTAATGGAGTGATGACACTAACACTGCAACAATAGAAGGGGCCTCCAGGGATGCTGGCTGCTGAGCTGCAGTCCAGGTAGGAATGTGCTTTTTAAGGGGGCTGCAACTTAAAGCATTCTGTGAAGCTGACAGTGCTTTATACCACCTCTGTAGACTTCCCACTGCACAAATAAACACAAGTACAGTAACCCATATCACACTGTGGGATCTAAATCTCAGCAGTTTGTTTGGGAAGACCTTGCAAGAAGTCAGTTTTCAACACAGTTCACCTCAAGGTGTGTGCTGAGACATCCAATCCATGATGCAAATCTTCAACTTATGTCCTGTATAACTGATTCTTTTGTTGTTTTCCTCTATTCATGTATATAGGTATTTATTTACTGAAAAAAGGATCTGAACTCTACACACAAACTGTGTGTATGTTTATGCGTGCACATGTCTGAATAGGGTCAAGTACAGCCATGTGAAAGGAGTCATGGCAAAACTGTTTATTGCTATGTGTGAATGAAAGAGCTGAAGTATAAATAGTTGCGTGAGTGGCAGGGGCAATGAAGCCTGGTTTCCTGTAGAGTTAATGCTGAAGGCTGAGATCCCGTGCGGATTCACTGGTGTCTAGCAAATGCTGAGGATAACATTGAGTTGTGTGAGTGGGATCAATACAGTCTCTTTCTTCTACACAGAGGCTTATTTTAACAAAACTTTCAGGAACTGGAAAGCTGAGAGAAAGGAACCCCTCTGATGAATTTGTATGGCTACTGCATTCAAATGTTGTTTGGAGGATCCTAGTAGCAGCTAGGATCATATGCCTCATTTGTTTAGGAAACCAAAATAATTTAATATCTAATTTAATATCACAAGAAATGACAGTAATAATGAAAGTGAGAGTCCCTGTCAGAGTATCTGAAACTTCACTGTTAGTTGCTGATCCAGATGTCTGGGACTCATTCTGTTCACTGTTTCTGTTTTACTGCTGTAGAACCGGGGGCCATGGCTTGTGCTCAGTCTGACTGATGCACCAAAATGCCTCTGAAACATTGGTTATTAATCATGTCTTCATCCCATTCAGCAGCCTGGTTAACAAGTTACATCTAATTCAGTGTAACTGTGTAGTCCATTGGCCTGCATAGAGCCAGCAACATGCTTGAACTGCATACTTAATAATTTGCAGAACTGCAGACTTAATAGAAAGAAAATATGCACTAAAAGTGTGTGGATCACGTCCATTCAAGCTTCAGGGATACTGTACAGGAAAATTTGGAGATTGGTCAGGTTCCCCAGTGAAAACAAGGTTTCATACTTTCAGGATGAATCTTCTTATGATGTGTCTTATTTTTGCAGAACATCCTGTATGCTTAAAACCATGACAATGTCATCTACCACATATTTCTGACACGGATTCCATTCAGGTGGATGAAAGCTGCCATTTAGTGGTATGACCATATTCAGGTATTGTTTTCCAGATCTCTGTTCTTTTGGGGGTCATTTTGCCTAGTGTTATTTATCAGAAAGATCAAGTTTTAAAACACTGCAGGACATGTCTCAATTTCCTCTTCTGCATTGCATTTCCACTGAAAATTTAGGCTAGAGCACATTAATCATACAGAATGACAATATGGTCTCCTGTACTTAATTTAAGTAACCTGTTTAGCACTGAGCACCACTGGCTGTGCTGCTGTGTGTCTTATGGCATTGAGGCATCTTCATGCAGAGTAGAGGTAGAAAAGGGGAGGTGTACGTGGGAGTTTGCTGGTCCCCAGTGAGATTTCACTCAAAGTAAATATCTTCATTCCTTGTTGAAAAACTCCGTGGGTAAGAGCTTTTTTCCCCATATGTGTCTGTCTAGTTCTTGCATTTTTCTCTCTTTTCTTAATCCTTAATATCCCCAGTTACTGCAGAGAAGATAATTTTATTCATATGGGTGAATGCAATTAGAATGACGTTGAAAGCACGATCTGAGAGGAAGTTGCTCACAGTAGTTTGTGGAAGAATGATTTGAAAGGTTGAAAAAAAGATTTACTACTAATCAGCACAGCTCAGTAGGTCACTGAAGTGCTGCTTTGTTTGTCTGAGCTGATAGTCAGATGTCTGCAGCTTGCTTTTTCATGACAGTTAAATGTTTTGATTTGAAACATACAGCAGATCTTATTGCTAACAGCGTATGGCTGTTTTCAAGAGATAGAGCTAACACAGTGACACGAAAGAGACTGTTTTAGAGATATCCAGCATTCTGGCCAATAATGGCACCATTTCATGGAGCATTCATGAGCATCTCTCCTGGAATAGTCTGCATTTCTTGAGATCAAATAATAATGAAAGGTCTTCAGCCTACTGTCTTCTCTGAGACACAGTGCATTACCCATTCCTCATTGGGTTGCACAGCCACCTTAGAGCAAACTATCATGGGAATAAAAAGCAGTGAGTGGTCACCAGAATTAATACTGACATTCAGTAGGTTGCAAAAATTGGTTTAGCTACTTCTGCTACAATGGCAAGGGAATTTAAATATCATCCCATGAAAGCCCAGAGGTACCTTTTGAAAGAAAGCAACATTATATCTTTGCTTTTCTGAGCTTGGTTCAGTCCAAAAGTAGTAACGATAATTTTTGTGTGTGTGTGACATCTTCCTTGAAGATTATACAAGGTATGCCATGAGATGCTGGGGGCACCCTGGTGTTCCTTATATATTCCACATTAAAAACATCTGAAAGTCAGTTACATGGATCTGGATTTCTTGCTTTCAGTAGTGTTCTGTCAATGCTCATAACTAACAGAAATCTCAATCATACTCTTTAGTGTGAATTGTGTCAGCAGTTGTGTCACTCCCTGGAGCTTCAAGGGCAGATTTTGTTTTGGAGATTCACAGTTACAATGGCTCTCCAGAAACATTTTGAGATGAATGACTATTTGCTATAAAAGCCATATTTGGCACTTTGCCCACACTTTTTTTACAGGGACAGATGTACAATGTTAAGGTTATGCTTATATTCCTAATGGTCATAAATCCCCAAGAAGAATATTCTGATACAATGGAAACACTTCAAATTTCATGGAATATGAAACATATAAAACATATCCATATATATATACACATTCAGAGAGATTAATGCAATTTCATCAACAGTCAATACTAATATGCAAATAATGGAACACATATAAAGTAGACCTCTTGATTCTCTGAACATTCTTGTGAATATATGTGAAGTATAGATATTTTTTACAAGAATCTATAGGAGCAAAGTTCCTCCAGCACGAATTCAGTCTATTTTTAGTAGTGCAGTTGAAGAATTTCCTGCAGTTGAAAAGGACCTAAAGTTTTTACAATACGAGTTTGAGGGCTTATGTGTAAGTTATTCAAAAGTGTCTGGGTGATTCCGGATTATAGATTCATTAAAAGTCACTGGGAATTTTGTTCCTAAAATGCTTTTGCACTTTTAAAAATTCTGTCATAAATTTCTATGTTTAAAATTAAGCTGTAAATGTATACTTTGCAAAAATTATGTCCACATTTGTTTTCTCATGAATCTACTTACTGAATATGTTTAAATATATTTTTAAATTGCAGGTCCTGGAAACTCATGCAGAAAAATGAAAAACAGCAACTTTGTTTTGTCTGTCACCACTAAAAAGCATACATCAGAACATACTGTTTCTGTTGATACACACAATAAGGTATGGTAATGTCAACATAGGATCAGTATGGAATCTGATGGAATCAGACAAGAGTGTTCTTTTCACATACTAGTATAATTAGCCATCAATTTCAATGCCCAAAGAAGCTGTGAATGCTCCATCCCTGGCGGTGTTCAAGGCCAGGTTAGACAGAGCCTTAGCTGACATGGTTTAGTGTGAGATGTCCCCCATGGGCAGGGGGTTTAGAACTTGATGATCTTAAGGTCCTTTCCAACCCTAACTATTCTATGATTCTATGACATTACAGTGGTCAAAAACATAAGAGAACTCAAAAAGGGATTAGAGCATTATGGAAGATTGGTTTACTGGTGACAGCTGCACACATGTAATCATCTAGATTTTGGAGCCCATTAAGATCCAGAAATATGGATCCTTTCTGGAAGCCTGGAAAAGCAATGGTGAAGTTGAATGACTTATACAAGTAAGTTTTCATTCTGTACTAGTAATCAGAGTGGAGAGATCAGATGCAATATGGTAGTCCTTAAGTGAACTGTTGCATAGATACTCATGTGTAGCACAAGTGAAGTGCCAACTGTTTCCATGCAGTTCTGATTCATGAATACTGACAAAGGAAGAGGCTATTTAGGTACCTGATATTACTGATATCTGCAAGAGCAGAAATGTTGGCACCTTGTCTTCTTCAGGAACTCCTGGTCCATGGGAACATGCAGATATATTTTGAGATTTCTATAAAAAGCAGGGTATGTTCCTAAGGTTCACTGTAGTATGACTGCCCTGTTCCAAGATCTTTGAGGCTTGTTGGAGTTATGTAACAGGTTTGGAAAACTGTCTAAGGACAGTGTGACCCAGAAGAAACTTCCTCTTCTGTTTGGAAGGTTGTGTTTTTAAATTAAATTCTCCTTCAGTTCACAGCTCAACAACCTTCCATAGAAAATGTCTTCTCAGAAAGAAAGTGTTTCCTGAAGCTGCAGATTAAAAAAAAAAAAAGAAACCAAACAAAAAACCAAAAACTTTTTAATTCATTTATCTAAATGCTGTGTCACTTGACCAGATACCATGTTCATGTTTGTGGGAGACCCATCTTTTCATTGCATTAATGGTATTTCAGTTATTGCTTACTATGCAGTATTTTGGGCTCAAAGGAAAAGGAAATGTTAGATTTCCAATGTAATACCTTACATATTTAATTATTAGATAAGATCCTTATGAGCCCTCACTCAGTTTGGATTCCTATATACCAGTCTGGACAGGTGCACATATACATTTGCTGTGGGTGTGCAGTGATCCCAAAGCCTCTGAATATATTGGACCTACTGTCTACCTACTGAATAGAGATCAAGCCCATATAAGATATGTCAGATATGTTCCTGATATGTCTCAAGTGCAGAATAATTTTGCTGCACACACAGTAAGCTCAGCCTACCTGGGATACACTGACCTCACTGCTTCTGCATGGCAGGACCTGACCTGAAAATCTACAGCTGCCATCTGCCAGGGTATTTGAGCTGTCAATTATTTATTGGACTGACCGTTTAGCCATTTAAAACCAGGACAAATACATGGAACTCACATTCACCCTAGACAGAGCAGCAGGAAAACAAAGATTATGGTTGGCCCCATGTTCTGACATTTCTGAAGCAGTCATGGCAGTCATTTTATTTCTTTCACCTGGTAGCCTTCTTTGAAGTAAGTAGCATTTTGAGTTAACACATGGCTTGCTAAGGCATAGTGCTTAGATGTTGAAATTTGTACTAGGGACACCTCCATTTTATTTTTCATTTGGGAAATTTCAGCATTCTTCTTCACCTCTCAGGCTTCTAATGAAGCTTATTTGCTATTTATATGTAATTGGCAAAACAAAGTTACAAGTACTCCATCAGCATTGGATAAAAGATACCTTAGAGGAGAAATTTGTAGTTATCTATTGTAACTTTGAGAAGCACAGGAAGACCAATGCTACTGTACTGCATGCCTCAGTAGATGGGGCACAACAATAATCCCTGTGATCCCATTCTTAACTCCTGAAACAAGTTTCCTTGCTATTGTGTTGGGACTGAAAATAAGAAGAAACTCATTCTTTTGGCCCCAGTGAAGTGAAGAAGGTTGAAGCTGAATGCTTTCAAGTGAAGAATTCTGATGTCACTTTCAACACTTCCTAGATCAGTTGGAACAGTCTTCTGTCCAAGGACCATGATGTTTGCTGATCATAATTCCCTTTTTCCAAAGACTTTAAGTGAGATTCTCCATCTTAGCAGCTTGCCCAGGTGCTGAAAGCACGATAATTCCTCTCTGAAGCACTAGGACCATATTAAGCCAACCTTGATTTCCTTAACGGATAAGCTTTTAACTTACGAAGAGCAGCTCTTCAGTACACTTAAGACAAATCTTCTGGAGATTACTGTACTTGTGCAGAAAATGTCTAAAATCATGTGCTTGCGAAATATCTATACTGAATGAAGTCTAGCCACCTTAGATCATTACAATCCATTTTTAAGCAGTTATGTCCTTCCCACCCCCTACCCCCCCAAATCATGAATATGGTATGGCCTGATTAATTTGCCAAGCAGACTGGTATAACTCAAATGTGAGCTCTCTAACCTGAAGTGAATTAATTCTATTCTGTGTCGTTCCGAAAGGAAGGTTGCTTTCCTGGTCATTTGTGCTATTGTTGAAATTGTCAGCTACTCCTACATATAAGCTATACCATGCTTTAGTACATATGTAATCTACCCTACAGAGGTTTTCATTGAGAAGATGGAAATAACGGGATGTTAGCTTTTCTCTTTGGTCTGAGAATATTAGGCAGTTATTTTTTTCCCACTAGACTCTATAATTGATTTATGTATTCCTATTTCTTCATATCCAGACACAGATCTTATGAATGTATATAGGTAGGTGCACTCTGCATGTTTCTCCTTCTAGGCAAAAGATTTCCTTCTGAATTCTCAGTTATACCCAAGCAGAATTTAAATTTTGCCTGTGCAGTACGTCTGCATGGAACTTTAGGTGCGTAATCTGCCTGGCATTCAGTCATCTTATGTTTTAAAACACTTGGCTTTTAATGTTTTGGCTCAGAAGGATGGATTTTGATCCCTCCACATTTTATAACAGACTTCAAATACGGTGTAGGGAAAATTAAGATGTTCTCCATATATGGAAGAAAGTTGTCAGTCTCAGAGCATGTTCTAGATGGTTGCTTTACAATATCCAGGAAAAAGAACTAGGAGTAGCTCATTTTATAGCTAAAGTGAAAAATGTTTTTTTTTCTGCAATATGAACAGACCACTGAAAACATGATCAGATATTCCCTTCAGTGATACAATTTAGTTTATTTCTCATTGCCTAGCACCAAGCATTTAGATAATAATGTCTGTCTCACAGGAAACTAGTTGGATGGATCAAATTTAAATTGAAAATTGTTAATAGGAAGCCAGCATAATTTAATACCATACATGGTACATTTTTGTTATCCTAACTATCCCAAGTTATGAAAAAACCCAAAATGTCTGAATGCTTTCTTGTAAATAGAACCTATTTGCAACTATTCTCAGCTGTTTAACTGAGTTTGCAATAATATTTAAAACACGACCACTTTTATTTATGCAGATATGTAAGTAATGTAGACCAAGACATAAGTGGTTTGCTTGACTGCCTGGGTCAACCTATCATAGGAAGTTCCTTTTGAACTGAGGTGTTAGCACAAAAAAAATTTAGTGTTATTCTGAATTATGTGTAGGAAGAAGCAGTATGGCTGAATGTTAGAACACATCTGAGCACATCAGCTTCTGATAATGCATTTTGTGTCATGGTACCTGCGAGAATTGCAATTTACTTCTGGTTTTCCCCATTATTATTGCTATTTGGTGATTTATCAGATTTTGCTTATGCAACAAGCAATTCTTTGTTGACTGCTTTCTTTCCCAAGAATAAACAAATTCCTCTTGTAGCGCAGAGCTCCCAGCTGCATAGAGATTGTTAGATTACTTTATTTGTAGAAATTGTCAAATACCAATTATTACATTTAGATTTCTTACTACGAAAAGTACACTCTATAGCTAGTCTTTGGATCAGAAAAAGTCTTTATTAAATTTGTACTTAAAATGATGTTTTTTCTTAACGTATGTTTATAGACCAGACCTATATAAGCAATAAACTGATAAGATGAAAAGTTTAGTAACAATATAATTTTATTGTTGAACAAATTGTAGTTGTTATCCTTATGGCTGCTTAAATAACACACTCTAGGAGTACTGTCTTTTAAGCTGTTTGTCGATTTTAGTGTTTGTACTGTGCCCATCAGAACAGTGTAAAAAGCGTCTCCAGGGTACATAAGTGCCTAAAAGCATTTAATATCCAAACTCAGGAAATGAAAGACCAAACTCCCCCACTGTGATGGAGCCACTTATTTTGGTATGATTTTTTCCAGAAACTACCTGCAATGTGAATAATAAGCCTCTGAAAATCAAGGTATTGACACTTCTCAAATATGCTGTAGAAGAGATTTATTTTGTATTTAAAAGGATTGGTGTGGTCTGACTGTCCCTTGGACCTAGCAGCCTGATGGAAGCAAGGTAGGGGCTCACACAGGGTAGTGGAGACGGCACCATCCAGAAAGAAGTTCTGATTGATGGGGTGAATTCCTGTGCTAACATTCAACTTTTCACTCTATCTCTTCTAGAAGACTGGCTAATCCTGCATATTCTTAAAACTGAAGTATTTGTCATAGAGACCAGCAGTAACATTTTCAAGGTGAGAAGCAACGGAAATTTTATGGGGTTATTGTTCTGCATGCATATTCAGCCAATAATAAATATGAACTATTTATCATATGAAACAAATTTAATACAGCTTCTCCACCTTCTTTCATTACAACCAATAATTAACAGCTTCCATCATCCAGCATTAGTCATTACTGAGTGATCAACACTTACTACTGTCTGTTATAATATTTACTTACTGTTGGTAAACATCAAGTTTCATAAATTTCATACAGTTGCATCTTAGATGAATCTGGCACAAAGTACTGCAACAAATAAAATCTGGGCTTTCATAAGTTGTGGATGTTGCATCCAAAGCTTCTCATTATACCTGGCAGTAACTTGGCTTAACATAACCTAGGAAAACTTTATTGTAGCATTAGGCAAGCTCAGAAATAGTTTGTGGTGGGATGGTTTAGGACTGTTGTCTGAGTGAGTTCAGAAAATATATGAATCCCTTATGGGGTGAACAAAACAAAACAGAAGATAATAAACACACAATCTTACTTTTAAGATCAAGTTAGAAAAACATTACATGTGGAATCAATATTAAAAAAAAACCCAGCAGTAAATTTTAAATCTATTGACATAATCCACTTGTGTTACGTTTACTTGTTCTTCATGTCATGATTAAAGCAATTCTATACTGCCTGTGAAAATGTTTTAAGAACACTATTTTTTCTTAAAAGGTTCTTCTCATTATGAAACACCTTGAATAATTTTAAGATCATATTTTTTAAAAAAGCCCAAAATATTGCCATAAACTTGTCTATACTGTTAGCACCACTTATAAAAAAATATTTATATAGACATTGCAATACAATCTCCTGATTGTATTTCATGCTTCATGTGAAGGAACTCTTTTGTTAATGTCTACATCTTGTTTCTGGGATGCATGATGCTATTGCTGTTTTCTGAGCACTTTATTGCTGAACATACATTTTGTTGGAGTTTAGCCCATCCATCTCACTACTCTGGACACTCTAACAGGAGGTGCTTGCAGTACACAAGCGACAGGAGTATATAGGCATGTGTTTATTTAAAAATGTAGACACATCATATCAGCAAGTCATGCACTCCAAAGTGCTTAATGAGTGTATACACTGGAACATCATTGTATGATTTATTATTGTGGTATGATCCAATGAATTACCTAATAACTTAGAGACAGGGGCTGCAGTCCTTAACCAAAACCCCTGCAATTTAATTAATGGAAGTCTTTCTCAGTCTGGGACCATTGCGTTTTTTACCTGGGAAAACAGGAAACAGAAGCATTTCATTGGTTTCAACCTTTGTATTCATCAGAGAGAGGGACAACTGGACCTCTATTTTTATTTTTAAACCTTTAGAATGAAAAGGTATCAGATCACAAAAGCTGTTTGGACACTACCTAGATGGAAAAGAGATTTGTGCACTTTGGACAGTGAGCCAATGGTAAAACTTTTCTAGTTTTACTCTCATATAACCCTGTTTAAGAAAATGAATATTTGAATCTGAATTTTTCTCTTTTAAAAAGCACAGAACTCAAGAATGATTGTAAGGTAGAGCATACATTTTATATATTTCCTTTTAAAAAAAGATTTAAAACAATGGATAAAAATGCAGTAAAATCCCTCTGAAAATCTTGTTAACAGAGCAATATTCCCCTCTAGTGGTCACCCAAAAGCAATTAACTTTCCTAAGATTATACCCCAGAATGAAGAGTAAATTGTGCAGTTTTCCAAGTGCACAGGCATGTAGTCTTGATTGCTCACTTTTGCAAACCCCCCAGAAGAAGAGGCCAGGAGCTGTGCTGGACTCCAGCATTCACCCCATCCTTGCAGCTCTCTGCCACTAGTGAACCCTGTGGGTACTGTCACTTGGGCTGTGGTCCAGTGGGAGCAGGACACCTCTGGAAAACTACTGGGAGATGTGAGACATGGCTAGATGTCATTTGCACAGTAACAAAAGCACTATCTTCTATAACTCCTGTATGTGTCTAGTATCTTTTTTAATATAAGATATTTTTTTTAAAGAAAGTTCATATTTGAAATCATAGTATTCTGTTTTTCTGTTGTTATTTTTCTTGTTTTAGTTGTGGTTCAAGTTATTGAGGAGAAACCATAATGCTTTGAAACATTTATAAACAGAAATATGCAGCATGCACTGGAAGGGGCAGAGAAGGGCATAATCATATTATAAGAAGCGCTCAGGAGACAGAGGAAGTTGAAAACCAAAATAGACACCTTGAAGTCACAGGTCACGCAATGAAGCCATCTCAGCATAACACAGCCATGGTGGAAATAGCAAACTTGAACTGCGATGAGTCCATATGGAACATTTTAGAGGTGTTAAGTTCCTAATTAGAGATATTCAGGCTGCAGCGTGCTGTGGTGCACAGATGTACAGCTGCTCAGAGCAAAATTGAAGCTAGGTAATGTGGGCTGTCATGATAAAAACTAGAGTTGATTGAAAACATTTACAAATACCAGACAGCCAGGTCAAGGAGGGGTTGTGCCAAAGTAGGAAGGTTTCTTGTGTGCTTTTAACTTATTTCCCTCCAGTCCTCCATTTCATTTAGACAACTGTTGCACTTCTGAACCTCAGGTCCTCAATAGCATTCAGAATGGTGAGTTTTATTCATTTTATTCACAATAAGTGCAACTTTTAATTTTATGCTGAGAAGATTTTCAGTGGAAATCAGATATATTAATTTCTGAGATTTATTGTTCCTGAAAGAGTAGGAAATGGTTAGAAAGAGAGGGGAAGAATGTTCATGTTAGCAAAGGTGCAGATAAATGTTTGCACATTCCTGTTCTGATGGGGAGAGGAAGAGCAGGGTAGAGATTAAAGGAATAGAGAAGCACAGAGGAGGAGGGGGAAGGAGACGAAAGGAACCTGTAGATGACTATAAAAAAGGTAGAGAAATGTCTCAGACTTTAATATCTTCAGCTTTGCAATGAATCTACAATATTTGTTAAATGAGCTATACCAGGGTTTTAGTAAAGAATTTAAGAGCTTTTCAGTCCCTCCAAAACTGATTTGCAAACACATCTCCATCTAATAAGATGCACTCAGCAGATGTGAGAGAAGGCTGAACATATATAACACAACATGATGAAAGGAGAAATCACAAATACATTTTATAAGGCATAGTTTAACAAATATTTTTTCAGTCTTTTGTCTATTTATGAATTTAGAGTTAGACAAGAATTAACAAGTTAGACTGCACTCCACCTCCTTGTTGTAGACTTTGGCACTCAAAATAATACGTCTGTTGATGCGGCTGGAGAAGTTAGGCAGTATTTAATTAAACTGAATCCTTCCTGGGAAGAAACATAAGTCACATTGCTTGAAACATTGAAAATTAAACTTGATGAATTACTTCTTAAATATCTGCAGTTCTCAAATAGACAGTTCCAACCCTCAAAAGCTGGTTCCAGGTCTTCTAGGAGAGTTGTTTTAGCCAATTCCAGAGCTTAGCCAGGTGGGGCCTCTGTGAAGTTCAGTAGACCTACACTTCACTGGGGTTTGGGTGGATTTTGTCAGGACATAAACATATAATGTATATACAATCTGTCATGGGAGAGAGCAGATAACCGTATGATTTTGTGACTCAGTGATGCATGCTGACATTTTTATACACTTTCTTTTAGCTGCTGTAATTAAAAGCTACTTTCTGTTAAATGCTGCTATACACTTGTTTCATAGACCATTGGCTAGTCTCAGGCTCCTAAACTGTTATTTCTCTGTCTATTCCTCTTACTCAAATATAAGACCCCATAAATCTGTCATCTTTAATGCAGTCAGAACTTGTCACACTTAGAGCTGCATACGCTTTTCCATATTTTCAAGCAGCACTACGATGAGGCACTAGGCTGAGGTTAGGAGTTTAACCGTTCATCGTCTTGAGAAGCACTGATATATACCTGGCCCACTTGCCACACTGGGAAACACACTGTATTTTTTGATCATGGTCCATAAACCAAGGATTTGTTCAGACACTGTCCATAAAGGCAATGTCTGTGGTCTAAGTTTGTTAGTTCTCAGATATATGCCTCAGTCTTTGTATTCACAGTACTTAGAAACACTGGGAATCTTAGTATGTCCTATCTGCTCTCCTCTCCTCTGTTCTCCTCTCCTCTCCTCTGCTTTCCTCTCCCCTTCTTCTTCTCTCCTTCTCATCTCCTCTCCTTCTTCTCTTTTTGCATTTGCGTATTTTAATGACCATTGACTCATTAAAAGGATTTCATAGTTTGTCCTGAAAATTTAAGCCTATTCAACACAGATTTGGTATATCGAAAATTTCCTGAATATAACATTGATTTTTCAAGTAATTGGTATTATAATAATAAATCCTCACTTCAAGATTTGGCACTGCTTCTATCCTTGTGAAGGCAGTGTCCTTAAACTTCTCGTATTATCTGCCTATTGTTGACAAGAGCTAAAAGCCCAGAAAAAAACCTGAATCCTTTCTGGATTTTTCTCCAATTTGATAACAGATTTACTTTTTTACAGATTCACTGTGTTGATTCCTGACATGTACAGTAAGTTCTCTTCCAAGTTACTTTTTGGGGACTCTGTTCCTTTTAGATCTACAAGACAAAAGATGATACCATGTATATCTAGTGCTAGAAAAACAGTGAAGGAATGCAGAAATGTGTGACCATCTGGTTACTTGTCCACTTGAGCACAGGCTATAGGGGTCACTGAGACCCCTCATAGTGCTATTGATACCAGACCCCAACAGGAAGTACTTCAGCTGGTCCCCGTAGGACAGACGTGAATGCACTCAGAGGTGTGTTACATCTTCAAACACTGGAGCTGGTGACAAACCAAAGGAAACTTCTAGCCATTTCTTCTCCATGATAGTATGCTATCACATCCTGATAATTTGTGGCTTGGTGAAATAAGAATCTCTCCAAGGGTTTCTTGTCTCACAAACATCCCCGTGTAAAAGGCAAGTTAAAGTACCACGTTTTGCAATGACTTCTTAAAAATGTTGAAGTCATGATGAAGCAAGGAGTATGAAAAATATGAGCAGCACGGGGATAACCTGGCTGCAGGTGATGGAGGAAGGAAAGGGAGAGCTTAGCAATGCTGGTGCAAACCTCATGCTTGATGTGGACCATAAGAGTTTTTGCTTGTTCTTATCAAAGCTGCAAGGGTAGTTTAAAGATCTTTAACCTCTACTAGAAAACCCTTATAGGCCTAAACAGAGGACAAGCCAATAACCTGGAGGGCTGAGAAAAAGTGTTTGTGGCTATGCAACTCTTTGAACTCCATTCCTGGGCCTCAGTCAAGTGCCAGGGAATTGATTGTAAAAATAAAAGAATAGGAGAAGCTACCTGTAAGAATGTAAAACTTTCTCTAAGGTTTTCTCAGTTTTATACTGCCACAATTGTGAATTCACAGAGACCTCATATGTGGAGGTCAATAGGTCTTCAAGCAGCATTGTGCATACACTGCCAGTAAATGCCCTGAGCTACTAGTATCCAGACTTACTTATGATCTATAAATAATGCACACATTCATAAAACCACAAAAGAAGTACTGTACACACAAAATAGTTTGAAGAGACAGAGATGCCAAGGGAAAAGACTTCTTTATTGCTGAATAGTTTGTTTAGCTTTGCTTTTAATGCTAGTCCTTCCAAAAGTCATTCACTATGAACCTCATTAGTCATTCTTTCTTCTCTCTCTCTCTGCCTCAAAATCCCTTATCCTTGTTTTTTTCTGATTCCATACTATCTTCATATATTCTTCTTATATATACCTACTGTCTGTATTTGTATATAGGTGTATACAATATATAAATGCAGTTGGAAGATTATAGTGAAAAAATATGAAAAACATTGAATGGTATTGCTTTTTTATTGCTATATGATATGGCATTTAACTGCAAATTCTTGATGCAAAGATACTTCATCAGTATATTTCTTATAATTTTAAGCATGACTATAACTTGAGTTCATTAAAGAAGGGACAATGGTAGGTCAAAACCTCTCAAACATGACAGGATTTTTAACTTGCTTCTTATCTCTTTAGCTAAGTCCCCAAATTTTTGCGACCCTGGCCAAATGAGATAATCCACTTCATCTTCTGCTGAGTCTTGTGAGAAGGGTTTGAAGCTTTCATGCAGGTTTATTGAAGGAACACGTGACTGCCAGGTGAGGCTGTGCTACTTGACTGGTAATGGGACAGTGCTACTACAAAGGAGGGCCCTGAATAAGCTGAGTCTTGGAGGAAATGGAGCTGTAAATGCTACCGAGTTGGTGCAGCAGGCTACGATGGGCATCCCACCAAGACCAGTAGTGCTCCACAGAAGACTGGAGAGACTGGAGTAACCCAGTCTCCTGCTGCCTGTGAAGTGGTCCAGGAGCATTTTTGCCCCTCAGCTGTGCAGCACAGGCAATGTGTGTCTTGCGTCACTCAGATGCATGATTACTTAATCTATGACAAGTAAGTTCAGACAGTTTGAAGAACCTTGCTCTAGTATAGAAAGAAAAACAAGGCAGCAAATACTATGAATTTAAAATGAACTAAGTAATGCAGGTAAATCTGATATCCTTAATTTTAATGATACAATAATCAGATAAAGTGAACGCAGCAGGAAGAGTCTCGATAGATGAAAATGACTGACACTAAAGTGTGCTGCATTGGAAAGTAGTCTGGAGTAACAGTATAAAAATAGAAAAGGAAAAATACAGGCTACATGGTGGAAGAAGAATCTTTACTTCTAGGTGTACTTAGCTATGGAAGTAGTGTAAGTGAAATAAAACATAACATTGCAAATTCTGCAGATGTTTTAAAAATCCTAACGGGGAAAAGGTACATATGCAAAAAGTTAATTAGAAGATTTTTTCTCTGTATATTTTTTCTAATTCATATAAAAGGTATCTCCTTTTAAAAGTTATTTTTAAAATGAGAGGTAATGTCTACCGGGTATTTTAATATCTTTGTACAATTCTTATTTTTAAATCATTGAGACTTCAATTAGTGCCAGAAGAAAAAAGAAGTTTTTTTTTTCTGGCCTAGATGTTAATGCCGTCTAACAAAGGTACTCAAATTTTAATTGCATTATATCCTAAATTCATCTGAATACTCTAAAATGTAAATTTTTATGGTGTAAATTTATGTACAGGCTTAGATTTTAAATACAATTCTAATGCTCTAATTACAGAAAGCAACTTTTCACCTATAATAGAAACAATGCCATTTTTAGGTGTTATAGTTTTTGTCCTGAACTATATCTCTAAGGCCTACCCATGCAAGCCAGTAGCTCTGTATACAAAATATATTGGTGCAGTAATGGTTGCACTTTTAAAAATTTATTGCCCATGTAATTGCACAGTTATTGCAGTAAATCATGTATAACGTTCAGTGTTACAGGATGGCTCAAACCTCTCTCCCTGGCCCCTCAGCATGAAAATAAATATCTCGAAGTTAATATGCATAATAACTTAGAAGAAAAATTGGACACATGTACCAGAGTTCTCCTATTTGATTAAAAAGAATGGATAATGGAAGTTAAAGAAGGAGCATATAAGAACAATGTTGTTTCTGTTACGTTCTGCTCCAGTTTCTACACATCACTGAGCATGTCCCAGCCAGCCTAGGATTTGTTGAGAGAAACTTCTCTGGGAAAGGTGATCCTAGATCCCAATCATCCCTTGTTAAAAGAGCATAAAAAGATTAGCATACAGCCAGCAGGGCTCGTGTGGTGGATTCTCTTGGCTCATCTTGAAATGCTCCAGTGAGGTCTGGATTGTTTTGCACTGTTCAGGATCATTTCTTTTGCCACTCATGGAAATCTCAATGATTTAAAAATAATAATAGCACAAATAGAACACACGACCTCTAACCCATTCCTCTTTGATTAAGTCTCATTTTATAACAAAACTATGACTAATGTCTCTTCCTTTGCCTTCAATAAACTATCATATAATCTGTCTATTATTCTTAATATCCTCTTGCCCCAATAAGACATTTGTGTTTTGTTTGGATTCCCCTGAATGGGGTGAATATTATATCTATAACCTACTGGAAAGCATTTCTTCTTAGACATATTGGCAGGGCTAATTTTGTTTTTACAGGTGTTTGTACTTGGAAAGGGGTTAGCCACAGTCTTGAAGGCTCTACCGCACTGGTACATCACAGGAGCACAGTGTGCTGTGGGTCCTTGAGCTGTTAACGGGAGGCAGGGAGGGAAGGTTAAATTAATCATTTATGCTTTATTTATACTTTCTCTTACTTGTGGAGTTGGACAAGCGGATGCCAGTTTTCCTCAGCTAAGGGCTGTCTGTGTGACATGATGTTTGATATCTGGCAAAGCATAATTTATGCAATTTGTATTATAAATCAAAAAGAAAGAAACACACAGGAATTGCTGCAGTGCTGCACTTTTGTACATCAGCTGGAGAAGATAAATAAATCCCCAGACTTACCTGGAGAATTTTTGCATTGAATCAAATAGAAGTATTAGCTCAATGTCATTTTTTTTCCTTATCTTTGCTAAGATTTCTCTTTTCACTGTGCTATGAAAACTCAGTCATGAGACTATTAGTCTGAAAACAGTCTGCTTCTTGTGGGATGATCGCAGGGAGATCTTTCTTCAATAGGTGATTCTTAAAGACTTGATCCAAGCTAGCAAGCAAGAGTAGACAATATTTTCTTGCCTTTTTCTTTTTCCTCTTTTATTTTGGGGTTCTAAATATGCAATTTCAAAATTCAAATTATCCCAATTTAAAGAAAGTGTACCTATTCAGCAAATAAGAAAAAAATAAAAATCCTATGGACTTAAAAAATATGCTTAGATTCCATCAAAGGAAATAGAATCACTGTTTTGCTGAGTAAGGAAGGATTTAAACAGATGCTTAAATGTTTGCCTGCATTGTGGTTCCAGCTTGATATTGTCTCCTGAAAAGTCTGTGCTCAAGTTAACTAAGCTCAACAAACTCATCATGTTGAAGAGATTCATGAAACACTGCTGAATGAACAAAGTATCAGTCAAACCTACTGCAGCTGCAAAAAAGAAAGATTTTTTGGAGCAGAAGGAGAGCAGAGAAGCTGAGGCAGCAAGAAGCTCAGCTACAACATTAAGTTCAGAACGGAAGTATCTGCATATCTCCCGATTTTGTTCTCCAGAGGTTCTTCAACAGGGAATTTATAATGATTCGTTTTGTCTTGTACCAACCACAGAACAATCAGCCATGGGTATGTACCAGGTGGGGTGAGTCCGGTCACTGAAGATAATCCTTTCTAAGATGTCCCCTCTCTGATCTCAGATAAGGTCAATGCAAAGCAAGAATGACTGCCCTGCAGTGTAATATCACTGCAAAACTAGTGATACCAAAGACAGCAGTACTAAGCATGACTCCCAAAACATGTGGAGCTCTACATGTGGAGTTAATGTGGGTCCTCTTTTGGCCTGGCAGTCTTTGAATAAGGTAGAAAGTACATATGTCTATTGGTAAATCATTGCTGTGGCAGAGTATAGTTCATTAGCATAACTACATTCTTTTTACTGGGGGAGGGAGGGAAAGGAAAGAGAATTGTGTTTTCCTTTGATAATATCTAGTATGTAGTTTAGGCATCAAATCTGACAAGACATTAGATTTGTGCATCAATTCCCTTATTCCTTCCAAGATACAACAGTAAAAAATCATAATTTCTGTCTGGTGATTACATATTGGAGCACAAAACCACTGTATTTGCATTTATAATGACTACATATTTAAGCTAAAACTGATTTGTTGCATGTACTCAGAAGCCAGTAAATGCTAAAGTAGCCATGCATATACCACTGTGACCTACCTACACCAATGTTATCAAAGGCACCTGTAAAGCTTTTCATAGACAAGCAGTTGGCTGGGTTTGAAGAAGTCTCATGCTGAAGACCTCTGGACTCCTCTGTTCTCTGGTGGAAATGAATGGTCTTTGGGGGCCAGGAGGGAGAAACATGGGGGCTTTATTGTATAGGTGTAAAGGATAAATTAAATATTTACAAAACAATGTAACAAAGAGAGTGATAAGAAATTCGTAGAAATATACACCTGGGGTACAGAATATATGGTGAACATATCTGTGTTAATGCAAATAGTGTGCCCTTTGCAGAGGCAGCTTTCCTAAGCTTCCTAATTATATGTAATTTATTAGTCTCAGAAACTATCAACGTTGAATACTTCTGAGAGATTAGATTGCATAAAATTATCTTTTCTTACCTGGAGGATAATGGGAAATATATAAATAAAAACAAATCTAGAAATGTTCTGAGAAAGAATTTATCACAGGCTCATTGCTTAGCTATTCTGAATCAGCTCAAGCTTAAGGAGAATCTAAGAGGAGATACTATTCCACCACACAACACCAAATACATGTGTTCTACATGACATTACTAAGAAAAATAAACGAATGATAACAGATTTAAGTTTGCCATTAAGGACAGATTCTTGCAGATGTTGATATCAAATAATGGAATAATATTTCAAAGTAAATGAAGCCATCAGACATTAAAATCAGTGTAAATAAAACAAATGTACAAAGTCTTTTATGAGGTCTTTTCACTCTGGCTTAGTCAGCAATGTTTTACTTTAGGCTATTAAATATAGCAATCTGGTACATGTTACCCACCAATATTCTGAACTTGAGGGACACAGATGGGAAACAATACTTTATGTTTATAATCACATTTTTTACACTCTTTCGTTATTTCCCTGTTGCTAGCCATGGATAGAATTAGCATACTGCAAAGTGCGTTTTGAAATGGCTGTATTCATGCTTTTGCCCGAAAGCACATTTTTGCTAGATGAGAAACTCAATTTTTAATGTTCTCTTTTAATTTCCTTTCAGCACATGTAAGTTAAACCTCTCTCCAAATGTCCAAATTTATAGCAACTACAGTTAAAATATTTCTACATAACTCCCTGCATGCATATACCTACTGCTGATATTTAGCTCCTAAAGGATAAGACTGCCCACTGTTTTCTTAAACTTATACAGGGAATGAAAAATCTCGGTCCCTCTTCGTGCTGTTTCATCTTCCTACTTGGTGAATTTTCTTTGTTAATCTGAAATGCAATCTGAAGATTTCACTGTTTTTGGTGCAAATGTTATACATATCTCCAGCATCATCACCTTGCTCATACCCTGACACATCCTATAAAGCTATGGATACACAGATCTGAAAAATCGTGGACTACAAAAGCCACAGATATTTTAAAAGCAAACAAACAAGGAGATCAGGAACCCAGGACTCTAGTAACATCTGCAACACACATGCAGCCTTATTTATATTCATCTCTTTTGACCCTGCTTCCTGGATGCTCATCTGCAACACCATTCCCGTTCCTCTGTTGTCAAAGGGTGGTCAGACACAGATCTGAGTGGGATAATACCTTGGCATCTAACCTGCGTTCGTAAAATGTTCATCTCAGATTTTGTCCTGCTGCACAAGTCAGCAGCCACGTATTCCTGAACAATGTTTGGTTATGTTTTTAACCTTCTGTACGCTAAGCTCGTAACAAAGAATCATGCAGGTATGGATGCTCTTTTGTTTGTAAAATCAAGCTCTTCAGTAAAATTATACAAGAAGATCTGACTCTTCTCTGCTGTACGTCAATCACTTCTAGTGCATGAGGGATCTCATGGAGAAGCATTCTGTGATCATGCATTGATATACCATAGGGAAACTGTGAGTTGCTATTTTCTGACTTTCAAGTACTTGATTTTTCCAGCTACAACAATTTTTTTTAACATAGGTTTCCCTTAGTGTGGGTATTTTATATTTTTTTCTTTAATTTCCTACATTTGTAGTGTTTAGGATGATCATTCTTTTTTAAGAAGAAAACACAGAGCTACAACTATAACATTACCCTCATTTTAAACACATATTTCTTCCATTTACACTAGAAAGCATATTACTACATTAGCTGGCAACAGATGGCCATTTTCCTTAGAGTAGAAATAGAATCATAAAATCAAAGAATAGTTCAGGCTGTAAAGGACCTTAAGATCATCTAATTCCAACCCCCGTGCCATGGGTAGGGACATCTCACATTAAACCATCCCACCCAAGGTTCTATCCAACCTGGCTATGAACACCGCCAAGGATGGAGCATTCACAACCTCCCTGGGCAACCCATTCCAGTGCCTCACCACCCTCACAGTAAAGAATTTCTTCCTTAGATCCAATCTCAACTTCCCTTGTTTAAATTTTAACCTGTTACCCCTTGTCCTATCACTACAGTCCCTAATGAACAGTCCCTCCCCAGCATCCCTATAGGTCCCCTTCAGATACTGGAAGGCTGCTATGAGGTCTCCACACAGACTTCTCCAGGCTGAACAGCCCCAACTTTCTCAGCCTGTCTTCATATGGGAGGTGCTCCAGTCCCCTGATCATCCTTGTGGTCCTCCTCTGGACTTGTTCCAAGAGTTCCATGTCCTTTTTATGTTGAGAACACAAGAACTGCACACAATACTACAAGTGGTATCTCACAAGAGCAGAGTAGAGGGGCAGAATCACTCCTTCGACCTGCTGGTCATGCTCCTTTTGATGCAGCCCAGGATATGGTTGGCTTTCTGGACTGCAAGCGCACACTGAAGCTGGCTCATGTTCATTTTGTCATTGACCAACACTCCCAAGTCCTTCTCCATAGGGCTGCTCTGAATCTCTTCTCTACCCAACCTGTAGCTGTGCCTGGGATTGCTCTGACTCAGGTGTAGGACCTTGCACTTGGCATGGTTAAACTTCATGAGGTTGGCATCAGCCCACCTCTCAAGCGTGTCAAGGTCCCTCTGGATGGCATTCCTTCCCTCCAGAGTATCAACAGAACCACACAGCTTGGTGTCATCAGCAAACTTGCTGAGGGCTCACTCAATCCCACTGTCCATGTCACCTTCAAAGATGTTGAACAAGACCGGTCCCAACACCGATCCCTGAGGGACACCACTCGTTACTGGTCTCCAGCTGGACATTGAACCGTTGACCACAACCCTTTGAGTGCTGCCATCCAGCCAGTTCCTTATCCACCAAGTGCTCCACCTATCAACTTGATGTCTCTCCAATTTAGAGACAAGGATGTCATGTGGGACAGTGTCGAATGCTTTGCACAAGTCCAGATAGGTGACATCAACTGCTCCACCCCTGCCCATCAGTTCTGTAGCCCCGTCATAGAAGGCCATGAAATTGATCAGGCAGGATTTCTCCCTAGTGAAGCCATGCTGGCTGTCACCAAGCACCTTGTTGTTTTTCATGTGCCTTAGCATGCCTTCCAGGAGAATCTGCTGCAAGATTTTGCCAGGCACAGAGGTGAGACTGACTGGTCTGTAATTCCCCGGGTCATCCGTTTTCCCCTTCTTGAAAATGGGGGTTATATTTCCCTTTTTCCAGTCGTCAGGAACTTCACCTGTCTGCCATGATTTTTTGAAATATGATGGCCAGTGGCTTAATAACTTCATTCACCAGCTCCTTCAGGACCCGCAGATGGATTTCATCAGGTCCCGTGGACTTGTGCACATTCGTGTTCTTAAGATGGTCTCGAACCAGATACTCTCCTACCCTGGGCCCAAGATCTTCATTCTCACAATCCCTGCATCCACCTTCCAAGACTTGGGTGGTACGGGTATGTACAGTTTGAGAATATTCAGGGTCCACCTAGACAAGTTCCTGCACTCTAGGTTTTCTTGCTCTTGCAGGGGAGTTGGACTAGATGATCTTTTGAGGTCCTTTCCAACCTTTGGGATTCTGTGATTCTGTGAGAAGTGGCTGAAAATGGAATACTTATGCTTTTTCCTGAAGATTCCAAATAAAAGTAGGAAAATTATAATTTTTTTTTAGAGGCAATTTTCCCCTTCAGTTCAGGACTAGGCTGAACTGTGTCTGGTAAAGAGAAGATATCTTTAACATATATTTAATAAGCTGAATTCAAGTTTAATCTCTCAGAAATATAAAGAAGAAAAAGTGATGTCCCTTGAAAAAAAATGGCAAACACCTGACAATGGGAAGTAACAGGCAAGCTAAAAGGTGAGGTCATCAGCTCTTATATAATAATCACTGATTTGATTTATTCTCTTGAAATCTATTTGCTTGAGAAGAATGCAGAAGTTTGAAATGATGGATTCACAGTGAACGTCCTACATTGAGATGATGAGAAATGAGAGGGGACTATGTAGGTGAGATAAGCTAAATACCCCGACAAAAAGTTTAAAATATAGTAATGTTTTCCAATGAGGTTCTCTTGGGAGCTTCGTGCAAATCACAGAGGAGCAGAGAGGACTGTAATTTAGAAAAATGAAGCAGCTTTCTTAGATTTACAGACTTCCTTTGATGCCATGAGTTGCAGAATAGCAATAGAGCATCGCCTGCATGACAAGATAAAAGCATGTTTATTTAACCCACTGAACAGTTAATGTTTTAACCACTCTCTGATTACTATGAATTCTCATTTTAGTGCCAGTTTTACTCTACATAAGGCAGAAGGAAAAAAGGCAAAATCTCTGTTATTTGCTTTTTATGTATTTATATACTTTTAAGTCTGTGGGAAGCAGAGATGGAGACATTATACAGTATGGAATTATTTGAGGCTGCATCTTTGGAGCTCTTTATAGGAAAAAAAGTATTGTTTGGACAGGTCTAAATATGACATAAGTCTTTTACAACCTCATTTTTCATTGTTATATGATTTAGTTAATTTCTTGCTATTTGCAGTAGTATCACATGAAATAAAAGATACAATAACTTTCTAGTGTAATTTCTAGTACAACAGATTGTTCATAATAATGTCCCACTACTTCTTTTGAAAACAACACTCAGCTTAGGAGGTCTACCAAATCAGAACAAAATTTAGTGTCTTCTCAAAAGGTAAATGTTATTCACTGCCCTCAACTCTGGCAACTCCGTTGGGTATAGAGTGAGATCTGCACTCTCTAGAGTAAGGATCTGCACTCTCCAGAGCAAGGCCTCTTATCACCACAGTGAAAGCTATAGCACAGTGTGATTTTGCAGTACTATAAAAGCCCACAAGCTGGCCAAAACAAATTCACTAGATGTGAATGAGAATCAGCTTTTCAATGTATAAGAGTTATAATCCATTATATTTAAAGCTAAGATATAAAAAAAAAAAAAAGTTTGGCCAGAGACTGTAGTTAAGAATCTGTCAGCATGCTCATTAGGAAGCCTAAATTAATCCTTAACAGTAAATGGATGCTACACCCTTCAGCAAAAGAGTAGTGGGTGCATGTGGCTGATAGCTTGTTTTGAGGCTCCAGTGTACATTACCTACCAGTTTTCATTTCAAACAATTAGAGTGTGTTGTCCTCTTGTACTTTATTAAACAAATGCATCTTTTAACTGCAGGAGCAGAAAAAAATTCCCTGAAAACAAAAAAATGTGCTTTTTTTTCAACAATTTCAACAATTAGATTGCTCCTAATTATGGTGTTATAGCAATTAAAAACAAATTGCTTCTGTTTAAGTCCTCTTTATTTTTCCTAATGAATGATTTAAAAACTCTGAAACCAGGTAGCTGTAACAGAAGCTCAGGCTGATCCTTAATGCCACTGGCATAGTTGTTGACTTTCTACAAAACATGATGTTGCAAGCTCCTGTGATCCAGGAAAAAAACAAGCATGTGATGGAATAAGGACATGTTTTTGGTGCGATAGGAACATCTGTGGGATGAGGATTGAAGGCTGCTGGAAGAACTGCCTTGTGCTGTGTGGTGGAGTCCAGCTCCAGCCATGGACAGGAAGCCACCAGTGAAAAGTGGTAAACACGCAATTGAGTGAGGCACGAACAGGGTGAAAGCTGCCAAATGACTTCGGGTCTTAGCCTTGCAGAGTGCCATATATGTACCTGTGAAAACCAACTTCGCCTCAGTCCTGTGGCTACATAGATCCTTGGGTTATGCAAGTAGCGTAATTTCATTGCTCACGTGCAGGAGCTGTAAATCCTGCTGCAGAAATCCCTGGGAAAAACAATGCTGTCCATGGCATGATTCCAATCTTGTAGGCCTCCTAGCTTGGTCACTACTCACTCCTGACAAGGGCTTGAGCCATTTCTTGGAAAAAGAGTAGATGTCTGTCATTGCAGTTTTTTCCTCACAGCAGGATTTGAAAGCAAAGGAGAATTACTTATGAGAAGTTATATTGGCTTGGGTAGGATCAGTCCCTTCATTTGCAGCCTGGCTCAAAAAACTTTCTCCTAAAGACTGATATTCACATAGGTATCAGAGGAGTTGAAAATTAATTATGTCTATAGTGAGAAACTGTAGAACTAGTGGGGAGAAAACCAGTAAAGTTGTTTTCCAAGTGGCCTTAGGGAAAACAGTTGGAAATTGCTGGTGAGTAGAGCTTTTCAGGAATCAAAAGGACACTTAAAATCCCTAATTAACCTTAAAGTGAATAGCCCTGCCAGTGCCAGTTTTCTTCCAAAAAATGATCCGCATACTTTGTCAGGTACTTGATTTTGTTGGAATACAGAAAATTTAATGTAGGGACAAGTGTGCTTCTGGGATATTTTATACCAGGCACAACTTCAGTTTTCTGATGGGACTTATGATTTATTTCCTGGGAATAAGAAGTGTAATAAATCATAGAATCATAGAGTGGTTAGGCTTGGGAGGGACTGTAAAGCTCACCTCATTCCAACCCCCTGCTATGGGCAGGGACACCTTCCACTAGACCAGGTTGCTCATATCTCTGTTCACACTGGCCTTGAACACTGCCAGTGGTGAGGCATCCACAACTTCTCTGGGAAACCTGTGCCAGCACCTCACCACTTTCACAGTAAAGAACTTCTTCATAATATCTCTATATAATCCTAACCCATAAACTCTTAGTCAGCTCTTTTTCCATCCCTAGGCAGAGCTCCATACACTCCAGCTGGTCACTGACATAGAGGGTGACATCCCCTTCTCATTTGCCCTGCCTGTCCTTCCTAGAGATCCTATATCCTTCAATTGCAACACTTTAGTCATAGCAGCCATCCCACCACATCTCTCTGAAGCCAGGCATTGAGACATCTCTACTATCTCTAATGCTTTTATAGCACAGACTCAATTTTTTTAAGCTCTTAGGCTGAGGCCAAGCCTGAGCTCAAAAAACTGCTCTCAGACTTTACAGGCACTGGAGAAAGAAATGCTTTCGGGGAAATACATTCTCTTCCCTCCTTACTCCTAGTTAGAGAAGGGAGGATGTGACAAAATATATTCATATGCTTAAGCATATACTTAAGTATTTAAAAAGTGTATGAAAGCTGAAGCTCAAGCTCTTAGCTTCAGTAAGCAGTAATTTCATACACCATCTTCCCTGTTGGATTAGATATTTTCATTATAAACTAATTTCATATTATACTGGAGGTCACTTCTGCACCAGCAGATGAAGACATTAATCTGTCTCCTCTAACTTGTCTTGCTGAGAGCTGTTTCAGTTTGTGAAATCAGTTTCCCACACCGTGGGGCTTAACTGGGAAGAGGGCAAAGTACGTGCCCTTAGAAATTAAAAAGACCTTCCTGCTGCTAATTAGTTTTCAAACTACTTTTTGCTTCATGCAAGCATTATATTTAGCCATTCGGCTTTGAACATGAGAGATGAACAAATCTCTGACAAGTTAAAACACTATAGCTTTACAGCTATTTCAAGGTTTTTCATAGTGCCGCTGTGTTGGGCATTACAGAGGCTACATCTTTAATCAACTGTGTAGCAGGAAAAAGCTGAGCTTTTGGAAAACATTGTCTTACTTGCCCATGAAAAGCTTTAGTTTCTAATACAACAGCTACACCATTTTCAGTACATCTGCTGTTTGGAAATATTACCTCAAATTCTCCAGAATTGAATTTGGGAATTGAAATTACCAAATTTTGTGGTAATCCTCAGAATTTACCTCAGAATGTACATTACACGCAGTAACAGCATGCATCTGGTATGAGAGTAAATCCACAAACTAGGCTATAGCTCGGTGGGGCTGTATGTGTGCACCTGGGGTCTAGATGAATGTGTTTGCTCTTAAGTTGCTCTTGACAATTAGGGAAGCTCTAGATTGAAAGTGCCAGTCTTGAGCAGCATCACATGCCTGTGATACATTATCAAATTAATGACATGCAATTAATGATGATGCTTCAGTTATCCCCACTGGGAATTCTTATAGACTGCCATGATCAGATAGATATAAATTGACTTTAATAAAAGTCACAACAGGAGAGTTAAGACTCAATTATCAACATGCCAATACTACACGAGTTTGAAAGATTCTGGTCTGAATATAATTATTTTTAGCTTTTCTAGTTTTACAAATTATATTAAAAAAGGGTGGAAAAGCATTAAAAATAGAAAAAGGAATAGAAATTATATGTACCTAAAAGCATAGGTTGATGACCACTTTTAAGACACTTTATGTTTGTTCTAGTTTAGCCTCTTTTCTTCAGCTTTGTATCCCTCATAAACCTGTCACATTCCATCAATTCTATGAGGTATGCTAAAGAAACAGCATCTTTGACACTTTATTCCAGCCTTGCTGAGCTTAATTTTGATCATGTCCAGTTAACTGGAATGAAAATCACCTATGATTTTCATATTTTCATTTAGTTTTCTCCTATTGTCTGTCTCCCTGTTCTCAGGCTGTGCTCCCTGCATGGGAAGAAAAACTTGCCATTAATTCAGACCTAAGAATATACTTTTCATTGCTAGTGAAGTGAGGAAACTATTACACAAAACACTACAAGGAAGGGTTAAGACAGTTGTCCAGTACTGTATGTGCATGTATGCAAAAGAGGGTGCATATGACGCAGGGAAGTGACTTGACTCAAGTTTTAGAGTTGTGTTCTGTTCTGGTTTTTTCCTTGCTGCAGTTATTTTTCAAAATTTTGAATTGTAGAACCAGGATCCCTGAGTTACTGTAATTCTGGCTTTGAAGGGTGGCATATTGCTAGGAAATCTGTTTGTGGCTGCTAACACTGTTTCCCAAATTTTTAGACCTATGGGGATAAGAATTTTTATCCTAGTACAGATGTCTAATATGGTGGGATCCTGCTTCTTCAATAGATTTTCTCCAGCTAATGCAACCACACAGGAATAACACTGACATCCAAGTTTTTAAATAAACTAATTTCTTTTAGAATGAATTGGTTTCAAAAGGGCTTACAGAACTGTAACGTATGCCTAGTGAGACTTGGGCAAATATTTACAGAGATAGAAGAGGTGGTGATGACAGTCACTCAGCGCTCTGAACGGCTTCCACGTCATAGTACCAAGAAAATGTGTAAAAGAGAACTATGAATATAGAAACAGCAAACTTGAGTTACTTTTTTTCCATTTTGGCATTTACTATCTACACATGCTATTATACAACTATATCATAATCTGTCAAAAGGCTTGTGTACATCATTCATATTAGCCATTCATCATAGGTATGTGGGCATGTTTGACAGCATAGAAAGATACTGCTGAAGGAATCTGGATATATGAAGTAGAGTGGATAAGTACCAAAATCAGTATTCATTAGTAATGATGCTCATTCTCTAGCAATTAACAATGTGAACTGGTTTACATTCACTAAGCTATCTCTGAACACCTATGTAAAAATTTCCATTTAAAAAGGCTTTAAATTGTCTGTTCCTTATGCTGTAAATCACTGAGAAATGAATGTTGGCCATGTCTTTGTACCAAGAGTACAGACTTGTGATAGGATTTTCCTTTTTTCTAGCTATAATTGTGTAGCTATCATTACTGCATCTATACTGACTTCTGGTAGTCATTTTCCCCTGCTAATTTAAAAGCTCAAATGCATCTAGGAGATGTTGTCTTAAAGAGAGATTTTTTTTTTCTGGACAGCTACAGGATTTTCTTGATGAAGAGCAAAGTAAATCTGTATGTCATCAACCCAGAATAGCAATTTAATGAATGGCTTTCCCCAGAGGCAAGGTGTGCATGCTAAAAAATAAACAAAGTACCAACCAACCTAGTTCAGGTCTCTTTGGGATTTCACAAAGTGTAAAATGGAAAAGCAAAACAAGGACCCTGCTTGTATCAAAAGGTGTCTTGAAATAAAGTTTTTAAAAAAGCTTATAAGAGAGAAAATAATCTTTTCTTTTGTTTATGCCCTTCTCTACCCACCTCCTTCCCCCCACCCCCAGCACTTTTATTCTGAGAGCAGGTTATACTTGTTATTGACAATGAGATAGATACTCTTTTAGGCTTTTCTTCAGAGGAGCACTGAAAATCAGCCACCGATATGTTTATTTGAGAGCTGAGGCTGGGGCAGAGAAAATAAACACTGTCAATATGTTTGGTGTTAAGGTGAATGGCATCAGGTCCTCCCAGTTTGACTTGTAAAGTCTCAGCAACTACATTGCTGTGTGCTGGTGTTTTAGCAGGCCGTAGACAGGCCTCTGAAAGGAAGGGAAAAGTACATGATGTTTGTACAGCTGAAAACAAGATGAAAAACCACAGGCCCCCTCTCACACTCCATTAGACCCTAAAGTCCATGGAGTACTGCACTCAACACATAAACACTCAGTTTGTGGAAAACTTTCTCAATGTGTGAAAGAAGGGAACAAAGCCTGGAGTCAGAACAATGAACATCTATGTACGAAGTGAGTAACCAGCACAAAATGCAATGGCAATGCTCAGTTAAACAAGCAGCTGATACAGGAACATATTAATCACATTAATAACTCCCAATAAGAAAACTTGGGAATGTGTCTTAATATTCTGAGTGGACTACAATACGAGAAGTCTGTAGATGATGCAGTTATTCTTTTCTTCTTGTTTTTTATGAATGACAAGAAGAAATAATGCTGGCAGAGACCTTGGCACAGGCAATAGGGAAGCCTGGTTGTACATGTACTTCACTGGCAACTCTTTGCTGCAATATTTTGTAAGCTTATAGTTACAGAAAATAAGTACATGCAAACTTGATATACAGTTGGAATATATACAATATTGGTATGCAATATTTGAGTTCTGCTCTAAACTGTCTTCATTCCACTATCTTGTGCAATAGCAAGGTAGTGCTGTCCTGTGGCATTACTTTGCAATAGGAAGCACAGACTATAGGGAAAATGAAAAACAGGAGTGTTTCAGTCCACTATTAAAACCTGTCCTATTTTGTAAAGGTCAGTGAGAATTTTTCTGTCTTGCTCTTTGAATTCTCTGGGATATCTAGCTACAGATTTCCAGAACCTCTTAAAGGTTACAAGTCAGATGTGCAATCAACATAATGATATTAAGAATTATGCTGTACAAAGCCTTGACCTTAGAGCTAGCAGGAAGGTGGCAGACAGACACAGTGTTTACAGTGTTTGCAGATGTATGAGCAGTCTCAGCAAAACAGCTTTTTTCCTCCAGATCTGAGAAAAGATTAAAAAACTTATTTCTATTCAGACATCAGGACTGCTTCAATGCTATACTTGCCAGTATTCCAGAGCACTGTATGCCTGCAAACAAGTAAGATCTTATTCTCTCAGCTAGCAGATTTATTTAGATAAGGAGGATCAGCTGTTTAACTTGCATGGTTGGATTGTGTCAGCGGAGAGTTTCATAATGTAGAGCCTCTTGTTCAATCACAGCTCTTTGCCACTACTCGCTCACACTTTAATCTGTGTGTAAGAGTTAGAGCTGCAGCAAAGGTAAGGTGAAAGGGGCATGACAAAAGGAAGAACATATGCCTAAGCCCTAGCAGCTGCTGTGAAGAAAGAGAGGCTGAAGGTTAACAGGAGTAGACAGAGCAGGAAGCAGCCACAGTTGGGAAGAATCCGAGAAAAAGATCCAAAGAAGAGACCACTTTGGGCTTCAGAATGCCTCTCACTTACTCCATGGGGCTCCATTAATAGCAGTATAGCTTCTAATTAGTTTGTGGCATATTAAGAGCTATACAGAGAGAAAATGGGACTTTTAAACCTGCCTGTTTGTAGGTAGCTGAGGAGGAAATTGAATTGTAGGTGATGAGCTGAACTTCACTTGAGAGTTTCTCAAAGAAGACCAGCAATCACTTTGTTGATACCTTGAACAAGTTTTTCAAAGCTGTAGAGTACCCTCTTTTAACAGGATAATTTCATTAATGGTTTAAGGCTTGATCCTGGAGAATACAGTGTGATTTGGTCTTACAATTATTAGCCTCAAATGCCAGACATTTAAATGTATTTTTTTACTTCCACAAGTATTGAAAAACACCTCTTGCAGTGACTTTACTACACTTTTCAGGGTGCTACCAGGATCTCTAAAAATCAAGCTAATTCTTACTGATGTGTGTGTGTGAAGGAGAATTTAAACAGCCTGACCGTAGAAAATCAAATATGCTTCTCTGATACCTGGCCATGATATTCATGCAGCTCTTCTAATTTCCATCAAGAAAAGCTGAGTTAATTTTGGTTTAGACTTGATTCTGGATGTGAGCTTGTTTATACACCTTTCTTCAGGTTCAACAATCATGAAAGCCAACATGTAAAAATGCACATTTTTGAAATCATATGCTTTTCCCTGGCTGGAAGCTCAGCTTAGTCTTTCATTAATATCAAACAGACAAATACAAAATGATTACTGTTATGTGCTAATGTATTACCTTAGGATTGATGTTATTGTAGCCTGGTTAGAATTATCTTTTTCCATGTAATCCTTTCCTGGGGTGTTCCAGTTACCCATCCCAAAGGAAAATCCTCAGCATGATTCAGGTGACAGCTAAGCTTGAGAATCTATCCCAGCCAGCAGTACAGACAAGATGGCATGAGGATTAGTTTCCTCCATCACATATTTTTCACATACTTTTCAATGATATGCCAGCAGGTTATGCACCCTAAACAGCCTCATACTTCACGGCCTACGCACATACCTCCAGTTTTATGTCAAAACATCATGTTAGTGGGCTGCAGCCTGGCCCTCACGTTACTTCTCATGTAATGGAACGCAGCCTACCAAAAAAATCAGGTAAGTATATTTACGGATACATGGACCCAGAGAAACCCCAGGGCTAAGTAATATGCAATGAGGACATGGACAGTTAGCACTGCAGGTGTTCTGCACTAAGCAATGTGAGCATGGTCCACTTATGCCACCCATCACACTCTATCAGTACCTTGCATATTGAGATTGAGATGTGGCTTTATGGCACAGTGGCACTGCAAGGGACCCTTGGACCAGGAGTGGCCCTTACAGTGGACAAGGTCCAGCATCCTCCTCTCCCTCCCACTCTGAGCCTGCTCGGAAGTGGGGTTCTTCTTCACTCTCTCACAGAGCTGCTAGTTTTGTGACTTTATTGCACATCTAATGATATAGTTTGTTTTGGTAATATTGCAGCAATATCAACTATTACAGGGTTTCTAGCTGTCAGGATTTCAGACAAGTTTTGAAGCATGAGTGTTTAATGTTTAAAGATGAAAAGAACAAATACTTTGATATTTAAGTCTTCTATTTCAAAAACCAGTTTCTCTATTTGGAGATGCTTCCAGAAACAAAGTATTATCAATGTAATAAATAACAACACTATTACAAGGGTTTTAAGTAGCCTTTTGTCTTTCTTCTTTCATTTAGCATTTCTAATTCATTATTTAAAAGATAAGTTAGCAGCAGACTTCTGAAAGGTCAACTTAATTTCCTAAGGTACTAAAAGTCTTGAAATAGAAAGAAATGTAAAACAAATATTATCTGAGATAATATACATGAATTCACATCTCAACCCACATATTTGCATTTTGCAATTTAGGATATATATTTTTGTTTAAGTTCTCTTTAGAAGAAAGTAAAGAAATGAATGTAATTTGCTGAATAATGTTTAAACACTTTTGTAATGTACCTCCCTTGCTGCACCCCCCTCTTTCTTTCCCTGACAGTATTAAGTCTGTAACACAGAAATCCTCACATTCTCCAGATGGTAGCATGAATTTTCAGGTCAAGTGATATTAAAAATAGATAATAGCACAGACCTCATGAGTCTCTACAGAAAGACTAAACAGTCACAATAGGGAATATCATTGTTTTGGTTTTCTTTATGAGGTTTTATGTACTCAGCTGTTTCTTTGCCGTGCTCTCAGTGCAAAGAGACCCTGATCATTCTGAATTCCAGTTCCACCTCACTTCCTACCCTTTATACTTTCTAAGCCCCATGCCACACAAGTCAAAGGAAATATATCCACACAGCTGCACCATCAGCTCCTAATGTGCTCTCCACTCTCGATACTCCCGCTCTGCACTTCAGAGTATTTATAACTGGCAAATGAGTTCTTGAATAACCTGCTCTTACAGCTCCTTTGGAGGAATACAGTCCACTCCAAGGTATTTTGCCTTTCTCATTAGGAGTGGAATCTCTCTAAAAATCTGCTGATAATAAACTGTTTTAATCACAGGAATTTTTGAAAGTGTATCATAATAAATTATATATTTGAGTAATCATATTTCTTAGGCAAAGAGTAGCTGCCAGCTAAGGGGTTGAGCTTGTTTCAGATAGTTCCCCAGCAAGTCTATGAGGGACTATTAAAAAGTGAGAGAGGTGACACAGAGCCCCACTAGGTTTTTTGCCTTTCATGTCTGGTTCTACTTGGGCCAGATCTTAAACTCTCACATGACCATGGCCATTTGCGGTTCAGAAAAATAGCTTTTCAACCATGAAGGCTTCTTTTCACACCCAAGTGGAACTGGCAAATAGCCAAACCATGTGCATGGCTCATATTTACAGTAATAACATTTTGGGAGAGAAAGAAGCTCTGTGGATTATCAGTTTCCTTTGACCTGTATGCCCAGTACTTGGATATTTTCATCAGTCCACATTTGGTGCTTTTTATTTATTCTTCAAAAAGCAGAAGATGATGAATATAATGATCATTTTTCCATAATGTACCTTTCTAGTGAGATGGATATGTCATCCATAGCTCAATCTTAATGTCTACTTTGTAGTTATGGCCGCTCCAGGAGATAAACACTGCTGGGCAAAACACGAAAATGCCCTTAGGAATTGCTGTGAGGAACTATTTTTAAGAAATAGAGATAGGCTATGCCTACATTAGCAACTACTGTAATCCAGTGGGAGCAAATCTGGTGGGCAGAACAGTCTGTGCTTTGGTGCTCGGGACCTGACATCAATACTGTTCTCATTTCAGGGGATTTACTTCAGCTTTAAGTAAAGGCCTTGACCCCAGGAACAAAAGCCTGAAGCAGTTGGAGGTTTGATATCAGTCTCAAGGTTCAATTTAATCTCAAAAAAAACCCCAGTTTGCATGCTCTGAGGGTCCTTCACAATGTGACCCACGTGTGGTAAGTGGGGATGTTACAGGGCTGTCTTCAAAAAAATTCTCCTTGTCTAAACCACAATGTTAATGCAGGCATGGCCAGTATTTAACAGAAAGGAAGCAGAGTTCCCTCCTGAAATTTCCCAATTTCAGTGTTACATGTATACATTTTAGAATCTCCAATCTGTAGCTGCCAGAGGGTGGCTGGGGGAAGGCACATGAAGCACAGGTTCAGGCTTCTAACAGCACAGTTATTCACAGTGCATCCAAACTGGCTTGGCAAGGGCAGATCTGCTCTGTGAGAGCAGAGCACTGCATCCCCTTGAGCTATGGCACACGCTGTGGCCTGATAGGTATGGCATACAGTTTCATATCCATGAGTCACATGGTAGTGCCAAAATGCTCTTACTAAGTTACTCTGTGTTCCCAGTCACAGTAATAGCTGCAGCTCTGTAAAAATGCAGTTGCAGGATTTTCAGTATTCATTCTGTAAATTACCACTGGATAGCACTGTGTCACCTCTGCTGAATTGCCTTGTGTAATCTTAAATTTCCCCCCACTTAAAGCTATTCAAGTTGGTATTTTCCCCTAAATGCTCTTTTCCAGACAGCTTTTCTTTACTGTTGGTTTTCCTGTATCAAAGTGATGTTCCCAGTTGTAAAGGTCTGCTCTTAAGCTCATGTTTTTGTTCGCTTCCTTTGTACCTAGGTTTCGTCAGGTTCCTGTTACTGGATACCCAAAGCATCATGCAGTGCTCCAGGTGTGGTCAGAGCATCCCTTTGTACCAGACATGCAGTTATCTGCCGAGATCTGTGCTCTGTTCTTCTGTTTACACTTCCCCATGTTTTGTTTGCTTTCCTAACTGCTACCAGACATCAGGTTGCTGTTTCTAAGTGTCTGTCAACAGTTATCACCAAATCCTTTCCCTGATCAGTGTTTTGCAGTCTGTGACTACAGAACATACTTTCTACTGTTTTTGTCAACACTCCTCTTGTTATTTTCTGTTTATTTAATAGCGTGGTTAATCTCCTCTATCCATGCCTGCCTTTATTCCAGGTTCGATTCATCTCCTTCCCAAGGGTAGAAGCAGCCCTTCCTGTCTGACAGCTTTCTTATATGCTCACTAGTTCATCTGTTCTCCTTTTTAGGACCTACAAAGTAGGCTTAGAATTAAAAATCAGTGTCAGTGACTATTATATAAATAACCTCTGTCTCATCAATACTATTTTCATCTCATTGAGTTTTCATCAACCCTCCAGAGCTGAATATTTCTATGCCTGCTGGTACTCCTTTTGCTATCCAATCAAATGTATGAAATCACCTTTGGCATATTTAGTGCTTTAAGTTACCTCTTGTTCTTAAGTAATGAGATTAGTAAAGGAAAATAGCTCCAGGTGAAATCTATACAGAGGCAGACAAAAGGCTTCTGAAAAAGGATTTAACTTGTATAGTGCTTGGGAAATGCAAGGTTTAGTGATAGCTTCTGTAGCATTTGAAGGTTTTGAGGCACACCTAAGGTTTCTCATTACAGTTACTTCAAGTTCTTTAGTAACTAAATTTTCAATAGATTAACAGTTCTGGAGCATTTTGAATCTGCCTCACTAAATTGCAGAACTGTTTGCAAGTAGACATTGTCAAGGATGGAGTGATGCACTTTACTCTTAAGACAGAAGCAGTAATATTAATTGATGTAAAATAGTGATCTACCAAAGTTTGTTAGTAAATGTGACAGTGGTTTAACAAGATTTGATGGCAAGGTACACTTGAAGATTATTTACTGCATAGAGGACAGGGTCAGACAAAACCATTGGGGAAACCACCCTGTGTAGTCGTGAGGTTCAGAAAGGACTCTCTTGTGGTCTAAACTTCTCCTTGTAGGGGAGTTTAGGTATGGCTGGATCCAGACTTAGTCCCAAGTTTTGGTCCGTGGTTTATGTCTCAAGGATCGTATGTGCACAGTAAATCCTTTATATCACATAGCTAAGACTTTTAAGTTTAGCATGCTGTTAGTCACCAAGAATCCACTTTGTGTGGGATGCAGCCATCAGGACCAGACCCATATATTAGGGTTAACACTGGTGGTTATCACTTGAGTAGAGTTATAATCAAGTTCACCTTGGGGGTGGAGGGGAACACACAGCTACAGACATCAATACTTTCTCAGATGTGAGAGGCAGCTGGAAATTTGTAACAGAATTTTATAATTAGCATAGTATGTATATCTTTTGATCATTATACTTCTTGTTACATGGAAATAAACCAGAATTGATTGCATGGTAAATGAGCTACCTTAAAAATTCTCTCCTGGACTTTTCCCTTAATGACTTCAGAAATTTAATGCATGTCTGAGAAGCTGCTGGAGGAGCAATTTGAGAAAAGGAGGAAGGAAAATGTAGATATTCTGGTTAGAATGGACTTTTGAATAGTACTCAGATTTGAGAACAGATTCCTTTATCAATGTTAAGCTCAGCATTTAAAGCAGTGTGGTTCCTCTAATAACCAGGCCTCGTGTTTTCATAATCTCCAGTTACTTGATTTTGTTGCATAGAAACAGAATTTTGTTTTGCAAAGGGGTTTGACATTTAGCTGTGTATTAAACTGGCACAAAACCAGGAACATTTAACTTTTTCCAGAGACCTGGCTTCCCAAATGTCTTCTTGTTTTGAATTGATGGTTCTTCATTTGACAAAATGGAAACATTTAATTTTCTTATGGTTTGTGTGGGCAGGATTTTGATCATATGTTATATGAGGTAAACCAAGAAAAAAGTACATAAAAATTATTTCAGAATAAAAATTTGAATATTAAGTTATGAATATAGCCTCAAGGCATGTTTTGAAATTGTCGGAAGTGTTGTTTGCTTCAGAATGAAATGCCAGTGAAACAACCTGTTTTTATCAAAATTGCATATTCTTGCAAACAGGATTTGCGTAAGGGGTTTCTTTCATGCTGAACCTTAGACAAAGAAGGGGGACCTGGCTTTTGAGACAGCCTCTAAATGAAATACCTCTCATTCCAACTTTTGCATAATTACTTTTTCTGATTGTGTTAATATCCAAATAAAAAATATAGAAAAAATAAAGAAAGACCAAGCTGCTTTTCCATTTGCTTGACAGTTTGGTAAAATAGACCGAGTAAGGTAAAGATATGCAAAACAGTCTTAACATGGTAAAGAAGGCAGGAGAAACATTCTTATGCAAAAGTTAATATTTTTTTTTGCCTTCTTATCTCATCCAAGCCCTTTTGTTTCTGTGCATCTCATATCTCATACTGATATCACTGGCAGGTTGATACCCTATCCTAGCTTTGTTTCCAGAAACCTTAATGTGGACAAATTTTATTGCTGACTTCCCTAAGTTTTCTAAGATTATAATATTCAGACTGCTTAACTGGGGGCCTAAATACAGATTTAAAGGATTGTCTTTAAGTTAAAAATATAGACTTCAGTGAGGGGGACCACAGAATTTATGAAGAGATTAAGAAATACCTGCTGACCCTGACAGGTACAGCTTCACTGAAAATATCTTAATGGCATATTGACAGAAAAGCCAGAAGAACCTCAAGAATGTTTTGAAATATAGTAAAGGTGAAAATAGTTGTACAAAGACATAAATATTTTAGTTGTTTAGTAAATAAGAACTAATGCAAGAATTCACAACCAATTAGGAAAATGCCAACAAACCTGAAAGTCTTCAAAATAAATTCTCTGCATCCTAGGGTTAAAGCATGACAAGAAAAACACACACATGCAGAAAAACATCAAAAAGCAGAAGCTCAGAAAGAGCCTGTTACTTGAGTAAGGAAGAAGAGCCTTGCGGTGATGGTGCTTGTGCAGAACGCTTCTGTACAGCACCTTCAGAGCATGCTGTGTATGTCGAACTGATTTGAAAATACAAATTTGAGAACTGAGCTTCTAAGAGAGACTGTGGTTTAACTTGGAACTGTTTCCACTTGGGGCTTCATTTAGAATAGTCAGCCCTGGTTACTTGATGGCTTTTGAGAATGGAGGGTCAAAGAGAAAGATTTAAGAGACTCCAGAGTGCAAACATCAGTTGCAGAATAGGACAGGACAAGATTTAGCACACTCACAACACCTGAAACATAACCATGCACTAGGGGGTCACCAATCATCTAAACAGTTACTCCCTATTAAATACATGTTCACGTTTCTCAGCCTAGCTTAACATTTTAAAAGCCTTGGCTGCCGTACCAGGGCAGCTACAAAGCATGTACATGTCCCTTTAAAGACACTGAACCACAGGGCATGTATTATTCCATATGCACATGATCTATATACTTGCATCTAGTTAAAAAAAAAAGAAGAAAAGAAAAAAAGGCAAATAGAAAAAGGAAAACAAAGAGAGAAAAAAAAAAGGGCTGTGGCACAAGCAAATACCACCTACAATATATACATAGAAAAAGTTTTCATCTGCTTTATGTTTTGATACGTTAGTCTATATTTTGACTCCAGAGTGTGATGACTGTATAACTTTTCACATGGATTTCATTTTTCCCGTCAAGGTACATTATTTTAAGGGTGACAATAACTTGGCTTCAAATGAGGTGAAACCATCACAGTGATAAATGAGTTTCTTGAGGAGGGAGGTTATACCCTGGGAATACACTTTGAAAGACCACACACCTCAGCTTAACCAAGCTTGTTGGCTTTACAACACATTACAAATACTCCTTCTAATGCACATGGCAGTGAAGAGACCTGAGCACTTGACTTTTGAAAATAGTGTATGTTGCATGGGGAGATCAGTCTTGGTTTTCACACTGGCCTTTTGTGCAAGTCTGTTTAACAACTGAAAGTTGCCTTTGGTCCCTCCCTTGTTCTGTGAGTATTTTTAAAATCTTTTGAATGTTATGTTTTTAATGTCAGACTCAAAAAAGGCAGGTCAGATTCTGACGTGCAACTTCATCTGCAGCCATCAGGGGCAGTCTCATTTACTTGCTGTGTACAAAAATGTCATGCCAAAGAGTATCAAACTTTTAGAAGCATTTCTAGGCTTCACTTTAATAGTTAATGAAACAAGCTGCTGAACTTCATGGGCATGTGATTGTCTTGCTAAGTCATTCTTGTGTTGCTACCATTGTATGTAACATAACTGAAACAAGGATCAAAAAGCCCTGGGTGTTAAAGAACACAACTGCCATCCACCATGGAAAATGTATATCATGCTGCCAAGTTTAATTCCGCTCTCCCACAGGTTTTTCACACATGTCGAAGTAATGGCTCAGTGGATCTTTGAGAGTTGCATCAAAGAATACCTATGTGATGCTTTACTCCATTATATGCTTCACACAATCTCTTTAAATGTTAATAACACAGCCAAAAGATAGATGATTTTTTTTTACATTAATTTTCTTCTTCAAGGATTTGCCTGAGGGACAAACAGACTTTCTCATAGTTAGATGAAAGGATGGCAGAGCTTGTGTGTTTGGTAGTGTACTTTCTGTTGTTTTCTTCTGAACTAAAATAGTGAGTTAAGCGACAGATTTGACTGAGATACCCAAATCCCTATTCCCACAATGCAACATCTCTCTCCTTTTCTGATTCACTTAGTCTTCCTCCTTTCATGTCTTAGGGGAGTGCTTTTAGAGCTAAGCAGACCTAAAGGTAATGCAAATAAAACTCAGCTGTCAGGTGGGGTTTTTAGCGAAACTCAGTCTCCTTATCTGCTCAGAAACTTTTTAAAGTAGTGACTACAGTGGAATCTGAACACCTTACAGGTACTCATGTCTCCTCGAAAAATGGATGTATTAACCCAGTGATGTGTCACTGGAGCTGTCTCTGCTAACATAAGCCCAGCAGGATTTGATGCTTGAGCACATGGTATCGGTACTCTGGATATGCTGCCAGCATGTGATGTACCACTGTTACTACAGTGGTAACCCATCTGTTGTGCAGCAGAGCTGTGAAACCTGTCCAGGAGCATCAGGAGTCATCTGGGATCTGGAGGCAATGAGATTATTGCAGGTTTGTCTTTGTGTGGTCACAAACCCCTGCATGGCAGAGAACTGGTCATATTGAAGCCAGGACTCCCACAACCAGGAAAGCCTCAAAGATGAGGAGGAGCAGTTTTCTCAGTAGTCTTCTCCCTTCTGAACTGAAGGAGGTCACCACTTCCCGGAATTAATGCAAACCCTTTCTGCAATGCACAACCCTTTTCATACTACAGCTACTAGAGAACATTTCAGCTGAGAATGACCTGGGAGTACTGATAGATGATAAGTTGACTATAAGCCATCAGTGTGCCAGTAGTATTCTGGGCTGCACCAAGAGAAGTACGGCCAGCAGGTCGAGGTGATCCTCCCCCTCTACTCGACACTGGTGAGGCCACATCTGGAGTACTGTGTCCAGTTCTGGGCTCCTGATACTGGAGAGGGTCCAGCAGAGGGCCAGAAAGATGATCAGGGATTAGGGGCATCTCTTTTACGAAGAAAGACTGTGGAAGCTGGGCCTATTTAGTCTGGAGAAGAGAAGATTGAGAGGGGATCTCATTAATGTATATCAATATCTCAAAGGCAGGTGCCAGAAGGATAGTGCCAGACTCTTTTCAGTGGTGCCCAGCAACAAGATGAGGATCAATAGCCATAAACTAAAACACGCGAAGTTTCACCTCAACGTGAGGAAGAACTTCTTTACCTTGAGGGTGGCAGACCACAGGCACAGGCTGCCCAGGTAGGTTGTGGAGTTTCCCTCTCTGAACACAAACAAAACCCACTTGGACATGTTCCTGTGTAACCTGCTGTTGGTGACCTTGCCTTGGCAAGGGGCTGGACTAGATGACCTCCAGAGGTCCCTTCCAACTCTAATGACTATGTGATTCTGTGATACTCTTTGGCAGATACTTGGGAAACCGGCGGCGTGGGGAGAAGAGGAAGTGAAAGAGAGAGATGTGACACAGTCTTGGGGTGAAAGACATCCTCCCGCTATGAACCCCCTTTGCCACCCCGAGGCCAGCGTCTGAAAGCCCCTCTGGTGGCGATACAGGCGTTCCCTGGTCTGCACTGCCCCCTGCCGGTGAGCGCTGCGCGAGCGGAGGAGCCCCGATGTGCTCGTAAGGACGGGGGAGGCTCTGGGCAGGAAGACGTGAGAAATCAGTCAGTGCAAACACTCTCTTCTCCTTGTACACAACCCATACATAGATATTTAAAAATATAAAACTCTGCATGAATTTCATTTTTTTTACTCCATGAAAGACGGGGCCTGCCCGCCGCAACTTGTGCCAGATACAACACAGACAGGTGCTGTGCAAACTTCCCACTGCAGCTCAGTCAATGCTCCTCAGTCTGGGCTGGTTATGATCTTGAGTCTCTTGTGATGGACGGAGTGGTGTTTTTATGAAGTGCATAATGCTGACTGCCGCTCACTCCCGCTTACCATAGGCTGGGAGGTAGGAGAGCAGAACACTGAGCCATTCTGCTGAGGGCATCTGTACTAACCCAGATCAATTAGCACCTGCTTTTGGGGGCCCAGCCTCTCCTGTTGCCCAGACCTACCTACACAAGCACTTCTGGGATACTCACACCTGCTAATGCGAGCCCTGCGTGCCACACACAGTCAGTGGGTGAAACTGGGTTGAAAGCTAGTTGTAAGTCAAGCCCTTATGTTGCTCAGTTTCACCCACTCTCTCCGAGTAACAGCTTTTGCATTGGCATGAAAGCTGGGATGATGTCCGCCAATATCTGGAGTGAAAGTGGCATTCATAACGACTGAGCTCCTGGCTGGGAATGGCTGCTGTGAGGGAAATGCTGCTGCCTCTGCCAGGATGTGCTGGGCTCAGAATGAAAGCCGACATCTAGCACTGCTCCGCTCCGGCAAGTTGTTGGGTTTTTTTTGTAGTGATGTGACAGGTGTCTATATTTAGAGAGCTGCCACCAATACTGACTGGAAGACATCCAGATGTGTTCAGGGTGAGGATTTTGCCAGGAGTTAGCTCTCATCTTTCTTGTGACAGCAAGTCCCCAAGTGCAGCTGTGCCTGGAGCACTGATTCCTGGTGACAGTGGTGCAAAAGACTGCAGGGCTTTCTGAGCCTGTGATAGTCTGCTGGAAATCTTGACTTTCCTGGCATCCCTCTGCTGAGGTGGAGCCCAAGCTGGATTAAGCTCTTGCATGATCAGACCCAGAGGCTTCTATGCCCCTAACTTCAAAACACTGAAGCATATGTTCAGCCAGTACATCCAAAAGAAATGCAGTCTGTGTGCTCTGAGGCTGCTCCACAATGTGAACTGGAGTAAAGTGGGCACCACCAAAAGACAGCTTCAAAATTATGTGTTCCTGACCTGACCTAAACTACCCCTCAGAATACCTCTGAGGCTATTAGGAAGATTAACTTTCCATTTTATGCCATATTCAGTAACCCAGCTGTACCTCAGTTTGGCTTATCTGTGCTTTCAACATTTTGAGCTTTCCGTTATAGCCTAAAAGTTCTTAAATATATATGATGTGCCCTTTATCCAACCTTCAGTGGCAGTGCCAGCACTCCCTGCTCTTTTAGTGGGATGACTTTGATGCTTTTTCTTCCCCCCCCCCCTTTGATCTGTGTCCATATTTTTCTTATTTCTCCCTTTCCATTCCCGCAACCACATTTTCCTTGTCCTTCCTGATCTTCAATATAGTCTTTACTTCAAGCCTGACTTATCAAGGTACATAAAGGATTAGTACATGCCAGATACAAGTAGTCTTAATATTAACTTCCTACTAGTCATCATAGCTGCTTTTTAAAGGTGTTTTTATTTTTTTAACCTATGCTTAAATAATTAGATTTTGGGGCAAACTTGTGATTTTATTTTATTTTATGTGCTTTTACTTATAATAAATACAAAATCCTATTCTGGCAGTGATATGCCTGAAACTGAGGTTTTATTTGCAAGAGAACATTTGGAAATACTTAATGAAGACATGAAGACACTTAGTTGTGTCTGGTCAGGAAATACTTCTTTTTCCCTCTTTCAGGAAAGAGCTAAAAACAATAAGGCTTTTTAATAATCTGAGTATTTCTTTGGTTATGTTGGGGAAAAAGAAATCAAGACCACTTAAAAAAAAAAGTTAGCATTTACAGGTGTTGTTTTCCTAGAGAACTTCCTTGGTAATTTTTGTCAAAATGGATACTATTCATGGAGTTTTCCATTTCAGCAAAAACCAGCTTTTCATTAAAGCCTTTGATGGAAATTCTTGACCGGTTTGAGTTCAGCCTTTTTTAACACAGATGTGGATGTGCTTTTGGTCACTGTGATTTTACAATTTGGTCATTAGATGGTGCTCAAGAGATTAAATTCAAGCTTTAGATTGGCTTTACAGTTTTTATTTTAAGAAGCCCTAGGCTAGACACACTTTCTTTCTTCACAAAATGTATGTAATGTGTAGCTCTTTATTAAATAGTGGAAGATTGACTATTCACTTTGATGGGAACAAGGTATTTACTGATTAACTGGTGTGATGGAGAATAGATACTGAGAATTACTGTATCGTTAGACCCAAACTGAAAATGTAGCCACTGTTTTGTCAATATTAATTAATCTGTAAGCTTTCTGTGCTAGCACTAATGGGCTTTTGAAAAAGATTTGGCAAGTGCTTTTGGATTGAAGTAATTAAAGTTGAGGCATATCTGAGGCTTCCTTCTATTGGTTAAAGGCCTTTATGAAAATTCAGTAAGCAGGATTTATAAAAAAATGTTTGCCCTCTATAGGGGATATAAAAGTGTTTAATGATAAGAAAGGTTTCACTGTGAACTATTATAACTTTTAATAGAACTAGGACTACGTGGTTTTTTTAAGTTTATTGTATTTGCAATTAACACCCCAAAATGAATATACCATGAAGATGTGTCCCTTAGCATAATGTAACTAAGCACTGATGTGTGGTTTCATTAATATAAATGTGTGATTGTTTTCACAGCCTTTTTTTCACAGTGCTGCTCACCGCCACGTTGTTGTGTGTTGCATGCAGACTTCTGATCTTGTTATGGCTCTGCCTTGAGCTGGAGATTCACAAGGTGGGAGTGCACCATCTGCCGCACCGACTCTGACGGACTATGTAACACAGATGGAGAGTGTTAGAGTGGTACCACAAACAACTATGTGACCTCAAAATGTAATGAGCTGGAGATGCTGAACAGGGAAATGAATCTTGCTTATTTCCTCTGCACATCCTGATTAAGCCATTCTTATGATAAAGGACATTTTCCCCCCAGTATATTGTGTCATTGCTGCTGTGCTGAATTGTGTCCTTGAGAAGGAAAGTCAGCTTCACTGGTTCCTTATTTCCCTTTATATGTACCTGTGAAACTCTAGCTCTAGGCTGTGCATTTGAGCAGTTAAGTGCTAGAAGATAGCCATACATGCATTTGTTTGCCATGTAGTTTGGTTAGTTTTGCTGAAATTATCACTGCTGAATCAGCAGAGATTTGGCAAATACTACTTAGCTAGGAGTCTCACAAGTATTTTAACAGTTGCCCATTACCACTACTTTGCCAGGCTCTTTATCTTTTTTTTTTTTTTTTTTGCTTTTACCTGTTTCATGTTATAGATGCAAGGCAGTGTTGGTATCAAAGTACCAACTGCATACTTGTCTTTGCATTTGCCATGAAAAGGTGTTGAAGGGATATTGCCTATAGTCTTCTGTTAGCATTCAAAATCCATGAAAGAAAGCTATCTGGGACCTTTCATGGCACTAAACAAAGACTAGAAGGTAATTAGCAACCGGTATGAGGATGCTTTTCTCCACAGATTATCTTAATTTTCTACTAGAAAAGATTAACAAGTCTTGAATGTGTTTTAATGCTGAAGTGTTGAACATGAAACTATTCAGATAATGCCCCAAAGATACTGTCAAGGTAGAGTAGTAGAAATGTATTACTGATTCTGTGGAGGATATATCCAACATTCTAATGAGCAAACATTCTATACTGAAGCCACGTCTGAAGATTCCCAGTTAGTGGTAGTGTGTGGTGGTGGTTGCAAGTTTAATGTTGGAGAGATCAGAAACTACAAAGCTTGCATTCTGATTACGCCACTTATCACTACTCTATTCAAGGAATGTCTAGGTAAAAATCGATGTGAGAAGAATGTGGTATGTTTCTTTAACTTGGAGTTAGAACTGAGATCATATAGAGGATAGAGATCTGACAGACATCAATTTTGTTGTCATGTTTGTCCATACTGCATAAATTGGTTATGATTTTCCAAAAGAAGAGGACTTTGAACCACTTCCCAAAGATGTTTAGATTCTCAACTAAATTTATTTCCTTCTGGAAACTGGTTATGAGCATGAATTTCATTGTCTGCATTATTCTATATGAACTTAATTGGCTTGGTTCTTAACTTTATTTTCAACTTCTAGTGTTACTCGGGCTTAGTCTATCAGTGGTCTTGAAACTTAGGATGAAAGCCTAAAGAAAATAAGTTCATGATTTCTGATTGTCATCATTTAAGCCATGGCAAAGGAAGGCAGGTGTACTGCATATTAACCAGAACCTGCAGTTATGCTTCGTGTTCAACATCAACTTGTGTGAATAACTGTAATGCAGCCCGGCAATGATAAATATGAGAATTAGGTTGACTTGTTCTCACTTGGAATGAAGATGAACTTTTTTAGCAGTCTAAAGGTGTAATGTTTTTTCATCCTGATCAGCACTCATTTCCAGCTACTGGTGGTTTGTCATCCAGAAGTGTATGTAGATGTTCTGACATTTGAAGAGTAACAGCTGCATAAATTGAGAATAAAATACATAATTGAGTGCAGAAGACATATGTCTGGTAACTAAATCACACTCTCTCATTCCCTTTCCCACTAGTATCCTTGTTTTTTTAAGACCAAAAGTTCAATGAACATCTCTGTAGGAACTCGACAGATAAAGACACTTGTTGGGAAGGATTTGTAATTCATCTCTGCTTTCAGCTATGTTGGGGAAAGGAAAGAAAAGAATTCTTACTAAGGAGCCTGTCCCAGTCCATCAGTCACTCCTGCTGCATTACACAAGCATGTTAACAAAGCCTTATGGCTCACTATCAAATGATACAGACAGAGCAGGATTTCTGGACTCATGCACTCAGTGTTTAGCTGTGGTTTCTGTTCATTGTCTACAAATTTGGCCCCTTATTTGAACTCTCCACTTCTCAAAGGTTGCCCATTTGATTCAAAAGAATTGCAATATACAAAATACAAGAACTACAAGTTACCTCCAGATGTCAGTTCAAAGGACAGATATATCTTCAGGCAAATTAATCCAGAACAAATCAGTGCCAGTTCCTATCCATAGTGCAAGATGACTGCTATTGGATATTATTGCTTAATGGGAAAACCTACTAAATCTACAGCCCAATTATACCAAGAAGTTATTAAAATAAAGGCTTTGTTTCCTTAGGGAAAGGACTGTGTTTGCATAGATCTGAATGAAAGACCAGAGTTCCAATATCTACAAGAATAAGAAATTGCTCAAAAATATTAAAAGAAGGTGGCTGGGTTTTGTTTGCAGCCTTCACAAGGAAATTAAAGCAAAAAGGTCAGGGTAATGGAGAAGTCAATGGGAGTTTTACCATAGTTGTTATTGTTGAGAGGATGAGATATGTACCTGTTGCCAGGTATGGATTTACCAGAAGGTGTTAGAAAACATTAAAACTGTTACCCTTTTCTTTTCTCTCCTCTCCTGCACTTCCATCATTAAATTGGCACTGTCCATTGTGGGGCATAAAGCCCAGGTCCCTGCAACAGCTACAGCTACACTTGTGAAATAGCACAGCTACATTTGACCCTATATTTCAAGGTCATTCACACAAATAATCAGAGTATCATATTGACAGAATCTATAGGTGTGGTTTTTTTGACAGCTGGAAAGGAACAGAATAACTCAAGAAAGTCATTATATAAATCACTAGGAACCAGCAATTCTTATTTGAGGATTTTGGAGGAAATGGAATGCCAAAGAAAAGAAATGGTGTTGAGAACTTGCAATAAATAATTGAAAGTAGAAAGTTTTTCTGTAGTCTAGAAAGATAACAACTTGAGCAAATATAAAATAATGGTAAGGGGAATTTTGGAAGGCACAGGCTGAATGCCTTGCTGCTTTGTGTGTAGTATATAGATGTTATAAGGTCAAGGTAATGCCAAGAAAAATCCTGCCTAGAGAGCTTTTACATCTTTCACTCCATAAGAGAACAATCTTAGGTTCCACTTACAAAAAATATTCCCATTCTTATTTGCTGACAGACAACTCTCTTGTGGTTCATATTCCTCCATTTGTATAAAATACAAGCAGGAAGGACTTTTCCTGGGTGGGAGTGTTACTGATGGGTAGCTAGCACACAACAGCAAAAAACCCCACAGGCAACCATCATTTGGAAAGACACTACTGTCAATTCCACATCTATCTACAATGTATTCATGTTAAAACACTTCCAGACTTGGATTTTCTTTATTAAATGATAACTCAGAAGAAGTAAATTAGACTATAACCAATTATGTGTTCAAAGTAACCCAACACAAGTAACTACTCTTAAAAATGCAAGCCAAGCTCATCTAAATGCAGGGATTTTGGAACAGATGAAATAAGAACATGAAAATAAGATCCATTCAAGGGAACCAAGACAATCAAAATACACCCTGCAATTAAAACACCCTGTCCTGATCCAAAAGAAATTAAGGAGCAGAAAACACCCAAATGAGCACTGTACATTAAAATTTGTTTAGCTCTATCAAGATGCATTGTTTCTTGACTTCTTGTCTTGGATGTTTGCATGACAGCATAGATTTATGGACTAATTTGTAAAGAACGAAGTATCTTTAATTTGAACTGGCACTAAAGATTGGCCCAGAGAAATGCTTCTCTGTGGCATGTTGGAAAGGAGAACAAGCAAACAATAGTTGAAAGAAAGTGTGGAAAAAGAGCAAAAGTATCATTTTCAGCTTTAGTGTTTAAAGGCAGTTGGTGGTCAAGTCAGCATGGATGATATAACACCAAGTTGGATTTTTCAGACATGGAAGCTGGAGGCTGTTCTATCCCCCTTCAGACACCTTTTAGGTTTTTGCTTCTTAGTTGGTTCCAGTTGTGCTTTTTGTCTCTTATAAGCTTACTGTTACCCATTTCAGTTTACTGCTGCTGAGACCATTTTTTGGTTTTTTGACAGTCTGCCATTTATGATAATGAAATATTTCACTTTCCCCCCTCAAATTTTATAAATTCAGTTTTGCCTGCAAAATATGTAGCTCCTGTTTTAAAATTAAATACCACAGATACTTTTGCTCTTGCTTTGGTACTTCTCACTTGCCATTTTTATAAATGCTTCCAAAAAAACTACTGATGCAATGTAGACATTTACTTTTTTTTACAGGAGTAAAACAAAGTGCTACTGTCTGTGTGTGAAACTTTTCTACATTCCATGCAAGGTGCCCTAGATTGGAGTTTTGAAGCCTTTCACTTATGAAAGAAAGTAACATTTTTTTCTTTTTCAGGCTGAAGTCTGACCTTGCTTCTCAACCAATAAAGTACAGATAGACTTTCCTTCTGTTGACTCTCCTCTTCACATGCTGTGCTGTATTGATTTTTTTTGAATGACTGTGGAATGTGTATATTGATCTGGTGTATCTGGCAAGACGTAAATGGCATGTGAGGAAGCAGACCTGCTAAAATTGTCAGGATTTCTCAGAGTTAGTGGCTGCAGAGGAGTTTAGAGATCTCTAATGCTTGGGTAGAAATAGGTGCAACAATTGAATTTAATCTTGACATTTCTGATTTCTTTTCATCATTAAAAGGCAGCTTTTTTTTAAGTGACAACTTCAGATCTGCCTCATTTTCTGATCTCCCACAATAACTGCCCTTGAGACATGGCATATTTTTCCCATCTTATTTGTTTAATGAATGGAACAACTTCAGTGTTACCTGTGTTGAGGGTGGGTTAGCTTTGTTTCGTCTAGCCAGCAGGATGGCACACCTCAGATGGCTTCTCCCAGTCAAGTGGTGACTCCTGGGGCCCTCCTCTTTTTTTTTTTCAGTCTTGTTGCAGTTGTTTGATTCTGCTCAAAGTTTTTATCTTCTGGTAATTTGAAGACAGCTTTAGTTTTACCTGGCGATGTTGGCATGACTCTTAAAATGGATAGTTCAGAATCTTAACAAGAGGGTGTCAGAAGAGTATTTTCTGAAGGGGCAAATTAACGATTTCTTTTCTTTTCTTACTGTTTTTCCATACAAACTTCTGCTGAGTTGGCCCCATAGCAACTTCATCATCATAACTGTTCATGAATTATCATAGTGTTGTTCCAAACCCTTTGGAGAAGGATACCTTAGAATTATTTCCTTTGACATAGATTTTTGCATCAAGAAAAGCTTGTTAACACTCAGTGATTAACTATGACAAACAGGCTATCTGCAGAGGAGGGAGGACTACTATAATCAAAACAACTGAAAAATTAAATGTGTCAAAATAGGTGAGGATAATATCAGATGAATATTCTACTTTCTAAAAAGACATTTGATGCAAGTATTTAGAAAATATTCCTGTTTCACTTTAGATTTAGGTTAGCATTTCCAGTCATGCAGACACTCCGTGTTGAGGTAGTTTTTCTTCCTCTTCTTGTGACATTTTGAATTTTAAATGATCATAAGATATGAAAGCAAAGAATGTTACAGCTCTATTTTATAAATGTAGTGGTCCATTGTACAAATGCACAGGAAATTTTATGCCCAAGTTTCCTTTAAGCATATGACAAAAAATTAATACATTGTATTAGATAAGTGTCTATTACTCATTTAGTTATTGTACTCAGAGGTGAAGTAAAAGAACTTCCATAGACTTTTTTTTTAGGGAAATCCCATTCTTGGAATATATTTTTTACACATAAGGAATGAAGTTGTGTGACTGAAGATCTTTTGAAAGATGAACTGTGCATATTCCAGACACAAAAGTCTAGTAAATATTTCTTTGAATAATGGGACTTAGTTTAAAACCAAGCAATCTCAAAATGGCAAAACAACTTGAAAATTATTAATATCCTTAAACTGATAATTTCTTTTGTCTTACAAACCTTTTTTTTTATATTTTTAATATTCCTCATTGTGGGAAACATTGGCAAATGGATTCCTCTTACCCTTTGTCAGTGTTGCAAGTCTACAGTGCATGGAGAACATTGCCATTGAACAATGTATAGAAAGCGATTGATCTCTGTCTACATCTAAAAAGGGAAATAAAGAATAATGGGGAGTTAGGGATTATGGTGTGGCTTTGGCCTTGTTATTTTACTGGGTGATGTACAGAACAAAAAAAATTTGTGGATATTGTGTGCCTGTGTGGTCCAGCTCTCAGCTGTGGTCCAAGTCAACTGATTTCATGCTGGAAAGAGTTGCCTGTCTCATATTTATAGGAGATAAAAGCCCAACCCAAGATTATGGCACAAAACTGTGTTGTGACATCTCTCAGATCACACCAGCTATATTCTAAAGTAAGTGAAGTAAGTAGTAGAAATTTCTTACAGCATAGGAATATTTTGATTTCTGGAAGGAAAAAAAGTTATAGTTGAAATGAGCTGGAAAGCCTTGCTTGAGTATTTCAGAGTGTCTGTTTTCTTCCTGAAACTATTAACATTGAAAAAATTTCCACAGACTCTACCTATGAGGCTCTGACATACTGTATTTCACATTCTGCTTTTTAGCAGGAATTGCTGAAATACATATGATGTGTTTAGATCGAAGCTATCTACCCAGGACAAAACTTTGCTTTCATTATCAGCAGTGCATATCCCACTGAAGCCACTGTGACATAGAAACAACTTTTTTGCACTAATGAAATATAAGTTTTCAATTTCTGACGTTCTACCTTCCTTCCTGATTGCTAGCTAACCAAGCTTACATGATTGATTTGACACGAGAGACACTTAGCAGCATGGGTTCCTCCCTTCAAGAACCCAAGTGCACATGCCACTTGTCAGGAATAGCTCTTGTCACATCTTGCAAAGAGGTGTGAACCACTTTGGCTTTCTCTAAAAAATTTACAGTTCTAGAGCTCAAGAAAAACTGTGCTTGCTTCCCATATGGTTTTCTGTGCTTTTCCTTTTAAAATAATCTAATATTCCACGTGACTTTCAGTGTTGGTCATAAATGCTTGATTCAAGAACTGCCTGTGAGACGATTAATTTTTCTCCACCATTTACTTAGATAAAAGATCCACCATTAATCATTGACCCTTAACAGCCCCTATTGCTCTGATTTAACATGTTGGGTTTCAGAATACGCCTAGTTTACCAGCAGTAAGAAACTGTGAAGTCTCCAGTCAGTCTGTTTTTTTCCCTGTATTTTCTCTCTAGAGTTTTCCTTGATATTAAAATAATAATAAAAGAATCTTACTAAAAAGCTAGCAGTGCATATGGTTTTTATAATGACTCTATTGTATGCTGGATATCAAGGGCTGCCATTTTTGTAACTTGTCTCTACTATTCTGTTTCATATTTGTTTTACAGCTACAAAATTGGAAATCCAGAGGCTGTGGCTGAAAAAAGGTGTTGAAAGCTTGGGCTTAAGATAAAAGCCAAAAATTAAACAAAAGGAATGGCTCCTTACCACAAATAGCTTTTCAGCTTAGAAATGAGGAGGTGCTGACCAAGGATATTACTTACCCAGCTCCTCAGGTTGCTCAGCAATTTGGCTGTTTGCAGTGTCTGACCTTAGGATTTCTTATGGTGCTCACTATAGTAATACTTGGGAACTAGCAGAGATTGGTGGTTCATTTCTGTGGCTAGATAAAAGCTGGATCAAGCCTTTTCTGTACTGTAAGCAAACATGAATTTGGTTACGACCAAGATGAGGAAAAAGTCCTATGAAAGGAAAAATCAGTGTTGCATGAGAGAGAGGTGGTATGAGGCATTGGAAGGTCTGATGGGGACATGGTCTGGAAAGAATTAGCAGAGGTGCAGTTGGAGGATGGCCCTGGGCTCTTGGAATTAGGGGTTGTAACTTTTGTTGGAGTAATACCCATTTTTAACTTCCTTCTCACCAGTGAGTCAAACCATCTCTTCACTCTGCGATAGCAGGATGGCATTGATACCTATTACCTACCAAGGTGCCAGTGTGTATCTCCAGCTTATGCACCCTATGGCACTGCTTTCCTCATCTTTCTCTTCAAGGTGTGGTCTCTTTCCAGCCAGTGGCAGTGGACGAGGGCTGTAGTTTTTGTTCCTCTGTCTTCCCCTGTCCCTTCCCCATCCAGCTCTTAATTTCCAGTAGTGGCAGGTATTCCTAGTGCAGGTCCAGCACAGAAATAAACCCCTGGGTTTAAACTGCTCTACCTTTGCCCGGAACTGATCTTACAGAAATGGCATAAACATGGCTGCACTGAAATGCAATTTGGACTTAGTTTGATATTTGCCCAGTTCTAGTTGCTGTTGTCTAAAACACAACTGTAATGCAATGTAGTAAAATATATATATATATTATCAGTCCCTCACTTTAAAGTATCGCTTTGGTTTGTTTTTTAAGTAATGGAATCTACATTGCTGATAAATGTTTTCTTTTGAGAGCATGTCAGATGTGTCCACTTATTTCCCCACCACATTGCCAGGAATCCAATCTTTCTGTTTCATTTTTGCTCATTAGTGCCTTGATTTTGTATGTGCCCAATACTTTAAAGAAACCGCTTATACCAAAAAGCTCCATGGCCTGAATAGTCCATGGCCTAATCCGCTGCACCTTGGGGTGGATTATCCAAGCTGCTGATGGCTATTCCTGAGGTTTCCTGCTGCAATGCAGTGCCCTGAGGAGCTTGATAGCATACATGCCACTTGCCAAGCTCCTTCTGCTGTTTAAACAAGCTATCTGCATAAGTCTGTACTATTTTTCAAGTTAAATGAGCACAGCCAAACTTGTATGTGTCTTTTATTATCAAAGTATTTGTTTTTTAAATATTTAGGACCTCTCTCATAACCTGCTAATAGCCATTTGAGAGCTGACCAAATTTAAAAAATAATAATTAAAAAGAAATTATTCATTAAATACGATGAGAGAGGAAAACAATTGACTAGTAAGAAAATCAACTCTGGGAGGGTTTGCAAAGGCAAAAAAGCCAGGATGGTAAATGAGAAGTGTTACTCAGCCCACAGTAGGTCCCAGCGTGGCTGGAAGGTAGAAGGAAGTTACAATGGAGAAGAGAAATGGAGCACAGAAAATACTGAACGTAGTAATTAAGAATACAAAGAGCACCCGCATATAGGCACCCCGAAGGCAAAAATAAAAAGCTTGAATGTACTAGGGAATGGGAAGTGTTGGAGGAAGGTGAGATAAACCAAATAGCTTCTCTGCAAAGTCTGATTTGTTGAATATCTGTAGTTAAAATGTAGTAAAAAAAAAGCCCACAATTTGACAATGCTGACATTCCTTGCCTATTGTGAGAAGCGGTCTGTGGTAATCGAACGAAGAATCCATGCGAGGAAACTGTGCATCTGGTGTGTAAAAACCTGCTTTTCTCAAGAAGCTTCTTTCCTGCATGTGTTAAATAATGTATTGCTGTGAGCAACAGGAGGGGCTATGGAATTCCACTGAGCGCAGCCAGGAAGATTTTATGCTTCTAAAATCCCAAACCTTCTGAGCCTTGTAAAACCTTTTAAAGGTTTAATTATTTTTTTCTTCTTTTTTTTTTTTTCAGAATCACACACAGCAAGCTATTTATTCATCACTGTCTCATGCTGAAGATACAACTACCACGTACCACTGCTCTGGGAACTGCCATATACAGCTGGATTTACTAACTTTGTTTTTAAACACAGGTGACTGAACTTGGAGAAATGTGTTTTGCTTATCATGATTCAGTTTTCTCATAAACTAATCATAGTGCCAAGACATACTTTCATATGTAGTGCCTTCTATTTGACACTGATGAGCTATACCTCAAATAGAAAGAAAACATTGCATAGTGATAAAATGGGGTTTTCTGATTTATATACATAGAAATATGACCTGTAGTCATAGGCACTATGGACAGGCAGAAGTAGGTTTTCGAAGTTAGTCATCTTTACACACTATTTCAGTAGGCTGAGAGTTAAGTCAATGCTGCATTTAGGAACTTTTTGAAAATCCTGCTCTTTGTTTTCTTATGGGTAAATAGCTAATAAATGCAGAGCTACCAAGATGTCTGCGGTGGATTTTTTTCTGCATTTTCTAGTGATTTTTTTAGCCTATGTTGCTTTGTGTATGAGGATGAGAGTGCAGAAAGATTAGACAATGCATGATCATGTTATTGTCTGAAACAATCAGTATATGTGTTTTCTGTAGTCATTGTTTCTTTTGAGCTTGCCAGTACTTATTATGCCTCAGGAAACATCATCTCCCTCAAGGGTACCCGTGTCGGTGAATTTAAAGCAGCAGTAAATATTCAAGACAATATGCCTTTCAAGTCTGGTGTATTTTAGAATTAGTGGAATAGCTTAGATTTGATACTGGATCCATAACCTCACTTTCTGTTAACTGTCTTTAATCTTCTTTTTTTCATTTTAAAAATATGACTGAGAATGTGGATTTTTTTTAAGATTCCATTGTAGAGATGAGGAAGCTAATTTTATTATGAGATAATATATTAGATAGAAGTTATGAACAATTGAAATGAGAAGGTTATGTTTGGAGCTTTTACTAAATTAAATTAGCATCCAGTATGCTCAATGGTACAATTACTGTAAGGTCTAATCCAAACGTAGCTGAGTCTAAAATTTATCAGGGAAAAACTATTTTCTTGTAATAATTCATATGTTCAGTCATCAACTTTTGAAAGTAACAGCTATCAGACTAACATAACTTTCATCCCCTGATATTTGATAGTTTCCCATAGCAGAAATCCCATGTTTCTGTGTGAAGCTCTGTATGTGCACAACTGCAGCAATTGCAGTGATAGAGGCCTGCTTGGAGGGAGAGGATGGAAAGGCACTCTAGGCTGACAGGCACACAAATGTGTGCACACTTCACAAATACTTTAGGCTCCAAAGAGGTCATCCATTTATCCAGTACCCTGAAAGATGCTAAGTACAGTCTTCACCCAAATAAAAATAAAATTTGTCTTCAAAGGAGTGTGAAAATGTGGGAAAGCAGCTATGTGGAAAGAGGAGACCCTGGTGATTATGACCCAGGAGATAGTGCTGTCCATTGATTTGCTTTAAAATCTTGTTAAAGAAAATAAAAAAAGCCTACAGAACGCTGTGAACATTAAAAGTATAAATGCCTTTACAGTTAATTACTTTGCTGACTATTCCACAGTTTTACTCTAAGATGAAACTACAACATAAAAATATTTTAATGCATGCAATTTATCATTGAAATATTGTTATATGGTGAGGTTTTTTTTTAAACAAAAGCGAAAGTACAAGGCTATATTTAAAACAGGCTTTGTTTGTCATCCAGAAAATTTCCCTGTTTCTGATTTTACTTGAAGACCTCTTAAATAAGGAAAGTTTCTAGCAACTTGTGTTTCCCACAGGTAAGTGGAAATGTAAATCATAGCTTGCTCAAACTTCTGTGTTCTATAATTTGTCTCAGAGCTAAAGAATATTTCTACTCCATAAATATTCCAAAAGTTTTAATCTTACAATAAAATCTATGCTGCAGTGTTATAGACCTTAGAGATCTTATTTTAATTCTCTTGGTATTCCCTGCATTTACTTAAATTACTGTTTTACAGCTTCATTCTTATACCTGATGAATTCCAAGAGATCTATTGCTAATCCATTTGGAAAATGTAAGTCCACCGAGTATTCTCTTTAATCATGTTAAATTACTTGTACATGAAAGAAGCTAATGGTAATTTAATTTAAATAAAAAAAGAGACCAGAATATTTTTAAACTTTGTATTCATCTTCTGTACATGAAGAATAAGATACTGTAAGGTCAGATGCAAATGGATTTTTCTACCATAACTAAAATATCAAATGTTTTTTATTTGCATTTGTGATTTAAAATCTGAATTTGTTTTCCAGTGAATGATTTGATGGCTAGCGATGTTCTCAAACATACATTATATGCAGGAATATATAAAGAAAATATAACTGATGTATAAGAAAAATAATTTGCATAAAAGATGATTCAACAAATTACATGAATCTAGTCAGGCAGCAGAGATTGGATATACCAAAAATAATCGATTCATTAAATTCATGTAATAAATATTCTGAATAAATTTATCATGAACAGCCCGTAAACCAATAAATATTTATGGGAATTATTTAACCAGTGTAGAATAACAAGTAACTCAGGAAAAAATGTACACATTGTGGGTGAATAACATTTAAAAGGAAAGGAGTTAATGACACTGTATAAATTATTCATTGTGAATTACTCTCTTGACTGGAAAGGCTAAGAAAGAAAGAAATTAGGCTTATTTTGCATATTTTGTTCACTGTTTTTCAAAGTGCTTTACAGTCATTACAGTAGTGTTATCCCCATTTCACAGGTGGATAAAGCTGAGGCACTTGCAATTTGGGGTTTAGCTAAAACTACAGATTAAGTCAAATGCCAGGATTAGGAACAGAAACATGATTCCTGACTTAATTTTATTCCTGACTTAATTCCTGACACTGCTCAGTAAATAATTCTTCAAGATTGATTGTGCACTAAAGGAAACAGGAAGATGGGGAGGCAAAATATTTGTCTCTAAACCCAAGAATAAGAACAGGGGCAGCCCATGCTGCCAGGACAAGCCCTGGCCTTGCCACTGATTAGTAAGTAAGGAGATTTGTTTCAAACTGGTAAAGCCCATGTTTAGGTTACCACTCTCCTGATGAATGACATTCATAACCTGTGTTGGTGGGTATAGCAGTGGGTTTAGGGTGCTGAAAGTATCCTAAACTCCTGGATGATGCAATTATGGTGGGGACCACTGTAGTCTTTCTGTTTAGGTTGTTCTTCTTCCTCCACCACCCTAGATCTCTCCTCACCTTTCTCCTGACAAAATGTGAGGAAGTACTGCAGATGGTGGCATTCCCCTGCCTACAGTGAGCATGAAGGGCAGCCTTGCTGTGAGAGGGGAATTACAGGTCTTAATTACCAGCATGTTCACCTCTTATTCTGTACATGCACCCTCTGAAGAAGCCAGGAGAGTAACTGCAGCAGGAAGGGGAGACCTTTGTAATCTCTGTACAGCATGCATTGTCTTTACCCCCCAGCACCCAATTAAAATGATTGCTTTTCAGCCTGAAGGTTTAGTGGCACCAGGCAGGTTCTTTTAAATTCTTCAAGAGAATATTACTTTCCCTAGGGCACTGAGGCATTAGATATCCTAAAAGTCAGCTTCTAGGGAGTGTGCACAATGACTTGCTATAGAAACCCACTTAATTTCTGCTCCATCATTTTCATTCATGTGATGCCTGCTCATCCATTCCTCAGTACAATCCTTCCTGGTCTGAACCCACATGCCTAGTCCCCATCTTTCTTCAGGACTTCTTTCATTGGCACACTCTTTCAATCCATCTCTTTTTTTCTTTTGGTGCCTACTCCAGCCTAATCTGAATGGCCCCAGGCAGACCAACAGATCTCACTTGCTTCTTTGCTCAGACACTTCACAAGCTTCTAGGCCAGCATAGGTGTGAAGCACATTGTTGCTTCTCTGCTTGTGAAGACACTTGAAGCTCATATGAGAACTTTTTGATTTAGACCCACATGACCATGCAAGTCTTGGTCTTGGGCATGGCCATGTGAGTCTTCTCCTTTGCCTGTGCAAGACTCCTACAGCTAACAAGAAATAGGTGAATCTAGATAGCTTCTTGAACAAAGGTTTAGCCAACCATGTTGGCAGTGAATTGAATTTTTTGTAGGATATGGCCACATTTATACATATAGACATGGACTAGTGCTTTTAAGTATGTGGTTAGTAAGCAGGTAGCAGCTAAGTGCAGAATGTAGCTCCATAATGCTCACTTCATAAGCTTTTTCTTCTCTCGGTAATTTGGAGCTTGTGGAATGCTCTATTTTACAGCTTATGGGTTCAAAGCTGTATGTGGTGCAGTGACTGGAGCTGGTGTCCACAGAGCACATGAGTGCTTTAAATTCTAGGGCTGTTGGTTAAATGGGGTGCAGCTCACCCCTCCTTAACTGTGCTTTCTTTGAAACATCAATCACATGAAGATACTCAGGATATTCCTTCCAGTGAATTAAAGGCAGAGCTTTCTCAGTTGCCAAGACCTGATCAGTCCTACCCAGAAGCAGAGGCAGCTATAAAATCCTCCTATTCACTAAAAAGTTGGCATTTAGGGGACACAAAATGAGGTAAGATATTAAGAATCAAGTAATCACTATCATTATTTTCTTAAAAGACTGCTCTCAAACTCTATATAATTTATTTGTCTCCACTATTTTTTTCCTAATTGCTGCAAGCAAATATGCAGGCTTTATTATTCTGTGGTTACATTAAGTTTCACTTTTTAATTTAAATGAACAATCCTTTTCTAAGACTGTTTTAAGAAAATTTAAAGAAAATTCAGGGGAAGTTGTGCCTTCTTCCCTCAAAGACAGGCATTTTAAAATCGAACACGTTAAAAGCTGCACAGAATGGCTTTCCTACCTTTTTCTAAGCTTGTGGGATCACATTAAATGTTTTTCTCTCCTGTTTTGCTCTGGAAAGTTCCCCCCAGACATCATAGAAAAAAAAAAAAACAACTTGGAGATGCTCCAGGTGAAAATTTAAAGACGTATATGCAAAGAACTGTAAACCCCCCCCCCAAAAAAAAATAGAGAAAAGTTTGCTGTGCTTCTGCCTGTAGTCCAGGAAGAATTTTCTTCCACATATCTGCTTCTGTTCAATTACGTATATTCCAGCCTGGATAAAATGGAGAAAAAAGAACGTTCTACAATTAATTAGTTAAATAGGATCTTAGACTGTTCCATTTTCTCCAGTGTACGTTCTGCTTTGCTTCTTATATCTTGCCTATCACTGTGGCATCTGAGTATATTTGTTAATCCATTTAAATAAATAAATAATGAAAAACCCACAAAGCCCTGAGGAATCATGGAGAAATTGCTTTTCATAGAGCACTTGTTTATACAATGATGTGGAGTTTTGCTGCATAGTTGTGGGTGGTTTGAATACTGGTTTTAGTGAGCTGCCTAGAAAAATTTGTGTATGAATAAACCATGTAGAATTCTGTCGTGGTAAGTATTTAGATATTTGAATACCTTAAAGTAATATATGAAGTTTGTATGTCCCTCAATGCCCCCAGGTGAGCATGCTTCAAAAAGGTACTTTGCTTGTAACTCTTTGTTTTTGCTCTTTTACTGAGAAGTGGTGTATGTAAGACGTACAGAGAAATAGCAGATGGCTGGAGAAAAAAGAACTGGGAATTGAAGAATGTAAAAGAAAAGAAGGAAAATGGAAAAGCAGCTGAAGATGAATGAGGAAAAGGTGTAATAATATAAAAGTGTTTATTACAGCCCTCTTCCTTTGACTGCTGTAGCTTTGAGGAGCTTATTTGCATCAGCAGAGATCACTGTATCAGTCATCCCGTGTAGGATCTTTTATTTCATTTTGAAACTTAGAAGAAACCCAGGGCTGCTGAGAAAAGAGGTAAAAATGAATTGAACAATGCTCTTGCCCTCAAATTCAATTTAAATAAAGAGGAGATTGTAACTCCAGGCTTTAAAGTCTATAGGAATTGACCCCATTTTAATGCCTAAGTTCTTTCCATGCTCTGCCATGCCCTCCAGGCTCTGTATTTTACTTCTGAAAGCACTCAGAGGGGTCTATTACTAAAGACTTGAGTCTCAGTTATCAACAGAAAATCTTTAACACTTCACAGCACTGAACCTCATGGGGTTAATTCCGGTCTTCCTTTATACTCTTCATTTAAGTTTAGGGCAGAAAAAAGTTTCACTTTAGCTAGTTTATATTTTTTCCACACTCAGACAAAATAAAATGTTCATAATAACACACGGAAAGAGATTTTTTAAAGTAGAGTTATAGGTAGCTGTGATAGTAAAAGTTTGTGTAAATATAGGTAATATTTCTATAAGGACAGGGGTTTTCTCTTTCTTTTATCAAAGAGAAGAAGGAAGGAAGCTCATGAACTCCTGTAGTACGGAAGAAAACTTCCCCTTAACCCACTGGTGGCAGCACTCAGCAGGATGGGTCTGCAACTCCCTGTCCTGGTGCAGGGACAGCATAGGACAGCTTTGGAGTGTGCTGCAACAACCCAACAGTATTTCTTAGGGAGTATTTGCTCTGGTATAAAGCACATTTTGCTAGAGTTTTAAGGATAGGAATGATTTTGGAGACCTTTTCCACAACACTGATTTATCATGTGCCTCCCTCCTCAGGAACACAGCTAGATCCACAGTACACCGTACCTTCCAGACAGAGATCAACTTTCATGTCAAGAATTCTTGTGACGGAGAATCAATAAGATCTCTATGTAAATGGTATCTGTATTTAAACAACCATTTGTTTCCTCTCCCCCACATTTACACATATCCTTGGGAGACAGGATACTAAAGTATACATTGCCCCTCAGGAGCAATGTAAAGTGTTTGGGAATTAGAAGAAATCTAGCTACTCTAAAGTACCCAATTGTATTAGCAGCATTCTTCTCACTCAGGCAGTTTTTAAAGAGACCTCAGAATATCTCAATGGCACGTTTCCCAATAGAGGATGCTGTCAGCCTATAATTTCTACTTTATAGACCCATTAACAAAACCTGACAGCTAAATTATAGGTTCCACGTCTGGTCAACCCAATAGTATTTGTGAGTGGGCATGAATGACTGCAAGCATTTTATTTGTGGATCCAGATGATCCTTTTGACTTCAAATGTGTACTGAAAAGAATACGTACAGCAAACAGAAATGTCTGCTTTCCAAACAGAAATCAAAAAAATGGAGAATCTGTGCAGCCACAACAGAATTTCAAAGCACAGTGTCCCAGCACAAAAAACACATTTTGTGAATCAGTACAGTTTGGTTTTAATTCACTCAAATCCACAGAGCTATTCAGTTTACAGTGACTGGTGGTCTGGCTTTTTTTCTAGCTGTCCTTCATCAAGATTTTAGGAGCACTGAAAATATATATAAACCAGACAAGGCACTTTTACTAGTGTAAAGCAAGACAGCCAGTGACTGGTGCAGCCATAAACAAAGTAGCTGAGTGTCTGGAGCAGAACAGTGAGGGATGAAAAAGCAAAGAGACTGCTGAAAAGAGAGGAGGAGAAACTGTATTGGTCCTGCTGCATCAAGAATTCATCCTCTATGTGAGATGCCAAAGGGAGTGTCCCTGCCTTCACTCAGGTAGATATATAGATTAGGTTCATTGGGATATATGGCAAATTCCCTTTTATACGAAAATGTTGTACTCAGTAGTAAATACAGTCTAAGTGTCTGTATTTGAGTTTCAAACCAGATCCTTAAATGATTACATAGTTCTCCTAAATTAAAATTCCTTTTAGAACTAGAGACCAACTCTGCCTTCTGTTGGTTTTTGAGATGAGCTACAGAGCTCAGTATTTTTAATAATCAACACTGCTAGCATGTAAATAAAAAGGTATGGGTTTGGTTATCAGTGTTTACAGAGCTAACTTTTAGCATGTTTGTTTTATTTTTGAGTAGAATCAGAATCATTCATAGTATAGTATTGCTACTCCTGTGAAGGACTACACATAAAGTTACAAGCTTTTATGAATAGTGAGATTTGTCTCTAATTAACTGATATTAATCAGATTGACCCATCTCTCCTCTAACGTTGCAGTACAGTATTTGCTTATAAGGCTATGGATTTTGTTTACAGTCTATCTTCAATGCACTAGAAATTTGGTAAATAATTTGTTACAGATACCAGGTCATCTGAACTAGTTATAATTAATCATTTAAAGGACATCCCTCTTTCTCTGTTTAATTCATAATCTTGAACTTAATGACAACTTCAAAACAGCAATTACATGACTTGCAAACAGATTATTCATCTTTTGACTTGGCCTTAAATTGTTTATCATGTTCCATTTTCCTAAGCAATCTTCTCTGTCATGGGGAAAAAAAAAGTACTATCTTGTGATAACAAAAGACAGCTGATTGAGTCGTGTCCCCCCCATCTTTTTTTCTTTATGAGATGACTTCTCCAGAGTAATTATAAATCCACACAGGTTCGAAAACATTACATTACAAAAGATTATCTTTGGTAGGATTGCTCTCAATTTCTAGCAGCCAAACCCAAAGGAGTTTTTACCACTACTAAACTTGGATGAGGACTTTCTATCAGTCCTGTGTTTGGCCCTGCCACTGCTGCAGACTGTGCCCTTCTGAAGGGCAGTGGTACACACTGTCCAGAACACAGGTGATCTTTGAAAACATTTTGTGGTGTATTATGAAGAGGAACCAGGTCTGTCAGAATTCACGCAGCATCTGGATAATGCACGTAGTCATATGCTTTTGTTTTAGGTAGTTCTCCAAGGAGCAAGGAATTGGAATCAATGATTCTTATGGGTCTCTTCCAACTGGACATATTTTATGATTCTATGAGCAAATGGGATCCAATCTTTGAGAAGCTCAGTGTTGGCAAGTGCACATCAAAACAATTCTATTATGCTTATATAATAAAAGTAGAAAACTAGTTGTTTCCACTCACTTTAATAAGCATCTAATCATAACTTTTTTTTCTGGTAAGTGCTGATGTTTTATCTTCTGTCTTGATATAAGGAGAAAACATATCCTTTCTTGCAATCAGTCGCCACATGAACTATTTTCTTCATATTTAAACTGAGAAATTAATTACTACTCTAGCTATACTTTTAACAACAGCGTCAGTAGTATTAGTGCTCCTGTAGGTGGTTTCCTTCTCACAGAGTTCCAGAACACTGAACAGTATTTAAATAATTTGCACTGAAAATTGGCTAGCTATACCATGGTATTAATTTTCAAATGGGCTGATGAGGAATTTTCTTTGTTAGGGTCCCATTTCTCATGCAACACAGATAAGCTGTTGTTCTCTGGTATGGGTAAAAGAATCAGTCTTTTAACATCACTGCTGTGCTGACACTGTCCTGGATTCTCCTAGAGCAGAACTATAGCTGTGTGGAGTCTGACCCAGTTAGTATCCAATTTACCTCTAGATAATATAATACCTCCAGACAGATTCGCTTTCCTTCCTACAACTCCAGCAAAGAATAATCCTTAATCTCTCTCCATCATCCATCACACCTGTTCAAATTGTCTCAAACTTCCCTTTACATGAATTTACAGAGCCTGAAAGTCGGATAGTTTTGTATCGAATGAAGTCTACAGATTTTGCTGTAAAAGAAGACTGACTAAATCTATTTCCAGGGCAAGGATGTATCCAGTAGTACATTATTTCACATTATACCATTCTATCAATTCCTTTACTTCCTGGTAAGAAGGAACCTGTGTTTTCATAGACTGACAGTAAAAATAACTAGTCTGTGTTTTTGAAGTAGGTCAAGACTGTCGCTGATGATGACTTTATTTTTATACAGCTTCTCAATATTCTATGAGCATCTATCTCCAAGTGGAGGCAGAGAACATAAGAAAAAGTTCTTTCTAGGCCTCAGGGCAAACCCAAAGCATTCAGGTTGGGTTTGGCTTCATATACATCCTCTAAAGCTCAGTGCATACTAAAATCTCCCAAAGACACAAAGGGTTTTTGGTTTTTTTTTCTTCTCTATTTTCCTTGGCAACTAAACCACATTTTACATAACCACATTATGAGCTTCACAATAATATATGAGATTTCATAAATGATATAAATGGCCTCATACAAATTCAAAACAGCACAAGAGTCAATAAACTTATATTGCAAGAACTCCAGACCGCAACAAGGAAATATCCGTGACTTTCAAAATTGGTTCATTTTTTCCTTTTTAAAAAAATACCTCTTTCCTCTAACTCCCTTAAAGCACTAACATTTGAGTATATTCAGTTTCTTCACTGAATAAGTTTCCTAGATTTTCTTTTTTTATATCTCTTCATCAAATTATTTTTCCCCTCATTTAACTTTATTACTTATGCACATACATATCCAAATAGATCTGAAATTGGTTTTATAGGACAACATCTATAACATAAAACATATTATTTGGGAGGATACAAGCTTTGGCTCTACTGGTCTGCAAATAATTTGTGGGGAAATACTAAAACCTGATTAACAAGATTCAACTGGTGCTGAAAGAAAATCTTTGTCCCATGATGACATTTGTTATAGGTATACATTACTGAACTATTACTGAATTATTGAATTATTTCCATGTTTATCTTTGGTAGCCCAATTGCCAATAAGGTGTTGTGTGGTCTGTTTGTTACAACTTTTGTTTAAAAAATATAAAAATGCAAATTAAATTGAAATTGAAAACCTTTTACTGTTTTGTTTTTCTGAGTGTTTTTTCATAACTCTCATCCAGAATCCGGTTAATCTGAGAATTTCTTCTTTTGTGTTCGTCTTGACGCTCCCGCTATTCACTTGTTTTCCAAGTGACTGTGTTCTTAGAAAAGGCCTCCTAAATATGAGAAAAATAGATTTTTATCTTACTGACTCACTTTGGAACTGACCATAAAAACATGTGACATTTTGTGGCCTGATCCTGTGCCCAAAATGGTAATGAAAAGATTCTTATTAACCTCAGCCAGCACTGGATCTTGGTCTTCAGTTCCTTGATGTTAAACTTTATAAAGCAGCCTGAAGTCAAGCTGTAATTTTACTTAACTGAGCCTTTTAAAAACTGATAAGCCACACATTCTTCCTGTTCTTCCAGATCCCACATGTGTGTAGTTTGATTTTGTTTCCTTTCCAAATAAACACTTAAGAGTAATAATAATATTTTGACAAAATCATACAAAAAAGTTATCTATTTATCATTTTTCATTCGAAAGGAAGTGAAAGTAGACACTGGTGAGCAATACTCTCATTGGGAATCCATGCTGTACATGAAAAATAAAGGGGAGGAAGTTACTTACATCAGTTTCAGATTTTCAGATCTGATGAAAATATGTGAAAATTCTTTGATAAATATTCTTTATGTGTGAGCCTCCCAGGCTTGTAAAAAGGAGAGGCAACTGAAATTTATAGAACCAGTTGTGTAAACCATCCAGGTAGTATTTGGTCTATCTTTTGATTTATGATTCTGAGGCAGAAGGGTTGTAAAAGTCCTAGGACTTCTGTTATTTTTTATTTATTTATTTTTTTAAATTTTCCTTAAACAGAGCTGCTGGGTGAGGAGTAAAACAGACATTCCTTTGTCTGGAAGCAACAAGTATGTGAAGTGCTCTCCATTCTTTTAATTTGTTCATCAGGCTGCCCAAAATTCCACCTAGGCCTCTTCATTCCAAGTGCTGAAGTAGCTGGAAAATCAAGGTTCTTCATTAGTTTACCGAAAGGAAGGTGCAGATGCAGGTGAACATCATAAAAACTTTGGACAAAATATTAAATAATCATATTCACAGGAGATTCTGTTTCCTTCTAGTACTACCTTTAGCTTTACCTGTAGTTACTTCCTTTGCTAATCTCTGACTTGCTGAACTTTGTCACAATAGATGTATGGCTCTGCAACACGTGCCTTTGCTAACATCCAAGGAGACAGCATGACATTTTCTCTGACTAGAGTAAGATGAAGGAAATTCAAAGCCTAGTACTTTTATAGAAAAATCTTCCTTTTAGTTAGGTTAGTAAAGAATTAAATTTGTCTAGGCACTTGGAAGAAATAGAAGGAGAGAGAGAGAAAATACATAAGCTTGACGTTCAAACAAATTCAAGCAACCTAATTCCTTTAGAAACTCTTTACCACAGGTTGTGGTTGTGCTGAACTGGACAGAAAGAACACTCTTTGTGACAGTATTTTCCCTCTACTGAAGAGATTCAGTGTGTTCTGCAATGCTTCGTATTTTAATAGTATACTCATTTTTATTATAGCAGCAAGAGTAGGGACATTTATAGACAATTTTATTCCTGACATTTTATATATACTTGTATTTGCATGTGTACAGATGTGTGTATTCAATGCAGCATTGAAATACTTCTAAGAGACCAGCTATGGAATTGAATGCACTAATATACAGGCATGTCTTTTGAAGATGTTAAATTTAATTCAGCAATGCTGTAAAACTTTAGCATACTAATGTCAATTATATAATAACTTTTTAAAAAGTCTCTGTTTTTTATTACTTAAAGGTATTTGATTTTTCCAGTTGAAACAAGTAGTTTTCTGAGTCTGCTAGCTTTTCAACTCCAAACAAGCCAGTTAGATGTTCACGTGATGCATTTTGTACACTTAATGTAGAAAAATTAAACATTTTACTTGCTGGGTTCCTGTCTGCCTTGTTGTTGCTCTGCAAGTCTTCGACACGAGCATAGAATCCTCTACCAGGTATTTACAGCTCCATGCTCCTCTTCACTCTTAGGGTAGAAATACAGATTTAATGAAAGGCAGTTGCCCAAAAGGGGTTGATCCTTTGACAATAATGACAATATCGATCCTCTAAGATCAATAACAGCAACATTTTTTTCCTTTCTATAACTTCAAAAAATTATATCTCAGTTTTATTTCTGGCACTATGGCATTGTTTTTTATTTGAAACCTAAGTTAAGTTAATTAAAAAGCCAAAAGAGTGTTTCTTGGAAAGCTGGATTGGATTCTCAAACCATTTTTTACTGACATGAAAACTAAGAAACTAAGAGAAGACAGATTTATGCAGGCACTTAGACCACCTAAAATACAGACTAGGGTATTTAATACCATTTACAAAGTACCACTCTGCTGGTAATTTTATAATTCTTATCAGGTGCTTATGTGGATTTTTAGTTACCAGAATACTTTATTTATTTTGCAATAATATTTTTATATTAAATAGGTACAGTTTTTAAGTCTCATGGTAAACCAGGACAGAAGCTTTGCAGGTGAATGAAACAAGATGCATACAAGGGACAATTTTGTGATCTATAAGCATATTCCTGCAAGACAAAGCATGTAAATATCTTGTGAAGTTAAATGGCTTAGTCACATAATTAAAGTGACTTAGGTGCTTAAACTGTGCAAGATTAGATTTGCCAGAGGTCATAGTCATTATAATGACTATTGAAGGCAGCTCAGTTGAGAAGTGAAACAATAAAAACTGAAATGACTCAGTAATGATGTTTATTATGCAGTTTATTAAAGCAATGACCACTGCTGGGTTACTTTAAACAAGGGTGTACTAAAGTGAGTTCACAGGATTACTGAAAGGAATATTAATTTGCTCTGTTACAAGTTAAGTCTCCATTTGCTAAATTGTTTCTTAGAAAAACTGGGAAAGAATTAGGAGATCTGAGGCATTTTTATATAAATCCATTTTTATACTATAGAATGACCTTTGCTTCGTTTGATAAGGTTAGATGAGCAGGTATTGTTTTTCTTATTATTTTTCAGTATTAAATTCTGTCTATAGATGGCACTAACTTCTTGCTATTTTAGAGAAACCAGGAAAGAGCTTCTTGACATACCCAAACATTCCTTGGCAGTTTGCATAAAATGACTGGTTTGCAATATTTTTTTAAAACATAAAAAAAACCATATTTCTTTTCTTTTTTCTTTTTTTTTTTTTTAGATTGCAATGACTGTCAATGGAAAAAATGATCATAATGTCAGCTGCAGATTTGTAAAAAATATTTTGAATGTCTTTCATTAATTTGAAGACTCAACCTTTTGAAAGTGAAATCCACTTATAAAAAAGAAATCAGAATGCTGAAAAATATAGTGTTGTGCTGGCAGTGGGAATGTAATAATAGAAAATGTTGATCAAAATACTTCCTTTTCAAAATTTAGATTACACCATCATGTATCTCTTCTGTTTCTACATTTGCATTCCTTAGGTGAAAAAATCTGTATGGTTTCCTTATTAGACATTGTGGAAAATGGTATTTAGATGCTTACTTCAATACACTTCTACTGAAGATAATATTTCTGTAGGACTGATAATATATCTAAGCATTAAGATATAGCCTTTATACATTTTATGTCATAAATAACAAATATAAGACATTTTAAATACTTTTCACAGCTATGAAGTACTATGACACTGTAATTCATGTAATTAGCACACTGATGTCTGCTATTAATCCTGATTTAATTTAAACCTGTTTACATGAGTTTTAGCAGAATGAAGCAGAGAGCTTTCAAGTGATCATTTGTTTATTGAAAACATGGTCATTGATTCAGAAATAATATTAATTGTTTTGGAATTATTAATAATGAAGAAGAATTTTATATTTTTATTGCCAAAATCTGTGTATGTCACTCTTAGAATCATAGAATCATTAAATTATTTTGGCTGGAAGCAGCCTTGAAGTTCATCTAGTTCCAACCTCCCTGCTGTGGGCAGTGACACCTTCCGCTAGACCAGTTTTCTCAAAGCCCCATTCAACCTGGCCTTGAACACTTCCAGGGATGGGGCAGCCACAACTTCTTTGGGAAACCTGAGAAATAGTGAAGAGTTTCTTCCTAATCCTAATGTAAGTCTACCCTCTTTTAGTTTAAAGCCATTACCCCTTGTCCTATTACTACCTGCGCTTGCAAGAAGTCCTCCTCAGATTTCCTGTAGGCCTCCTTAAGGTACTAGAAGGCTGCTCTAAGGTCTCCCCAGAGCCTTCTTTTCTGCAGACTGAGCAGACTCACCTCTCTCAGCCTGTCCTCCTAGGATAGGTGCTCCAGCCCCCTGATCATCTTCATGACATCCTCTGGACTTACATGAGCAGGTCCATATCCCTCTTATGTTGGGGCCCCAGAGCTGAATGCAGTACTGAAGGTGGGGTCTTATGAAAGTGGAGTAGAGGGTGAGGATCACTTCCCTCAACCTGCTGGTCAGGCTTCTTTTGATGCAGCACAGGATATGGTTGGATTTTGGGCTGCAAGCGCACACTGCCAGCTCATGTTAAATTTCTCTTTAACCAGCACCCCCAAGTCATTATCCCCAGGGTTACTCTGAATCAATTCTCTGACTTAACCTGTAGCTATGACTGGGATTGCCCAGACCCAGGTGTAGGACTTTGCATTTGGCTTGGTTGAACTTCATGAGGTTGGCACTTGCTGGTAGGTATCTCAAGTGTGTCAAGGGCCCCCTGGATGGCATCCCTGCCCTCCAGTGTGTCGACCACACGAGACAACTTGGTGTCACTGGCAAACTTGTTGAAGGTGCACTCAATCCAATTTTCCGTGTCACCAATAAAGATGTTGAATAAGATCATTCCTAACACTGACCCCAAGGGACACCACTTGTCACTAGTCTCCACTTGGACATTAAGCCATTGACCACAGCGTTTGAGTGCAACCATCCAGCCAATTGCTTATCCACCTCGTTATTTTCCATACGCCTTAGGATGGTTTCAAGGAGGATCTCCACAACTCTGGTGACCACCAAAGTGAGATTAACTGGTCTGTAGTTCCCTTTTGGTTTGCTTTATTTTTTTTAATTTTTAAAAATTAGGGTTATCTTTCCCTTTTTCCATTCATTGTGGACTTCACCAGTCTGCCAAAATTTCTCAGATATGATGGATAGTGGCTTAGCCACTTCATCTGCCACTTTCCTCAGGATGCATTACCTTTAGGTTCCTTAAATGTTCTGGAACTTGATCTACTACAACAGGCAGTTCTTCATTCTTCTTGTGGCTTTTGCCTTCTGTCACCTGGGTGAAGTTCCTGGAGCACTTGTTGGTGAAGTCTTGAGTCAAAAAATCCTCGAGTACCTTCTCCATATTTGTCCTGGCTTCTGCCCTCTGTAGATTTCCTTTTTGTGTCTGAGTTTGTCCAGGAACTACTTGTTCATCCATGCCAGCCTCCTGTCATTGTTGCCCAACTTCCTCTTTGTTTAATTCAATATTCTGCCACCAAAATAGATTGTTGAAAACTTTTTATAGTTAATATTCAGTGAAAAATACATGAATTGCAGCATGCAGTTGTGGTTGGGAATATTAGACCCAGGCTTCTTCAGTATAGACTATAGGGTATTTCTCGCAAAGCAACACTATTAATGACTAACACAAAAGAAAATATATTGAATGTGTTCACTCCTCTGCTGATGTAGAAACATACATGAATACATACATGAATACATACTAAAACATACCATGAATACAAAAGTCATACATATGTCTTTCGTAATTAAACCAAAATGTCTGTTTATGCAACCTGCTCTCCTACATTAAGAATACAGCCTCCAAAAGAGCCCATATGCAGGCCACACTGAAATTTCAGATCCAGATTTATACATAAAAGTTAGAGATCACGTCTATCCTTTTGGCCTTCAGCTATGATTAAGGAGACATTCTGTGTCATTTGCATTGAAAGCCTAATACTTCCTGCATAAGCTCTTTTAGAACTCTTTCAATATGATATTACATTATTAATGTTTCCTTTTCAGGTCAGAAACTTCAATAATGCCATCTGCTTTAATATTCCACTAGGAAGAACTAAGACGAAGGAATAATTGCTAAGCATTAAAATAATTCAAATGATAGTGAGCTAGGGAACAAAGTGGAAAAGAAATGATCAACAAAGTAGAACAGAAATTATAGAATCATAGAATAGTTAGGATTGGAAAGGACCTCAAGATCATCTAGTTCCAACCCCCCTGCCATGAGCAGGGACACCTCACACTAAACCATATTACCCAAGGCTTCAAATTATCAACAAAGAAAGTCTTTGGGCCAAGAAGTACTAAGTTACCTCAAGAACTGTCAAAAGCAAAAAAACAAACAAAAGCTTATTTAGATTTTTCCAGAAAATGAACATGAGCATCAAGCAATACTTTATCCACTGAGGTAAAAAGAGAACAAGAAGTGGGTCAACTCAACAGTGAAGATGGAGTCAAAACTGAAAAGAACTTAATGCTCTCCCCAGAAGTTGATAAATTTTGCCTTAAATTAATGATGATAGAAATGGTGCAAAGGCAGAATGGCTGGTGGAAACAAGATGCAAATCAAAACTTTTGAGGAGGAATTTAGGTGAAGAGTTTAAGGCACTTAAACAGGGGAGCAGTGAGCAGATATCTCCATTCTGAAAGACTGAAAGATTTAGCACATGAAACCGCAAGTCAATCTGCAAGGGCTTTAAATAATCCCTGTAATTTATTTAAATTAGTACCATATGACTGAAGCATAACAAATAGAACATTTGTCTTAAAGATAAGGTAAGGAAGCCATCAAGGCATTACAGACCCATTAGTCTAAACTCAATAAATACAGACAATAATTTCAATTAAAGATTTTTTAAGGGTATGGATAGAAATTTAAAAAATGCAGATAAAATGCACTATGGATTTATTAGGTTAAGCTGATAAGTATCTCTAGTAAAATTTCTTTTCCACTTTACAGAAATGCAGATTTGAACTTAAGACAACTTTATATAGTAAGAAGTAAAAAATTAAGGACAGCATGGAGAAATAAATAAGCTGGCAAAGGACAGTGAATTGAGACACTGAGGAACTGTTAGGTTCATGGAGCTCCCCGAAGTTCCTTTTTGATGTTAACCTGATACATTTTTAGAAGTTAATTTGGTTTAGAAGTTTAGTTACACTTGTTGGTGTTCAGGAACACATCTAAGTTACAAACAAGACTGGAATATTAGTGATGGTGAAGATTGGAAAGATTAAGACCAGCATTGTGAAATAAAGTATCTGGAGAGCAATCTGTGATTAAAAACTGGGGGTTCCTGATTCTTGTGAAACAGAGAAGAACTTTGCTGTATTAGTTGTAAAATGGATGGAGATAATTTTTAATGTCCAATGGATGCAAAAAGAAATTGAATTAAAAAAAAAATATGTCTAGCATTCAGTGTATGAGGCCTTGTGGATGACATCTATAATACTGCATACACTTCATACCAAGATATATGTACTAAATGAACAAATACTGGGAGCAATCACTAGAGAATATTGACAAATAGAATAACTATCACAGCTTACTACTTAATTAGTCACTAGCTAACTTCATTTCCTTAGCAAAGCATACCAGAAATTATAAAGCTGTTCTTGATAACATGTTTAGAAGAAAGAAACTAGAGAAGTGAGTTAAAAAAGAGGACACATTAGCACAACCTAACAGAATTTAATTTGCCATCATGTGTTTATTGTGGAAATTGCAAGAAGTTTTCTAATCATCACTGCAGTGTAATTATATAACACCATTTTAATACATACTATGGACAAAAAACTTAAATCACTTGAGTATGGACCTTTGACAGTTTCATTTGGAAAGCTTAATTTGGAGCTTGGCTCAGATGTCTATATACAAATGCCCATAGCATGGGGAACAAACAAGAGGAATTAGAGATGTGTGCATGAGGGTATGATAAGCATCACAGAAACATGGTGGGATGGCTCCTATGACTGGAGTGTTAAAATGGAAGGTTACAGGTTTTTTAGAAAAGGCAAGCCCGGCAGGCAGGGAGGGGGAGATGCTATTTATGTTAGGGATAGGCTGGAGAGTATGGAACTCTGTCTGGGGACAGGTGAGCAGTTGACAGAGTTTGTGGGCCAGGGTGTCATGTTTTAAGCCCAGACGGCAACCCAGAACCATGCAGCTGCTGGCTAACTTCCCCTCCTTCCTCCCTCTGCTCCCAGAACGACAGGGAGGAGAATCGAAAGAATGTAACTCATACAGGTTGAGATAAGAGGAGTCCAGTAACTACAGTATAACACAAACCAGTGTTGCTGCTACCAGTAATAATAATAAGGGAAATAACAAGGGAAGACAGTACAACTGCTTACAACCCACTGACCAACACCCAGCCCGACTCGATCAGTGATCTCCCCCTTTTGATTAACTGCCTCGAGTTTATATACTAGGCATGACGTGCTGTGGTATGGAATACCTCTTTGGCTAGTTTGGGTCAGGGGTCCTGTCTCTCCTTCCTCACAGCTTCCTCTCCCCCTGGCAGAGCATGAGATTCAGAAAGTCCTTGGTCAGAGTAAACATTACTGGGCAACAACTAAAAACATCGATGTTGTCAGCGCTGCTCCCAGCTTGAAAGACAAAAACACAGCACTGCACCAGCTACTAAGAAGGAGAAAAATGACTGCTACTGCTGAATCCAGGACACAGGGTTAAAGGGAGAACAGTGATGGGAGACATTACTGTGGAGTTCTGTTAGAGACTGCCTGATTAAGAGGAACCTGTGGATGAAGCACTCTATAGAAAGACAGGAACAGATTCACACTTGAAGGCCATTGTTCTCATGGGGGACTTCAACCACCCTGATATCTATTGGAGGGTTGGTAAGGCCCAGCACAAGCAACCCAGGATGTTCATTGATTGTGTGGAAGACAACTTCCTTCTGCAAGTAATAGGGGAGCTGACAAGGAGAGTTGCCTCGCTTGACCTCGTGCTCACCAACAGGGAAGGGCTTGTTGGAAATGTGACTCTCCAGGGAAGTCTTGGATGCAGTGATCATGAGATGGTTGAATTTGAGGTCCTCAAGACAGTGAGAAGAGCATGCAGTAAGCTCACTGCCCTGGACTTCAAGAGAGCAGACTTTGGGCTCTTCAGGAACCTGCTTAGCAAGGTTCTATGGGATATAGCCCTAGAAGGCAAGGGGGCCCAAGACTCTTGTTTAATATTCAAGGATCACCTGCTACAAGCTCAGGAGTGTTGCATCCCGACCAGAAGGAAGTGCAGCAGGAGGGCCAGGAGACCTTGGATGGATAAGGAGCTGTTGAGAAAAATTCACAAGAAAAAAGAGGCTTATAAAAGGTGGAAACAAGGACAGGTGGCCTGGGATGAATACAGGGATGTTGTCAGGGTAGTTAGGGACCAAGTTAGGAAAGCTAAGGCCCAGTTAGAAGTAAACTTGGCTAGAGATGTTAAAGATAACAGGAAGAGATTCTATAGGTATACAGCAAATAAAATGCAGACTAGGGACAATGTGGGCCCTCTCTGAAAGCTATCAGGAGAACTGGCTGCACAGGATTTGGAGAAGGTTGAGCTTCTGAATTACTTCTTTGACTCCATCTTCACTGACAAATGCTCTGGTCATACCACCCAAGTCTTGGAAAGCAGACACAGGGACTGTGAGAATGAAGACCTTGGGCCTACTGTAGGAGAGGATCTGGTTCGAGACTATCTTAAGAACCTGAACATGCACAAGTCCATGGAACCTGATGAAATCCATCCACGGGTCCTGAAGGAGCTGGTGAATGAAGTTGCTAAGACACTGTTTATCATATTTTAAAAATCATAGCGGTCAGGTGAAGTTCCTGTTGACTGGAAAAAGGGAAATATAACCCCCATTTTCAAGAAGGGGAAAATGGATGACCCGGAGAATTACAGACCAGTCAGTCTCACCTCTGTGCCTGGTAAAATCTGGGAGCAGATTCTCCTGGAAGGAATGCTGGAGCACATGAAAAACAGCAAGGTACTTGGTGACAGCCATGCATGGCTTTACTAGGGGGAAATCCTGCCTGACCAATTTGGTGGCCTCCTATGATGGGGCTACGGAAATGATGGACAGGGGTGGACGTCATCTACCTGGACTTGTGCAAAGCGTTCGACACTGTCCCACACGACAATTTGATAGATGGACCACTCGGTGGATAAAGAACTGGCTGGATGGCAGCACTCAAAGAGTTGTGGTCAACGATTCAATGTCCAGCTGGAGACCAGTAACGAGTGGTGTCCCTCAGGGATCGGTGTTGGGATTGGTCTTGTTCAACATCTTTGAAGGTGACATGGACAGTGGGATTGAGTGTGCCCTCAGCAAGTTTGCCGATGACACCAAGCTGTGTTGTTCAGTTGATACGCTGGAGGGAATGAATGCCATCCAGAGGGACCTTGACATGCTTGTGAGGTGGGCTGATGCCAACCTCATGAAGTTTAACCATGTCAAGTGCAAGGTCCTACACCTGGGTCAGAGCAATCCCAGGCACAGCTACAGGTTGTTCAGAGAAGAGATTCAGAGCAGCTCTGAGGAGAAGGACTTGGGGGTTTTGGTTGATGAGAAAATTAACATGAGCCAGCTTCAGTGTGTGCTTACAGCCCAGAAAGCCAACCGTATCCTGGGCTGCATCACAGGAGCATGACCAGCAGGTCGAAGGAGGTGATCCTGCCCCTCTACTCTGCTCTCAGGAGACCTCACTTGGAGTATTGTGTGCAGTTCTGGTGTCTCAACATAAAAAGGACATGGAACTGTTGGAACAAGTCCAGAGGAGGGTCACGAGAATGATCAGGGGACTGGAGCACCTCCCATATGAAGACAGGCTGAGAAAGTTGGGGCTGTTCAGCCTGGAGTAGAGAAGGCTGCGTGGAGACCTCATAGCAGCCTTCCAGTATTCGAATGGGGACTACAGGGATGCTGGTGAGGGACTCTTCATTAGCAACTGCAGTGATAGGACAAGGGGTAATGGGTTGAAAATTAAACAGGGAAAATTCAGATTGGATATAAGGAGGAAGTTCTTTACTGTGAGAGTTGTGAGGCACTGGAATGGGTTGCCCATGGGGCTTGTGAATGTTCCATCCCTGGCAGTGTTCAAGGCCAGGTTGGACAGAGCCTTGGGTGACATGGTTTAGTGTGAGGTGTCCCTGCCCATGGCAGGGGGGTTGGAACTAGATGATCTTACAGTTGTTTCCAACCCTAACTATTCTATGATCCTACGATTCTATAAGAGGTTGTACTACAAGTACTAACAATGGTGGAGTGAATTTTATGATCCAGGAAGCTGCTTCTCTCTGTCTAATCTCATACTTGTGAGTAATCTATAAATTATGCTTTTCCTCTATGTCCATCAAATTTAGTCACGTGTGTGCATAGAAATACCTCCTTTCTGTTCAGCAAAGCACATAAGAATGTTATCTTTTGATTTTTGACTAAGTTATTAATTTCAAATGCTTTGCAGTAGAATTTATAGAGGTTTCAATGCCAGCATCTCTTGTGCACTGTATCTGTGCACACTAAATGTACACAAACATATTTCCTACATATTCTGAAAAAAAATATTGATGATGCTACTTAAATAACCTACCAACTTGTGAAATTATTGTGATGTTCTAAATGGTTGTTAGACAGATTTTTGTCAAAAACCTGAAGTTAAATATTTTTAAAACAATAAGAAATAGTGAATATGAGTTTTATCACAAAAAATACTATTAAAAATGTAGTAATCCTGTAAAGACAATTCAGTTGATCTTGCTGAACTTTTATGTTCAAGAGATAGGAATACTCTTCAACACCACTTTCTTTTGCGTGTCTTTGGGTCTAATTAGATAGTTGGTTTGGGTCCTTTTTCTCCTGAGGAAAACAATTTGAACTAATGTACATGAAACTCACAATGCTGCTAATGTGTTCTCAGAACCTGAAGCATGTATTGATAAAATGGAAATGCCCTGGGGAAAATTTATTTCACTTGCAATTTGTTTGGCTCCTGCCACAATTGGACAAAGGAGTTGAGTAGCTGCCAGAGAAAATGAGAAATTGAGCACTCAGTCACCACCCCTGCAATTCCAAAATTTTAATTGCATCGTTCACTGTGAGACTTTGGGGGGAAAAGTTCTGAAAATGGAACATGTCATGAGTATTATATTGCTGACAGAGTCTTTTTTTCTTACTCTAGATGTCTCAATCACTGCCAAAGAGTGCAACCCAGCTCCCAGAAGCATGCCTCTGGTAAGGACAGTTCCTGCATCAGTCTCTGGGGAAATGCAGGCAAATTATGTAGATGAATATTGTGACCATGTGGATCTTCAGGGAAAAAGTAGAACAATAACATTTTTCAGCTATGTTTGATTATTTAAATGAAGCTGAACCTTTCATGTGCACAAATTGCAATAGCAATGTCTTACTATCTCATTTGTAAGTATCTGAGAGCGATGTTGGGAGCCTGATTGACAGGGCAGCTAGTTAATTTTGTAGACACCCACTGTCATGAACAAAATTTGTGCCTAAATCTGCAGGTGCCTAAAACTTCCTCTACATCAGCTTTCCTCTGGGGAAGCTGCTGGTGTATTTTTATACCCACACAAGTCTTCACAGCACAGAGACACTAGGCAGATGATGAGGGCCTAAGCTCTGTCAAGTTTTGCAAAATATTCACCTACTTTACCTGGAAGTCCTGAGCCAACAGATGTGCTCAGGCATGAAATAATTAATAGTGCATTGGCCTGGAACAAGAAAACAGAAATGCACTTAAATCTATTGCTTTCAGTTCAGGATAATCACTTGGAAGTGCAAGAACTGACTTTCTGCCTCTGTGACAATTCATGTTCTAATCACTAAATCTGTGTTTTCCAAACTGGTGGGGAAGATCTGGTGGGTAGAGGCAAGAAGGGAAAAGACACAAATGAGGCAAACATATTATTTCCATTTGTGATGATGAAGGAGGGTTAGTTGGATTGTGTCTTTTCGCGATGGTGGAGTAAAACTAGCTGGCTTGCAATAGGCAAGTATGGAAGGTGTATAGTTCATCTGTGAGAGGTCAGCATTTTAAAGAAAGAAGGTACTCCACAGAAGTCATTGCTCCCTCTCTGCCTTTTTGGTGAGTCCTGTGTTCTGGTGAAGTGGAATAGCTCAGAAAAGCACGAGTGAGGAATTCCCCATGCAGGGATGCTGCTCAGCTGAGTTTGTAGCATTCTGCTCCCGCACTCATGGTGAGAAATCCCAGTGCTGAACTATTGACTATCAGCTCCTCTTGTGTTTGAAACAACTTGACAGGTTCCTGGCATCTGAAAAGAAGAGCTTAATATTGTGAATCTCCGAGAACATTAGGATACTAACAAGAATTACCCTCTCCTTCAGTGTATCTATCACACTGACAATCTAAATCCCTGTTCAAGAAATACTGAGCCCCCAAGTTGTTGAGCACGTAACTGTCCTCATGCCGAGGTGGCTAATTTGAATGGCCTGTATCTCACAATGTAGATCATCTAAAATTTAGGTCTCTTAAATCCCCAAGATTCTCCTATGAATTTATTCTTTTGTGGTATTTTAGGACTGACACTCTGCACACAGAATTTTAACAGATGCAAATCAAGTGCCACTGAGTATATTTTTAAAGCCAAATGAGTGTTCTTCAGAATAACTTTCATCCAAAGTTGGAGAAGTTCCACAGCAAACTGAGATGAAATTTAGTAAGTTGCAGCATGACAGACACTGAAGTGTCCTAGAATTTTACTAACATGACAGATGTGTTAAACCTCCCACAGGTTATTCTGTGTTTGCAATAGCTTAGCAAAGAGCCATTCCTATTAATGCTATGAAAAAAATCACATTTAGATTCAAAAGTGATTAAACACCATGAAAATTATTAAGTCAGACGCTCAGAGGCACTTGCATCAGCTATTGGTACTCAGTGCTGAAATGGTGAGGTAGAAAACTACTTCAATTTTGGGGTTCATTAAAAATAAGAAATGGAATTGGTCTTGCAAGGTCTTACAGGAAACTGTATTTTTCAAATAAACAATTCTTACCTCAAAAATTACCATTATGGTTATATTAAAACTTTATTACCCTTGCTGCTTTCCCATTATTGTCTTAAAACACTGATTTTCAAATAAATACAATGACAGACCTGCTTGAGAATGTTCCTTAGGTTTATAAAAGGAGCATGGAAAAATTCTGTTTAAAGTGAATAGCAAAGCAATAAACTGGTCTGTGAAGTAACCGCCTCTAAATGTCTCATGAAATGCTTCCTCTGTTTCTCTGATAGCTCAGATTTAAGGCATTTGGCAACAGACTCAACAACTTAGAGCTGTGCTCTAATCTGGACACAATATGTAGCCTTTATTTGCATTTTTCCCCCTGAAAGATGATATACAGTTGGCATGAAATCTCACAGGGAATTCATTTGTGTAAAGTGCTTATTCTGAAGTCAGATGTGTAAAGTCCTTATTCTCTGGTCATTCTCTCTTTGGCTTATTTTTTAATAAGAAATGGTGGAACTAAGATTTTAGCTGAAATATTTGAGTGTCAGTCCTACTTCTTACTCTTAGTTGGCTAAGACATTATGAGTGTCTATGGCAGCTGATAAAGAGACAGTGCCTGAGGCAAAGTGGCAAAGCACAGTGATTTACTTTTTTAATTGCTGGCATAGAACTGATTTTAGCTGTTGTATGTATTATGAATAGAAGGCCCTTTATTCTGCATGCTTCACACATGCAACTTAATGAATGCAGGACTCTGTAAAACCTGATTAACTGAATGATGTGTGATTTACCTTAGGGCAATAAATGAATGTTGTGGGCTCATTTGAGTGTGCTGAATTGTCATTCTACAATGCTTAAATACTCCTTTTGTAGGTGAAAGTGAAACAGTATGAATTATCATGTGGATTGATATTTTCTTTCACCACAGCTTTGTTATCTGCAGCAAAACTAACTGCTTTCCATTTGAGTACTGATAAGCAACAAAGGACAAAGTTTTGATGTAATTAGAATGTAAATAGGCTGTAATAAATTATTTCCTTGTTAGTTTGATTTAATCTATATTACACCTTTTTTTATAATTGCTTGCTTCTAATGCTTTGTTGTTGTGTTTCAAAATGATATGCAAAGTATATACAGGCAACAAAAATGAATATAATTTTAAAATGTACTTCCTGTTAAAAATGTAAGGCCTCTGTTGTTCCTCAGAAAGGTGGAAAAGCTTAATTTTTTTTCTTTGTGTTTTGTATATAAATACAGAGGAAGGAGTAACACAAATAACATATGAAACACAGCTGACAAAACTTGTGAAAATGGTATTTTTTTTTAATCTCACAGGATTGGGGATTTTTTTTATTGTTTTGGGTGAACATTGCAAAAGTAATTTTGTCAGCATGAGTTCTTCTCTGTCATAAAGTCACTTATTCTGTTAGTCTGTGTTTTACTCAGGAAATGTGATTATGGCCTGCATTACAAGTGTTTTCCCTCAAACTCATTTCAAACAGATTTTGGTTCTGGGGATGGCTAATGTATGGTTTTTCTTGTTTTACAGCTCTGCTGTTAGTGACATTGTGTATTGTTGTGAGTTTATAGGAAGTAAAGAAAAGGTAAGCCAGAAAGTAAAAAAGACCAAGAGCTCAGTGAGGTCAAATGTATCTTTCTTTTTTGTAGTTATTTACTCTAGCAGTCTTTTTTGTGGGGGGAGCAGTTGTGTAAATAACCTATAGAATTAACCATTCACCTGGATGCTCAATTTGACATCTGGGCCTGAGCAATCTGCTTCCCTGATGCAGCTCTGTTAGGATATTGGAAGAGTTAAATACACAAAATAAGAGAGGGGAGGAACTGCTGCTGTAACACTGAAAGTGGCAAAGAGGAAGAGAATGAAAAAGTAAAGCTTCTGTGTATTTGTTTGAGTATTGCCTCCTCCCAGCCCCCTTTTGTGATGATTGCTCCTCCACCTCACCGGATTCACTGAATGTGGCTGATTTAATGTGGGTGGTTGGCTCTGTAGTCAATCTGCATGGTGAAAGGGTAGAAAGACTTAAGAAATACCTGCAAGTACTCAGCTAACTAATGGAGAACTAAAAATAAGTCAGACAGAAAAAGAGTGCCTAATCCCTTGCCTAGGCAGTCTTTGCCTAGGAAAATTAGGTGATGTTGGAAGCTTTACCCTCCTGGGAGAATGGCAGTGCTATGGCAGCCACCCCTTTCTTGGCGGTGTTTCCACTAGGTAGGTAAGACTTTTTGGCTCGCAAAATCTATTCGCAAACTTTGTGCATACACAAATGAATTATTCCAGCCATAACATGGATGTAGCTGTTGGTACCCTGTTGTTCTTCAGCAGGGAGCAATTCTTGGGGATTTATCTTGTGGCTGAACAACCAAAGTTATTGTGGTTTTGTTGTACACCCTGAGAAGTAGGTTGTGGCTATTAACCAGTGAAATATCTTACTGGTTTAGTGCTGTACAGAAAAGATCCCTGACTGTTCTGAGCAGTAACAGAAGATCTTTGTTATGAAATCACAAGAAACCTCTTTCTGGCACCCAAGAATCTTGTGCTGCAACTGCTTTATATGCCAAATATGTCTCACATGTAAACATATTATAAATCATCCGTGTTTTATTAGAAAAGCACTACCAAGCTCTGACAAAGGGTACTCTCACTAGGTTCAGTTGTTTGTTCCCGTCTTAAAAGAGGAATGTTGAAGTCCGTTGTGTGATCAGGAATTCCTGGCAAACCCAACTCTTGGGAATGCTGGAGACATAACTGTTTCTCTCGGCTAATAAACACTGCAGGCTGTTATTAAACTAGTCCAGCCAGCATAAGAGCAAGAGCCTCAAACTTTGCACTAATTGCCAAAAAGGAAGAATAGATGCACTTCATGCAGAAGGGGTTGTACAGCAATTTCTCTTCAAGGTACACATACCTGTAGGGAGATGGGCTGTGCTCATAGAAGCCAGGAAAAAGGCTATACTTGGATTTGGTGGTTATGGAGTGACTCTCCTATCCCCTCAACAGTTCTGTACTGTAATAAAAATATTGGACTTCCTCGACACTGACACTGCTTTGGAGAATGTCTCTAAAGTAGCACCTAATCCTGAGCTGTCTGGAATTTAAATGTCTCCTGGAAATAGGTATTTAGCACTGAAGGAATGCAAAAGATCTTTGCCTGAAGTATTCTGGACTAATTTTTACTGGTGATCCTGATCTCAATGTCTTTTTCTTTACATATATATATATATATATATATACATAAACCCTTTTTTCCCCCCTCCCATCAATCTGAACAGTTTGCTCAAACTAGACGTATTAGAACTGCTGATAGATGCACACAGCTGTCAAAGGGATTGAAGTCAATGGAAGAGGAAGAAGCAATATGCTTAGTGTCACTGTATCCTTTAATCACAGTTAAGGGAAAATTTGGTTATATTTCACAAGTAAAGATCTAGGCTGATTCTGTTGAATCCAGATATGTCACATTCTTGAAATCAGTGGTGGTGCTGTGAATTTATGATTGAGGTGTCAGGAGAGAAGCCTGTCCCACATGATTTGAGAGAGCCTTTGGTTTTAAAAGAACAAAAGATATCAAGAAATACTGAGATCAGAAAGTGGGATTTATTTTTTTTTCCAGGTAAGACTGTACAGTGAATTCCAATGGATTGTTTCATAGTAAGGACCATTTTTAAGAGGTAGATATTGTATAAATCCCAACATACTCTCCTAAAAATCACTTAAGAGAAATAGGAGCCCTCCTTTTTCAGCGAGGGATGTGACTCTCTGGATTTAATGTATTTAGTAACTAAGATGAAAGACCAATTCCACTGCAAAACACAGGAAAAGCAAAGTTTTTTTTTTTTTTTTTACTGCAGTGTACAGTAGGTGCAGTCAGTTGTTGGAGCACAAAAATATCCTTTCCAAGGCAATCTTACTGTGTAGCTATAATGACTTCTTTTAAACTGGGGTTTTCCAGAGAACAGTTATTCTTTCAACAAAAAAGGAAAGATTTTAAACAAAGATTTTAAAAAATTGTTTTCATTTTGAATTAAAAATACATTAAAATAATTTTGAGCAAAAGATGTGTTAAAAAAGTCAGAAGGTACTTCCTAGTTTAAAGCATGGGATGCTGAGGTGGGAAATGGCCTCAAGGTCTTGTTCTGAAGCAGAAAAAGCAGCACATTACAATGCAGTTTTCTGTATGTGATGTAAAACTCTGGCAACAGATTTTTCTATTTTTTCATAAGGAAATTAATTCTGGATCTGATCAATAAAACTTTTGCAGATTTTATCTTGCACATGATGTATTTTGGCCAAGAGAAAAAAAAAATTAATAAATAATATTTTCCAACTGTTGTTGTTTTCAAAATATGTTAAGAAATGTTTTGCCTGAGTTAACAAGTTGTAATTGATAAATGCAGGTATCTAGCAGTTGAAGTCAAATCTTTAGGTTATAAAATAGTGAATATTTCCCTTTTGCCAAGCATCCTGTGTATAAGTCATGTATGAATAGAAAGCCATAAATGCCGGCTACTTCATCAACATGAAAATTAGAAATCTAAAAGTGCCTTGGGAAAACAGCAAAGCAGCATTTGAAAAAAAAAAACAAAAACAAACAAACAAAAAAAAAACCCTAGAAAACAAATACTTTTACTTCTGAAAGTATGAATAAAAAGCCTTTTAGATTGTCGTGGTTTAAACCAAGTCCGCACAGCTTGTTACTCACTCCCCCCCTTGCTCCCCCAACTACCGGAGAGTTAGGAAGGAGAATCCAAAGAATGTAGCCCCCACGGATTGAGATAAGCACAGTTTAATAACTAAGGCGTAACACAAATTACTACTGCTACTACTACTACAAATAATAATGATAAAGCCAATAACAAGTGAAGAGAATACAACACCTCACCAGCCACCGACCCATAACTCACCCCATCCTGCCCGACCGAGCACCGACCAATACCTCCTCCATCCCCCCAGCTCTCCAGCCCTTCTGGATCTCTCCTGGTTACCTCCCGGGTATGACGTGCTATGGTATGGAATACCTCATTGGCTAGCCTGGGTCAGGTGTCCTGTCTCTCCTTCCTCCCGGCCTCCCCTCCTCCCTGGCAGAGCATGAGCTCAGAAAAGGCCTTGGACAAACCAAACATTTGAGCAGTAACTCAAAACATACTTGCTATCAGCAACCTTTCCCAGCCCGAAAGTCAAAACGCAGCACTGCACCAGCTACCGAGAAGGAGAAAAAATGACTGCTACTGCTCAAACCAGGACATAGATCTACTGGACCAAATCACTGCCCATTGCCTTATGCTCCATGGAGCAGAGTTTACATAAGAACCCCCAAAAAATAAAGATGTCAAATTCCATTTTTCCAGAGGAAAAGGATGTTTTTGTGGGGTGTTTAAATTTTCACAGCCTGTCACTCGAATGATGCTATTGGCAAGCTTGGCCTGCTTTTCCAGTGCTAACAGAAGAGTGCCAGGTGGCAGCTAAGGATGGGAAAAAGCAAGAAGGAACTTAAAAAGACCACTAAAGAAGGTAACTAGAGAAGCCTGTGGCTGAAATTCTTCCATTATGCACATTATTTTCCATAGCACTTAAAACTATGATATTTCTTAGCGGATGGAAGAAAAGATCTTTCTAAAAACATAATAGAGAAAAATATGCATGCAACACATCCTCTAATTTGCACTTACTTTGCAGCTTGGCATGGATTTTCTGCAGGACAAGTGTATTCTTTACTGTCATGCTTTCAAATTTTGTTCTAAAAATGTTTTTACACATGGTTTAAGCTCCCACTGAAACTGGGAATCATGCAATTTTGAAATTATGAGATAGTCACAATGTGTGTTAGCAATTTCCTTAGCCATCTTCTTGCTTTATGATATGGTAACTGTAGTAACATGTCCTGTACAAGAATAAAATAGTAGGGTTATCAAGACACTGGTACAAAGGCAAAAGAGTTAACCATACCAGTTGTCACGTTCCCCTTGAGTAAGCAGACATGGGGAATACGCTGCTGCCTCTGCTTGGATGTGTAACATTTTGCTGGTTAAGTGAGGGATACTCCTAGTAGCATGTAACAGGACTGTCACACAACATCTCATTTCAGAGTATGGTAGTGGTAGTAGTATCCCAGGTCCAAATCAGCTCTTTGGACAGGGTATCTACATGCTTTCTCATGGTTGTGGCAAATGACATTGACAGCTGTGCCAATGTAAGGAGAAAATAAGTAAATACTAGACTGTTTAAACAATCTGAAATATATGCACATAAATGCCACATATTACTTTGAGGGTATCCATAGAGCTTCACTGTGCTTTTAAAATATATTTTTTCTTAACTTGGCTAAGAACATTTTATTGGCAAGACTGTTCAAGAGATACAGTGTTTTGACTGCATCTATGAATAGCCTAAGAGTCACTCCAGAAATGTTTGCACAAGCATCTTCAATGCCTCTTGCATGTTCAGAAGTTGCTTATTCAGAGAGGATAAGCATGATGGTGCAAAATATATAAACAAGAAGTACGGGCTTTTCTGAGTACATTGTGAAGAACCTATAGGTTGAAATCTTCTTACATGACTTTTATTTTAATACCTCAACAACTTCATTCAAGAAATGACCTGACAAAAGGTAATTTTAAAAAAGGTAGCATACACTATCTCCAAGATAGAAATTAGGGTCTAAAAGGTGTTGAAAAAGCTGTAGACAAAAGGCCTAAAATTAGCCGAAGACTGAATGTTGACGCTGCATAAATTCAGCTGAGAAATCAAGGGCATAAGTTAGGCATGGGAATGAATAATAGGTAGAGTATATATCAGATGAAGTTGTAGGTCTTCTATCTGTGGATGCCTTCAGGTCCAGAAAGGACTTTTTTTTCTCTCCCAAAGATATTTATTCACAAAGCACAAGCTTAGTAAAAGAGTTACTAGGTGAAGTTTTATATCTGGTATAATACAAATGGACAGGTTATGTGATCTAATGATCCATAGTCTTAAAATACATTAACGGAGAGATCCTAACATACTGAATGCATCTATTAGTTTTCCAAGAAACCTGTGGGAATGGAGCACCTAACATCCCCATAAAACTAAATCTAATTCAGTGTATTTTTCAGTCACTTCTGTCCAAATCCTCTGTCTCTTCTCACTATAAGTGCAGAATGAAAGACTCCTGAGGAAAACCAGAATAACATTCTGTGTATTTTAAACTTTCTGAAGTTCAGTGAATCTCTTTATGGACTCAAATCTAAATGTTTCTTAACAAAGGACCAGCAAAGTGAAATCTGGCAATGTTTCCTAACATACAGTGCAAATGCATTTGGTTTGTAAATATTGAAGCATCTTTTCTTCAGCTTTCAAACTAATCAAATCCTGACACTATTTACAGAAAAAGGGACTACTGGTTCCCTTCTTTCTTTTCCTTTTCTTTTTTCTTGAGATTTGACAATTTGGTGGCAATGCTGTAAAATCAAAACCTGTGAGTAACACAGTCTATCATTTCTCTACAGCTAGACAATATTTCTGCAACAATTCCTGTGAAGTGAGGGAGGAATGTTTTTCATGTGATCTCACCTGGCATGACTGGCGTCACTCTTTGTCACAACCACAACTGGGTGTTGTTTGATGAAAGCAAGTGCGAATTTAGAGCAACCAGAGTTTCTTTAGTAAATGGTTTAAATGTTCTGATTGAAAAAGAGTCTTATATGCTGGGATTTTAACCAAAAGTTCTGAAATTTTCCTCTATAATTATATCTTGAAATAATACTCTTGAAATAGCAATAATACTTTTGAAAGCTTTTGGCTTCCATCTCCTCAGGTGCTTAAACATCTGTTTTGTCCTGTGCTTAGGAACACCAGACCTTGACACCGTGGATGTTCTCGGAGCACATGAACTAGACTGGGCTCTACAAAAAAAAGAAGGCAGTGAGATTTACTACTGAATGAACATCATCTGCTACAAACGACATGGGCTTAGACACACACCACAAGGGCTTAACCTCTTAGTGTTGCATGTTTTGGAAAATACTTTGTTCCATAAAAGCCCAACTGCTGAGTATAAACCTCTTGCCTAAGAAGCAAGCCTTCAATTTTAACAGCTACCTGTTTAACCATTGTATATAGGTGAAGTAAATAACATAATTCCTAAAGCTTCTTGAAGAGTGCATCATAACCAGTAAAGAGAATTTCCCATGCCATTTTACTACAGACTTAAACAGTGATTCCCTAGTTAAAGACTGAGCAGGCTTCTCAGCACTCTGACTTTCACCTCATCTTTACTTGCCAGTTTCATTCTTTCTTGAGGTTCTTTCTTTGCTTCCCAACTACAAGTCAGAGTGAATAATCTTCATTATAGCCAGGAGCATGTCTTTGAAGACTGCACACCCTCTCCAGGCTGTAAGCACCTGAACTGAGGGTATTGTTCAGTTGTATTTTCCTCTCTATTGCCAGGACAAATCCCTGAGGCATTACAGCAAGACAAATTACATAGGGGCTGTGTAAAATTAGCAGATGAGGTTTCAGTGAGCAGATTTGTACTACCAAAAGTAGTATCAATGATTCAATTGACAGCACTGCTCCGTCACAAGTGCAACATGACATTGGGAACATTTTATTATTGGAGAGTTTTCTGTTTGTTAAAGGCTGATGCATCCTACTCCTGCATGGGAGCTCAAATCTCTGAAGGAATATTTTTCAGCCATAGTAGAGGGTGATGTCCTTCATGCATTCCATTGTGAATAATTACCTTCTGCTAATGTAAAATGCCTTCTGCTTTCATTCAGACATGATGCTTGCCACTTCTTCCCCTTTGTTACATGCTTCTGGAGAATCGCTCTTTGATTAACAAGTTGGAAGTGCTGTCTTTTGGTATCTCTAAAGTTTTTACCCCAATTTGTAAGGCTACTTTAGAAATATGAACTTTAATTACTACTAAATTAAAGAAAAAATATCACTGCATTTATACCAAAGATAGTCAATTAAAATAAATTAAAATAAAATAATAAAATAAAATACAAATTAAAATAAAAATAAATTAAAATAAAAATAAAGGAGTCTCCTTTCAGTTTTTCTCCTGATGTTATTGGGGCAGACTTGAAACAAATTAAATGATTCATGAGTTCATCCTCACTGGATATCAGTGGTTTTTCTGATGCAAAAAGGTTAATGAGCTGGAAAGTGGCTAATGAAAATATTCTAAATGCTAAGTCTGTTTCCAGCAGAAGTAACCTATGTGCTTGCAATTTCCCTTCAGAGCTGCTGCACTCCATGGTGTCAACAATTACTTAGGGGCTGATTAGCACATGGATTATCAACACAACAGACTGTATTGTAATGTATTGTAATACCCTTTCTAAGGTATTATTAGGACTTTCCAGAACATACATTTCCAGAAACTTTACATAAGAAAGATCTTCTGGGTGCTTAGGTGTTTCTCCTCTTATAAGTCCTCTTTACAGAAGAGCTGAGACAAATACAGGGACTTAAAGGGTAACACTATGATTTGGCCAACTAGGAATTAAATGGTTGAGAAAGCTTATTGCAGTTGGTCTGCCGCAGGTTGTTTAAACATCATCTGAATCCAAGACGATTCTTGCTACAGAGGTAGTTCCAGTACAGTCACAGGTGCTTTTTGGCCTTTTGTGAGAGATGGTGATGAGCACCAAAATGCTTAGACTGCAACTGCAGGCTGCTTCATGCAGTCCTGAGTTACCCTTCGATGCTTTGTTTCAACTGCTAAGATAATAATCTATATTGTTTTTCTGTGAATGGCAATTTCTTATAACATAACCTTAGTAATAATATTGCAATATGTGTGTCTGTTTTCAACATCAACATGTCATGCTATGAATGTGCAGGAAATAAGCAAATCACTGCTAGAAGAAATTTTGTGGATTGTTTTTTCTTCTCAGATTGACCAAAAAAATGAGAACATTTCAATGCTAAACAGTCTTAAATGAGATACAGTTTTGTGCATAAGTATATGAAAATCAGCAACAGATGACCAAGTACAGTTTGACTTTCATATTATATTGCTGTTGTATTACTATTTCTTGAGCACTGAAGTGTATAAGGCACCTCTGAAAAGAAAAGGACAAACTTATAATGAGTAATTATGCCATTTACGCCTTCCACTGGGTATAATGGCTGAAAATAACTGTTATGAAACACCTTTGAAGATTGTACTGTAAGTGTGAGTGTAAAGACGTGAGATTGAAAACCCTTGAAATGTAACTGACTGTTGCCTAGGCAATATGAAGGGCTTTTTCCATCTTTCTTATATAGCTTTGCCTACAGAATCTGTTTCTCCTCACAAAATTCCAGCCATGCCAGGATGAGAAAATGGCAGTGAAAAATAGATGTTCTCTCAAGACAGAGTGATCAGATACAAGTTTAGCTTTATAGGATAAATATTAGATATGAATCCAAGACCAGCTGTCTCAGACTGCACATTAAGATGCACACCTAGAGGGAATACGTTGCATGGGGAAATAGTACCTTATTATAAAACAGTGATGTCTGAGCCATTGTCAGGCAAGGACTGAAAGTCCTTGATCAATACTTTAATTCCATTAGCTCCAGAAGAGCCATCAGACACATTTTTGCTTTGCTGTTTTTTTTTTTTTTTCTCTCTCTGGCCTAAGTAGGGAGAAAGGTGTAACCTGAACCATGTTTTCCTCTTACACTGGCATTCCTGAAGCATGCTTAAAATTAGCTCAGAACCTGCAATATTAGTAACAGCTTTCTGTCACTAGCCCCTTGTAGAGGAATCCCAGGCCAACCTCGTGATTAAGACCTGGATACATATAAAATTCTTCTTAGTTTCCCGAGAAGTAAAGGCATTTAAACTGCCCAGAAATTATCTGTGGGCTATTCCAGCTGTGTTCCTCATCTCTTACCAGATCAGGACCAGCAGGAATCTTTAGGGAGCTCAGTTGCCCTTTAGCTTAAATACAATTTTACAAAATTTATCATCATCCTGCAGTAACAAACATTCTGTCTTCACATTAACATTGTTTTGCTTAAGTGCTCTACCATTAATAGTTCATCATAGTTGGAAGGTCTATGTCAGACTTTATATTAATTACTGACAAGGTCCATGCAGTGTGGGTGTAAAGTGCGAGGCGCACACAATGAACTCGGTCCTGTGAGCGTTTCAGGCAGCACTTGGTTCTGACGGTACTGATCATTAGCTGTAACTCTTGTTTGGAGCCTTGCAGGTATCTTCATTATTTAACACTTATTACTGCACTTGAGAAAATGTCTTCTGCTCATTTCAGGATGTTAATAATTCATTTCATGTGTCCTAACCCTTAAAGCATTCACTGCCTTTAAGAATCAGTTTCTGTACTCACATAGGAGTATGTGGGTTCACTGTTGACCCAGCTATTGAATATTTAGATCCAAAAGAAAAACAACAACAGAAAAAGCTTTATTTGTCAACTTCCTTTTCATCACTCCTTCCCTATCATACCTTATAAAAATTATCTGCGAGTGTTACAGGGCTCTCCTTTGATAGACACGATTTATAAAATAACAGCAATTAAACATTACCTGGAACATAGACAAATTCTTCAGTTTTTGTAATGTAAGCAATAGTGCAGGCAGTATGTAAAAAATACATAATTCAGTCATATCTGTTGTCATTGGATGTAAAGAAAAATAAGTAAGAACTGGATGTCATTGTCAGAAGACTGAAAAGAATCACAGCATGTCATCTGCATCTAAGTTCATATATTCCATATTTACAGTAGCTTCATGCATTGAGTTCTTACAAGAAGGCTAACTTTCAGCTAACTTGGCAGAATATATTTCTCTGCCATAACTGAAAAATGAAACAAAATTCGCAGTAATTTTATTTTGAAATCTGTATTCAGCTCCCTCCAAAAGTCTGCATCTTGGGATTAATAAATGAATAACATGTGAAAATTCTAATGTATATATTGTTCTATCTGTTAGTATCAAAATTTAAGATTCTCAGAGGATGGAAATACAAAATACTTTCTGATTGATTGAGAGACAGCTGTGAAGCAGAAAATATTTAAACCAATGACAAAATGAAGATCCCAAGACTAAAAGTGAAGTCTCGAGTGACCAAATTGTTGCTGATGTGAAATAAAATGACTTCTATGTGATGACACCTAAGCTCTTTTTTTATTTAACTAATTGCATCAAAAGTAAAACCACATTTACCTCATAATAATGTATTGAATTTTCCTTGTGTCAATATTTGGACAGAAAAGAAAAACAGTAATCAAGGACTCACTCCTGCAAAGTGCTAAGCACTCCGAGTCAGACAGTGAAAGCTTGTGATTTAACATCAGGAGTTGTCCCTCTGATTTTCATAATACAGAGCAGGACTGTGACATTCCTTTCAATTAAACATGTGCTTTACTGTTTGGATTATAGGAAGCAGCTCTAGGAATCAAACCCTAAATGCACAAACAGATTGGATTCATAAACCTGTATCCCTTTGACCCAATTTCAGTAATATTGATGTATAAATTTAAATTTCTCTGTGTGATTTTGTGTCAGAACCTTTTTTCTTAAATTTAATATATAGATTATTAATAAGGAAATATACGTTAAATAGTTAATGCCAGTTACCTAGGCTTGTATATAGCCTACATCAGTCCTGGGAATGGAACTCTGGTGTACATCTAATTTAGTTGGTTTCATACTGCTATTCACTGTGAGACTTTTAAGAGTATAAATTATGCCCTTGGAGAGATTAGACTGTTGCTGTGAATGCCTCAAGGGTTTGGCTTGAACAGACATCCTAAAAAACACAAACACGCAGCAAACAATAAACAAATTATGCAAATTAATGAGCAGCAATCGTGGTCTAGACTGTGTCCATTTATATTATGTTTGTCCTTGACTTTCAACATGGATTTCTAATTTGCCAACGAGACAGCTTTCAAAAGAGAGATCTTGTTTAGAAAATTCATGTTAATCATAGAGCATTGCCAGACTCCCAGATGTCTTGAAATGCACCTGTTTCTTTTGACCAATTGTACACTGAATTGCAGGTGCAGAGGTGTGTGTGTGTGTTTTGGGAGGATGCTTAGCCTTTGTGGTTAAGACTCTACACTTGTAATCAGGGTCAGGCATCCTATTTAACTAATGGAAGATGCAATACAGAATCAAACCTTACCTACTTTATTACATGAACCAAAATTCTTCCTTTTACATGTGTTTATTCTTTGCTTCATTACTGTAGGTGGAATTAGAAAATAATATAATGGAGTTTTCACAGAAATAATCAGTAAGGTATTTGTACACTACATACAGTCTTAGTCTTTTGTGCAAACAACTAATAAACCTATGAAGAATTAGTCATATAATGGTAGTACTTTTTTTCAGCTCTAATACAGCGAAAGTTAATAACTAGTTTTGTATCTGCATGTATCCTCTTTAAATATAGGCTGAGATGCAGATAAATTAGAACAAAAATATCTAAGTCAGCACAGCCTTTTAAAAGTGAGTGTGTAAAAAAAAAAACCTCAAAAAACAAGCCAGTGACTTGATTACAGGAGGAATCTTTGATAATATCTGCCTCAGTGATTTGCTCAGTGTTACTCTCAGCTGCGCTCCATTGTCATAAAATGCAGGAGTCTTTCCAGATTTTTCCCCTGGGAACTGAAGCAGGATTTCAGGGCACACCAGGAAGGGCATCTTAAGCACAACAGGTCCTTGCACACAAGGCCAGAGCTCTCATGCATGTGTCAGGGAACTTGAATTTTTTTTTTCAGTAAGTATTTCCAACAAAAGGAGAAGCTATGGGACCTTAAAAAATAAGGAAGGCTTACAGCCTCTGGAACTAAATGGAGTGGTAGAGCAAAGGCAGTCTTGCTGTTCCATCTGGATGAGATGATGCTGAAGGCTGAAATACCATTCTCATAGTCTTCTCTGAATCTCCCAGGTGTCTCTGGAGGAGCTCTCAAAGTCTCAGAGGGAAGTGTCAATGTGCGTGATGACACTCAGAAGTGCTATTGCCTGAGATCAGTTCTGTGACACTTCCCATATAAAAAATTCTGTCTTTGTCCTATCATATGGTAAAATAGCACAGAAAATGTCTCTGCACTGAGAAGGCTTCTTATCAGGAGAAGTGATTCCATCAAGAGGCTTGCAGGGAACAGAAAACTGGCATTACTTCCTGTGGATCTGTCAGTTTGTGGTGGATTGAAGAACCGAAAGGGGGAGTATGATGCCTAAAAATGTGTGTTGTTTCTCTGCCCTGTAGGTTTGATGAGGCAGGTGTATCAACGGGTCTTATTCACAGAGTAATAAGCTAAACTAACATTTTATGAAGATGTGAAATAGCTTTCAGCAACACTGAGCAGAGAACATGCACAGAACGTGGACTCAGTACGAAGAGCATATTTCTGAATCATTATTTGTCACTACAGATAACACAATGACAAAGTACTGGTTTTCTTTATAAGTGATATCTAATTCTTTCATTTAATATTTCCTCCCTAACGTATAGTTAGCTAAACATATGAATGCTATTTCTTGAAGTGTGAGTAATAAAGTCCTTAAAGATATATTCATTGCAAAGCATGGCTGCTACAGCATGAAAGTTTTATGAGCAGTATAGCACTGGGCACATTGCCCACATGAAACATCATCAAATGAGTAAAAGAGAGTACTCTAACAGGGTGTCGGCTTGCTCCTTAAGTTAGTGAATCATTAAATGGTTGAAACTTTGTCCTCTGCAGAACTTTACTTATTTTGATTACCACTAGAAGTATGCTGGTTTACTTGAGATTTAAGGAATGATAAAAATCAAACAAAATAAACACTTTCAAAATATGGGTTTAGGCAGCAGTAAGATCTGTTTCTAAAGTCTTGATTTGAACTGAATTTTAAATAGCTGTTGTTAATTGTTAATAGCTATGATTTATATTCTTCAGAAATCTGAAGAAAAAGTATTCTGCCTAATGCATCTGTTAAGCTGTCCAAGTTGGGTCAGAAATCTCTCATCAAACAAGGTCATCAAAACCTAAGTAATACATACTGTCCTCACACTTTTAAACTAAATTTAGACAAGATCTCTGTATGGAATATACCTCTTTTACTTGTTTGTTTTTCAAAAGCTGTCAATATTCCTACTAGAAAACAGCTTATGATATTTTCATTCCTTAAATATCTATATTTGGTGAAAACTGAGGTCTTTCTCTAGCAGAAGCTAAAATATCAATGCAGGGCAGAAGAAGTGGAACAAATGGGGCTGGGAGTGGCACAAACTGGTGCTTTAGACCTGGAAAGTGCAACATTGTTCTTAAAAGTCATTTGTTTAAGCTTTATAGCTAGATATGGGGCTACCAGACAGTCAGCTTGCTCGTAGTTGAATCTCTTCTAGTCTGAGTCTGGATATAGCAGAACAGGGTTGCCAAAATAAGTGATATGCCATGTGCTCCGCCATGATCTGATTATGAAGAGGCATTTCTACATTTCTGTCAGATTCTCTTTTCTCCTTTGCTACACTCTGCATAACCCAGAGGAAGCCTAGCTGGAAGACATTTGTAACACCCATTGACAGAAAGTTTGGCAACCACGCTTTACAACGAATACCATAACATCAGCCTGGCAATGTCATCACACTTTCTGCCTTTGTCTCTCAACTGATCTTCCACCTGCTGAAAACAGCAGGCTGATGTAATTTGTGAGGAAAAGCTTTTGCTTCTTGCATAGAAATCTATTGAATTTTTCGGGCTGTGCAACCAGTCCCATCGCAAAGTCATTCCCAGCTCTGGGTTTTACATGGTAAGCAAGGATGAGCTGCAGTGTCTTACACCTGCCTTCAGGTACTTTGTTTAGGAAAAAAAAAAACAACCCAAAGCTTAATAGTACTTTTCTCTGGCATTTTGATACACTCCTCTCATACACATCAGAGTAACGGTTATTAGTTCCCACTGAATGAACACTCTATTGTTACTTTGTCTTTTAAAAATGTTATAAATAAATAATTTTGTTTAAAACAGGGGTATTATTCTTAGAAACTCTTTCAGTCACCAAATTATGGTGTATAGATATTAAACCTTCTTTGTTTCATTTTAATTTTATGCAAATGCTTCTCTTCCCTGCACATGTAGTATAAAGTGACTGATGACAGTGGGAAACAATTTGAGAAAGAGTGAAATGGCAAAAACTTTCTTCCTTCCCCTCACCTCTCCACAGTCCTCTAAATATATTCAGCTTCATGTCATGTTAGGAAAAAACTTGAAAGACTTGAAGACAGTAAAGGGAAAGAGAGAAGAAGATGAGTAGCATACTCTTGCATTAGAAAAAGCTCTTTATATTTTTATGCCCTCTCATGCCAGGCCTACATCAAAAAGCTATCCACTCACTGGAGATGAGAATGATCTCTACCCCAACATATGAGCAGTTGCTGTAGAGTAATTGGAGTGGCTAAAAATCTAGGGCTGTGTGAATGTAGTAGCTAATCCCCAATAGTGTGGTACAAGCCATTGTGGTATTCAAGGTTGAACATCATCTGCTTAAATTAGCAGTTTATCAGAGTCCAAAAGGATGGAAACAGCTGTGGGGATAAAGGATGATGAATCACATGACACAGAGTAAATGTAGCTGTGATTAATGGGACATCACAAAACAACAAAAAAGAGAACCAACTGTGGAAAGAGATAACTACCACCACAAAGAGCAAATGATTGTCTAAGGTGATGTAATTAACTCCAAGCCTCCCCATGGCTTGGATAAATGATCCCAATGAGGTCTGCTATTGTGCACACAATAATGACAAGGCTGCAGATTCTTAGTCTAAACACTGCACTATTAAGCTTCATTTTTACTCATTGCAGGGAACTGATAGCATGTCAAAGTTGAAGATATTGTAATTTGTAATAGTACAATCACAATATACTGTTGTGACTCATTCAACTAACATTCCTTGTGAGAGGACAATTGGAAGAAAAGCTTAAACATAGCGCACCATGATTTATGGGATCTTTTCAATGTTTAAACTCAAGACTTACCCATTGACAACACTTTTTGTCACCACATGAAGTCAAAGCTGCTCCTCGAAAGTGTTTTGTTACAGGTGGTGTGATTAAAAGCTTTTTTTGTTTTTTACCTTTATTAGTTACATCCTGGGTGGACAAGAGGTATTTTTCTTGTTCTTTCCAAAGAACTGTTTTTGCCCTGGGAATCTTTCACTAGATTGCTTGCTCAAAGATACATTTATTCATAGTATATCATCTTCATCTATTTAGCAAGACAAAAGGTTTATTCATATCATTTGCCAGCAATTCCTGCCTCTCCTTTCTTCAACTTTAGAAATGAAGGTTTATAAACACCTGAAGGGAATTTGCTGACAACTTAAAATATTGGAGTATTCCTAAAAATTCAATACTTGAAAACTGAAAAGTGGAGCTAGAATTTTAATTTTCTCCACTGTCTGTGACACTTCAATGGTTATTCTAAGCTCTCCTGAAGACAAATAAGTTAAATAAGGCACTCGCTATAATTTGCTATCCTAGTGCAAAAGGGGGAAGTTCTAAATGGCCTGTGATTTTACCGTAAAATATATATTGGACTTGATTCATAGGAATCTTGCCTGATTCTGCTGTGGTGGCAGATTAAATTCACGTTGGCAGCTGAGCCTATTCACATCTGAGTACTGTAGCTTGGTCACTGAACTGTAGATGAAACCTGCCAAAATTTAAAAGCTTTCTTGATCAAAACTGAGAGAGTCTAAACCGCTTGATGGTTGTATACTTTCTGGATACATCAATTTCTCACCGCATTTTCCTCCTGACTTATTTCTCTTTTGTGTCTAATTGTGCTACTTGTGCTACTAACAGGGTGCTAGCTGTGTCCTGCACAAAAGTCTTCTAAAAGTCTGTTGACCTTGAAAAACGTAACTGATTAGTTTTATTATGATTCTATGATTTATTTTTCGGATTTCAAAATGTTATTTTTTTCTAAGTATTTTGCAGCTCTTACAAATCCGAGATGCACTTGGTGTAGGCTAAAAGATGATGCATAGGCATTTCTGCATTTTTTTTGAGAAACAGATTTGAAATAGCACTGTGGGCTACTGGTTACATACAGTATTTTGACCATTAAAGCAAACATTTTATTGCCTGCTGCAAGGCTTAAGGTTGTGATATTCTTGAGATACATCTGTCATGGTTCCATTTGTTTATAAAACATGTTGCACAACACAGCCCAATCTCTCGTCTGACCTACAGGTATTATAGTTGTATAAACAGAAGATGAAGAGTAATCACACTATGGAATCGAAGACGTGAACTGTTGTAGCTTTTAAAACAAGTCTTAGGGAAAAGAAGGTTTCATTCTTGCTGTTCATAAAATTCTTTCTCTTCTACACTTCATTGTCCATACACTGTAGTAGTATACTATTTGAACTGTAGCATACACAAGAAAATATTTTATTGTTAGCATAAGAAAGCTAATAGCTAGTACTGGGTTTAGAGCCACTGGCACATGTTTATTTTTATATCATATCATATATCACCTGTTCCAATGAAGCAGACATTTATAGAAATGAGGCTTGGATTTTACTGGTATTTAGGCATATTTGTGCAAGCCAGGATCAGAAATATCCCAATGCCTGGTTTGCAGAAGGAGAAAACTGAAAGTTCAGTGCTCAATCACAGTTTTAAAATTATTCATGTAAAAACAATGTCAGTATAAGAAATCATTGCATAATATTTAATTTAATATTATTTTCTCTAATATTTCATAGCATCATTGAATAGTTAGGGTTGGAAAGGACCTTAAGATCATCTAGTTCCAACCCTGCTGCCTTGGGCAGGGACACCTCACACTAAATTATATCATCCAAGGCTCTGTCCAGCCTGGCCTTGACACTGCCAGGAATGGGGCATTTTCCACTTTTTTGGGGCAACCTGTTTCAGTGCCTCATCACCTTCCCAGTAAAGAGCTCCTTCCATATATCTACCTAAACTTCCCCTGTTTAAGTGTGGAAATTCTTAAGTAAAATAGTTCTGATTTGTACATTATTTAAATTTTTGAACAAGCTAAACTTGACATAAACTCCAAGGTTTAAAAAGCTCTTAGGACTGTATCAGTGAAACTGCAGCCATCCACTGTGAGCTTGAGTTTGGTATCCAATGTTGAAAGGGAAGTGAGTGCTTACAAAGGCCATTGTTTAATTTTGCTTCTAGCTGCAGGATTCTCATTAGGAGAAAAATTCTTTACCAGTAAACAGTTTATTTGCACTAGTTTTTCACTTTAGTTTTGGTCCATTCTGTATTTTGCAAGCAAGACTGGCAACCTGATAGGAGTGCTCTTAATTTTCTCCTCTGAAGGAAACACATTGTGTATATTAGTTGCACAGAATGACCTCTGAACATGTTCTGCCTTCATGACCGCAGCACTACAAAGCTGCTTGTTTGTATTTGATCAAGTTAATAACAAGGTAAATGGGGAAATCTGCAGATCCTGTCTCTGTAGACAGACCTGTTTATTATCTTGGGGTTCATTCAATAAATAGAATTGGTGTGTGTATCACTCATAGTCCTTGTAAGACCAGCATCCCAAAATTCTCTTTCTCAACACGATGCAGTCAGTGCTCTATTGTCATTGCAATCCAGAAACATTTTAGGAAAGGAAGAAAATTGGTTGTGGACCACATCCATCTGTAGATGGTATTTCAGCATCCAACGAATTCTGCATAGGGTATCAGAGTTTTAAAAAGGGAGCCTAACCTTATGTTCATCAGCATGTGTGACAGACACATTTTTCTAAGTAGTTATAAGTGGAGATCTCACTTATGAAGCTTCATCCTGTTCCCTGAAGATAGCATACACTGCAGCCAGGGAGATTATGCAGAAGGTCATGCAGGAGGTCTGGGACACCTGTACTAGAGATAGGATGCAACAGCAGTACATTTGTCATCTGATTTAATCCCCAATCAGTTTTTCTGTAACTTAAACTGGCTGCTTATTTAGCAATTTCCGAGAGCAGTAGAACCTAATTAAAACTTTTTCTTTTATCTTCTTTCTTTTTTTTTTTGACATTAAGTAGGAAAACAATAGCAGCAGAACTTTGCATATTTGTTATTTTTCTTTTTTATTAGAACAAGGCAGTATTTATCTTTGATGAAAGGCACGACTCATTTGGATGTGTCTCAGCAAAAGTGTTCTTTTTTTCACCCTCGAAAAAGAATACTAACCTTTTAATTTTATTTAATCTAAATCCATTCAAAGTCTTCATGGTTTTAGCACTGGTATCACCTACAGTTTCACATGTGACTCACTAGCTTTTGCACCACAAATATTTCTTCTTAAAAAATGTCAAAGTTTGTTTTGTTTTGTTTTCCAAATAGACAATTGACTGCTTCTCACAACAGCATGCAGGGCTTATATGTCACATCTAATGAATGGTGTTGTTAATCCTTAACTGCATATTTATAGTTTAGTTTATGGTTAAAGGAAGGAAAAGAATTTGAAAGTACTTACAGGAAAGACAATAGCTTTCCTTAGGGATTGAATGTTGCCAACATTAAAGTCTGTTACAGAAATGGATTGTAGGTAAAAAGAGCTACCATGCAGAGGGTTTAGTCTATATATTAACAAGTTGTTCTTGGTTTAGTTATTACTAAATAAGCTATTGCCATCTTCATTGCGTGACTAGTCTTATTTGAGAGGAAAAATGATTTGTTCCTGTTTAGTTTAAACCATTTTGGAAATTTATTTCACTTGCTCTAAAATACAAACATAAACAGCAAAATTGTTCAGCTATCGTTATTCAGATTAAATCAGGGTGTTATATTAAATTATCTTTCAAATACAGAAATATGTATTGACTACATATATTGCAGAAAAAAGTAAATAAATTGAATGAAAAAAAACAAACAAAACTTAAGAAATAAAACCCTTCAGCTTCCCCTTTTTGTACTGGCTTTAAAAATCACTACAGAGCTGAAATTCCTTCATCCATGTCTTTTGCAGGTCATGCCTTGTGCCTTAGCACACCACATGCTTTAAGACTCCCATCTGAAACTGAGTTATATATTTTCAGTTTCTCACATGTTCTTCTACAGTTAGAGTTTCCAAGTCTCTAAACTGAATGATGGTAATACTATCATTTGAGGTGGGATAACACATCTCAGGGCTTATGTTCAAAGCCGCTGTGTTGGGTGAAAATCACTTCTCTGTATTCCTGCTTTGACAATATGTTTTCAGTGGTTCTACAAGGCTGTGCTACAGAGGAGAGGAGCTAACAGTGGGTGCCAAGCAAAGCAAGCAGTAATTTTACTTTTCTGAAATTGATGGTCATTTATGATATATCCAAGAATTGGGTTTAGATTTTCATCACTTGGCTGCATTCTAGACTCTTCTTAGAATTTAGAGGTTAAATTTTGTGGAAAAAAAATGTTTTTAATGTAACAATTACTAACTTAATTCTAGTTCCCACAAATACAAATTCCTAATAGAGAATGTCCTTAGTAGGCAGCATAGACTTAGTTTACCAAGATCGTCTTTAGTACTTGTATTTAAAGTTGTCTAGTTAAAAGAAAGTACAAAGCACTTGTGCATTTTCTCCACTAGGATTTTACATCAAGTTAGCCACCCTGGTATACAAAAAACATTTCTGCAGCAGTAACCCAAGCCCAGAGGATGTTTTTTTTTCTATCCATATACTTTGTCCTCACTCAAGTTTTTCAAAGAATAGTGATTCCATCTCAATAACATGCAGTGCGTTTAGCAGGTAAGTGGTGTGCTGGAACAGGGGAGTTAAGGATCTGTATGTGATAAAGCCTCTGGGACTGGCTTTGTAAGTGTGATTGAACAAGTTATTCTCCACCCTCTTTTCCCCTCACATTTTATGTTTTTGTTTGGTATGCCTCAGATACTTCATCTTTTTGCTGGGACTTGACAGCATAGTCTTCTGTTGTACCATGCTTTCAGAGCAGCTCCTGAGTAGGACTGTAAAAAAAAGGCTATTATTACTTCTTAGAGGAGATATAGACTTTGAAGCTTAAGTTCAAAGCTTCTCTATTGAGGTGAAAAAGCACTTTCTATGCGTTGCCTCCCTTTTTTCTTCTGAAAAGGCAGTTTCAGCAACAGGATGTAGAGTAACTAAAAAGGTTAAGGCATATATTCTCTTGACCAGCAATGTGTAGTAAAAAGGATTTAACCTAATTCCTAATTAAGTGGTTTTATGAACAATCAGCAAAGCATTACAATTAATCATTATAAGAAGCAGAAAGCTAGTAGTTCAGCCAAATGTTTTGGTACTTGAGGTAAGCATGTCATAAATAATTTCAACAATGCGCGGTAAAAAAAGTTACCATCTAACTCCTAGAAAAACAAAGCAGAATAATGTCAGGGGAATAATCAATCTGAAGTTTTAAAGAAGGAGGTGGGGTCTTGCTCTTCATGCTGAGATTGTTTTCTTTAATTACCTTCACCAGATACTGTAGAGGCAGGACGTTCCCACCTTTACCTGATCAAACATACTGTTAAATACTTATGACTCATATGTTGTATGTGTTGCTTTTTTGCTTTTTATTTCTTGTTCCAAATTTGGTGAGATAGTCTAGCCTGAAGAAAACAGGATGTTGGTCAGATCTGGACAGATTTTACAAGAAATTGCTGCTCCCTAAAATAAAATGAAGTAAATCATTATGTGCTAAACCAGGAAACACTAAATGGCAGTAGTTCCATTTATGAACAAGATCTCTCCTGAACAGATTGTTCCCCTTTCCTCTACCACTGTCCTCAGAGAACAAGTTATATAATATTGTGTTCCTATGTTTGTTAATGTTCCCTTATATTGATACTGATGACTTTTCTTTTCAGAACAATGTAAGGAAAAAACTGCTTTCACTGACAAATTAGACATGAGACTCATGTTAAGGGTCAGCAGCAATGAAGAGAACAGTGAAAGTTTTTAAGGTGGACACAAATTACTATAGTTTGGTCACACAGCTGAAACCACACATTCAAATTCACAGTGTCTACCTCTACCTTCTCACAGTTGCCATATGCTAGTGTCTATTCTCTATTCTTCATATGTGAAAATAAATTCAGGAATACTGTTAGTTTAAAATACTGCATGTTTTTGTTTCTATATTTACTCTCACATGGGCTTGGTGTGCATCAAAATCACAATTTTTCTTCACTGCTCATAGTTAATTTTTTTTATCTCTGGTCATTCAGAGCAAATATAAAGTTGTTTTAGTTTATTTCAGATGTCAGGCACTCCTAGAAGCTGAAATTCCTCTCATGTGAAAATGTCTGGGAACATCTTAGGCACTGAAAGCTTAGGAAGGCACTTTTTGTAAGAGTTGCTGTGTCAGCTCTCTGTTGCCTGTTTGACAAATCTCTTGTGCAAGGATGTTCTCAAAAGGCTGGTTAAGCTAGTTTACAGCTGTTTTGTGCCACTGGAGAGTGCCTAAGGATTTCTGAGATTAGCTCAAAGTGAACTTGATCATAAAGCAATGCAATGCTCTTCTCCGTGTCCTGTGTTCCATCCCATGTGTCCCCTCCACCCTCAAGTTTCAAAGCATGTTAATGAAGATTGAACATATTTGTAAAAGCAAACCAATATTTCACTAATATATAGGTATACAAAGAAAGCTCTGAATGCTTTTTAACACCTAAAACTGAGAAAATAAACATTAATCCATGACCAGAGCTTAAATACCCAATAAGTTGCAATGCAGAACTGCATTGCAATTCGTAATGTCATCTGCTTTGCTCACTGACTTCAAACAAATGACTGCACAGCCTAAAAATGTGATATTACAGTACTTAAGTAAAGTTGAAAGCTCATCAGGATGAGTTTGTCTTTTCTTCTGCCTTAAAATGTGGGCACTAAAAGCAGTGCAAAAATTGTCCTGTGTAACTGCAGCCATAGCCTAATATTTGTTTGATCATCCTTCCAGTGTTTTTCCACCCTAACATTTTTCTCCCTGATATTTAACCTCAGTCATCTTTCCTGTTAATTAAGCTGGCTTAATACACAGGGAATAAGACAAAATGATCTTTCACAAGTGGTCCCCATACAGAGACCTCCTTTTTGTCAATTACAGCCTGATGTTGAGAATAACTTTCTGCATTGGTGAATTTTTATAATCTGTCTTACAGTCATGGCTGAGACAAGCAATGATTGACAATTTAAACATGAGTGAAGCAAAGTAATAGAAACAAATGTGTATAGATATAATTGTGTTTTAAAAGGAAAGACAAATCTGGAGAAGCTTTGTATCCTTGCATAGGTTGTGAGGCTGTTCTTGTACAACAGAAACAGCTCTTCCAAAGTTGTGGTTTGTAGCCTGTCCCAGTGTCCTGCATATGCTGTCACACTTCATCACAGAAAATTAGTGCTATCTTGGACAGTATATTAAAAGAAAGTGATGTTCCGAGTGTTCCTTTTATGAGGCAAATTGATATCCTTGGTAGTCCTCCAACTCATCAAAATATCTGCTGAATCAGGACTCAACACATATACACAGGACCTGAAAAATTACTTTGGCACTTTATTAATGTTATAAATAATAGAAACATGGAATAATTTAATTGTCACTAACTGCTGAACTATAAAATTAAATCCTTAGAATCTCTGTTGGTCTTTAAGACCTGGAGGACACATGTTGCCCATGGGGCAAGTATGCAAACAAAGTATTGTGCCAGGCTGGGGTATGACTCCGGTTAATGAGACTGGGTATCGAGATACATGTTTGTATTGCCTACATAGTGGAAGTTATAATAGTTATTGTGTGATTACTGCACTCACATAAGATACATTATGCTTTAAGTCACCTTCTGCCACTGGGATATAAAGTGGTTTGGGATGGATATCTCAGTTGCACAAAGTAATGCAGCACTGGTTATTTGATTTCAGGTAACCAGTGTTCTTCACACGTGGAAAGGCATTTGAATTTTTCACTGGAAGAAATGTATTCCAGGAGATGCAGCATTTTGTAGTGTTCAGAAGTGGTGGGTGGCTTAAGACTCAGACAGGGTCTTACTCTACCTAGGTTGCAGCTAGCTGCCCTGTTCATGATATAGTCAATCAGCTTGGGCATCAAAGGAGGAAGAATTGCACAATTATTTAGAACAAATGAGACAGATGCCTGCAATGGAGTCGAATGGGCAGCTGAGGCATGCCATGTCTTCAGTGCCCCAGCTAAATCTTTCTGAACTTCTGTTCTGATTTTTAGCAATCATATGAACTATTTCCCTTATAGAGCTAGCCTGAGATTTCCAGCATTTCATTTACTCCTGTTCCTGAAAATGAATGAGACAGGTTTGTCATGCATTGCCCAGCTCTGTCACAGCATCAGCTTCATGGATTTCAGGGGAATTACATTAGGTTAGGATCAGAGCAATGAAGAGAGTGAGTGAGGCCTAGCAAGGGGATCACAGCTAGCAACATGCAGCCTACCACTTTTGATTCTGGTAGGCATGGTGACATTTATGTCAGTGTGCTGCATTTGAACTACATGTGGGATCATATTAAGAGGTTTACACTTCTTTTAGATGTTAGAATATAATAGAAAATCACAGACTGCAGAAAACTAGCATGGAATCTCAGATTTTCACAACTTCATTGCTGTAGAAAAAATGCCCGTTTTAAATAAAAGGATGTTTATCTTAAATGATAACCAGATGGCTATTAATTTTTTGTACACTTAGCAGTGGCTAAAATGTTATTCTATCTGAGTGCAGCTTGGTCACTGAATCTCACCTAAATCTGTCCTCTGTTTATATCATCCACACACTCTTGAGACATCCACAGACACATGCAGACAAGTATTCTGTTTACCTGTTCATTTCACAAACAAGTCCATTTATTTGTTATGAACATCAACATACTTATTCCTCTGAAGAGTTAAAATCCCTCATGCATTTTCTTCTGTATGTTTTTCTCTTAAAAATATCCCCCTTGTGTTTTTTGAAACACTTCCACACTGTGTGAAGTAATTCATGATTGATGGAGTTGTGAAGTTGCTTTCAATTATTACATTCAATAAATAGTAAGTTTTTACTGTTCTAAAGTGTTTTTATGGCTGCTTGTACACAACACTGAAAGGACAATTGAGAAGCAGTGGAATTCTGCAGTAAACATTGTCACTTCAGGAGTCTCATTTTAACAAAGTCTGAAGTAGGTACCCTGTAATGCTCACATATACATTTTTTCAGTGTCTTGAACATCAACCTCTGGAAAAAGAAAAGACTCAAATGTAAAGGACTAGTTAATAATTACTGTACTTCAATTAGTCTGTAAAGTTCATAAACAAACATTTAACAGTACAATGAGTGTTTAACTGAACAGTGGATTTCCTTGAACACAGAATATACCAAAAAGAGCAAACTAAAAAGGCTCAGTTTGGGTAAGAAGTCTTAGCATCTGAGGGTTGTGATTCAGTGAACTGAATAGGACTCTCTTGTTTTACAGCAGCTGAAATGTTGGTGAATTTCTTTTGCATTTTGTTGTTCAAAAATAGTTTCAGCACTTGTACAAAACATTGCTTGCTAAACAACATTTAATTTTCATCTTTCTTAACTTAAAGGTCAACTGGCACATGCCATTGATTTTTTTTTCAGGTACTGTAATTAAATAAGTTCAACAAATAAATTTATTATAGATGATGCATTGAATGCTTGCAGTAGCACACAAGAGTTTAATTTTGACTGCAATCAATAGGCCTCCATATTTCCAAAACAATGCACAGCTAAAATAGCTTTGATACATACAGAGTGGGACTCATGGTCACTGACATTTTCAGTCAATAACATTTTTAAAAAACAACAAATATGTTTTAAATCAACTACAAATTCACTGTTCTTCTTGTATAAAGGTAACTACTTCAGAATCAAAAAACATTCAGGGAAACAAACACTCCTCCCTCACCCCCATGACAAAAAATAATCTGTAATAATGTTTATTTCTTGTGGAAGATGTAATAATCACTGGTGTAGAGCAGTAAATTATGGTGGCCAAGGTGCCTTACGGTGATAGCATGAAAGCACTCTGATCATTTCCTTCCTGTTTTTCTCCAGCTACATAGGATTTTTTCCCTAACAACAAAAGTTATTCAATGGTTAGTTGACTGAGTAAATTTTAGAAACTTTTCCTTGGAAAATAACATATATCTATGAATTATTGTCTACTCAAAAGAAGTTGCTATACTATGGGTATTTTAGCTTCTTTTTTGATTTTTCTACTGTAAAGCTGCAAAACAGAGCTGTCTTTTTTGTAGAAATCAGTTTAAAGGGGAAAGGTGAGCAACTTCTGAATATACCATTGAAAGCATTTGGGGATTTTTTGAAGTTTAATCTAACTTCAAAGTTGGTTCTGCTTCAAATAAAAGGTTGGCCCAAATGATCTCCAGATCTTAATTCCAGCCTAAATTACTTTATGATTCAGAATTTTGTTAGTCAGCTGAAGGTCTCAAAGACTCTATAGTAAAGGTGATATCAATGAGAGACAAGGAGTACAATATTTAAAAGTTAATCTTACCTCTCCAGATATTCTTTAAAAAATGGAAGCTGCCTCTTTTGTTGCCCTTATGCATAAAAAAGGGATATAATCCCAAATCCCCCTGGCTCTAGTATAACAGAAATAGGAATATTAGTTTCAATTCAATAAAACTACTGGAAAGCTCCTGTTCTGCTTTATTAGTATGGACTGTCCTTACCATATAAGTTTTAATATAGGAAATATCAACAATTTCCACTGTTTGCTAATCTCCTGGGGAACACTACGGAAGGGTTTCTTCCAGATCTCATCACTTACTGCAAGTTTTGCAACTTCAAATATGAAATATTATTTGTCATAAATTGACAGCTCTTGTTCCACCCTAATCCCACAAGGCTTTTCTAAAGAAAAAGGAAATGTAACAATCAAATTGTGTGATAGGAAATGACAGGTTGATTTGTAGCATTTAAAAGACGTCTGCTATTATTATTAGACAATTTGATAGAGTGGAGAAATGTAATTCTTCTACAAACACTTTAGTGCAATTTTAGTAACTGAGTTGTATTTTACTTACATTTTATTCATTGGAAATTTTGTCCCTGCTTCCAGAAAAATAGCAAATCTCTTATATCAGAACATTTTTATAGCCCTTACTTACAGCTCTCCAAATTTTCACTCTTGTGTTGCCATTCAGGCAAACATGTGGGGAAGCCCTGGTTTAGATTAGATATTAAATTGTGTGTACTTAGTTACTGTCCTTTTAAATTATAGAGTCATAAAACTGTAGAATAGCTAGGGTTGGAAGATGCCTGCATCCCACCTCATTCAGTTCCATCTGTCATAATTTAACGTCTCTCCCATTATGAGGTATCTGGTCTCCTGTGTACGGATGAGCAGCTGAAAAGTGAGTTGTTTTGTCACATTCTGCAGATTACTGAGTGAAGACTTTCTAATTTGAATACCCCTTCAGTTTTTGGTACTCAGTGACAATAGGTGGCATAGGAACAACTGAATTTCCATGGCTTGGGGAACTGACCTGCTACCACTATAGGATAAGACACATCAAAAAAGATATGGTCCATGCAACACCCTTCTAAATGCCTTCTCTAAAAAGCTTAAACAGAATCTATTTAAAATCTATCATAAGTTACATGTGGTGTGTGAGTCAATCCAAGCCATCCACAGCAGTGATGGATGCCACCTCCACTTCACTAGAGGCAATAAGGAAAACAGGGAAGAAGGAACCATGTGGCATTCCGTGTTGTGCATCTCTTACCTCAAAGATTAGAGTTATTAATAAATAATAAAACTAATTCACCATTGTGGATGTCTCTTTTCACTGTATTTGAAATCTGATGATTTTTATGGTTTACTCCCAATTATTTAATTGATTTCATTATAATTACATTGGATTAATCTTGAATGCAGTTGCCATTAAAATATATTTGTTTTGCTCTCATTGATGAAGTACAGACAACTTAATGGTGAGTAAGGGACACCAAGTGGCACTCAACTGGTCCCTCAGTTTTTTCTGCTGTTCTGACTCTGCCTTACTCTACCCCTTTTGGAATAAAATTAACTGAATAAAAGCCACGTGAACAGTAAACTCTCAGGCTTCAATCTCACTTTAAAAAAAAACAAGCACAAATGCCAAAAGATCTGAAAAATAGAGGGAATAACCTTTTAGCCATTTTTAATCCAATAGAGGACTTTGGATCACTGCATAACTAAAACAGTGAAGGATGACTGAAGTTTCATTTTCCAAATCAATCTTTTTCCTTTATAGGTTAAAAAAGACAATATCTAGTCTCGTTGATAAATGACTAAATATTGTCCAGAACTTATAACATTTCCCAATGTTCAATTTATCTTCTTGTACTGAATGTATTTAATAGACAGCAAAAGAGAAAGAATCAAGACCAGGGAACAGAAATATATAACATGTTATTATTCGAAGAAAGGGCACATTCCTGCAAAATGCAACATTCCACTGAAAGTAACATGATACAATATTTTCACGACATGAGAAACAGCAATCAAAAGACCATTGTGCAATAAGATTTTTCCATATTGCTACAAATGAATTCCATATTTACATAGTGAATACGTGTCAATTATCAGTCTGTAGAAACTGTTACCAATTCCTACACAAAACCAATGAAGAGCTGAGGCCCCAGATGCATGTATAATGTATATGCACATTATCCCTTGGTTTAGGAACTAGAGAGACAACACACCATGCAAAAGAAACCTCATAAGAAAGGGAATCTTTCATCAGCAGACCAACTCTTGCCAGCATCTGGCTTAGATGTCATAAACTACCTCTTCTATTTGGCTGTACAGAATGTCTGGGAACCCTGAGAGTAGGTGGCTTGAATTTCTCATTAATCTGTTGTACACAGAACAACAGTAAGAGCTAAGCCATAGCTAGCTGAGTGTGGCTCTTCATCTCTTCCTGCCATCCACAGACAGCCTTCAGGAAAGCTGGGAACTGCATTTGCTTCTGCATTTACTTCTCTTCCACACTAATTAAATTTCTTGGTTGTAAGGCAAATGTCTTGCAAAACCCAGAAAACTTACGTGAGATACTTACCAACTGTGTAGTACATATTTTCAATAAATAAGGGAAGTTTTTCTGCAAAGTTTGACAACAAAAAAAATGCTTCATTATTCAACAACTGTGGCTGTAAACTCAGCAGTCATTTTATTATAACATATAGTTCTCTAAGCTATTAATATGAGTGATGCAATCACAGTGAAGGTAAATGATTAGACATGAAATGTGAGAAACAGCTTGACAATAGCTCCAGTTTGAAGATGACCACAAAGATATTTTGCAACTTTTTTGTTTCTTTTTTTTGTGTTTGTTTGTGGGTTTGTTTTTTTTTATGCTATTTTTATATATATATCATGGAAATGGGCCTTGTTTGAAAAAAACCACAATAAAATGTGCTTATTCCTGGCCAGAGGTGTGCATATGTGTTGTAGCACTTTCAGTTCTGATCCCTGAGACCTCTGGGCATTTTAATCTGATCTCTATAGCTAATAGCAGAAAATGTGAAGCCTGTGTGACATGTATATGTGCTCTGTGAATTAAATTATTTTCGGAGCTGATTTTTCTAGAACGAAAAATAACACAAATGAATGTGTGGGAACATCTGTAAAGAATGAGCAGAAGAAAAGTTGGGCTGACATAAGAATTCCTATATTTTTTTCTACCCTGGGTCACAAGCTGAACATCATATATTATTCTTCTCTTCTGAAATTTCCAAGTTTCCACTGCAGCAACACAATCCAATTATATTATGTTGTGAACACTGCAGCAGAGAGTGTTGTGAAGAATGAAGTCTTAGGATAAAAGATTTCAATGAAGGCTCTAATTTGTGGGGTATGGACATAATAATCCTGTTTTAAACTCTGTAACTCCCTGTCAGCTGGGAGACAAGACTATTTGTGAGAAACAACATTTAAATGGATAAAACTGAATTTCCCTCTCATTTCTGTTCCTCTGCTGATAACTCAGTTGGGCCACAGTGCAGCTGCTACTGCATTACCCACTTAAATGGAAGAGGAGAATTCCCCTTACTGAGGTAATTAGTGCAGCAAGTAAAGGAAGACTGCAAAGCAGAAATCAGACTGGATGATCATAGTATTACTCCTAATCCTCCTGGGTCTGAATTTAGGATCATTTCAAGATGGTAAAATACACCCCTAGCTCTTCAGGGGCAGAGCATAGCCAAAGCATTCAAACATGCAAAATGAAACTGTTCTGCATTTTTGCATCTAGAGAGAAAGACTTCTAAAGTCTAGAAAGAAGTGATACAAAATTAACTGTAATTTCATAATAGTCCATAGAGTCAGAAAAAGCAGAATGATGGAGAACTATACAAGTAGCACTATAATTTCAGCTAATGTTTCCACCCAAAAGTGCCATTTTCAGAGCTAAACCACCAGCCACCCAAGAAACATGAAATTGCTCTTGCACAAGAATATTCTTCAACTCAGAATAAAGCACAACAAGCTACCTAATTATATTCAGATCAGGCAGTCTGAAAAGATTTTACGCATAGGATAAATATTGAAATGTAGTTACTCTGATACCCCACAACTGTAATTATAATCTAAATAAGCAAATAATAAAATAAAGCAGAGGAACAGATGGATAGCTCTGTACAAAAGCAATTTCAGATACTGTAACGTGACAACGATGATGAGCTCATAGCACTTAAACAGGTTTTGCCAAATATTTGCCAAAACCTGTTGGGTACCCAGAGCATATGTTTGAAATAACAATCAGGAATCGTAATTTTTATCTAGAAGGCACAGCACTGTGACACATAGATCACCGCATGCTTGATTAGGGTAAATCTTTACTAGGTCTTTAAGTAGTTCAAACCCAAGAAACTAAGGAACACGAAATTCATAACCTATTGTCATATTGCTTTTCTTCAGCCAGATGTGTCTATGGCAGATTTTAACACACATGACAACAAAATATATGCTGAAATCAATCAGCTAAAAGCTTCTGAACTTCATAGGAGACATTTCTTTGGTGTTAGTGGCAATTGTATGGATGAGTAGAGACATAGGCATAAGGACACAGAGAAAGCTATAGAATGGCAAATATTAGACAAAATATATCCAACTGCTTATGAAAAAATATTCTCATGTCATGACATGTAATTTTTTAATTGTAACATTGTTCACAAGCTCTATCTCAAAATAGCATCCCTTTTATTCTGTTTTCTTTTTGTACAATCCGGCAAAAAGATCTCCTGCTCATGAACTATGGGGTACCCTAGCATGCCTATCTATGAAATCTGAACATTGTAAAGGGAGTTGCCTGTTGGTAGATATTTCTAAGTGCTCCAGAGGAGGATGTGTCTTAAATTCACTTCTCTTCAAGGCAATTGCCCACATTATTATTAACCCAATATGACTTTTCTTAACATAGGTTATTTAGTTTGCAGATTGCTTATAAGGGATACACTTTGGCTGTTTTCCATAGCCAGCTCACTGTTTATATTATGTGATATTCCTTTAAATCACTTGTTACATAATTAAAAAAAAAATAAGACTTTGCAAATGATAACAGTAACAAAATGTATAAATCTACCTTTACTTAGGGTGAGCTAGTCCTTGGTTTAGGAATGTTGTCTGAATGCAGAGTAGAACAAAAGCCCTTCCAGTTCTCTCCAGCTCTTCCTATAAAGCACCCTATACAGCACACAAAGAAAGACAGGTACCTCCACATGACCATCCCCTGGACTTCAACAGAGTAAGAAGTTTTCTCACATCAGGCAATTCAAAGTGCTCCAAAGGAGTACATACCTAAAACCTCACCAACTTTTCAAGGTAGCCAGCTGCCTTAGAAAACCTCAAATGAATAAGCAAACTTCACTTGTTATGGCAGTGCCCACAGTTTCCATGATGTAGAGAAGAATGTAATGATTAAAGCATTTATTTGCACAAGAATCAGGACACTTGAATCCTGTTCCTCTCTCACTTAATATACTGCCTAGAAGTGCTCATACAGACAACCATCATTCAAACCTTCCAAAACCAAATGAGTTAATTCATTCTAGAAAAAAGAAAACAACAAAAAAAATGGGGCAAAACCAAGTAAACAGCTATTTAAAGGCATGCTTAAGGACACTACTTTTTTCAGTAATTGCTCTTGATATAGGTATGCTGCAATCTGCAGTGTTATGTAGAGAGATCTGAGCTAGCTGTAAACATGCTGTTCTATCACCAACAGTCTAGTCACAATAGCATAGAGCTCTTGGCACCTTAAGTTGCCATGACTTTTGCTACTAGAAAATAATTTTGCTGGAATGTGAAATTGTCCTTTTTCATAAGGATCTTCTCTCTAAAAGCCTGACAAGAAAACATAATGTCTTTCCCCTGATTTAGCCCTGGTGAAAGAAAATCTAAAATCAAGGCAAATGTAGTTCATGGCACTTCCTGGCATGGGGGTTGAAACAGGGAGGTGTCAGTTCTGGTCCTGGCTATTTGTATGTCAGATATGAAAGGGCAAAATGCTGTAGTCTTGGCCAGAAATAAGCAGGTAGGAACAGCAGGTAGGAAATCCTCATGCTGGTGTTGCTGCTTAAACTCTTATGATATGACAGTCTCTAAAAGATTAAAGCTAATTAAGCTAAGGAGTGACATTTTTGGACCTTTTCAGGGTGGAGCACAGCAGTTTCAAGTTCACAGATTCAAGCTCAGCTGCAGGGAACTGGAGCCTTTTCACTTTTAAGAGAAAGCCTTCACACAGAGGTCTGCTGTGTTTTAACTGAACCTTTCTGAGTGTCCTAATGTCAACAATCCCTCAGCTAGACACGAGACTTCATGCAGAGAGAAATGTCTCTGAGCTGGGGAAGGAAGGCAGAGCCATGCATAGCACAGCACAGAGGAAGTCTGCTGACACTACACAGGCATGAGGCACTCCACGTCTGATTACAATGCAGCATTCCTGCTGTTTTAATAAGACTTTTCCTCTTAGAAGAAATAACTAACAGTGTCACATGGTGGGATGAGTTTCTCACAGCTCTCAACAGTTGACACTTGTAAATGACTTTCACCGGTGACCTAAATTAAACTCAATGAGAGCCTAATGCTCACAACTTTGTAGGCCCCCTCTGTGCATATACAGCTTCGTCTGCATCCTCTGAGGCAAGTTGTTTGACTCATTTGAACATAGAAGTGCCAACACTGAATTAGTTCCAACAAGTACGCATGTATATGGATGCCACTCTCTGAATGCTGGGCTTTGCTAAAGCAATCCTCACTGCTTCTTTGCTGCCCTCATTCCTGAATAGCACACATAATAGAACTGCAAATCAGTGATGATTTATTTGAATAAGATCAGGGTCAGAAGATTAGATATGCACTTAAAGCACAACTGGCCTGGAAAAACTCATGAAGCACATAGGTGTTACTATATTATAGTCACAGAAACTGAGGAAAATTGAAATTCAGACTTGTTTTCCCTGTTCCCATCGTATGATAATTTTGATACCATTCTAAAGTCATCCCAAATTCGTCTTTTCAGGATAGCTTCTTTTAATTACCCTCTTCAGTTTTCCTCTAGCTTGTGTCCTGTCTACAGGTCTCTTCTTTTGCCTTCCATTTTCCTTTCTCATCCCTTCACTTCTCTTGTTCTACTATATTTTAAAAGCCTTTTATCTTATGTCTACAAAAATCTGTCTCCTAAGGCACTAAATCAGCACTTGTGGAGGGTAATCCTCCCCTGACTGACTGCTGCTTCTGTAAGTGCCAGTTTGGCTCAGTGGGAGGCTGGTGGCCAGATGGCAGAAGCAGGACACTTTTAAAAACTGTGATTCTTCACTGTCCCCGTGGAACGGGTGGGCTTACAAGACCCCGAGTAAGTGGTTCTGTTTATGTTCTTGTATTAAAAGTTAATGTTGGCCAGATTTATTTGTACTCTTATCAGTGTGGTTTGCCCAAGTCCTGAGTATATTGATTTATAATATGCTTATCAGAGCTAAAAGTAATGTTTTCAGTAGAAACTGACACCATGTGAAATTTCTTTGGCTTTATTTTGTCAGAAATTCTGATGTCAGACTGTGGCTAAATAGTGTGAAGCTGTGAATAATCTGAAGAGAAACTCAGGCTCACCTTTGCTTTGATGTTAGTGAAAGACACAGTTTCAGTGGTGTTTGCTTGGGGATAGGAAGCAACACTGCAAGCTGCGACAGTGAACCTGGGCTTGTTCAGACCCCTGACACCCAAATTTAACCCAGAGGTGGAGGCTGCAGGGAAGGTGTAAGTAAATCCCATTGGAAAAATCTACTCTGTGATCAGGGATCTGTAAAGAAACCACACATGGAATTGGAAATCCTGAATCCTCAGGCCACATGGGCCCTGAGCATACCTTGCAATGTGAAATCACAGTCTGGTACTATTGTTATTGGAAAGGTTTTCGTGAATTATGCCTATCCAGAAAAGCTGCTCTACTCTTGAAATTATTAAGTCATGTAAAAACAGACACTGGAGTTCTGCAGGTCCATTAGTTTATTCACAGAGGTATTGAAGTATTGCAAGAAATATTTGCTACTTAAGAGTAAATACTTGGGCCTCTTCTTTTTTCTTTCCAGAGAAGAAAAATATATGCTCTAAGAAGTTGTTAGTGACATTGTCATGAGAAGGAAATTTCTGATCTCAGGTCTACAAATATGAAAACTTACGTAAGACTTGTATAGTGATACTAATCTCTTTTTTATTTCTTGTGTGGAGAAAATTGGAAGGCCTTGCAGAACAGAAGTGAATGGATTATTTTATACCACAATAATGAATTAACTTACTCTTCAATTATCTAGATTTTACATAGTTTTTATTGTTAGAGCTTTCAACAGAGGTGAGATTAAATATTCAAAACAGCATACTGTACTCTGGGCATATTTCAGCCAAGAGCTCATGTATGTGGATACTTAGAATTACTCTATCCTGTTTCCTGCCCACACAGTTTCCCTGATCCATTGCTCAATATGCTTTTTCTGTCTTTTGTTCATAGTCCTTTTGCTATTGCAAAAAACTCCCTGGGAACACAACTTCTATTATCCCAAGGCCTCTTTTGAATACCAAGTGAACTTTGGCTCCACGTTTCAGATGATATGTAAGATCCTTCTTGCCTTTTTGTGCTCCTGTAGACTGATTTCAGCACCAAAGAACATGAAATTCTTACTGGAGGTAACTCTGAGATACTTTATGGTTAGAAAAAATTATGCTTTAGGTCAGTGAAGATGAGATCTAAAGTGGTTTGCCTAAGCCTTCTGAAGCTTAAAATGCTCTGACACTAAAAAGAAACAGTTTAAAAGATAAGAAGTCAAGTACATTTTGACCTTACTTTGAAATTTCAAGGTGTTATTACTTCTGACTAGACATCAACTGAAAATTAAATGCATTTTATTATTTAATAAATCCCATTTTCCTATTACTTTAACCTGGATAAAAATTGTCTTAGTTCTCTGAGCAGCAGGCATTTCTGAAACACTGTTTACTCCTCTGTCCTAGGTTCCCTCATATCCATTCACATAACTGTTACCCTTGCCCTCTTCTCCTTCTCAATATGATCACACTTTTGTACCACTAGCTGAAAACCAAAATTTCCTGGTTCAGTCTCTTTGAAGACCTCAGCAGTAGACTCAACTGCAAGTCAAGCAGCTGGCATCCAGTAACCAAGGTCAGACCTTTTGAAGCCACCTGAATTTTTATCAGTGGATGCATGTTAAGCAAAAGTCATTGTAGAAATAACCTTCAAAATCTGTTTCTGTTCTCATCTGAGGTTTTTAAAAACACATTTCCCCAGTGTTCCTTGAAGTCAGCTCTCAGTCAAGGAAGTTTCAGTATTTCATGGAAAGTATAAAGTTCAAGGCAGATTTCCTATAACAAATGAATATAAGATGGTCCAATGACAAGTCAATATTTGGAGCTTTTACATCTCCATCTCTCTAGACAGTTCTACTGCTCTTACCACTTTCATATCAAACTGCTTTATAGTAAGTCCTTGATCATCTTCTAGTTTGATCAGAACAAACCTAGCTTTGATCCTCTTCCCCATATGTGAGTGAAAATGAAGAGGTCTGTGCAAAAAGGATTTAAATATTTCATCAGTGGTAAAAAACTATTGTTACTATCCTTTCCCCACCTGGGCAGCATCTGAGTTTTTTACTGATTCTTTTCCATCAAAAATATAATTCTTATTTTGTACATTTTAAGCTTTTCAAAATGACTTCCAGCTGAGGCAAATTTACAACAGCTTTCCTGGCTTGGAAGTTAATTTGTTAGGATTAGGCTATGCACATAAAAAGGTATCTGTACAGTAATTCCAGAAGCTTCATTGAGAAAGTAAACGCTTTATATACAATGAGTCATACTCTAGGCTGCTGAAGTCAATGGGAATTTTGCCTATTAAATTTATATGAAAGGAGTCAGTATTTTACTCCATATAAACATCTAATATTAAAAAAAAAATAATTTAAATATAGGAAAACCATACTGAAAAACAATCTTTATGTTGACACAGAAGTAGCTAGAAAAAGAATAAAAAATTTGTCACATAGGACAAAGAATTAAATCTGTTCTCAGAAAATGCCATCAGGAAATGAAAACAGCAAACACCTTGGCTTGCATTACACTGAACCTTTTTTGTAAGTTACTGTACCCTCCAGCAGAATGCAGACTACTGAAATAAGTTGCCTCCAAATAAAACTATTTATAAGAACCCAGAATAATTGCAGCTTCCAAAACTAACTGTGGGTAGGATTTAGATACCTGCATCGAAATTCTGAAAGTCCTCCTGCACTGTGGCTACAGTCAGGAGGCAGGCATTGTTTAGTCTGAGATTTCCTCAGTTACCTGAGTGAACATGAACAACCCTAAACCTCCTGGAGCCTTATACTGGGGCTCTGGTGTTGTGCTCCACCAGGCATGGGCATCCACGGGAAACCAAGCTCCCACTCAGTGCTAACTGTGGTAGGAAGGACGGGAGTCGATATCCAGCAGTTTCAAAACCAAGCACCCACACAGTGCTAACTGTGGTAGGAAGGACAGCAGTCGATATCCAGCAGTTTCAAAACAAGCAACCCTCCCCAAAATGAGTGTATAATTGCTTTTTGAGGAGCAGAATATATAATTAATTTCTGTTTTGTGAGTAGTTTTTCAAGTTCAAGTTGCTCTAGGTCTTTCCCCTTTGCTCGGAGCTCCTAGATAAGCTCTTGCATCTCTGGGTTCTCCAGTACTGAATTAGAGATGAGCTCCATACTCTAGGGAAATCCACAGACACTCTGCTCTCTGTTTAACTTCCTACTTTCAGCATGCTGCCAGGAATTAACATCTTTCAACTCTTCACCCCTTCTGAATTTGTTTAAAAGCTGTTAACATGTAATCTGTTGGGAAACACACATTGCACACACATGCACAGAAAGGGGTCATGTTTTCCTAAGTGGTTTCCACTGTGAGTCAGGTTGTAGGTACATATTAAATAATAAATACATTTATTTTCCATGAGGACTTATATAGAATCTTTTTATGTAAAGTAACATGTGACTTGGTGTTGTAATGCTGGAAGTTTCTCATACTGCAAGGGATGGGTGAGGTTATATCTCCACTTCTATTTTTACTGTTTATCTTTTTAGACTGCTACAAATTCAACAACCTTGTCAGCTTCTGTTATATGCAACTACTTGCTAAAATCCATTTTTTCAGTGGAGCCTGGCATCTTTAAACATTCAAGAAAAAGGGCACATCAATCTTAACCCCCCCCCCGATGTTTATTGACAGATGTTTATTAAAATGTCTTTGTTGTCTTCCCAAACAAAAGTCATAAACACAATTTGTAATCTTCAGTGTTTTAAACCAGCATATAGTTCCTTCTCTTTCTTTCATCCAAATGTCATATTACGATTAATTCAGTACGGAGGTTTGTACCCCTGTGAGATGAGATAATGGTAGTACAGACAGACCTAGTTAGGCTGAATCAGTTTGCAGATCATTTTTGTAAATATCAAAAGGAATGCCCTCCAGACTAACAAATCAGTGGCACATCCAGTGCTTGTCATTTGCGCTGCCTGCCAGTGAATGTTTTGGTTGCTTAGGCACAGACAGGCACAAATTAATCAGATTTGACTAAGCTACATCCTAGCTAAATCCTTATCTTCTGCAACATTGATTTCAAAGACTACAGTAGTTATTTCATATCATATCATTATTTAAGGCCCTTTGGGTGAGTACCCTAATTTTATAAACATATTATGCTTTTTTGAAAGAAAAAGTGAAACATGCTGCAAGGAGAACCTTTGTAATTTGTTTTGCTTACAGATATGCTGAGTTACTTGTGCTTCGTTGGACAAAAAAAAAAAAAGATAAAATAATCCCCAGTGTGCACAATTATTTCCTAGCAAGCAACTGTTATTTTTATTCAAGTAGATAACCCAGGTCTAGATCTGATCCTTCAAAAGTGTGGGCCATTTTCCCCAAGTCTACTTACCATATAGTAGACACCTGGGCTGACTCTCACCCTCTACTCAAATTCCACCTGGGGTACTCTGGACAAATGGAAGATCTGGTGTTGGAAAGTTACTGTTTTCATTAAAAATGGACAAGAAATTCTTTGAGCACTGATGACTGTAATGTACCATGATGCTGCTTGGTTTTATGCATCAGGTTGACCTGATTGTTTAAAAAAGCACCAGTTCTAACTCAACCACTTCTACAGCTGCTGTGTTTATTAAACCATCTTCAGTGTAGATTCTCCAGTGTGCAACAGGAAGCAGGGTTATACTGAAGGATTTCCTTCAATTTAGGTACCTTGTAAGATATTCTTTGCCTCCACAAGTTCCTATTGTTATGAAACTTGGAAAAACTAGAGGGTTTTAATGTGTCTACCCTGTCTCAGATTTGACTGAAGTAGGTAATTTGACTGAAATAGGCACACTGATTCAAAAGGTGGGGGGAGGGGATGACTGACAGATGCAGACAACATAATAACATAAGCCCTGTTCCCTTAGGAAGAAGAGTCTAATAAAGAAATCCTGTTGTTTCCCAAACCAAGGAGAGAGCTGTCAGTTCTTCTACTGAGGTCAGAAACCACAAGCCCTGCATGAACTGCCAGACAAGCACAGTTGCAAGAGGGAAGGACCTAAGCACTAAATATCATCCCTCGACCAGTAAAATAGTTTCAAAACACAAGAATAAAGATGGAGGGAATCAGGGACAAGAAAAGATTAGAGACTGGGGAGATATCAGGTTGGAATTCGGGTAGGCTGAAGTCAGATATTAAAAATACAATTTGCTGTGGACAGGACAAAAATGCCACATCTGAAAGAGTGGAATAAACTGGAAATCACAGTGACATTTGGAAGAAATTGTATTGAATTTATATGGGCAGAATTCTTGTTATAGCACCCAATTTGTGATGGAAAATATAGAAAACAACAACCCAGCTAGCTGGAGTAGGCAGATGGATGAGTACATCGCTGACACACTGTGCTAGGGAATGTTACCTGTTTAAGACTGAAAATTAGTTTTGATATGTGGGGCTAGAGAACCTGTTGAATGGATTTTTGAATAATATAGGAAAAGTGTAGTGACTTTTCTTTTGTGGCTTCTATGTACTGCCTTGTAATATCTCTTTGCTTTGTTTCTTGTTTATGGATTTTTACTCCCTGCCTTTTCTAATCTTCAAGACTGTTGTTTCTTTTGGATTTACTAGTTTTTCAATACCTACTGCAGTCTGTTACCCAGCCTCTATGTTAATTTTATGCAAAACAGATGGAAATGCTACTAAAAATGGAAAAAAAAAATTCTATTCTGTCTTCACTTTTCTTTCTTTTTCCCCTTGCATTTTGATTATCATTTCATTGATTATCATTTTCTGCCTTGCCTGCATCACCTGATGTGAATTTGATCAGTGCTGTTTATGTGATTAATATCTCGATTAAATGAGACAACACTGGGAATTTGACTGGGTTTTAAAAATGTTATCACCATATGACTCATAAGGGGTGCTACACTAATCAACAGGCAATAGAAATAATATCTTCTCAATGTGTGTTACTACTAATGTAAGTAGAAACAGGCAAAGGCTCAACAACAGAATTCCAATGAAAAGGAAAATAAAGGACAAACCCAACACACACCGAAACTCCTTTCTTGAATATTCCTTAATAAATCTTTAGCATTGCTATTTCATCTTCTCTAGGAAACATACACAAAATGGGTTCTACTTTTTAAGTCAAGATTATGTTAGGTGTCTTGGTCTCAGTTTGATCTCAAAACTCTCCCTCTCTTGGTTTACTGATCACTTGAATAAGGAATCTGGATGTTCTTACAGCACTCTCCTGAGTGGCTGGTGTTTGCATTGTTCATCGAACCTAAACAGCAAACACCCACCAAAACCTTGAAGAAAAGTCTCATTGCAAAAGCGTACACTAAGGCAAACTCCTACTTTAATAAATGGAGAACTTGTTTAGGAGAGGATAACAAGTTTTAAAATGGCTGACATTAGGACACGGACAAATCAATTCAGAGTGCTGGGCAGCCACAGTTCAGGAGAACCAGGGAAAGAACTGTGATTATTTTTGTTCTCTCTGGCCTGTTCTCTGGAAAGAGGAAAAATGCACTGCCCATTATTGCAAACTGGTTATCTCTTCTTCTGAACAGAGACATTTGGTTGGCTGATGAAGGCTGAGTTTTAAGATGCCCAGCAAATTCAAAAGGTCATAACTCATTATCCATGGTCCCCTGAGAAATCACTCATTCCATCTCTGCAGGAAAATAGCAAGAAGGTATCTAACTTTTAAAAAAGACTTTTCTTCTTTTTTTTTTTATAATGAAGATATTAAAAATACAATAAATATAAAAGCAAAGGGCTTAAAATGTTAGCTGCAGAATAATTTCCTCTTGCTTAATTTTCACAGATCAGACTGTATTGATGAGGAAACAGGAGAAGAAAAGCAGCAGGTAGGCAGCAGCAGAGAGTCAGTAATCTCACTTGTCACTGTCAGTGCCTGCTGTGTAGGGAAAATGCCAGTCTGCCAAGAGCCAGCAAAAGCCTCAAGAGGGCAAAGTATTCCTAATGGTTGTGAAACTTTAGAAGCAAACAAAAATATGAAAGGGCAAGAGCCCTGCATTGTGCTTTTACACTCAGAAGGACTTTTCTCAAATGCCTTTGAATCTCTTTTAGCTTCGAAATAAGTTTCAAAGCATTTAATGAAATAAATACTGCTGTGAACTCTAGAGGATGCACAATATACTGAGGTTTTACTTGGATGTCAAAAAGCAGCAAGCGCACAAGGCTTTGATCCTACTCATAACAATGTCAGTGGCTCATGCACATTGTATGTGGAAGCCTTGACTCAGAGTAATTGCAGTCATTTTAAAGAGGTTGCTGCCGAGTACTTTATGTGGTGTAATTAACAGAGCTGAAGTGTCCCAATCAGCAAATTTCAAAAAGCTTGGGGTTTAGGTTTTGTTCAAAGAAGATCCAATATGGATGCCTACAACACAGGAAGCATGTTTAATCTTGGTCAACATCCATAGTGTCTCAGTAATTCACATCATAACATGTGCTGTTGTAAGAGCCCTCCCCAGCAGGCACATACTGCACAACCTTTCCCTCACATCATTCTTCTCCTGCTCTTCCATCATTGGAAACATGATCAAACCAGAGCAGAACTGCATGTCATTTTCAAACCTTTTTCATTTTTCAGCAGCTAACTAAGCCAAAAGATAAGGTTTTCCAGCATATATCAAATAAACCTCTGGATGTTGACTTTTGTTCTAAGGGTTTCCCCCCTCTTTCTCCAGAGCCTGTAGATAAACTACCAGGGGCTTCCTGATCACACAGGGTTGTTCTCCCCTCTTTTCTTCAACACTATGATTTTAAAAAAATATGAAAGTAAATGAAAGCAAACAGTAGCATCTCTTACTACATACTAGGGGCATAGGGGATAGTTGTATTTTGCTATAATGTTAATTATATAGCTGTGTGGTGGGAAGCCTTCAGAAAAAAAAGAAAAACAAAAAAAGAAGTATGATGAGGAATGAGATGCATACCAGATAAAATATTCTGGCAGAGTTTGAAGTTTCACCAGACCTTGGATAGGATTTTTTGCTACTGTTGAATGAATCAACCTAACTGCACTGCCATAATCCACAATTTACTCCAGCATGGGAACAGAATCCATGTTTCATCTGTGAAAACAAATGAGAAAGCAGTGGGCAGAAAAATGTCTCTGAAGTGCTGATGCACTTCATCATCAAGTTGACTAAGTTAAGAAACTAAGTTGAGGCATGCTTGTCTTATTTGGGTGCATTGAGATTTGAGTAATTTTCTCAACACTATGGCTCATGTTTATCAGTTGTCACAAACACTGGCATAATTTTCTTTTAATTCCAATATATGCTTTTATTCTTCATGTCTCATAGTTAGTTTCCTTGGAAAGGTGTCTAACTGCCTTCTTCCTTAGCCTAGCAAGCACTGCAACTGTCTATCATGTTCAGGAAATAGTAAAACCAACTTTTTGTCATTATTCTTCTCAAGGACTATCAATTAGATATTGTAACCTTCAGAATTTTGTAAAATGGATGTGATATGCTTCCAAGACACCTTCCTTTCAGCTCATTTTTATCATCAATTTCATTCTTACATCTAGTGGTTGTAAGGGATATTATTCAGCTCCTCTGGTGGACCAGAAAGGCCTAATTCTAACTTCAGTGTGTGTCTGAAACCCAAAGCAGCTGTGTTCAGCAGCACAATGGCAGATTGAGAAGTTCCCTAGGTGCAAATTTAATACAGCATTATAAGTCTTGCAAAGTTTCAGTTTAATAACATGATTTGATAAGACAGAAGAAATGGCTGGTATCATCAGGAAAGAGAGGAAGGCGATATAGGACTGTGAAGAGGAATCTAAATGAGGTGGAGGTCTCATGTCTGAGAGTGGGATGCTGCTACAGTCTTTATTTTTGTCATTCAGCATGCTCTGCAAGGGGTGATAACAGTCAGCATTTAGATTACAGAAAACAGAACAGGCTGTAAATTGAAAGAGCATTTTCACTAAAATATTGATGAAATATGTTTTCTGATTCTCTGTGCTAAAAGCTTGTTTCAATAAAAAATTTCCAACCAGCTCTAATAGCAGGCAATAAAGCCCAGTGTATTGAACTAGAACAACGGAACTGGTTTTATGATACATGTTATCTTAGAATGAAGGAAAAGTACTGGAGTGAACTTGAAGACTGACAATGACTGCAGAACTAATAATGTCCCTGAGAAATATTTAGATAGATCAGAGTTGATTAACACAGCCAGACAGGACAGGGCAAACCAGCTGAAATACGTGCTATAGCAGAGACAGATACAGAACGTGCAAGGCAAGTCTTTGTTTTCTAGGCAAGAACATAACTTCTAACCTCATTATTTTCTCAAGGCTATTTCTTCCATCTTATCAAGTTTATTGAAGTGACAGCTGCCCATCAGATGTAACAAATTCCTCCACTAAAGGCAATATTGAGGAAACAATTTTAAGCAGTGATTTTCCTTGATGTTAAGACTATAAGATTTATCTTTTCTTACATATCTGAGAAGAAACCCACCATTTTGTCACATTTCCAACAGCCAGAACAATCTTCAAATTTCTAAACAGGTTTGTGGGAGACTGACAGAATGGATTTAAAAATAGAGTGACTAGAAGGTGTGAAGTATGTACCACGTGTAGCCTACTCTTCTGAGGAATGATTACATACCAATTAGCTAAATTCTTTCATGTCCATGGGATGTTTCAAATGTGGTCATCAGACAATTATTTTTTACAAAAATGAGAAAAGAATAATATGTAGATTTTGCTGTTCTGAAGCAATATGAAAGGTAGATGAATACTGAGTTACTTTGTATTTCTAAGCAATTAAATATAATATTCAGAATAGTCTGATTACTGATTATGAGTAAAAATTAATTAATTTTAAAATAGGCTGAATTATTGAGGAAATATTTTTCAAAAATTAATGTCAGCTGATATTTTATAAGCTTTAGCTATCAAACATGCTAATTAATTTTCAAAATTGGCATTTAAATCACTCAATTGCTTTTAGAACATTTCCATTCTAGCTACTCTAGTAAAAAAGATAACAAAAAGTAAATACCGAGAATGTTTCACAGTGCTCCTCTTCTACAGTTATTGATGTGGAAACTAAGATTAATATTCTATAAATAATGCAACACATCTAATATAATATTTGCATTCTTTAAAAACATTAATATGATTCTATGATTAATGTACGATGTTGACATTGTCAGTAACCTATTTATTTATTTGTTAAGCTTGACATCTGATCTTGATTGCATATAAAAGATGAGGAAAAAATCAGTGTTTAGCAATTCTGTTTTGAAGAAAAGAAAATGAATGTTCAGTGCTGGAATATGATTGTCACTCATTAGGATCAATAACAATCACAAGAAATGTTGATCATGAAACTATTTTCTCCCTCAATGAAAATGTCAGCGAACACCAAACTTTGAGTCATTCTGTACTACCATATAAAAAATACAAACACATTTTTAGATTGTAAAAGAAGAAAAAAAAATCAATTTTTGCAATTTTTTTAACTATCTGTAGGTAGAAGCAGTTCACAATCATTTTAATGGAAAATTGTAATGGCTTCAATCTTCACATGCTTTTTTTCTTATGCCATTTATGGATTGGATTGTTGATCACCTCTCTGATGCTCATCCACCACACATTTTGAAATATTGTGGCTGTAATCCAAGTAAAGGAGAATCTGCAGAAAACAATTGGTTTAGGATTTTGAAGCCATAGAATGTCACATGCCACTATTAACAAAAAAAAAAAATTTAAAAAATACCTTCACAAAAGTTTCATTTCTGATTTTGAAAGGCCAGAGACTGTAAAATAATATGAAAGCCCTTGGTTTTAAACTCTGAGCACTTTTGAAAGCTTTTATAAGATCAAATGCCCTTCAATCCTTGTTTGTGCAGTAGCAATAGCTTGTAAGTTTTCTACCTGTGATGTGAAAGGAGAGCTTCAAGAACATTTCTCCAAGCATAAGTAAGCTTGCTTTTTCCTTACAATCTGGCTTTGCCCTTTTGGAGATGTTTCTAATAATTCAACTTTCATAACATTACAGACCATTTTGCAGCAATGTTTGTATATGTTTTTTAAAACTGTTGGTAGTATTCTGAAAACAGCAAACACTTTCTCTGGGTCACCGCTTTTATTACAGTTTATTTTTCTTTGCAGCTGTAGGACAGCCTAGTTCCACATCTGTTTTCTATAAGCAACTTTCAAACTGGTTTTGCCAAGCAAAAGGCTATGACTTTGACATCCTTTTACGTTGAAGGGGATTTTTTGTTGTGGTTGTCAAGTTTAACCTTATTTTTCCCATTTCCCCATTTACGTTTGCATCAAAGCATATTTACATGTTTGCACCTGAGCATATTTATTTGTGGTTCATTAGATCACTTGATCACTTGTTTGCAAACTAATTCAATCCATTGCCTGAGGTTCCATGGAAGAAATTTTTGGGTTTTTAAAAGTAAAATTATCTCAAAAATTCAGTCCTTACTGTTATTTTCTATGACAATGAATACCTTACATTCTGTTTTCTGGGTTTTTTTCACAGTGACATCAGCAATATCGCATCTCTTTAACTTGTTTGTGATTTTGCAGGATCCACACTTGCTGCAAGATTGCGTTTTGCACTTGATCGATTGCCTTGCTGCATGTTATTTTATTGTCATTTTCCTGGTTTGCTTGGGTATTTGGAGTAGCTGGCATATTGCTGTCTTGAAAAGGAAAATATTACTTTGTTAGCTGAGGTCAGAATTCAGTTTATTCCTTTTCCTTTTTTGCCCAGTGGGAAATGCACTTTACTATCCCACCTCTCTCATTCTTTTATTGCAGTACAGAATGCCCTAATACATATGCTCATACGACAGTTTCCCTTGTTTTAATGCTGAAAATATCTGCCTAAAGTATGACTTTTTCTTTTCTAACTATTCAGCTTGGCCACTGCAGTTAGAAGTACAATATCTGACTTTCTGGACTTTCCAGCTCCTGACCACTGCCTGCCAGTGTATTACAGCACAGTACAGTTTGTGACTTCCAGCTAGGTTTTCACAGCCTGTAGCTGTCCAGCAAAGGATAAATCATATTTGTTTCTGTAAACTTCATACTACTCCTAGAAGATGGGTGTCATGGTTTAACCTCAGCTGGCAACTAAACCCCATACAGCTTCTCACTCACTCCCTCCCCAGCAGGACGAGGGAAGAGAACTGAAAGGGTAAAACTGAGAAAACTCATGGGTTAAGATAGGAACAGTTTAATAATTGAAATAATAACAGTAATAATAATAATAGTAATAATGGTGTAATAAAAAGGAAAATAACAAAGAGAGGGAAGTAAAACCCAAGAAAGACAAGCGATGTGAATGAAAACAATTGCTCGCCACCAACTGACTGATGCCAAGCCAGTCACCCAGCAGCAGCCCCTTGTCCGACTTCCTCCCCAGCTTTACATGCTGAGCATGACATTATATGGTGTGGGAGATCCCTTGGGTCAGTTGGCATCAGCTGTCCTGGCTTTGTCCTCTCCCAACTCCTTGTGCACCCCCAGCCTACTTACTTGTGGGGTGGTGTGAGAAGCAGAAAAGTCCTTGGCTCTATGAATACTGTCCAGCAGTAATTAAAACATCCCTGAATTATCAACACTGTTCTCAGGACAAATCCAAAACATAGCCCCACACAAGCTGTTATGAAGAGAATTAACTCTATCACAACCAAAACCAGAACGATAGGTAACAATAGCTCTAAGCAAGTAAAGCAAGATGGGATGAGAAAAATTTGATATCTGTTTGAGATACCCCAGACAGGAAATATCCTGCTCAGAAATTAAGAAAAAAAATTATATTTAGAAAATGTCTTTGTATGAAAAAGAAAGTAATTTTGAATGAGGCTTTAATGAACAGACGTATATTAGCATCCTGGTATACAGCAAAGGTTTACACCGAGTGTCTTTGCTCTTTCTTTTATTATGTTTGCGTCTGTCTATTTAGTGGTGTTTCTATGATTAGTGTTGTAATTTTTATAGATATTATTAATTTTACACAGGTTAGATTCGACTCATAGATCCAATATTCAAGCGTTGCTTCTTTTGGATATTAGAAATGTCCAAAATTATTCCGTGAAGCTAACTTTCCATACATTGATTTATAGTAAATGCTTTGAATAAATATGGTGATTTTAAAGGTTTTAAGTAGCTGGAAAAAAGTTTTAACATATGAAATAATATAGTAGGAAATTAGTTTTCTTTACTTATTACATTATTTATTTTAAAGTATGATTTCAAGTAAGGTCTAAGACAATCAAGTCTGATTGTATTACTGCTAGGTTACAGACAAAAGAAAATCATCAAAGTTGTCTCATATCAGGTAAAATAGTTGGGATTACCTGTTCATACATGGGGGAGATGTCTTTTTGGGGTAGGTTCAGGTATTGCTGATATAAAGGGATATAGATTTTAGATATGTGTAAATAAAAACCAAATTGTATTTGATTTATAATTCTTAACCCATGTTGACGTTGATCATGTTAGTTTTGGGTATTTGAAGTGCTTATAGAAGCATAGAATAATAGAATAGATGGGTTGGAAAGGACCTTAAGATCATCCAGTTCCAACCCCCCTGCCATGGGCAGGGACACCTCACACTAAACCATGTCACCCAAGGCTCTGTCAAACCTGGACTTGAACACCACCAGGGATGGAACATTCACAACTTCCTTGGGCAACCCATTCCAGTGCCTCACCACCCTCATAGTAAAGAACTTCTTCCTTATATAAAATCTAAACTTTCTCTGTTGAAGCTTTAATCCATTACCCCTTGTCCTATCACTACAGTGCCTAATGAAGAGTCCCTCACCAGCATCCTTATAGTCCCCTTTCAGATACTGGAAGGCTGCTCTGAGGTCTCCACGCAGCCTTCTCTTCTCCAGGCTGAACAGCCCCAACTTTCTCAGCCTGTCTTAATACAGGAGGTGCTCCAGTCCCCTGATCATCCTCGTGGCCCTCCTCTGGACTTGTTCTAACAGTTCCATGTCCTTTTTATGTTGAGGACACCAGAACTGCACACAATACTCCAAGTGAGGTCTCACAGGAGCAGAGTAGAGGGGCAGGATCACCTCCTTCGACCTGCTGGTCACGCTTCTTTTAATGCAGCCCAGGATGCGGTTGGCTTTCTGGGCTGTGAGTTCACACTGAAGCTGGCTCATGTTCATTTTCTCATTGACCAACACCCCCAAGTCCTTCTCTGCAGGGTTGCTCTGAATTTCCTTTTTGCCCAGCCTGTAGCTGTGCCTGGGATTGCTCCAACCGAGGTGCCGGACCTTGCACTTGGCATTGTTAAACTTCGTGAGGTTGGCATCAGCCCACCTCACAAGCGTGTCAAGGTCCCTCTGAATGGCATTCCTTCCCTCCAGCGTATCAACAGAACCACACAGCTTGGTGTCATCGGCAAACTTGCTGAGGGCACACTCAATCCCACTGTCCATGTCACCGACAAAGATGTTAAACAAGACCGATCCCAACACCTATCCCTGAGGGACACCACTCGTTACTGGTCTCCAACTGGACATTGAACCATTGACCCCAACTCTTTGAGTGCGACCATCCAGCCAGTTCCTTATCCACCGAGTGGTCCACCTATCAAATTGATGTCTCTCCAATTTAGAGACAACGATGTTGTGTGGGACAATGTCGAACACTTTGCACAAGTCCAGGTAGATGACATCAACTGCTCCACCTTTGTCCATCATTTCTGTAGCCCCATCATAGAAGGCCACGAAACTGGTCAGGCAGGATTTTCCCCTAGTGAAGCCATGCTGGCTGTCACCAAGCACCTTGCTGTTTTTCATGTGCCCTAGCATTCTTTCCAGGGGAATCTGCTCCCAGATTTTGCCAGGCACAGAGGTGAGACTGAATAATGTAATTAAAATGTTTTCAGTTGTAGGGGATAAACGTAAAATTCAGTAATGGTTTTAAAATTCTGAATAATTTAGATTTACCCTCAAAAATGGTTTCAGTTTCACTACTGAACCCTGAAAAACAAAAAAGTTTAGCTGGATCTAATAAAACATTCTGGGAGTTGGTAACTGCAACAAATCATGAAATCTTTTTGACAGTTAACACATAAAGTACTGATTATTTCCACAGTCATTCCTGTATTTGACTGTTAAATTTGGCTGGCTTCACAAGATGCCTTTTGCCTTACAAATGGAAGAGTTTCACTCAGAAGTGCCATACATTCTTACATGTAAAAAACTTTTCTCCCTAGTGAGAGCAACAAAGGATGAGTTTCCAAATGGAAATAAGTTTACGGTGTATTATAAAATTATCTGTACATCGTGGTATCGTAGCACTGGTATCCCAGTGGTAACAGCTTTTCAGTTACTGTCTTTTGGGTGACTCATTTTGTGATTAATAACAACTGAGTGGAAACAACAGCCCTTGGGTCAAACATTGATAATGAGATTTTGAATTACACTTAGCATGAAATACACTCTGGTGATCCTCTTGTGAGCTAGTTTTTCTTAGTCATACATTTGTACACACATGAAGACAGTTATTTTCTTTCCTTAACTTAAAAGGGAAATTCAGCAACCTTCTGTCCTTGATTCCATTGAAAAATTGAATAACCTTTCTGAAAGAATTATAGAGATAGTTTGCATATTTATACAAAGTAGCTTAAATAACTTGATAGTGATTTGTTGATGAAATTCAGTTACTTCAAAAGACCATTTAATAACAAATCATAACTTCCATAAATTATGTCAAATCCACACAGCTCAGGTCTGTTTATGTTCTGCTTATAAATATTTTCTACATTACATCATTATTTCACTTTTCCAGTTTCAATCAAATATTCATTTTATGAATATATGTATATAATCTTTATGTATCCTATCCTTTGTGCAACAAACTTAAGAGATTCTATAAATCAAATCGAAATGGCAAAAGCATCCTAAATCTAGTTCAGGAATCTACCATGTTTTCTGGATTATCTATATTTCATTACGATTCCTCAGTGATCTATAAAAACTAATAGACTAGAAAATGGGCTGTGCCATCTGTTCCAGTTGTGATGAGTTCATTAGTCTCTACCTGAAAATCTGAGTGTAGTTCTTAAACAGCTTCCCTGTGAATGTATCAGGCTCATCTGTGTGAAATCTGTTTTAAGTTTTAAACTTATCTAACCAATATTTCACTTTCTTGTAAAGAAAATAATACAAAATTGTTATTATGCTGAAAATAATAAGGGACATTATGAACAAGGAAGAGCATTTGCATTAAAAAGAAACTCACTGAGTTCAGGTTGTCTCCCATGTATTTCAAACAAGATTTGAGCACTCATCTAGTTAGATGATTTCTGCAGACTTTTCCTTGATGGTAAATCTCCAGAGAAAGAAAGGCTGCAAGTGAAAGTGATACAGTTTTTTTTTTCCTTACAATATGGAAAAAGTCAGCCATAACCAGAAAAACACAGTACTGTGAGTTTAATTAGGGGATGACTTTGAGGGAAGAGAGGTATTCTTTTGTGAAGTAGATAAATTACTTGAAGAAAGAAAAGTTTGAAAAAACTTCTCAACAACTTCTTTTTAAAAATCACTGGCCATCTATGAAAGGGAAATTCTGAATGTTTTTTAACCCATTAGCTTCAAAAGGAATATCACAAATAAACATTTTAGTTTCTTAACAGAGAAGAAATCATATCTGTGAACTAGGAGATCTCTTGTGTCTAATAGGTTAACATACTGGTCATTTTTTGTACTTCTAATGAGGACAATCCTTCTCTTTTTTTCTCTTTTTCTCTCCCATTAAGATTTTTTTAAGATTAATTTTTTTTTATAATTTCTCTTCTATAGTGCTTCTTTCTCTTCTGTAGGAAGACAAGGCATGCCTCCCCCCATTACTCACAGTAAGAATAAAGGCTATCACTCCCAGAACCCACCAGTCTTGTGAACTGACACATAAATCTTACATGTTGGGATTGCAATAAAGTTTCAACTCTAAAGGTGCTGTATAGTTTGATTTAATAAAGTGTTGGGGATGTCAGGATAGCTGCCCTATTTGCTTTAATCATTAGGATAAAAGGTTTGATTTACAGTAGCAAATGGTGAACTGCTTTGATCCACTTCTCATGTCTCCATAAGTTTTATAAACTGCTACAGCTGGTCAAATATCTTCAGCTGAAATATAGTTCACAAAAACTTGGGATTTGTCCAACATGCATTACATGATTTTTATGGAGTCTTCTTCTAGAAAAGTGAAAAGAAATTGTTGGGTTTCAGGTCAACATCTCATTAATCTCTAGTCATATTCAAAATTCGTATCTCTGTGAAGCTACATTGTAAAACTTTTATTATTTGTCTTCACCATGGGTCTGCCTCTCAGACCTCATTCCCTATGATTCCTCTCAGATCGGAGTTCATGACATGGTGTACCATCCATGACCATTCTCTTGTGCCACTACATGTATGCTACCAAACCTATGAATTTACTTTTTTCAAAGGACTCTGGTGCAAAGTTGCCCCAGCTAGGACATAACTGAGATGTATGTAGTTAAGTTTCATCAAGTACTCTACTTGATGAAACAATAGGCAGAAGTGTCAAATGAGTCCTGAAAGTATTCCAGTCATGCAGCGTGGGATAGACTGAGCAAGCACTGCACTATACCAACACTTACCCCAAGGCTTATTCTAAAATGCTGAGCTGATTTCCACTGTATGATATAGACATATTCTGTGAATCAAAGCCTGAATAATAAGAGTTAAAGAGCTAATGTTTTTACTTTTTTTTCTGGTATATGTCTTGTTAATGGAAAATCACTATTTAAAACAGACAAGAAAAACTTTGAATTGTTTTGCCATAAACTAGGATAAGAAGTAAAAATAAACAGTTTGTTTTACTTGCAATAAACTTTGCTATTTTCTTTCCACAATTTAAAGCAACTCCCCAGAGTTATTGCTGCTGCTTCTTTTATTTACTCTCTCTTATATTACATACACTTTAGGAAGCTAGGATTTCTTTGTTATTTTTGAGTGCTTTAGTATTAGGGAGGACAGGTTAAAAACTTTCAGTGAGCATTGAAATCAAAGCAAAATACCTAATCACATCTGTGTAGGATCCCACCATCTTTTCCTTTCTTTGCAAAAAGCATCCACTCTCATGGCTGGTATCTCTTTATACCACCAGGACACTAGTGAGACATCATCCATTAGGAAATTCTGAACAAAATTGAGACATTTAAAAATGTTTGATTTCTTTTTAATTTTCAGTGGCAATAAAGATGGCCTGTAGTGATAGAAAAGGGGTAAGGGGTTCAAACTTCAACAGGGGAAGTTTAGGTTAGATACAAGGAAGAACTTTATTGTGAGTGTGGTGAGGCACTGCAACAGGTTGCCCAAGGATACTATGACTGCTCCATCCTTGATAGTGTTCAAGGTCAGATTGGACAGAGTCTTGGGTGATATGGTTTAGTGTGAGGTGCCCCTGTCCATGGCAGGGGAGTTTGAACTAGATGATGTTAAGGTCCTTTCAAACCCTAACTATTCTATGATTCTGTGGTTCTGTGACTCTGTGATTCTATGAAACATACTGTGAGCAACATCAATATTAGTTTTCCCTATTAGTCTGGTCCTGTGGGGCCACAAAAGGGATGACAAATTAAAATATCAAGCCTTTTCCTTCCCACTCCACCCACCTCATTATCTTAGTTTAGTGGCTTGCTTGTATTTATTATGTTAAACATTATATTGAAGTCTTAAAGAGGTTCTGGATTCAGCTTTATGAGCAAAGAATTCTTCAAGGTCCAGGCTGATGCCTTAAATCTGCTGAAATGCACAGCCAGGCTGTAGGGAAAACATCCTTATCCTTGGATCAGAGCTGGTGCTGTGGGACTTGAAAGTTCATTTGAGGTTTAAAGTCAAGTCAAAACACCCTCATCTATAAAAATACCTAGACTGCTTGAAAGTAAACTTCAGCCTGCAGAACTCAGAATGTGTTTAAGGGTCCCAACTCAGGATTTGAGTTAAACGCAAATCTAAAGGAGAAATCTGCATATGGAAGAGGCAGAGTAAAATGATGAATATGGTAGCAAAGAAAGGGGAAACCCTTTCTTTGGAGATGTGTGAAGAAGGAACATGGACAGGGGTATGGCCTTTTTAATATTTAAGAAAAACATATTTGGATTATGCTTCTTCCTTTGCCTTTTGTAACTCTGGTACCAGCTAAGGACCTTCAGGATGGGACATGAATTAGGGATCAACTCAGAAGGCTCAGCCAGCCTTTTACAACATGGTTTTGAATAAACACTGCTCAGCTGGGCTTGGATATTTTCCTTATCAAGAAAGCAACACTGATAAACAAATACCATGTCATTATCACTTAGTTCATCAGCTTTGTAGTTTTTAATAAAATAGTGCCTGGTTTTCATTAAGTGGGTCATCTGTAATTCTTCTGAAACTCACAAAAATCCCTTGCCATTGCTGTATTTTTAGCAAAGAATAATGAATAACTGATAGGATGAAATATAGGGCTACATAATTGGCAAATGGAGAACGTTTTGCAGAAATCACTCAAACTATTTTGAATTTCATTTCTAGTCATGGTTTATTTAACACTAGCAGAGGGCTGAGAGAGTTTCACAAAAGATTGATGACCCTCTAGAGCAATTCCTAAGCGTAATATTATGTCTTAAAGAATTATGTCACTTTCTTTAAGGGTGCTGAGAAAGATATTACTATGCATCAATAAAAATTCAAGTTTTACCAACCATCTGTATAGCATAAATCAAGTAGCAGGTAAGGGTTTCCCCAGAAAACAATTATGGAATGGAATGAGACGGCCCAAAAGGCATTTACTGTACTAAAGTATGTTGGTAAATGCATTACACTGAAGCTACAATGAACTTCAGAATAAATTTTAAGGACAACATATTTAAGGATTTGTGCCCAGGGCCCTCTTTACCGGGAAAGTGGTGTTTCCTTATCCTTTGAGTTAGGACACTCTACAAGGAAGTGGTGCACCTGCTCAGTCTGAAGTGTGGTTTTCAAAATGTTTTAAAGCTGGTGGGAAACATTTTACAGCTGTTTGGCCATTTTATTTCAAATGAACTCAAACTGATTAGAAATCTTTCAACTGGACTGAAATAAAAAAAAAACTTGAAAAGAATATGTGAGTGTCTCCCTATATATATGCATACATAGGAAATTGCCACAGCTAAATAAAGGGAAAAACTCTTAAATGATTTTTTTAATGTAGAAAAGACTGTGGTCAAATTAGCTCAATGCTGTTAATTTAACATTTACCACCTTGTTTAGAACTTAGGCCATTGTACAACTATACGTATTTCAGAGGAGTGTTCAAGGAGATTAGATAATGTCTATGTAAACACTTCAAAACTGATAAAATATATGCTGTATTCAATTCCCTGCACTGAAGATGCCAGTTACATCCATGTGTAAGTAAAGTTACGTCTAATATATGCAACATGGATAGATAACCATGAACATATCCATTATTATTATGTAAAGAGAAGTTTTGCTTGTCAGTTCCTGGATTATTTCTGACATTTCTTCAATATCTCCACAAATGTTAGACAAAGGTGCAATTGAGCACATTACAGTTATTAACAGAGAACTGGATTTTTATCTCTATATGTTACTTAACAAATACACATGTTTTGTTTCATAAGAAAAAGACAGTAGTCTCAAAGTAAAAATGCTTGCCAAATTTAAACTCCCTTCAGAAATATGTACTTTGACACTAAGTAAAATTCATTTAAAGTAAGGATTTAGAGTAAATTATTTCTGAACCTTTTAAATACAATGTAGAAGGAACAGTATGGGGTTGTTGTTTAAATTCTGGTGAGGCTTATATTTGCAAATGTACACTGTGAGTAGAATTTACTTTTTAAAGTTCAATGAACAGTAAAGGGGTTACACTGTGCACTAAATAAAACTGTTGTTTTGGAAGAAGAGGAGCATTTCTTTGAAGTACAGATCACTTGAGTTGACCAAGAATACTGATATAATGTCTCCCAAGGGATTACTCAAACACCATTAAATGAAAGATTAACAAAGATTGTGAAAGGTGTTATCTTCTCAGCCATCAGTGCTCCTTGGGACCTGCTCCACCCTGAGGAGCTGTTCCACACGAAGATACTGACATACATGCCCGTAGGCAAGGTGTACTCTCTGACCATCATATTGATGCTGTATAATTTCATAGGCATTCTGGAGCTATTTTTCTATCTCTAATGAGCTGGGGTGAAACTGGAACTGCTTGTAAGTGGTAACAGGGTTTCTTTTATCAATTACATTAAATTATGCCATTGCCTCTTGCTTTCTGCATAACACTGTTTACCAGGCTGCAACAGCTGTACCTCACTCTTATCACAAGTGCTGTGACAGAGCAGTCTTTCTCCTAGGCACCTACAAAAAAGTGTATCTATCTCATTTAATTTCCTGAAAGCTCAAGGCAGCTTTATAGCCTATTGAAGCACTCAGTGATATTAAGCAGTGTTTACTGAGGAAAGATTACAATGCTGATCACCCTAGGCATCCTGCTTTAGAAATTCCAAGGGTAGCTCTTGTGAATAAAGCTCATTCTCAAGTACTGTGCTTTTAAAATAATAATGGTCATCAAAAGCATGTGTTTCTCAAACTGGTGGTTCATTACTGATATCAACAACCCCAAATTCTCTTGTGCAGCATCAGCCTCAGCCATGCTGCCAGATCTAGAAAATCACCCAATTGTTCTAAATTCCACTTTTTGACTTTGATTCTTTGTGTAGGCTTGGCTCATTGAAAAGTTTATAGGTACTTCTTTCAAGAATGCATGGTTTTGGTAAAAGCTAGTAGCGATAAGCCCTTGATGAGATAGCTTCTTCCCTAGATAACATTATTCAGTGCATTAGAGGCAATTTGTAGCTTTCCAACCTGACTCGGAAACAGTTTTAATGTTAGTAAATGTCCCAAATGATAAACAATGGGGAAACATTGCTAAATGTTTGAGAATTCCACGCTGACATTTCCCAATGAGCTGATACAATTCTTTACTGGAAAATCACCTGAGCTTAAACAAATTAGTAATAAAATTTTAATAACATTTAAAAGTAAGAATCAAAATATAACTCTCAAAACTACTACGATATATGATGAACCAAACAGATCCATTTTCACAATAAGAGTTTTTATTTCGTCATTTCTTCAAAAATCTTAAATATCAAGAAACAATATTTTTCATCCCTCTTTTTTATTATAAACTTGCTGGATCAGGCTCTCTTAACAAGGGTCTGTACAATGCCTACTATGAAAGAACCCTGATGTGGGCCTTCTTCAGGCAAGAAATAATTATTATCACTGCACAAGAGCTTCTGACCCCAAAACCAGAAAATTCTGATATAAGAGAGATGAAGAGACATGCAGGTATAAAGCTTGATGCTCTGTGATTTAGTAGTCGAATTCTGTAGCTGAAAGGTAAGTTAGCCCTCAGCAAAGTTAGCAAAACCAATGATCCCTGTAGTTGCTGCTGGTGCATTTTAGGTAGTTCTCAAAATAAAAAAAAAAATCCAGAAATGATGTGGTGATATAGCCTCAAAGTTCTCTAGCAACTGTTGTAAAAGATAGATTATAGCACTGTGCTGAGCTGTCTTTGCTAGCTTCAGCCCCTTTCATGCCTGACTTCGCAGTCACCCAGATTCAAGTGGAAGATGTTCTTTGTCTCCCTGGCACTCAGTTAATAAATAATAGCAGTAAAAACTTTGTAAGCCAGAAATCCTAGTTTTCACTAGCTCTAGCATTATTCTCAGACAACATGATATATACTCTCCTTCAATCATTTAAAATCAGCCTAAATACAGCTGTCATCTTAGAATCATAGAATCATAGAATAGTTAGGGCTGGAAACAACTGTAAGATCATCTAGTTCCAACCCCCTGCTATGGGCAGGGACACCTCACACTAAACCATATCACTCAAGGTTTTATCCGACCTGGTCTTGAACACTACCAGGGATGGAGCATTCACAGCTTCCTCGGGCAACCCACTCCAGTGCCTCACCACCCTCACAGTAAAGAATTTCTTCCTTATGTCCAATCTAAACTTCCCTTGTTTGTTTTAACTTGTTAGCCCTTGTCCTATCACTACGGTCACTAATGAATAGTCCCTCACCAGCATCCCTGTAGGCCCCCTTCAGATAGTGGAAGGCTGCTATGAGGTCTCCACGCAACCTTCTCTTCTCCAGGCTGAACAGCCCCAACTTTCTCAGCCTGTCTTCATATGGGAGGTGCTTCAGTCCCCTGATCATCCTCATGGCCTCCTCTGGACTTGTTCCAAGAGTTCCATGTCCTTTTTATGTTGAGGACACCAGAACTGCACACAATACTCCAAGTGAGGTCTCACAAGAGCAGAGTAGAGGGGCAGGATCACCTCCTTTGACCTGCTGGTCATGCTCCTTTTGATGCAGTTCAGAATACATTTGGCTGTCTGGGCTACAAGAAGCTGGCTCATATTCATTTCCTCATCAACCAAAACCTGCAAGTCCTTCTCCATAGGGCTGCTCTGGATTTCTAATCTTAACCATGAAGACCTCCTTCAACTCTGAAATTTTGGAAAAACAGATGAATATAAAGAAAAAGCCAACCTGTAATAGCAAAGTCTCTTTGTACAGCACATTCAGGAAAAAGCCTTGTACATTTATGCAAAGATGGCAGTCTTCCTTGGGACTGTAGCTTCAACTAAGACATTTTAGCCAGGACACATTGCAGCCCTCAAGCTAATGAATACTGCAGTGCTCTCACAGAGGGTAGTGCTACATTTTATGTCCTGCAAAATAACTGCAAACAAGCACATAACAAAGGGTCTTGAACTGATTTACAGTCTAAAGGGGACTATAGGTTTTCCTGAGGCAAATGGAAATCACAATCTCCTGTGTGAGCCAGAGCAATTAATGGTTATCCATCCACCTAGGACAACCTTGCATGGATGTAAAATATTTCTTTTTCTATTTCAGCTCTTGGCTTGATGCTGCCTGTTGCTCTAGGGATCATATCCAAAATCAGAACTGGTCAAGCATTTTGTTAAGCATTTGAGTAAGTTGAGAAGTACTTTTGCCAATCCTTTCTCCTAATACATTCAGTGGTTTGGTAAAGTCTAAGAAAGTAGGACTGAGTTTCTAGGCTGGTATGCAAGGTACTCTTTTGTTTTGCAGTTGTTACTTCTCTTATCCCACACCAAATTGTTCTGTGACAGGACCATAAGGACTAGGTGGGTCACAGACCTGCAGTGCTTGGTGTTATGATAGATCACTCTGGAAGTAAAGATGTAGATATACTTGCTACCAAATAGAACTGATATCGATCCTCCTTTTTCCAAATAAAAGTCTAGCCATCAACTAGTGATAAAGAGGAGAAAGTACTGCAAAACCAATGCAAAAACTGTGCAAGCAAGTTTGATATTTGTATCCATTTGTATTCCTTTCCTAGGTATCATTGGGAGAGGATTATCTGGTATATGAATCCTGCTGGATTTAGGCAACTGTCTGATTGGTACTGTTATGCCCAGGAGCTATCTTCAGGCACCTACATACAGCTTCATTGAGGGAAAAATATCTCTATATACCATATATGTGTACACAGAGCCAGGCAGAGACTGAGTAAAGTTTTTGAGGATCCACATTTTGGATTAGATGTTGGTGGTTTATAGTGTGGGACTTAAAGAGTTTGTGTCTGTTGAAGAGGCAGGGTTGAGCTGAACCAGTACGGTCCACTTTTTATTTCTGTCACTTAGCTCCTGTTTTGACAGGCTTAGCTGATTCTAACCTGTGAGTTGCAAATTTCACTCCTCCACTATCATATCTTTAGAGGTTATTGTCTTGTTGGGAGTAGCAGAAAAGGTGACTTTGGTAGAAGTAGATAGTGCTGAGCTATCAACTGGCATGGTTAAGAAGCAGGCAGGTACCTAATTCTGCAGCCCAGCTACAGCAGTGGTAACCTTTTTTCTAAGCACTTCTGGAGAGGTGACCCAAAGACCTTCCAAACCTTTGACAGCACTCCATTAAAACAAAATGATTCAGATTTAAATAGTTGAAGGGGGGAAAAAGAATGCTAATGAGGTCATTAAAAAGTAGTTGAATGCCAATCAGATTCATATCATTTTCCTTAGCTCTTCAGATGAATTAAAATAGACATATGCTAAGTGACATAGTAAGAACACTGGAAGGGTTACCAAAAGGAATAGTACCAGGGTAGAATGGGTCTGACAACTAACAACACCCACTGATTAATATTTTAATGCATGGGCCAAGTGATCAGCTCAGAGACCACAATGGATCAGTTACCAGTCATGATAGATGAACCTGGAATTATTATTAATGTTGAATTCACTTTCTTTTAATAATTCATATTTCTCATTTACACAATTCCATTATGAATGTATGAAGTTTTGAACAACTGCAAAAATAAAAGTCCTTCATTATTAGAGTAACTGTTGGACTAAGATATATCTAAGTTGAGGTAATTCAGTTTCAAAGTCATATTTAAAAAATAATCTTCAACATAGTCCCTTCTAAATTGTAGTGTATCTTAGCAGGATAGGTTTAACACCATCAGGAAGTTTAAAACACTGCTATCAATTCCGAAGGTGATGGTTTATCAATAAAAGAGGAAGGAGGTTTCAGCACTTCTTTTTCACTATCATATATTTAATGACAGTGAAATATATACTTAATGTTTCAAAAAACACTAAAACGTTATGAAATATGTTACTAAAATGCTGCATTCTCTGGACAAAACTGTGGTGTGGGGCCTTTACAGTAATCCTAAACCTAAGTTTTGTACAGTATCCTTTTCTTCCTACAGACACGTGAGTCATTGATACACAGAGAGAGTATAATGCCAGATTATGCTCCAAAATAAGTCAGAATTTTTGACATGCAAAATTAATTCAATTGTTTTGTGGAGAATATTGCACCTTTGTTCTTATATATGGACAATATAGAGGCATGCTGCATCTCCACTGTGGCAAAGAGTTCTAGGAAATGACAATATAGGATGTGCTTAGAGTATCCATCACCAATTTCTGACACTTGCCACCATCTGTGTTCCAAAAAAGATTCCCTTTCTCCTGCCAAGGTCCTATTCTGTTCACACAAAAGTCTTTGAACCTTGGCACCTGGGTTTGCATATCAGAGGCTTCCTGGGTAAAATAATTTAATCGTATATGAGCAATATTCTGAAATTTGGCTTTGTTCTGCTTAGGAGCCCTCACTCCCCCAAGCCCTCCTGCTTCACTGACCTTAGTGTATGCAGGGTTGTTTCTCTCACATATTCTCACTCTTCTCTTTGGCATCTGCTACACAGGTTTACTTTCTCCCTCTCCCTTCTTAAATATATTATCCCAGTGGTTCTACCTGCATTGCTGATGAACTTGGTCTTAACCAGAAACAGATCCATCTAGGAGCTAGCTGTCATGTGCTTTTATTGGACACAGGAAAAGCTTCTGGCAGCTTCTCACAGAAGCCACACCTGTAGCTCCCCTGCTACTAAAACCTTGCCACACAAACCCAATATAACGGCTTTGTCAGTGAGGTGTGGTGAAAAATACTGCTCCTTTCAGAAATCTGCCCCTCATTCTGCTGGAGATTACTAAAAGATTTGTTGGCCTCTAAGGCAAAGCTCAGGTTTTTAAGCCAAGCTCCTGATGAAGGTAGACTTGGCCTGTGTTATGAATGGCTAGTTGCAGTGGCTGAGGACCATTTTTTCTTCTGCTGACTTTTCTTAGGGTAGAACTTTAACAGAGGTGTAAGGAAGAGGCAATGTCTTAAAATGACAGTAAGGTTTGCTAGAGCTTTGCTGTCAAAGCCCTCAAACTGGTGCCTAACAGTATGTGTTTCCACATGTGACAAGTATACATGAGATGTCATCAAAGATTCTTTTATCTGTCTACTAAACACAGAAAATCAATACTAAATAGCCAAGTAAACAGCTGTATTATCCCAATATTCCAACTTGATAGATCTATTAACAATAGTAGATTATCAGAATCATAGTTGCCAATTCAACATCTGCATTTCAGCTAAAAAACTGTCATTCAAAACAGTTTAGCAGGTGGGATTTACCAGAAAACCAACCTAGGCAATGAAATGGGTTTATAAGGGAGCAGAAGAGATGTGTGATGGACTAGATTTATCCAAAGTTTCATGAGAACTGAGTAGTTTCAAATATAAATGGAATCTCTTTAGTGACTTCAAGAACAAGAAAAAAACTGTAAAGCTGATATTTATACGTTTTTACCATGGCCATAATAAAATACTTTCAGTCTCAAAAAAACAAAATATTTTGCTCCCCCTCAACAACATGATTTCTGACTATAATGTTTCCTGCAATAATAACTGCTATGTGGTATGTTCCATCTTTACATCCTAAAGCACTTTCTTCAGGAAGATGTGCACTGTCAACCTGCCTTTAAATCAGAGAGATCTCAGAACATATTCATTTCATGTCCCTTTAAATCAGAGAGATTTCATAACATACTTGCCTTATGTCATGATGCATGATGAAGAGACCTTCAAGGAAGAAAAGACCTGAACTGGTAGACTACACAGTGCAGTACCATAGATGCATATCAGTATCTCTGTTTCATCCTAGCAACACAGATGTGTAGCCCAGGGGTAAGCCCAAGCTAAGAAACTCCTCCTCCAGAGGTCTAATTAGCAGTATGCAAGGAGATAAAGTATGGCCTTATTGCCTCTTGGTCTACAACCAGTTCAGTAGACATCACCCTTAGGAACACTGCACAACCTTTTATCCCAGTGTTGATAGCCACAGGTAGTTTTGATGAGTAGTCTAGGGATTGCAGTAAAGCCAGTACTGAACTCACATTCTGAGTGATTCTCTGTGTGATTTCACTTATGCTGTCTGCAATCTTCCGTTTTCAAAGCCCCAAATATGCCAAGTAAAAGGCTGAAAATACAGTTTATGAGTAACAAGATTACTTTTGGGCTCTTTCTTTAGCAGTTATATCAGTGTTTCCTAAAATGATAAAACCCCCTAAGTTATAGTGATTTCATCATCTTATTGTGTAAATTTTTAAAGAAAAAAAAATCACACTTTTGTTTACAGTTACTGACTTATTGGTAGTAAGCACATGCACATTCTTTTTCCCTCCCATACTTTTTGTCCTGTAGACAGATTATTAGTGATGAAGATAGTTGGTGCCTTGTTAGTCTTCTATAACAGTTTATGAGCAGAGGATATTGCCAGCTCAGTCCATATGCAAAAGATTCCCAAAAAGCTTTGAGTCTCCTCAGCATAGTTTCTAACCCAGGAGAAACCCAGCATTTCCCTTGCAGCCTAAATATTCCAAGGACATCAAATCTCTCCTTTCTTTTACACAGTTTTGAAATTCGATGTTAATGACTTCAAGAGAGTTTTAGCAGTTCATTCCAGAGTCAACATTATATACTGGAAGTGTGCCAGCTTAAAATGAATGGGAGAAAGCAGGTTGCCCATGAACTAGCATTATGGTATACTAAAGCTATAGACTTACTTTCTAGCTGTGTTTTAGTGACAAAAATGTGCATTGCATCATCCATCAAAGCTTGTTAGCTGTATCCACATGACTTACATTCTTATCCTGGAGAATTCTCTTAGTCAGAGCACTTCCATTTTTTCATATTGGAAGAAGATAAAGCAGACAATATAATAGCTTGAGATCTCAATACATTATTTGACTTCATAAATACAAAGATAAATCCTCCTTTCTTTTTTTTTTTTTTTCAAAAGAGCTACCTAACAAACTGAAAAAGCTTTCTGAGCATTACTTTTATTCCAGAAGTAACACACACATTTTTTTTTTGCATAAATGCATGTGTTTTTTTTTTTAATTAGATAAAAAAAAATAAAGAGAGAAAATATAAAATGTCAGCACTAACACCTCCAGGCTTCTTAACTTGGGAAGAATCAAAAGTACATAGTAGACTCTTGGTCCTTGCTCTATGTTGAAGATTAAGAATGCCAGAAATGAACAACGAGCAGGTATTCTCTAATGATGAAACCGTATCAGATGAAACCTAGTTTTCACAAGAAACATTCTTATGGGGGAGTCATTTTTTGATTAAGCAAATCCTGTGATGTTAACAAGCTGAGGCAGGGACACCTGTGGTCTTTCAGGTTACATGAGGACTCCTGGGTTGGGCTTTGGTACAGTCTGGTGTACTGCCTTTAAAGGGGTAATCAGGAGGTCATTCACAGCTGAAATACATAGAGAATTTCTACTTGTTGCTTGATTATTTACTCTGAGAAGAGCTACAGCCTTCACCTTAATCTCACTGAATGTAGAATTCAGATCAGTGTGTTCAAAACTGAGTAGATCACAGAGTTACTGCCTCTAGAAACAAAAAGTGTCAACACCTGTTGAAAGAAGCTGAGACATTCCTATGAAAATGTACGAGGAGAGTTTCAATACCTGAAGAAACAACAGTAATTTCCCAGTGTAAATATCCTATTGTACTGATGAGAAAAAAGGTCCCAGATGATGGGAAACCCTTTCTGGTTCTGGAGGGCACACTGGTATTAGGACATTGACTCTTCAGCCATTTTTGTGCTTGTCTCAAGGTTTTGCTAAGAAAACATAGAGAAGTACACACTGCTTACATGACACTGTAGGAGAATTTAGTTACAATTTTCTCCAAGAAACAAGGAAAGTTGCTCTTGCCTTTTCTTCCTGTACAGGTGTTTGAACTGGTAACTAAGACAAATATACAGATATAACAACTTACCTGAATGCAGAATCACACATCCTTTCTACATTGTGAAACATATATTCCTTTCTGATGTTTTCCCAAGTTACTGATGGACCCCAATTATTAACAATTATAAGGTCCCTTTACACTCCTCTGTAAATGTAAAGCTGCTGATGTGGCTGGCTGAAATTCTGCCTGATGAGATAATACATGGTATACATAAAAACAGCTATGTCACCTTTATGTGACCATATCTTAACTTAGAAGGGAAGCCAAGGCATGAATAGCTGTGGCTGGAGTGCATTCAAGTGCGCTGGTAAGATGTTAATGCCCCAAGTTTTCTTTAGTTTATATTACAGGAAAATAAAATGTGGAAAGAAAATAGAATGTACTAACTAATGGGTATGGATGAGCTGATTCTATGTCTCGTGGTACAAAAGTGAGACTGAAGGACAACCCCACAGAAAACTCACACTGTTGTTTCCCTCAAGAAAAACTCCTGGAACCAAACTTTACTGGCTCTTAGTCAGATGAAATTTTATCTCATGAGTGTGAAGCATAAGATCTAGTCTTCTTTTTTGATGAGCTTTTATTTTCACGATTCTCAATCTGGTGTGCGTACCATAAACACATTAACAAGAACTAAAGCAGCGGAGAAATAAAACAGAAACATGGGTGACATCTGGCTGCCTCCTGCTCATGTATCCACATCGAGGTTTTTTGTTTTAGCTTCCATATTTGAAAACCCTTTTTCAGTTTCAAAGTATATGCAAGATGCAGCAATATTTGAAGAGTAACAATAAACTTATTCATATCTATGTTGAACAAACAAACAGTCTATAGAAGCTGCTCATCACCCCATGAAGATTCCATAGGGATAAGTAGAAAATAATTCGGATATTTTCTTCATGGAACTGTGTTTTCACCTGGGACAATGTCAGTACCCTCCTTTTCTAGAACAGTCATAATATTCAGATCCATCTTACTGCTGTTCTTGAGATGACATTTTACCTTTCTGCTCACCTGAAATGTCACATTTGCTACAGCTTTAGCTTTGCAAGAGGTGCCCTTGCTTGGAACCTTGTTTGGCACAATTTTGCTCACGTTTATTCATGCCAAAGGATTGTGCCATTGTGACACTTCTGAATAAACTCAGAATTAACATTTTCTGTAAAATAAGGGAAGAGAGCAAAACTAGTATATGAGATGGGACAAGATAAAACTTCGGTGAAATAGAATGTAGCAATGATACAATGCTAGAGTTGTGTTAAGAAATAATAAATAAAAAGTCCACATGAATAGGTGTGATTGGAGAAGTAGACAAATTAATAGAAATTGGAAGAAAACAGCTAGAGAGCATGTACATAAAAAGAAAATGAAGATGCTGGAACAAAATATTTTACAAATTTTAGTGTTAGACAAACAGTAAAGTTTTGGTATTTTAGTTTGCTTAGGTCTTGTTGGCTAGGACTGTGTGACTTTAGCTCAACAGCCTGGATCAGTCTAGATGAAAATGCCTAGAGATGTTTTCTTCTTATCTCAGTGTTGAAACATGACTTTTTGAAGTTAAATATCCAAGGACTGAGGCAGATTCTGCTGCTGGAACTGTTCCATTTTGCAAGAAATAACTAAATATTTATATTGCCAAGGGCCATGACACTGTATCACTGCAGGTCAAGCTGTTCAGTGGGACACAGGTTGGCAGGAAGTTCTCATCTATCTCAGGTGACTACTCCAATCACAAAGCTTTTCAACTATGTTTATTCAATGACAATAGTTTATGTTTTATGCAAAGTGGAACAAAGTTGTCCAAACTTTTTAAAGTATCCTACATGCTTTAAAGCATGATGGAAAATTACTGTTCGAATGCTTTCAGCAGAGAACAGAAAAAAACTGGCCACAGACTCCTCATCTCCTGAGAAAACTATATACCTGAATATTGTTGTAATGTAATACCATGAGTTTTCCCGACAATGATATCCCTCTTGGAAAACACAGAGTAGCCTCTTGTCTGCATCCTGAAGTCCTCCCCAACTGGCCCTCCAAAATAGAAACTGTCTACTGAAGATTTCAGGCCAACCAAAACAAAACTGAAATTCAGGAAAGCTACTGTTTGGCAAGAAAAAAAGAAAATCAGTCAGCTTTAATACCTAACTTCAGTTTTCATCATCAGAAACACTAGCAGGGGATTTTGCAAGAGAAAATAATCTAGTTCATAAAGGAACATTCTATTTGAGATTACCGCAGATCTCGGCTTTCAGAACAGTTTGCCATAATGGGAAGAAAAACTAGATTTTCATGTTATTAAAATTGGCAGAGAAGAAGCCTTCCTCATACATTTTTAGGTGGATGGGTCTTGCTGTTAAGAACAGGGCAATGGTGGGGGTAGGGAGGAGAAATGAGTTTAGCATGTTAGAATAAAAACACTTTCTGGGATAATTTGTTTACAACACTTGTTCATTAAAAATTTCAACTCATATATATTTTTTTCTTTTAGGATTTTTTTAGTGCATTTTTAGAGATATAAACTATTTATTGATCTATTAAATTTCTAGGACTAGTTTAATTGAATTATTTACCATATGCAGTAACAGTATAAAAACAACTGGTATTTTCAATTTGTTTAATAATAAAGGGGATTTATTCAACATTTTTTTAGTATTAATATTGGTTGTTTCACATAGAAAGCTGTGAGGAGCTGTTTTCCCAGAAGGAACAACTCTTCAGAGTGTGTATTTGCTACAACCTGTTTCTCACATGTGAACGCATTCTTGTCCAACCTTCTCCATGGGACACTGACTCAGTGGAGAAAGAGATGAAGGGGCAGAGATTAGAGAAGATTTTCCCCTAGTGATTCAAACCAAACAGAAAGATAATATTTAACTCTAATTATAGTCCTAGTTTTCCTCAGATTTCATTTGATCAGGTTACTAAGCAAGTTCCTAAGAAGCCTCTGGAGTTTGTTATATGAGGATCTTCAAACTTTCCCCTATTTAGCTATAAAAGAGGGATTCCTGCTGGGCAGCTCAGTGTTTCTCTTCACCTTAGCCCATTCATACAGTATCAGAATAGAACAGGGATTTGGAGAGGGACCCATCATACTTCAGCTAGTAGGTCTGGTGAGCTTGATATACCATAGTTCTACAGCAATGTAGATTTGATTTCACACAATACTTCCATCCTATGCTTGCTCTTTTATCTCACCTTATGTTTTTTTTCCCAGTGTTCTCACTTGTTTAGTTCATTGCTTAAGGTTTTACTGAATCAGGACCCTATTCAGTAATTGTTGGAGCTTCCAGATATTTGACTCTTCCTGATGGTGTCTCTATGCTGCAATATGGAGTCCAGTGAATTGTGGGCACCCCGAAACTACATTTATTCTAGAAAAAATCTCAGTACCAGCAGTGTCCTGTTGTGCATACATGGTACAACATCAGTGTGGACCAGGTAAATTTACCTGCCTTCTCTTATAGGTTTACAGTGCACAGAGGTCCAACTTTGTCTACTGTGTACTACAGCTGACCTACTAGAAATCCTATAACAAGATATTTTAAAGCTAACTCATATGTTTCTGTGCAATACGAATTGCAGTATGTGTATTGCTAAGGATTTAAATTTCTAAAAGAAAAATGAGTTGTGCCATACAGATCATTGATCTTGAAGGTTACGGAAATTTTGGGTAGTTTCCCTGCCCTGAGTGCTGGCAATACTTCCAACCTTAGGAATACCACTGTATGAGCAATTTCTAACTTTGGCACTTAGCCTGATGTTAACTGCAGTTAAGATTGACAGCTAGTTTTGGCACCTCTCAGCTACTACTATGATGTTCCTTTCATTGACAGGCCTGTTTATATTCCCTACATTCCATACATTATTAATTAATAGAAATTTCACACATTCTCTCCCAATAAATAACTAAATAAATAAGATAAATCTACAGCTGGCAATAGGCTATAAAGCAATATCAATGTGATTTATTGTGCCTGAGTCCAATCTAGGGACTATTGTGAAATATATTGCGAAGGCTGAACCCTCTGATGGATAGTATCACTGAACCATCTGAACTGGTCTATGCCTTAAGGAAGACTGGAGGTATTGTAGAATCAGCATAAAAGTTCACTTTATATACCTTTCACCTTGAAAAAAAAACTTTATTTTAGACCAGTTTCACACACTGTAAAAGCTGTTTTGGGGGAGGTAATGCTCTTGGCCTTTCCCATATGTCACCTCCTCTCTCACTGCTGTCATCACAGAGCATGTTTACACTGAAATCCAAAGGTGTGACTGCCATCCTGCAGTTATATCCCGGGTAGCTGTGAACTAGTTAGGTCTGATACCAGTGCAGCCACTGGCAATACAGGGTTCAACGTGTAGCATGAAAAACCTGCCAGTGACACTAAATGAACATTTAGGGCAGGATAGATGGAAATACTTTGGCTATTAAGAGCAAGCTTCGAATTGAAAGCTGGAGAGCTGTATTAACACAGGATTGATTCTGCACTTATTACATAGTGCCTCTCAGGAGAATTTAGGACTTAGGCACAATGCAGAGCTATCAATACTATATTATCCAGCTCAGAGGCTGGCAGTGCCAAGCTGATCAGGAGAACGAGGGAGGAAATTTGGTTGTGCACAGAGACATGCAAACCTGTCCTGAACTAGTTATACAGCCAAGCTGTTGAGACCATCCTGCAGCTACATGGCTGCTCACATTCAAAGCAGTTCACTGACAGCTGACTTGGGGACATGTGAGCTGGCTGCAGTCACACATCTCATTGCAGCACAGACACGTATTCTGCATGCAAATATGGAGGAGCTGAGTTTTGACTGAAAAGAAATGTGCCCTTTTGGAGCTCCAGAAGTCTGGTAACAAAGTGGTGGAAACTCTATGTCAGTTAAATGCAGGAAATATGGTTATCGAAAGAAAAACCACATATTAACATGCTCAGATCAACGTGCTGAGTGGTATCTGAAGTTATTTACTGCACAATTGTGCTGCAGTATCTGTCAGGGGCCATGGCAAGGATTGCTGGCATAGTGTGGTAAATGTTTGTTATAGCTGACTACTGCTGCTGAAGGGGGTAAGAATTCAAGCAGTGTTTGAAAGAAATTGCAGTTGGTCTGTGCTGGCATAGTCTTCAGAGTGGAGCATGCACAACCTTCCTTTAATATACAGAGGAGCTATTGTTTCTTGTGTTTGTTTTTCCCTTTCTGGCTCCTGTACCTCAAAGTCTCTACCTGTAGAGATAATATTAAAGCTCATATTGAGAAAAAAAAAAATCTGTCTGAAAGCAGAAAGGACACAGAAATTGGGGAAAAAAATGCAGTTCCGGGGCAGAAAAAAAATGAAAAATGGAAAAGAAAGAAAGAGAGAATGAGCTAGAAAGAGAAAGAAAGAAGAAAAGATAAGTAGGTAAGTAGGTAGATAGGTAGATAGGCAGCTATGTTGAGAAGAAAGAAGGCTAGAAATTGGGAATGAAAGAAAGCAAGAGAGCAACTAGCAACTTGGGAACCACTGGGCAGCTTTAAAGATGCTTTGTCTGGAGACCTGTCCTGACATGAAAGCATAAATAAACCCCACAGTCCCCAGGACCTTTTCCTCTTCCCGTTAGAGCTATGTACATAGCAGGATTGCCAATTGTGTTTTTACGACTCAGTGGGTATGACCTTCTCTTATACCACAGAGGTTGCTTGTGGGGAAGAACTGAATAAGTGAGGTGATGTCCACAAGCTTATTTGTATGGAACTCATCTATTTTGTGATTCACATATATGCATGCACACATTTGACCTCAATAAGACTGGAAAAGTAGCATTAATAATTTTGAAAAAATAATTTAAAATACTTCACCCATTGCTAATGAGCTTGTGTTGTTCTAGATATAAGTATCCATAAAAATGTGTGTAATGTCGTGTTAGGCAATAGTTGAATGTCAGTGAATTACTATTACTGTTTTCATTCTACTGCATTCTGTTTAGGCAGTACCTGCAATGTATTAAGCTCTCCTCAGTGTACATATAAATGCAGGCATTTTCCAGAGTTGAAAACATGTTAAACAGTATGACCAAAACGTTCATGGCAAATGTCAATCTATGAACCTGATCATCCTTGAAAAAGCAAAAAGTTTGGCTGTATGCAGATGAGCATCAAGTGCAAACAGTACTTTCCAGGTGCTTCTCTTTTATTATTTTCTGGAAAGTGAGGTTGATAAAAATGACTGTCAGATGCAGACCTGTGAGCAAATGGCATTAAACTGTCAGAAAAAGCATCTTAATCTTACATCCTCAAGTCAAACCCTGTACTCAGCACTGCTTTAAAAACCTGCCTAAAGCAGACAGAAGTCAAGACAGTTTATGTAAAGGCAATCTGAAACTGGTGCATAGATTGACAGCAATATACATGTTTTTATTATATTTGTAAGTTCTTCTCCATTAGTCTAGAATATACCAAAGTAAACATATGTGACACAATAGGTAAATTTTACCTTTTACTTCAGTATGGATACACAATATTTGAAATTAACAACACCCATTACCTCAACTAAATGATCCTTAGTTCTGCTATGTGGATACTCAAACCTTTCCACTCCAAATGTAAATGTGTGATATCAGTCACTACTTGAGCAAATCAATGCCTACCTGGTAAGCATTAATAATACACAACATACTTAATGAAAATATGATTAGAAGGACTGATCTAAATGAATTCCAAGTAAGAAACTGGCCATGACTAGGAACAACGTTTTGTACTATGAAATCAACCTTTTTTTCAGTCCTTGCCTCCAAAGCTTATCAGATATTTAAAAGAGAAAATAAGCTGTCTGGCTTTCACTGTTCTAAGCATTTTATGCACTTTTATAGTAGATCAAAAGGCATTAGTGCAATTATTATAGAGATTAAGGTTAGAAACACACTGAAATGAATGTTATGTTTCTTTAAAAGTAACCTTTCTGTACTCATTAAAATGGTTATTGGTAAAACCGTTTTCCTCCCCCTGGAACTTACAGAGTAAAGCTAGTAAAAGAAACTAAGTACCATTCATTATTGCCAGCATCTGTAATTGTTTGTATTATACTTTATGGAAAAAATACGTAAAATGCCACATTTGAAATCTACACTATTAAAAATGTCAGTTCTATTATATCATTTCTGAAGACCAATTTGCCTTTTTTTCAGAAGGTTGTAATAAGGCAGGTTCATTTTGCTTTCTACAATTTATCTTTTCAGTGGTAATGGAAAATTTCCCCCTCAGGCACAGCAAGCTATTCTTATCTTAGACAATTAGGCAGAAATGAAAGGAATCACAAAGGTGAGATTTCTTCACAAACAGTATGATGTACTTTATACCATTTAGCACTGAGGGATATCTGACAAATAAATTCTGTGTGGTTTATGAAGGCAGTGTGGCTAATACACAACTCTGAATAATGCTTCAGCTTTTAACACATCAGAAAGAGGGTAGGCAACCAGACCCACTTAAAGATGTACTTAGTCTCTAGTTTTGCTGTTAACAGTTTTTAACAGAGCTTGGAGAACTTACACTAAGACTGAAAATAGAGAAAAACAAACCTATGAAAACAATTAATTACTTATAATGTAAGAGGAAAACCATATATTTGGACAGCTTCCTTCATCAGCAAAACTTACTTGGAAGGTTTTGCAGACAACAAGATTTCTTTTCTTGTACTTTCTTTAAATTAATTTTATTATTAAAAAGCATATGATAAAGCAATTCCTCAACATTCATAAAGTCTATTAGAAAGAAAAGATCAATAAGTCACTAAGAAAAATACTTTCAGCATTCTTTGCATTGTGCCCAGTGGTGAGGTACAATGCATATATGATGATTCCTTTGATGGGTCCTTTTGGTGCCTTGATGTCCTTGTTTAGGTGCTGGCAGGTAGTGATGCCACAAAACTCTTTCAGGTCTCCATTCCAGAAATCTTCCTGTAGCACACAGTAACTGCAGACTAGTTCCACTCATCATGAAATGATGGATGAAAGACAAAATTAATTAATAAGGTTCAATTATGGATTTTTAGTGCTGGTGTTTTGAGAGGGTGTTTCTCCATTCTCTCTGCCTCATAATTTAAAGTATCGTTAAGCTACTTTGAGTCTTGACATCTATTGCATGAGCAGTCCTCAGTTAGTTCAGGATAAAGTATTCCTCCTTAGTTTCTTTTAGCCTGTGTGAAGCAACATTACTATGTTTTGTGACACTATCATGTGATGTGATGTTACCAGGTGGTGCTGTTGTAGCTAAGGACTGGTCAGTAATTCCTAATTAATGTAGGTGTACACACTGACTATAATTTGTCTACCTAATCAAATGCAGAGAATGACAACAATGACAGAAGTTTGTGAGAAAATTCTTACAGAAACAATGGCAAGAATTTACTGTGCAAGTAACTGCTTAAGAATGTCTGAGAGCAGTGGTCTCAGTCAGGAGGCCCAAGGATTTGTAACTTTGCATGCAAAGGAGAGATAACTCCCACTTACTGCGTGTACCACAGGATTAATATACTACGTACATAATAAATAATAATTTGTTTACTTTTCTTTTATATCTTTTTGGAAGGTAGCATTTTTAATTTACCTTGTGCCCTATAAATCCAGCAAACCTATTGCTTTCTGTGTAAGAGGAAATAGTTGCTGCTGATTATCCCACTGCAGTGCAGAAAAAGTGTTAGGTAAAGCACTGCAGAAAAGTGTTGCACAGTACAATGTAAGAGTACATACATGTGGCAACAACTCGATAATAAGATACAATGGTATTCTACATGTTACAGTGCACAGTATGTGCCTAAATGCATGTTGACACTGTTATCCCAAGGATAAGACTCTACCAACTAAAGAGTAAGAAGTGGCAAAGCTTCTATAGGAACAGAACTGTGCCCCAGTCCATTTTAGCACTGCAGGTCTCTGAAGAAGGCTCTGTACTTAGAGCAAATAGCTCTAATTAAATGCATTACTTAGACAAAATTACTTATTTCATAGAGAAAATCTCTAATTCTAAAATGTACTAGCTAAAGTCATAGAGTTGGAAAAGTTCATGCTCCCTAGTGCTTACTAATACTCCTTACTGCCCTTCAGACTTGCTGGGAAACTGCTTGGGTGAGCACTTTGTAACTCAGTTCCTTCAAATTAAACTTAAATAGTTCAAATTGATAGTAATCTCGTTCATTTTTACCAAAAGGGAGCAGAAAGTGTTCACCAGAGCAGTGAACTTGGAGAACCTGAAGGCCCGCACAACCCAGCAAAGGCAGAAGAGTAGAAAGAAGGACCAGCTTAGGTGAGCTCATGGTTTTTCAGCTAGAACAGCATGTATATTCACATATGCACTGTATGCAACTGTCTGGCCATTGTTTTGCAGCACCTTCATGATGAATCCAGTTTATCAATTAAAAAATTGTGTTTTGATGATGACTTTGGTTCCACTTATAGAAACATCTTTTTCTGAAAACTGCTGAACTAGGAGATGGAGTTAGTTTTACCCTAGACTCAGTATTTTCAGACTTATCAATTTTTTATGTTGGCATATTCCTCACTTTTGTCAAGAGTACCAATTAAGAAATGGGAGCTCATGACTCAGGTTTCTTGAAATACACTCAGAGAAATCCTTCCATTCTTAGATGAATCAAAAGTCTACATGTACATTATTTGACATACCTAATTTACAGGATTATTACCATTGCCAGTTTGACATTTTACACTTCAAATAAATTCACCCATAGGCACAAAGTCACTTTACACAGATTTTCTTATTTAAACAAAATGTCACTATGAGAAAGAGACAAGCTTAGTAAAAATTACCACTATCCTGGAACAAAAGGGTGCTGAATTTCAAAATAGAAAGAACAAGTTTTGACATGAATAACACTGGCTGTTGTTTGTAGAAGTGGATAAATTTGGGAAAACTTGTACTGAAACAAACTTATGTTGAATGAAATATGTCCTCTAATTGTTATGCATGTATTCTGCATCCACAAGATTAAGATGAAATGATATGACTAAAAAAAATGAAGTGCGAAAAACATAGAGAATACATGTAACATGGAATTTCTTAATTATGCTGCAGATATTGTAATGAATGTTACTCCCATTCATCCTAAAATTAAAATAATAAACATATAACAGGTTCTACTAATATATATGAAACAATTCTTACAGCTCTGCACACATATAATCATAAAATCATAGAATAATTAGGGCTGGAAAGGACCTTAAGATCATCTAGTTCCAACCCCCTGCTATGGGCAGGGACACCTCACACTAAACCATATCACTCAAGGTTTTATCCGACCTGGTCTTGAACACTACCAGGGATGGAGCATTCACAGCTTCCTCGGGCAACCCACTCCAGTGCCTCACCACCCTCACAGTAAAGAATTTCTTCCTTGTGTCCAATCTAAACTTCTGCTGTTTAACTCGTTACCCCTTTGTCCTGTCAGTACAGTCCCTAATGAGTAGTCCCTCACCAGCATCCCTGTAGGCCCCCTTCAGATACTGGAAGGCTGCTATGAGGTCTCCACGCAGCCTTCTCTTCTCCAGGCTGAACAGCCCCAACTTTCTCAGTTTGTCCTCATATGGGAGGTGCTCCAGTCCCCTGATCATCCTTGTGGCCTCCTCTGGACTTGTTCCAACAGTTCCATGTCCTTTTTATGTTGAGGACACCAGAACTGCACACAATACTCCAAGTGAGGTCTCACAAGAGCAGAATAGAGGGGCAGGATTACTTCCTTTGACCTGCTGGTCACGCTTCTTTTGATGCAGTCCAGGATACAGTTGCTTTTCTGGGCTGTGGGCACACACTGAAGCTGGCTCATGTTCATTTTCTCATTGACCAACATCCCCAAGTCCTTCCCCTCAGGGCTGCTCTGAATTTCCTTTTTGCCCAGCCTGTAGCTGTGCCTGGGATTGCTCCAACCCAGGTGTAGGACCTTGCACTTGGCATTGTTAAACTTCATGAGGTTGGCATCAGCCCACCTCACAAGTGTGTCAAGGTCCCTCTGGATGGCATTCCTTCCCTCCAGAGTATCAACAGAACCACACAGCTTGGTGTCATTGGCAAACTTGCTGAGGGCACACTCAATCCCACTGTCCATGTCACCAACAAAGATGTTGAACAAGACCGGTCCCAACACTGATCCCTGAGGGACACCACTCATTACTGGTCTCCAACTGGACGTTGAGCCATTGACCACAACTCTTTGAGTGCTGCCATCCAGCCAGTTCTTTATCCACTGAGTGCTCTACCTATCAAATTGATGTCTCTCCAATTTAGAGACAAGGATGTCATGTAGGACAGTGTCGAATGCTTTGCACAAGTCCAGGCAGATGACATCAACTGCTCCACCCCGTCCATCATTTCCGCAGCCCCATCATAGAAGGCCACGAAACTGGTCAGGCAGGATTTCCCCCTAGTTAAGCCATGCTGGCTGTCACCAAGCACCTTGCTGTTTTTCATGTGCCTTAGCATTCCTTCCAGGAGAATCTGCTCCCAGATTTTTCCAGGCACAGAAGTGAGACTGACTGGTCTGTAATTCCCCGGGTCATCCATTTTCCCCTTCTTTAAAATGGGGGTTATATTTCCCTTTTTCCAGTCATTGGGAACTTCACCTGACTTCCATGATTTTTCAAATATGACGGCCAGTGGTTTTGCAACTTCATTCACCAGCTCCTTCAGGACCCGTGGATGGATTTCATCAGGTCCCATGGACTTGTGTACATTCAGGTTCTTAAGATGGTCTTGAACCAGATCCTCATGTACAGTGGGCCCAAGGTCTAGGTTTTCACAGTTCCTGCTTCTGCCTTCCAAGACTTGGGTGGTGCAGTCAGAGCTTTTGTCAGTGAAGACCGAGGCAAAGAAGCCATTCAGAACCTCAGCCTCCTCCAAGTCCTGTGTAGCCAGTTCTCCCAAAAGCTTCCGTAGGGGGCCTACATTGTCCCTAGTCTGTTTTTTAGCTGCTACATACCTATAAAATCCCTTCCTGTTATCTTTAACATCCCTAGCCAAGTTTAGCTCCAGTTGGGCCTTAGCTTTCCTAACCTGATCCCTAACTTCCCAGACAACATCCCTGTATTCATCCCAGGCCTCCTGTCCTTGCTTCTACCTTTTAGGATACTCTTTTTTTTCCTGTGAATTTTCCTCAACAGCTCCTTATCCATCCAAGGTCTTCTGGCCCTCCTGCTGCACTTCCTTCTAGTTGGGATGCAACACTCCTGAGCTTGCCATAGGCGATCCTTGAATATTAACTAAGAGTCTTGGCCCCCCCTGCCCTCTAGAGCTATATCCCATGGAACCTTGCTAAGCAGGTTCCTGAAGAGGCAGTGAGCTTGCTGCACACTCTTCTCACTGTCCTGAGGACCTCGAATTCAACCATCTCGTGATCACTGCATCCAAGACTTCCCTGGAGCGTCACATTTGCCATGACCCCTTCCTTGTTGGTGAGCACGAGGTCAAGCACGGCACCTCTCCTTGTCAGCTCCTCTATTGCTTGCAGAAAGAAGTTGTCTTCCACACAGTCGAGAAACCTCCTGGATTGCTTGCGCCGGGCTGTTTGATCACAGGTTTATGATGATGCTTGGGGAGCACAGTATAACCAGACAGCAGGGAGGAAGGGATGAAAATGTGCAGAGAAAGGAAAGAAAAGGTTGATGTGATCTAGTATAGCTAATAAGCTTTCTCTGTAAGAGATTCACATAGTAAAAGTGATTTAGATTGCTTTTTTTTTCCGATCCACTACTGTGGCTCCGCCAAAACAGAGGGCACGTTTTTGGAACAGAGATTAATGTGATTGGAATAAGAAACCCATATATGGTTAGTTCCTGCTTCAGGCTCCATCTACAATGGTACAGAAGTTGTTCTGTGGACATATTTATGTGCTAATAATATAATGCAAAATATGGTACTGTCTTTAAGAAACATCCAGTGTATTCTTTGGGAATTCTCAACAAGTCATTCTTGCATGTTTGTAGCAAACTTAAAGATCATCACTAAGCTGACCTCGTCACATATGATTTTATGACAAAAAAAATTGTGAGGATTAACATGGTTGGAGTTTACGTACTGAAATATTTCTTCATATATGATTCCTTTATGATGGTGTCACAAAAGATCCAGCAAGTAACCCTTCTAAAAGCTGTTTTGTTTTCTTGCTGTAATTATTCATTACCTGTCAGAAGAAAGAAGGTGACTTACCAGAGTACTTTCGTCATGAAAGCCAATGTTATCTTCCATCTCTCTCTAAAAATAACAAGCCATCATCAGACAAGATAAACACCTTGATAAAAAACCTTGGAAATAAAGTGAACTTTGCCTCATGGTGTGATATTTCTGATGTTCTTATTGAAGTTCTTGATGGATATCAATAGTTTATAGTCAGACATCAATATGACTTTCAGAGATTATGTATCAAACAAGATTATCTTTTGCATCAGTGAATAGTTTAAAATGTGTTAAGGCTTGATATTGTGTCTGCAATTCATATAGTAGATGCCTTCAGAGATACTTCCAGAACACACCATATTCACGGAAATGATCTTCAAAGGACATGAAGGATATTTATAATGTACTGAGTTACTAGCAATAGGTAGAAAGCCTGTTTTTTGTTTAATAACATTTATATCTATGAATTTTAATAATCAGAAATTATTAATCATCTAACAAGTGAAAGCACTTTAGAAGAAATCCCCACAAATGTGGAGAAGGACAAGGGCATTTTCAAACTGACCAGAAGAGCAGCACAATCATACTTACATACAGACTTCTGATATTTATGCAAGGATTTGGGGCACTGGAGCATTCCTTAGCTTGGAAAACAAAGTTTTCCACCTCATTTGGCAAAGCAGACTTTCTGCTCTGCTAAACATAGGCAACATTCTCATGTATTCCCGAATCCTCAAACATTAATGAGGCTGATTCATCTTTTTTCTTTTTTTTTTTTGTAGGAAAGGATAAGAAAGGTTCTATAAATGTGCAAAATATACCTTACAGTATTACCCAAAATATTCACAGAGGCTGAACACTACATGTTTCTACAACTACACTAACAATGTCCTCTTACTGGTCATGCCACCAGTGTAGATCTGTTTGCCCATGTGACATACCTGGAAGGAATTTCCTTCCCAACCTGATACAACAGCAGTAGTAAAAAAAAAGTTGTTTGCTAAAAACCAACAATCCTTAGCACTAGTAGAATAATGTTAATACAAAAAAGTGCACAGAGACATACAAACAGTCTAAACACTTTTTAACTGGGATGCAGAAAAAGAGAACTAGAAGCTGCAAGGACAGAAGTGTGCCACCATAGAAGTAAATGGCTTAGCTGATGAATATAGAAGTTAAATATCAATAGCAAAGGATAAACACATAAAAATCTGGGATGTGTACATATCCCAATGTCATAAAATTTATTTGTGTTTGTAATTGTTCCTTAAATGTGCATTTCAGCTGAGGGTGTTGTGATATATTTTACAAGTTTTAAAGTAAAATCCGTATCTATTGATGCATAAAGCTGCACACAGAAAGTATTGAGAGTAAACATTAAACCTTTGTGATGGTGATAAAGAATTGGAGCAATTATTGATTTTCTGCATTGCTCTTCCAGTTAATGTGACAGCCATTTGAGTCAAACCAGATATAAATGATATACTGTAGAGACTGTACAGAGTCCATTAAGAATAAAATTACCTAAACTCTCAGCAACAGCAAATCTCCTAGACTGGTGTCCTTATGACACTATGAATCATTATCAATCAGGACATGAATGTCTATGACAAGTTTTGTGTTTTCAACATGAGCCCCACAGCTTTAACATATATTGACTTAAACACAGTAGCTGAACTACAACAAACCTTTCCACCACCAGATATTATATCCACATGCAGATCAGAGCTGCTCTGAAGTTTCTCTGGGTTGTCCCAGAGGTTCAGTGTGCCCCAGCCAGCTTTACCTTTGGAAAGCACAATGAAGGAAGAATTTAACAGAAACAGAAAGCAAAGTTGTGATCCCATGGTATATTTTTTTTTTTCTATTTTAAACAATGCAGTCCCCACTATAGATTTTTTCCCTCTTTCTTTCCTCAACAAATATAGTGGTGAAATGTTTCTTAAGGCATAATTTTCTTTATATGGACATAACTTCTTATGGGCAGCTCACATTGTTATTATAATTAAAATGTTAATATCTCATTGACTGTGTAATTATCAGTCAAAAAACCAAGCAGAATGATTAAATAGAAATCAGTGTTCTATCAACAGATGCAGGACTATTGTATAGGGTGACTAGAATACTTCTTTAACTGATAGAACTGGCTTGGACTATCTGGTCAGCAGCTTTCTACATGGAGTTGTAGGAGTCTGAGGAACAGCCATTCAAGTCACAAAAATGGGACGGAGAGGGTCATTTGGTTGAAATTAAAAACACTGCAGAGACTGCTCAAGGAAGGATTAGTAATTGCCATTTTGCATCCTTTGTGTGTTTTGATTTTATATGTTTGTCCAATTCAAACTGTAAACTCATTGGAGGCAGCAGCTGTTGCTTAATAATATACACATTTTCACTATAGGATCCTCACTGGACAACTAGAAATATATTTGTTTAACAAATAATGATCTGAAGACACTGTAGATACAGAGAAGTAGTCACAGGTACCTGTGATGAAATATATCTAAGCACTTCAGTTACTTTTACAGTGTATTGCTTCTCATTTTTAAATCTGTTATTTAGGAAGTGTCTAAACAGCTCAAGATGACCTTACAGCTTTGACACTAAATCACAGGAAAGAGCTTCTAGTGTCAAAATAGTAAAAAGAATTGCTGAGAAATCTATGTATACGTCATTGCAAAATAAAGCCGTCAGCTCCTGCTTAGAGGAATTTCAGATTTACATTTACTTCAACAACTAGTAAACACTCCTGACAAGTGAAATGTTTCTTATGTTTCGCCCCTGAGAGGACTTAGAGGAAGACAAATGCTGCTGTTTCAGAGAGGTTCAAATGTAGGTCATGATGCCACTAGGAGGGCAAGCCTGTTCAGTAGAAGCAAGCGCACCACCCTCCCTGCAGTGCTTCCTAGTCTGGGCCTGGTTGCAATGACTCTACTCACACAAATAGCTTCTGGTCCCTGTCCTCTCCCATAGACAGCCTCAGGGCAGGTCCCCCTTGAGCACCTGGTGAAACCCAGGAGGGCATAAGAGTTGCAGGCAGCCACCACCTCTTGCTACTGACATGCAACATGACTTTTCTTGAAGTTTGCTGTCAGGACATCTTTTTGCTCTATAGGATAAATAGTTTGGGACTTCTCAGAGGCCGTTTCTCACAGAGCTTCATACAGAATTCCATATGTGAACAAATACAAACATAAAAATACCTTTCTGTCCTCATTTGAGTTTTGTTTGTTAGTTTATTTCCAGAACAAAGTGCTAGTAATGCTTTTTACTTGTTTAGTCAAAATCAGATTTCAGAAGAGTGTGAGTCCTTGGTAGAAAAGGTTTACTTAGAATATGTATGAATATACTAAATAAATTAAAGCTTAATCTTTAAAGTCTACCACTGAAAACCTTTAAATCTACCACTGGATTGGTTTGATACTCTGGCCATTGGGAAGATTAACCTTTAAAGGCTATTCATAATTTGGCTTGGTATTGTGGTCAGTTTAACAGTGACCTTGGCCCTGCTAACAGTGTTTAGGATGACATCACAGTTCACATCTTATATTGTGGTGATTTATATTGAATTTTGGACCCGTAATGGTCTCAGTATTTTTAAATATGTTTTACTACTTGATGGCATGATCCCAATTACACTGAAGAGTTATTCTATGCAACATATCCTATTATTCTTAGTTTAACTTCATAACTGTAGCTAAATCATCGCAAATATATTTGGCTAATACATTTGGATTTCTCTTGAATGCAGAGGCCAAAGTCTAACACAACCATGGTCTAAGCAGCACAGTGAGTGCTACAGGAAGCCAGAAGCAAGAAAAAGATCCCATTACAAATGTTCAGTCTTACACTACTTTCTCTCCTTTATGACTACTCCTGACTTTGGGACAGGCATATTCCTTTTGCTTTTTATTTCCCTCAGGTTGTAGTAATTTTTTTTTGCCCTTTTTCAGGTTTTTTTACCTTTTGAAATAAAACTTGCTCTTCTGATTGTAATATCCATTTCTTTACTGTTAATTCAATTTACAGTTCAAGTTTATGAAAATCACCAGTGTAAACTGCATATAAACATGAACTAACGTTTCTGGTCATGCTTTTAGCCTAGTATAGGAAAAAAATAGCTATAGAAATCTTTGAGTCAAAGAGGGTTTACAAAATGTCTGTAGAAATGCAACAAAATGGTCAAGCCAGCCTATATGTGTACAACTTTTTCTCTTTGTAGCTATGAAGTTTTCAAAGAATTTTTAGATTTTATTGTAGCTCATACTAGACTCTGTTTCCTGAATTCTGACTGGAGGTTACGTACAGACAAATACCCAGAGGATCCTTTTATGTTGCTGGGAAGTGCAACTGCATGGAGCTATGGAGATTTGTATTGTTCTGCCTAAAAGTCAAACTTAAAACATATTCTGACAAATGAGCAAACAAATTTTGCTGAAGAGTTATTCAGAAACTACTCTAAATTTCCAAATAAAATGTGCTCTGTGTCTCAGAGAACACATTTTGCACAGGTCTGTCACTTAAGACTGATACAGACCATGAAGTGCACTCTGTCCCAGTGTTCATGTCATTAATGAAGATGCTAAAGTGTTAACGCCAGTAGTGACCCCTGGACTAGGCACTAGTGGCTGGCCCCCATCTGGGTGATGTGCTACTGATCACAAACCTCTGGGCTGGCTGTCCAGCCAGTTTTCATTCTACTTTACTGTCCACCTTCCTAATTTGTACTTACTTCATTAGCTTTCATTGAGTATATTTTGTGAGAAAGTGTCAGAAGTCTTGCATTTTATTTAGTTTCTAAGTAATTTTGCTAAGTAGTCCTGTTCACAAATCCATTAAGTTTTTGGTCAGTTTTTACATAATTTTTCAAAGAGAATATTTTGGAGTAGTTTGCTGATTTTTTTCCTTATTTTAAGAAAACTTAGGACATTTTAAAGTTTGAAAAGTAAAGAAATATGCTGTCCTTAAGTCAATATGATCTTTAATTTCAAGATTTTAGCTAGTTTGTCACTCATAAGTATTTTGAATAAATGATTAAAAAAAATATTTCAGTAGGCCCAAGTAATTTTTTTTCTTTCAAATTCTATGTTCATGAGAATTGTTGAGATTTTTGATTCTCTCAGTTTGCAGTGCTTTGCTAAAAATAAACAAAATTTGCAGGGCTGGGAAAAGTATGTGCTGTTCAGCTCCAGTAATGGTCTTTGTCTTCCCAGAAACCATCCATCATGAGTATGATTACATAAAGGATTACCATTCCATATTCATTCTTCTTATCGTACTTGGAAGCTGTTTACTTTGTTTATGCAATCCAATTATCATGCCTTCACGCTTTAAAATAGCAGTATTCATAATATTTATAAGTGTAGTCCATTGCTGAAAAATCATAAGTTGCAATATTTCTAAGTCAGCTATAAATTGCTATTATAGATGAGGAATTTTAATGAAAAAGAATTTAAATCAGAAAGAAAACATTGCACTGTGTTATTGGCAAATATAATGGATGAAATCCTACACCCCCTGAAGTTTAATAGGAAGTTCTCACTGACTTGAACAGAAACAGAGTATTGTCTAATACAGCTGATTCTGTCATGCACATGCATTCCTAAAGAGTCAATTATGTCCTTACATTATATTAGTGTTTTGATAGTGTCAAGAAGCCTTGGAGAAGACTGCATTCTGACAGATATTACACTTTCATGGAGCTTATTAGTCTTATACATGTCACTCCACAGACTGCAGTAGGATCATGTCAGCCTTATATACTTATATATTAGCAGAAAATCAGGCCTTTCTCCTGTTTTGATTCTGCAATTCAGTTTAAGGCTTGAGCTGTAAAGTAAAATCTTTTTTAAAATGACATGCTGGGTTTCTTCCTTTCAGGGTAGCTACATTAGGTTCAAAAGCTCCTTTCAGCAGATGTTCTAGCCTTTTCTGAGACTGCCAGTTTTCACACTGGATTTTGCTCCTAGATAAGCATACATACACACTCCCATGCAAGACAGAGGTATGCCAGGGAGCACAAGAAAGGATATTTTCTTTCTCAAAGTTTTAATAACCATGGGTCTTTGATACTTTAAAATTTGGGGGTTTAATTTAAACAACAGTTTTGAAGTAGCTTTAGAGATTACTTTCAACAGATTTCTACTAGAAATCCCTTTCTTTTGTTAAAGAATCTTAAAAAACCCACCCAGGTGGCTTCTTTCATTGCCTGAAGACATCAGATAAAAGATTTCCAAACTGAAGAATGATTTCTGCTCCTGTATTTGTAGAACACAGAGCTGTCAGGTGTGTGACAGAAGCCACAGCCTGTGCCCGTGACCAACGCCACCATGGTTTCTGTGGTGTGTGTCTGCGCGCCTAGTACCAAATAACATGCAACAAAACTTCTCCACGCACTGCACTCATTTTTTTTTTGATGTGGAGATATGCAATCTCACATTAAAAGCTAACCTTTATTAGATGGCTTTATTGTTATATGAAGCCAAGAAGGATTCAGAGATTCCACATTAAAAAAAACATTATTCCCAAATCTCTATTGTGATTTGGATGACTTTTCTCAGTAAAACAGCTTTGTAAGCTTCCAAGTGAAACTCAGATTTCAGAATATGTGTCAAATTAGGTGCCCTCGACCTTCAGGTTCTTTATTTCATTCACTGAATGGTCCCTTGATAAAGAACACCAGGCTTTACTTGTCATTCTTTAAATTAGGACATATCAACACCTCATATTTCAGTGTGGTGGAATTGAAATTAAATTTCAATTCAACTTGATGAGATTTTTGAGTAAACCCATACTCAGATATGTCTTTGCCCTAAGAATCAAACCCATGTCTCCTCAGGTATTCAACAAATGTGCTGGCATGATTTGTGTTGGTGGTCTGGAGTATGGATTTTTAACTTTCAAATGCTAGGTAAAATCGTACTCCTTATAATTCCCTGTGCTAAAATTGGACAGGTAACAATAGTATAGTCACTATCAACTTTCCCAGCTGGAACTTTAGTGTTTCCCATGCTGTATATGGGCAATGGTCCTTTCTTTTTTATTCATCTCTGCATTCTTTGCAGATTGTATTTCTATCTATCCATAGCATGCTTTTTGTATGGTATGGATTTTGTAATCTGAATTCTACTTAGTCATATCCACATTAAGGACATTTTTTAAAACAGAACAAATATGGATTTGGATAACAGAGATTTTAGCCATAACATGTGAAGCCAATAATCACATCTTTTGTGTCCAAATCACAGAACAGGTGTGTCATACCTGTGTCACTAACATTAATGCAGCAGGACAGACAGTCAGCATGCTCCAAGACTCAACCACTTGTGAGCTGCTCTTACCACTTTGGTCAGTGTGTGATGTGAAAGTGAAATGTGATACTTGATTAGGTTATCTCACCAAGGTATCTTACTAGTGCATTTCATAAATCAGCTGGAGACTATGATAACTTTATAGGTATGAAAGCATACTGGAACTGTTAATATATTATTCAAAACACTTTGAAGATATGCAGATTTATGCTACAAGTTTGTTTCAACAGATAGCTGTATCTTGAAGGGAACTGCTTGGCACATCTTTTAAATTTTTCTTAGACTTCGAGTCATCTCCAGTAGGTTTGCAGAAGCAGATGAGTCTTCCAAGCAACAAAAATTCTTAGTCTAGCACATTAACAGCACCAAATTGCTAGCACAACAGAGTTTCATCAAATCCATTCGTTAACCTTAGACCTCATAAATAGTATGCTAAATGTTAAATCATCTTCAGGCAGTCTGGAAGTAATGCTAATCTTTAAGTTGCAGCTCACCTTGCCTGGCTTTAGTGTGTAAAACAGAATAAACAAGATAGGACTAAAGACCCTTCTGAATGCTACAGTGAAGTTTGATAGACTTTCATGGACCTTTACTTGCCTTCCACCATGGGTACTTGTCGAAATTGACAGAAACTACTTAGACAGCCAAGTCTTTTCCATACATCTCTAAATTACCTCACTATGCCAAAGGTTTTTATGAAATTAGTTAAAACTGCATAAAGGTCAAGATTTGCTCTTGACAGCATTGATTTGTGAAGCAGTGAAAAATACTTCAAGTCTTTCACAGCTTGCTTTGAACTCACAGTTGTGATCCATTTGAACTACAAAATGTCACAACAGTCACTTGAGGAAAACCTGCAGACAGATTCTGCCCAACATGATCAGCATAAGTATGGCCTTTGAGTTGGTACATAGTGAAATTCATAACTACTTAATAAAGATAAAGAGTTAGAAATGTGACTAGAATGAGACATAAATCAAAAGGCACCTTCTTTCATTAAATAGCAGAACAAAAAGGTTAATTTATTTTTAAATAGCAACCTTTTCTAAATTACAGAGATTTGTATTTCGAATCCGGTATCTTTTTGTCATAACTGAGGGCTGATGTCCGGTAGGTGCACCGTGGGCTACATTTGAAAGATTTGACTGCTTTAACCTCTCTTATCCTCTCTTTTCCTAGCTGAACTGATTTTTTAAATAAATAAATAAATTAAAATTGGATTGGTCAACATTTTCACCTTCTTCAAGAGAGAGACCAAAAGGCTCGAGTAGGTCTAACGGGAAGCTGATCGCCTCCAGCTGATTTGTCACTCACATAACAAGGAGTAACATTAAACAATTTGAACTTATGTAAAATGACATATCAGTTCCAAGCTTCAGAAACGATCTTGCTTTAGGGAAGGGCAACATGAAGACCATAATAATAACTTCTTATTCAAAAGTGTGCAAAACTTGGTTTACATAAAGGACAGTTATATAAATCTGCCCCTAAATGAAGCTATCAATCAGCTTAACCGTATGCTTGCCTTCAAGCATATGTATTCTTCTGTTGAACTGAAGGGGATCTGAGAAATCTGTGAAAGATGAAAGAAGTATTAACTTCTCCAATGACAAGTAGGGGGACTGATGCTACAGCCTGTCAAACAATTTCTGCTGAAGGGGAGATGGATTTCCAATCTATGATCCAGAATTTTGCAGCAGGCTGATCTCCCCCGCTTACACAAGGGAGTGTTTCCTGGGCTACACAACTGGTCTTTCTCCATGCTCTTCTGCAATTATTTACTCCTTCCATGTAAGATATAAGTGCAAAGAGAAGGGGCTGAAATAAACATGTTTACAGCATAGATGAAGAAGTATTTGGGGTCTTTTGTGAGTTTAAGCTGTTTGGAGAGAAGAATCACAGAATCACAGAATCCCGAGGGTTGGAAGGAACCTCAAAAGATCATCTACTCCAACCCCCCTGCAAGAGCAAGTAATCTAGAGTACATCACACAGGAACTTCTCCAGGCGGGCCTTGAATATCTCCAATGTAGGAGACTCCACAACCGCCCTGGGCAACCTGTTCCAGTGCTTTGTCACTCACAGTAAAGAAGTTCTTCCTGATGTTAATGTGGAACCTCCTATGCTCCAGTTTACACCCATTGCCCCATGTCCTATCACTGGATATCACTGAAAAAAGCCTAGCTCCATCATCCTGACACCCACCCTTTACATATTTGTAAACACTGATGAGGTCACCCCTCAGTCTCCTCCAAGCTAAAGAGACCCAGCTCCCTCAGCCTCTCCTCATAAGGGAGGTGTTCCACTCCCTTCATCATCTTTGTGGCTCTGTGCTGGACTCTTTCAAGCAATTCCCTGTCCTTCTTGAACTGAGGGGCCCAGAACTGAACACAATATTCCAGATGTGGCCTCACCAAGGCAGAGTAGAGGGGGAGGAGAACCTCTCTTGCCCTACTAACCACACCCTTTCTAATGCACCCTAGGATGCCATTTGCCTTCTTGGCCACAAAGGCACATTGCTGGCTCATGGTCATCCTTCTATCCACCAGGACCCTCAGGTCCCTTTCCCCTTCACTCCTTTCCAGCAGGTCAACCCCCAACCTGTACTGGTACATGGGGTTGTTCTTCCCCAGATGCAAGACTCTACACTTGCCCTTGTTGAATTTCATCAAGTTTCTCATTGCCCAACTCTCCAGCCTGTCTGGGTCTCGCTGAATGGCAACACAGCCTTCTGGTGTGTCAGCCACTCCTCCCAGTTCAGTGTCATCAGCAAACTCGCTGAGGGTACACTTGGTTCCCTCATCCAGGTCGTTGATGAAAATATTAAACAGCACTGGTCCCAGCACCGACCCCTGAGGGACTCCATTAGTCACAGACCTCCAGCCAGATTCTGTGCCATTGACCACAACTCTCTGCCTTCTTCCTTTCAACCAGTTCTTGATCCACCTCACTACCTGATCATCAAGCCCACACTTCCTTAGCTTATCTGTGAGGATGCTGTAGGAGACAGTATCAAATGCCTTACTGAAATCAAGAAAAAACACATCTACCGCTCTACCATCATCCCTCCACCTAGTCACTTCCTCATAGAAGGCTGTAAGGTTGGTCAAACATGACTTCCCCCTCATAAAACCATGTTGGCTCTTCTTAATAACCCCCTCATCCTTTATATGTCTAGAGATGACGTCAAGAATAAGTTGTTCCATCACCTTACCAGGGATGGAGGTAAGGCTGACCGGTCTATAATTACCCGAATCCTCCTTCTTGCCTTTCTTATAGACTGGTGTGACATTTGCCATCTTCCAATCCTAAGGCACCTCTCCCGTTTCCCAACACTTACTAGAGATGATGGAGAGTGGCCTAGCAATGATCTCCGCCAGCTCCCTCAGCACCCGTGGGTGTATTACATCTGAACCCATTGATTTATAGGTGTCCAGATTGCATAGGTGATCCCTAACCCAATCCTCATCTACCAAAGCAAACTCCTCCTTTGTCCTGACTCCTTCTGGGGCTACAGGAATCTGGGGCCCCTGGGGAGAGTGTGCAGGAGTAAAGACAGAGGCAAAGAAGGCATTCAGCACCTCTGCCTTCTTTATATCCTCTGTCTCCAGGGCACCCACCTCGCTCAGCAGTGGGCCTATATTGCCTCTTGTGTTAGTTTTATTAGCTATGTATTTGAAGAAGCCCTTTCTATTGTCCTTAACCCGACTTGCAAGATTAAGTTCAAAGGAGGCCTTAGCTGTCCTAATTGCCTCCCTACATCCTCTAACAACTGTCCTATATTCCTCCCAAGTGGCCAGCCCCTCTTTTCATAATCCATAGATTCTCTTTTTCCACATGAGTTTGCCCAGCAGTTCCTCGTTTAACCATGCTGGTCTCCTGGCTGCCTTACTTGATTTCTTGCCCATTGGGACACTCTGGTCCTAAGCTTGGAAAAAGTGGTCCTTGTATACTGACCAACTATCTTAAACCCCTTTACCACCTAGTACCCTTTCCCATGAGACTTCCCTTAGCAATTGATTGAAGAGGCCAAAGTTGGCCCCTCAGGAAATCCAGAACTGTGGCCTTGCTAGGTATTTTATTCCTCCCACACAGGATCCTAAACTCCACCATCTTATGGTCACTGCAGTCTCTGTTACCCTTGCCATGTTAGGATATTCACTGTGGTACTGGTTAAAGGAGAGAGAAGAGTGCAGTCCAGCAACCATTACCATTTCTCTAAGACCCAGGCAACTTCAGATTTTAATGGCAAGTTCCTGACTGCTGGTGGTTCCCTGTGTCTCCCCAGACCAGGCTCGGATCTGAACTCCCTTAAGAAGGGTCAGAATGAATGTCAGTTCCTCTGCTCAGCCTTTACTACCAGGTAATTTAGGTGGTTTCTCCTCAGTGACATCTGGTGCACTTTTAGTTCTTTCCCTTTCCTTAGGAAAGAGTCTTACTGAAGACTGAGAGTTGTTGGAAAGCCAGGTGACTAAAACGAAATGCTACAACACTAATCATAGTGGATTTAACCCATTGCCACTAGCCCACTATGAGATATGTTTGTCAGATGTCCATGGTGCTGAGCTTCATACCAACACCATTAGATCTGTCTGTGTTGCTCAGCCAACTCCTGTAAAAACAAGCCTGAGCAAGATCAATGCTGTCAGCATCAGGCATATCTTCAGCCTGTAGTCTGAGTCTTCTTGAATTATGGTGCAATATATATCTATAACAGAGTCAGTATGAACCATAAATATCACAACCATAGAAACACACCTGGCTGAATCCAGTCATGGCATATTGGGCAAAGAAAGTATGCAGAATTCAACAAAGCCTCATTCCACTTGTCCCAAGAGTTAATTTACACAGTTACATTCTTGTCCTGTTAACATTTATTTGCACTTAATAAGGCATAGAATCATTACTCGTGGTATATGTCCTAACATTTAATCCCATGGTGTCATATTTTAGTTGGACAGAAAGAGCACCTAAGTGTTTTTAATTCCCCAAGGATGTGGCCTTCTATGATGGGGCTACAAAAATGATGGACGGGGTGGAGCAGTTGATGTCATCTAACTGGACTTGTGCAAAGCATTCTACACTGTCCCACATGACATCTTTGTGTCTAAACTGGAGTGTCATCAATTTGATAGGTGGACCACTCAGTAGATAAAGAACTGGCTGGATGGTCGCACTCAAAGAGTTGGGGTCAATGGCTCAATGTCCGGCTGGAGACCAGTAACGAGTGGTGTCCCTCAGGGATCGGTGTTGGGACCGACCTTGTTCAACATCTTTGTCGGTGACAGGGACAATGGGATTGAGTGCGCCCTCAGTAGGTTTGCTGATAACACCAAGCTGTGTGGTTCGGTTGATACTCTGGAGGGAAGGAATGCCATTCAGAGGGACCTTGACACACTTGTGAGGTGGGCTGATGCCCACCTCACGAAGTTTAACCATGCCAAGTGTAAGGTCCTAAACCTGGGTCAGAGCAATGCCAGGCACAGCTACAGGTTGGGCAAAAAGGAAATTCAGAGCAGCCCTGCAGAGAAGGACTTGGGGGTGTTGGTCAATGAGAAAATGAACATGAGCTGGCTTCTGTGTGTGCTTACAGCCCAGAAAGCCAACCGTATCCTGGACTGCATCAAAAGGAGCGTGACCAGCAGGTCGAAGGAGGTGATCCTGCCCCTCTACTCTGCTCTCAGGAGACCTCACTTGGAGTATTGTGTGCAGTTCTGGTGTCCTCAACATAAAAAGGATGTGGAACTGTTGGAACAAGTCCAGAGGAGGCCACAAGGATGATCAGGGGACTGGAGCACCTCCCATATGAAGACAGGCTGAGAAAGTTGGGGCTGTTCAGCCTGGAGTAGAGAAGGCTGCATGGGGACCTCATAGCAGCCTTCCAGTGTCTGAACAGGGGCTATAGGGATGCTGGTGAGGGACTCTTCATTAGGGACTGTAGTGACAGGACAAGGGGCAATGGGTTCAAACTGAAACAGGGGAAATTTAGATTGGATATAAGGAGGAAGTTCTTTACTGTAAGGGTGGTGAGGTACTGGAATGGGTTGCCCAAGGAAGTTGTGAATGCTCCATCACTGGCAGTGTTCAAGACCAGGTTGGACGAGGCCTTGGGTGATATGGTTTAGTGTGAGGTGTCCCTGCCCATGGCAGGGGGGTTGGAACCAGATGATCTGAAGGTCCTTTCCAACCTTAACTATTCTATGATTCTATGATTGTATGCTTTGTGGCTTCAGTTTTTGTTATGTATATTATATAGCATGTGATCAGCTGGAAATGAAGCACCATTTGCTATCACCTACTGGGCCACAGCTAATTAAGTCTCTCTATGCAGATCACAATGAATGAAATTGCATAAGAGAAGCTATCACTCAAATTTCAGCTTAAGTCCTTTGGGCTACATATATACCAGTCAATGAAACAGGGAAGTACTTGTTTTCTGAGTCAGAGGGTAAAGAGACAAAGCACAGCTAAATGCACAGAAGTAAGTCCTCTGTTCTCTAACCCATATATGCTCAAATGGGGGAAACCTGGTGCTTCCTGACCCTAGGGCAAGAGGGTGCACACCAAGGAGGCTTCCTTGATCAAGCCATGAGGAAAAGTGTGCCAGTGCCTGTACCGTTCCCGCTTACTTGGACAGACATCATAGGGATGATGTGTGAGAGTGTACAGGCAGTTTTCTTGTTTGAAGCATGCTGCAAGAGAAACAAGAAAAGCAAAACATTTAAGAGGAAGTCTAGCTGGTGTAATTGAAATTATGGGAAGTATTTAATAAGTAGGTGAAATATCATGAACTTTACTGGAATGTAACACTTATAATGGTCTCTTTGACGTAAAGAATAAACACCAGGAGACCTTTTAAGACCCAAGTGTTCCTGGTTTTCTGCTTTAGAAAAGATGCTATGAAAGCAAATGGAGCCCCAGAAGAGCCTGCCCAGCAGAAAGCATGCCCTCCTAGCAGGCACATTGCTGCTCACTGTTAATTGCAGCATGCCAACTCCTGACACATTTTTAATAGGCACGACAGGAGGGAAGGTGGTATTTTGTTATAGGTCTTTATAAATTACTAAAAGGCAAATTTAAAATGCTCATTTCACTTGAGTAGCTCCACTCTACTTAAATATTGGCTCCAGGTTTACTTCATTATCCTCTTACCAGTAATTAATCTACCTAGGGACAATCAGCAAATAATAAAATGCTGTGGCAGAGGAAATTAGTTTAGACTACAAAGAATTGAATGAAATTATTGTGCAAAATAGAGGAAAGTAACAACATATAAAAGATATTTACCTATCTCTAGATAAATACGTTCCAAGAGCCATAATATTTCCTCTACATGAAATATATAAATAGAGGGTTTGGAGAAGTCTCTACTAATTTCTCCTTAATGCAGTTTATTAGTGAAATATGCCCTTTCATACTCATTAATGTCTGATCCAGGGACCAGCCATTTTCCTAGACTTTCGCCTTTCATTAGACGAAATGCTAAAGGCAAGGCTTGAATAAAGCTTATGTCCTACGTCTACCTCTATCTTCCATTCCATTGACTGAACAACATAAATACATAAAAACATGGAATAAGTTCATTTCTCCTACCCTGAGCTGGAAACAAGCAAAAGTGTTGTATTCAGGTCATCCTGGAAATGATGCTAGTAGCTTGGCTAGGCATGTCTGCACAACATTTTTGTCCTGCTCACTCTATAGTTTGTACAAGGAGACTGTAACTTTCTTTACTTGTCCTAGAGAACTTTTCCCAACCCTAAACCCTAGGCAGAGCAGAGCAGGACATGTTAACAACTGGGATGAGAAGAAGTGAAATTGTTTGAACATTTGTCTAGATGGTTAATATATGCTCCAAAAGAAAGGAGTAAGGTATGACCATCTGAGAGAAGGATAAGCACAAGTGTGGGAGCTGCAGCAATTCCTAGTTAAATAACCTCAGTCAATTTGTCTGAACTATATTAGATGAGTGGCACACAAGGGGTGTAAAACCTAGCACTTGACTGCTCCTTCACATCAACCCTGCAAACGCTGATGTAAAATCTGTGGGGTTTAAGTGATTCCTACAGATGTAAGAGAAAAATCAGCCACCAAAAGACAGGCAAATTTCCAGAGGCAAAAGGCTTATACCATGAGAGAGCCATGTTAAAGGAACAACAGCCTGTGCCCTTTTAAAACTTGGTAGGTAACAAACCACAGAAGGAACTGAGTACCTTCATGATACACTTTAAAAAAAAACATGCCCTGGACCTTAAATATTGTCAGGGGGTTTTGTCAGTTCATCAGTTACAGAACGTGGCTGTGTACAACTGGCATTTGTAAATATGATGGACACCTTTGATACTGCAGGAGAAAAAGGCACACTCTCTTCTCTATGTGACTCTGAAGTGCTTAATATGTAAATACAATTTTTTTTCCACAAAGCACAAATCCTCCTCTAAAAGCTGAATTTATTTAATTTCACACTGCAATAGGCAAATTGAAGACAGCTGGCTTTACTCATCTGTGATATTTTGGTTTTGACTGATTAGCTGCTTTGGTTCAGGTTTTAGTGGAAGGACAAACATAATGCAATCAAACTGTTAACAGTATAATTAAGATTTTATTATTATGGCAGTACTGTACAGCCTTAAATTTTTAGAACATATCTGAAGTAAGGCTCAATGAAAATAAATGTATTCATGGCAGGGCATGAAGATCCACCTGGGATTAGTAGCTCTGTGATATAATATATTAGAGTTTCACAATAGAAAAGAGCTAAAAAGGAAGTCAAGTCATTCCCTGTATTTATATCTCTATTTATATTCTGTGCTGTCTTGATGGTATGGCCATCAATCCAATTATATTGTAAGATGAAGATACTTGGTGTATTTTTAAAATGCAAAACTCCTGAAGTCATGTGATTATAACTCCTTGTTTTCAGCTTTAGTATGTTATCTGTCCTCAATGGTACAGTGAAAACTTTGCGAATTTAAAAAGGTCAAAACCCAAAAGGCAAATACAAAATCTTAAAATGTCATTGAAATATATTTTTACTCCTTCCTCATAGTACTTACAGGGTCTGGCTCTGTATTTTTGAGTAAGCAGGGTAGGTATGGCTAAATACTTATGTTCCATTCACAGCCATAGCAAAAGGAAAATGCATCTATACCTGGGATATACTCCCTTTGAAAAAGACTTGTGTCCTATGAACATCATCAATGCACTTAATTGCAAACAAGATTTTTACAGGTTATTTCAAGAGTATAAACAGGTTCTCATACATCGTAGAGAGACTGACAATGCTTATTTCATCATTTAATAATGAACAATAAGAATAATGGCAACGTATTTTAAAGTATTCTGTTAGACACTTTACATAGTTTTTCTTATCTGTTTTATTAGAGCTATGTATGAATTAAAAAATGTGGTATGTTTGTTTGTTTGTTTCATTAATGACACACTGAAATTAATGGATTTTGGTGATTTAAAGGAAAGGAAATATAGGCTGAGATGTTTTTAAACTGAAAGTCAGACATTTTCCAATACTGGCTAAAAAGAATGTGATGTGCATATGATGATCTGTATGATCTACATTTTGGAACTTAAAAAGTAGTATTTAATGTGGTACATGAATTGTTACATAAATATTAGTAATGGGGTGATTATTTTTCTCATTCACTTACTGTAAGTGGAAATTTACTAAAAAACTTTCACTGAATAAATATACTTTCAAAAATTATCTCTCATAAAACTGCTAGAACATAGTAAGCAGAATCCTTGCATTATACATATTGAGATGCCATTGCAGGTAATGATGTAGTAGTAAATATTTTCTCTAAGAAAGCATAGTTAACAAATAATGTTCCAAAGTGGATCAGGTTGATTATTTAATACTCCCAAGAAATGAAGTGTACTATGAAAACTCACCAGGTAGGAGCTATTGTCCAATTGACAATATAAACAAAATTTGTTTTCCTGGCACTAAAAAGAGAGGAAAGTAAAAGTTGAAATAAACTACTTTACTGATCTTGATGCAGCTTTTCCTTGGATAAAATATTAATATTGCTTTGTCCAACTAATAGATCACGAATTATAATTCTATCAAAGTCTTTTAGGTGACTTACTGAAAGACTGCTATTCATAGCATGCAAAATCACTTCTCCTGCAGGAAGAACATAATTTCTTCATGAAGGGAGTTTTATTTTTTTCTTCCAATGCATTGTATTTGAAATTCTTTTATATTGATTTTTTAATTTTTAATATAAACAGAATATGGAAGGCATGGTGATAATCAAGATCTATTATAGCACTATATTTAGTTTAGAAATAATAAGAAAGATTAATAATGAATAAGTGGCAAAGGCTTATCTTCCTCCCCAGCCTGCTCTATCGAGAGCTTTGTTCCAAAGTTGTAGACATTTTTAATAAAATGTTTCAGTAAATTTAGTCAATTAAATCTTTATTGCGATTCAACAGCAAGATTTATCCTACCTGTGGAGTTCTGTGGGAACTTGGAAACTTCATTAATCTTACAAATTCACATTTCTTTTCTTTACTAGGCTTCACATTCTTCAATATAAAGCACATGGTTGTGGCTACCATATCTTAGCCTTCTTATTGCTGCCAGGCTGTGATTGTGTCTTGACAGCATTTTTAATAGATTGCCATTCAGAAGAACAGAACACTTGGTATTCCTGCAACCTGCAGCTAATCAAAACTAACAGGTTTTACTAAAACATGGAAGTAGACGCATGCTTGAGCCCTCAAGCTTGATTTTCAGCCACTAGAATCAGTGCAAATATACCCACAGAAATAGCATCACAGAAATTATTTCAGTGTTACTCAGAAGGAGTAAATCTTGTCCAAGATGCTGGATGTCACTCACAGATCAGAAAATGTAATAGAACAATATCAGTGATGTAACTGGAAATAATCTGTGTCATTTATCTTTTCTCCATGCAGACTTATATCTTCACAGCACACTGAAGGTAACATCAACTAATGTCCCTCCTGGAAACACAGGTAATACTGTGAGCCTTAAGCTGCAGAAAGCCTAAGTAAAGTTCACAGCTACCCCACATGAGTGGGGTACCTTTTGCAGTGAGTCAGCTACTTGGCGCTGCTTTGCACAAGAGCCCAGGCACAGATATCATGGCAGGACATATGCATCCACATCCTCACCTGTGTCACAGAGGGTTTGTGTTCCTTACTCACCTGCCAGTGTTGCCAGACCAAACCAAGTCATGCTAGTAGGCTCAGCCCAGATGGGGCTGTTGGTAGCTGTACTCTGAAGCAGCTCAGTACCTCCTGCTAGCAACAATTTAAAGGAAATAGAAAAGGTCTCATTTTGTCTATTTGGTTAAGTGTGTGGTTTGTTAAAAGAAGGGATCTTCTGCTTTGTCTATATAGATGTATGCCTGCACAGTGGTTTGTTTGCTTAATTCCAATTTAGGACATTTAAATCTGATTTTATGTGCATTTAAGATCTTTAAAACTCTTATTTTCTACTTAAGCTTGAAGGTGCTCAGTGGCTTTTTCTATCTGCATTTTTGCTCCAGGGTACATGAGAAACCCCAAGAGACTTGGAAGCAAAAGCACATCACACCTTGCATATAATTTTGAATCAGGACAATTACTTTTGATATGTCCCACAAGGATTGACTCAGTAAGTATTCTCAAGACTCATTTGTGTCACACATAAGGAAAGGTCACATTTATGCTCATGGTTTTTATCCTTATCAGAGTGCTTACCTGGAATGTGCAATACCCAGTTACAAATCTCTTTATAATTTCTCCTTTCACTGCTGTGACTATTAAGCACAAATATATTCATAGATTGGAAACATGTCTTCTTGTTGAGCTGCTGCACTTCTACCTGCATAAAGAAATACAGAATTTAGTTCTAGGGCCACAGGAATAACAGCAGCTGGAGATGACTGCTGCAGGGCCCAGGCTCCTGAGCTCATCATGTCTTTTTGTTCACACAGTTGGTGCTGAGCTCCTATTAGACCTGTAGTCAGAAAACAACCTTGCTGCAGCTTGTCCCTGGCAATTCTCCAGCATGCATTTAATAACAGGGGCTGAAGCACAGGCCCTTGTGCAATTCTATACCTCGGAAGGAAGGCGGAGGCTCGGGACCCAGTTCTGAGCCCTCCAGGGATGCTCATACGCCCCTGGGACAGAGAGGTTAATGCCAAAGAGAAAGAGATCCTTTATACACACTTCCATCATTGTTTGTAGCAACCAAAAGTGCCTTTGTGTTTGTAGCTGGCAAATGAAAGTGTATTTGTGAAAGTCTTAGGAGCAAGATATCTCTAAACTTATTTTTCAGGTACATAATAGAGCAAAGCATTTCTGTAAGGTGAAAGAATTCCACTTTAATAAATTGCCTATTTGTAAATAATCTCTTCTGGTAAAGTTGCTGGACTACTACATATACATATTTCTTTGCTGAAGTAAGTCTCATCTGCATGAGAAAAAATGAATTGTGTTTCTGACTTAAAAGCACAAACAACGCTTCCAACAATTAGGTCTTGTAATAACTCACACACTTTATGATCTGTAGTTGTCTTACATTTAGCAAGGCTCAGATAAGAACTACAAGACAGGTGAGGAAAGAGAGTGATAAAATAATAATTAGAAACCAAATGACACATTATTTTCTTAAGAATTAAGAACCTTCTAGATATTGCTCTTTATTATTTTGATATTTCTATAAATTCATTGTTGGCAACAATCTCACTTAGGGCTTTCTCTACTAAATTTTACACCTCACACATATTGATGTCTTTTAGCTATTGACAGTTTTTGATGTTGCAACTAAAGTAAAGTCATTCAAGGTGGAGGAACTTTGGCTGAGCTTTATGGAGTACTCCAGCAGACAGGATAATTAAGTGGGAGCTTCATTGCACTGCTTCCTTCCTGCCTCAGAGATCTCTTCGTTCAGTGCGTGCTTCCTGAGGGATGTCATTGAATCATTATGTACAGACATGGGAAGTAAAAGAGACACAGGGATTTGCTTCCTGTTTTGAATATAGGAAGAATCTGCACTCTGAAGTTCTCTCTTTGGTGAAACTGCCACATGTCATCTGACTGCTTAAACTTGATTTCATCTGCACGAAGAAGAAACCCTGCAATGCTTGCAGAGATTCTGTACTCAAGCAGAGGGAATTGACTGTATTTTAACTCTTTCTATAAAGACTATTACTAAGCAAAGAAGATCTTGTAAAGTACAGTGCATAGTATGCTGTCTCTCTGCTGTGTAGCTTAAGAATGGTTTAATTCTATGTTATTAAAGCTGGCTGGAAGTTTCCAGCTGTTTTGGAGTCTGCCATCAGTGCCTGGGTTTTCACCTGAAGCTGGAGCACCACCAAGTTCAAACAAATGTTGGAACCCTACTTACAGTGGAGGACTTGTTAGCATAGCTCCATGTGTCACAAGCCATATCTGTATCGAGCACATACTGCACTCCTTTTTTAGCAAAATTGACAGAGGTCTCTGATTTTATAGATTGATCTTCTTGTTGACAATATCAGTTGGGGGTTCACCTCCTTTTTTTTCAATTCCTAATGCTGCAGAAGGCTGTTTGTTGCATATTTAATTATTCTTCATAGGAATGTTGAAGACAAGCAAATGTATTTACCTTCCCTCTACCCAGGTCTCCTTAGGTCCTTGATTTCTCTTACTTTTTGCTTTTTACTGTCAAGAATAAGTTCCGACAAAGCATTTATTCCTTCTGTTTCTTTCAGTGGAGCAAAAATAAATGGATAAATAAATAAATAAATCTGTATTTTTCTGCCCATATATCCTTGTTTATAATGGGCAATAATAGGTAGTATGATACAGATCCCTGATAAATAAATTCCTTGCAGCACTTATGATGAGCTGTGTTTGCTGCCAGCCCCCACACTGCTGCAAGGAAACCTGAGGCTGGCAGCAGTGACTAGGCTGCTCCCTGCCAAGGGCTGCTGCTGTAGTTGCCAAGGCAGTTTCAGCAGCAGCGACATGGCTGTGATGAAGCTGAAGCCTGCAGGGACATGGCAGGAAAGAGGTACTGAATGGAGTTAGCAGTCCTATCCAGAGATGCCAGAATGCAACAGGAAGGAAAGGAGATAGCAGAGAGATGCTGTTGGGTCCCATTCAGCCTACCTACCACAGACCTGGTACTTATTTGCTTTTCATCCATCTTAATACCCTGATGTGTCAGGCTGCCTTCCTGTGCCACAGCTGTTTGTCTGTGGAAAACTTTGACCAGATTCCAAGTATAGAGGGACAAAGTCAGATGGCTAATTAAGCTTCCATAAGATGAGTTTGTGCCAAATTGTGTCACTGGCTCTGTATTTAACCAGGAAGAGACCTCTGACTTTACAACACACCTACTCGTAGACACTTTTTTATTTCTTTTCTATGATTTATGCCAGTCTGGGACTTTGCTGTGAGAGAAGCGCTGTAGTTAGTTACTAAGTGAATAGAATATGCCTGTCTCCAGTCTGAAGTCAATGTGCTCATTCCCAGTACCGAATTTAATCATTTCTTCCTGCCTTTCTAAGACATGAAGCAGACAGCAGCAACTTTTTTGTATTTCTCTCTATACCTCTTCTGTCAAAAAGTGAAAACAAATCACACTTTACCAAGACTGATTTCTAGAAAAAAAACCCCACAGCATTGCCACTTCTTTCCATTAACTTACATGCTTCATTACTAGTAATGATATTGCATGGTCTCCATCTTGATGTTGACCTTGTTTCAAAGATGAAACAAAGCTGCTGAGCAAATCTAAGGACTTTCTCTTGGAAACGTCTGTGGGTGACTGTGAAGACACATTTTTTACTGCACTGAAGGGGAGCAATGAGATGTCCCCAAAATCCTGCACCACCATAAGATAAACCCACTGAAAATTTTCTTAGCTCCTGCCACTGGTGGGCCACACAATACTGTGTGTGGAATACACTGCTTGGAATTTGTTTTTCCTGGGGAATCTTGACAGGGACAGGAAAAGGCATTACACATCACCCCAGTAATTTTTTCTTCTTTCCCTATCTTCCTGCTGGGTAGTCACCAGGTGAAAGAAACCCATTTCTGTAGGGGCTTAGAAGAGGAAGAGCATTTGAAAGAGTAGCCAAAAAACACTTCTGTGTTAAAACACATCAACTACTATGGTAAGGTCTTAGATCAGTTTGAGAGAATATGAAAGTGTTGTCATCATTTCTAAAGGATGGTGGCTTGGCTTGCCACAACAAAAGAAAAATCATTAAAATATTAAAAAAAAAGAAAACAAAAAGTAAAGAAAAAAGAAAACATTGGGTAATTAAGTATATACAGCATCTGAGTACCTGAGCATGGATTCCCCCAGTTAATAAATTGGAAATGTTGTTATTCATAAATATGCAATCTTAAATTAACTGATGCCAGAACCACATCCTCCAGAGCTTAGGTATGCAAAATTAGTCTATCCCTGTCCTATTCTCCCCTCTGTCCTTGCAGAATTATCATGTAATGTCTTTGTATTAAGAATTCAAGGGGAAAAATTTACTTGAAAAAAAAAAGAACAGAAGAGGGGGGAGAATGATTAACAATTTTCTTTAGAAAAGAGTTTATTCTCTTTTTCTGTCATGGATGCTATAAAAATTTGCCACCACTAAGCATTCTTTCTAGAGTACTGAAATCTTGCATTCTCGTGTCCTTCTGAAGAACCATGGCTTGTTAATCAGCTTTTTCAATGCCTCTATATAGCCACCAGCCCTTCCTGAAACCACAGCAGACAATTCCTTTGACATTGCTTCTTGCCAGCTTCCCTTGCTGTCTGTGTTTTAAGGGAAGCTCCCAATTCTGATATATCCCATTCCAAATAATGCAGAATATGGGATGCTGCTGCTTGATACTCAGTTAGCCAGCTAATGACCTGCAAAATAGGTGTATATAGATAAAAATTGGTTGCACAGAAAAGACCTCTTCTATCTTTCTTATGAAATTATATTTAGGAAACTGACAAGATCTAAATTTTCTTCCATCCAAGTAAAAAAGCTTTTCAAATTGGGATCCCCCACTTCCAGCCAAGAGACTATTGCTTTTTAAAAACATTCTTATGATTTTGTACTGTACACCAAGGTAAGTTTCAGGCAAGTTTCACATCCATCACGAATGTCCATCAGCACTGGACATGTACGATCTTTACTACATATTCTTCTGCCATGTATGGAAAAACTGCCTGTTCCCAAGGTAGATTTCAGAATAGGAATAGCAGCTGATCTTGGGGAGACTCTCTCTTCTTCCCTGTCTGATGGTGTGACTCCAGGGGTCATCTTCTCCCCAAAGAAGCCACCAAACAAGGAGATCCTCCATAAAAATAAGCTGCTGCATGATAAATAGCTGGAAAAATTTGCTTTTCAGAAGATTTTGCAGTGCTCTTTGACCTTATGGGTTTGCATAAGCGTTTGCATGCTGGTCCCCTAGTCAGGTCCAAAGATTATAGCCAAAGCTTTGTAGTGTCAAAGTTTAACCCTTTATTTTCCCTCAGAGGTAAAGGAGGTGCACACATAGATAGTCCTTTCCGTACATGAACTGCATAAACTGTTCCACCATAGTCACCTCTCAGGCATTGCTTGCTGCATTAGTAATGAGAGTACTAGTTATGTTGACAGAAGCATTTTCACTTGTGCTGCACAGGCTTTTACAGAGGTGAAAGATATGGCACCCATTTGAAATCTCTTTAAAAGCTTGAGAAGACCTTGGTGGACAAGTGCTAGACTTTGGATGCATGACTATATTGAAGTAATTCTGATGATCTGGGTGTGTTGGGTAAGGTAGTATTCATTATGCAGTAATATTTATACACTAAGGAGTATAGGAGTGAGTGACAGATTTTATTCTTGGTATGTGATAGTCCTCTAAACACATGACTGAAGTGCTGCAGTTTGTAGCACATGACATTTGCTGAAGAGGAAAAGGATATGATTCAAATGTTCCTGCTTGGGATGAAGTTATTCCTTATTACATAGTATTCTTGTAATCTGGAAGATGCACAAAGGCTTAGTTGGTACTCAGTTGTACTATCAAGTGAATTCAAATTTGATATGCTTGTTGCAGATCAAAGACACTGCTTAACAGTGTCATGCTGTTATACTTGGGAAAACAGAGGGCTCCATTTCATAAAGCTCAAAGATTTTTCTTTTTAGTTCCCTGAATTTCAATGACTTTCCCAGCCAGTTTTCTTGACTCCCAAAGTTAAATCTGTAAGCAAAAACTTAAACTCCAGATAAATTGAACTCCAAAGCCTTTTCTATCAGATGCCTATAATTCTCGCATGCAAGAAATAATGGAATTTAGACAGAAGCCTTAACCTGTACATAGAACCAAGACAGATAATTAATTTGTAATGCATTCCTGAAAGGGTCTTGTCACGAAACTTGATTTTGTTACAAAACTTATTGCCAGGAACTTCAAAATGAAAGAATAGTCCCTCATCTGTTTATAAAGGAGTCAGAGTTAAAAAAAACCCAAAGCTGTAAGACATTGCTAGAGAAAAGTCAGTAAGGCTGGATATGAGGGGCAAGCAAATCAGATGCTATTTTCTGATGATATAGTTTGCAACATACACGACAGAAACACTGCAATAAATTTAAACTGATTTCCTTTTTTTCATAGTAAATCTAATACCTAGTGATCATATCATAACAGATTTCCCATTATAAAAGACTTGTCTAACAATAACAATTAAAGCCATGAGCTTATTCAGAAATATACCCTATATTTTATTTCTCATTTCATCTTGTAGGCAGTCTGTTCAGCTGCTACTCACATTTTAATGATCAGGTACTACATATTACTTTCAAATCAATGAGAATTGTTTTCAGCACTGCCATTGATTCTACATATTTCAGACTAAAATAATTATATATTGAAAAGTATAATTAAAATGCACTGAAGTATAGCTACATTTCTTACAAACAATAATGCACAGTAGAGATGTCGATGAAATTCCATGGTAGTTAAAGCTGACTAGGTTATTTTAAATGAAATTAATTTGATTGACAGCATGTTTTTGCTAAACCTGAAACTGGAGATCTTCCAGTCAGCCAATCACTAAGGGAGAAACCAGATAAAAGGAAAAGCCTGGAGGAGCCTGTTCTGTGCATTAGCTCTGTTCCTGTACATAGATAGAAAAGGTTTAAGTCCTTCACCTGCATGATCACCAATAATACAGTAAGAATACTTCCAGTGAATCAAAATGGCAACACATAAGGACATCATTCGGTTTGAAATGTTTCATTTGAGGCATTTTGTTTTGAAAAACTTTCAGCAAATTCAAGACCTGTTTTTTTCTTTTTTATCTATTTTTTTTTTCAAATGATAGAAGAAGCCTGTTGGTGTGGCTTTCACCAGGGGCAGTCCACATAAAGTTGTCTATGATGAACCCTTGGTTTTATTTTGGGCATTTGTGCTCAGTTGTCTCAAACAGGAGTGCTCCATAATAGGAGCACAGTAATGTGCTTTGTACAATGGCGTGCATTGAAATGAAGAACCCTCAGGCCAGACATTTCAACTCCCTTCTGCTTTTGTGAAAACATTTAGAGTATTGCTTTTCAGGCCAACAAAAAGCAAGAACCCAGATCTGAAACACCAGATGTTGTGGCCCAGAACTGTTTTTCAATTATTCATTGTGGATGTCATGACTTCTTGGAAATGTTTGGGGAACCACAAATGAACTGTAAAGTTGGTTTCTTATACATGTAATTCAGTTACCCAAACTTCTGGTGCTAGAACTCTCTAGATGTAAGCTGGAAACCAGTTTACTGGTATGAGTTGAATATGGAGATCACACATAGGCAGAACTATCCTTATAGGCTTTACCTGGCATGCAGAGTGACACTTGGACTACTACTGTGACCAACACTCTTTGAGAAGATGTGCTATCTTCCCTGCTTCCTCGTGGGCATCATGACTGGTGGCACAATTAAACTGCTCATCCATCCAGGCAGTTCCTGAACAAAAAGTCATTTCTAAAACGTGTGTATTTGTAAAAATGCCCATAAGCCTGTGCATCTATCTTTGTCTCTGCTTAAAGATCACTGTGGTCCTCAAGTATAGAAAAGCCTCAAGAGTTTTTCCAAAAAATACCATCCATTTATGTTTGTAAAGATTTTCCCTTGTTCCTGTTGTTAAGCTTTTATACAAAAAAAGTCACACTGATTTCACTAAAAGTGTTCACTGGATTATGAACTTCTCTGTTCAACTGCACGTTTTACAAGAAAGTCCTTACAGATCAGGAGGCTCCTAAGATGATTAATGTGGTGAAGTTTTCTTCCTTTCTTCCTAATGGAGCTCTAACAAAAACTCCAGTACACAGAAAATTTGACATGAGTTTTTACAGCTGTGGGTCAAAGTCAAGTACTTCTCTCTTTGAGGAGCTCTCTGCTTTATTGATGAGCTAGATATGTTCAGGACAGGTTAGGAGCAGATGGCATAGCTGCTTGTGAAAGGGCTATTCAGTGTCTACTGAGAGTTTTGTCCTGTTTTCCTTACAATCTTTTGGTATTCTTGGTGTTAGTTTCGAGTTTTGTTTTTTTTTGTTTCCTGTAGTTCTCCTGAGACCAGCTCCAAAAGAGGCTGCAGCATGCAAGCTACTGTGCCGACAAAAGTTGCAAGAGGCTTAGCATCTTCCAAGTTTTGGCCTTGCCAGTGACTAGCCCTTTAAAGACAGCATTTTGCACATGTTGTCTCTAAAGTAGCATTCTTCCTTTACACTGAATAAACAGTATGGGAAAAATAACCATTCCTTCCCCTTTCCAATCCTTACTCTCCCCTCTTTCCACACCCCATTCTGGCCTGCATAAGCAAGTGTAAGGTCATCTGCAGGATGCTTTCTTTCTTCTGTGGAATAGTTCCTCTTACTATTTCACAGGCATTAGTATTTCCTGTCAAGACTGATTGCTTTTGTTTTACTTTACAAGGCCTATTTTTTAAAGAGATGTATGTGTTTTGTATTTTTATTCTATTCTTAGGCTAGGGAATGTAGTGAATAGGAAATTAATTAAACCCTGGCATTCCTTCAGTTCCTTCACAGCTCCCAAACATACTGCTCACCTCCTGCTTGCCATGTACTGTCTTCATGTTTTACCCGGTTGTTTGCATTACTTACTCAAAAAATATTTTAATATAAATAAGCTGTGAGTTTTTACAGCTTTCTCTGGTGCTGCTCAGAGCTTAACTCTCATGTGCTTCTGCTCATGTGCTTCATGTTCTGACAGGATGCAAGTGGTAATCTTGCAACCTAATGCAAGGCACTGGGCTTCCTTTCCAAATACCAAAGATAATGTGTCTAGTTCATAATGAGATTACATTCAAGGTCTGAAATTCCCTTGTCTCAGCAGCTCTGGTGGCTCACAATTTTGAAGGTGATTACATTTCCTACCGGTGAAGGATTCTTTAGCACTATTTCTGCAGACCTTGATAGATTCAGCTTTGAAATGAGGCATGTTACTACTCTAATGTTATGCTCTTTGGGTAGACTGTGTGCTCTGCAAACAGCTGACTGCATTTTAAAAGAACAATTACTTCCTGCTACAAAAAGCATCTAAAACTATAGCAAGCAAGTTTGTCTTTTTAAAGGTTTCAAGTTTAGCGTGGGGCTAAAAACCTTGTTGGAACAGGCATGAGATGAGTAGTTTTCAATTCTATGTGATCTTTCTTTCAGGAGGGATGTGTCAATGTGTGTGCTCCTGGCATCAGTTTGTGCAATGACAGTTAAACTCAGAGAAGTATTGATTATTACTTACACATCTACAGTGTACCAGCAGTGAAAATGGCATGCAAAACCAACCAAACAAATAAACAAACACAGCAAGACACAAGTTTTCTGACAGTCTATGAAGTACACCATCACCGTAAAATTTTTGTATGTCATGTAGCCTAGCTGGACTTCTAGCATACATGTACCTAGGAATTTGTAATTAATTTTAGACTTTTATTAATCTGTGGCATACATTATCACTGGACCTATTCTGAAGTTTTATGGATGACAAAAGGAGATTTTCTCCTTCTAAAATTTTCTAAAATTTAAAGGCTAAAATTTTCTCCTTTCTGTGTGTGCATATTACTCTGGACACAGATATTTTTATTATAATTGTGATGGTGAGAATTCTTTACTTTTTATATATACAGAGTTCTTTACAGATGCTTCACAGAAAACTTTGCGAAACAGTAAATATCAAGAGTAATTATGTGGCCTTTTCACAAAGGCTCACATTTGCACCTTACAGAAGAGTGACTGATAAACACACACCCTTAAAGACCATTGCAAATATTTCTTAGCTGAGTAGAAAGTCTCTAAACACTAACCTTTTGCAGGTCAATTAATACCTTTCTTAAGAGGGTCTAGATCAGCCAAAGCTAGATCACCTTTGGAAAGTAAGTTGTTCTCCCCACATTGTGGAATTCTCGTTTGAGTAGATTCATTGTCTTGGGTGCTATATGCAAAGCCGCCCACAGCTTAAGTTCTTTAGTCAGAAACTTTACTAGTAATAAAAGTACCTGTGTGTGAAGTTGCTCATGAGCACATTTATCTGCCCACGATGAGTAGTCAGCATCTTCCTCTTCCTAAAGTTCTGCTGGGTTGCTGCTGGCTCAGGGCTGTGCCATGAAGGACCACACCAACCTCTGCTACTGGCAGTCCCTCTGTGATCACAATAGGCATTTGCCCTATAGTCAGTACTATAGTCAGTCAGTTATGCAGGAAGAGACAGACCTGGGTGTCACGTCTTCCTCCGCTTCTGAGCTGTGTCTCTCAAGAACATGCCTCACTTCATGCCCAGACACGAGAGAAAGCATACTAACATGCCAGCTAGCTGCTGCTTGGGTGGAATAGGAAAGAGAAGAGCACAGATCTTGGCTCTTTTCATTGACATACTTGTTTGGCATAGAAATTAAATGTTTAAATGAGAAAGGCATTCTTTGTCTAGCAGTAGTAAGCTTGCCAGCAGTAAATGAGAACCATGTCCTAGTCCTAATTCTACTGTTTGCTTATCTCAGTATAGATGTTCTTTACATAATATCTGTAAATAGGCAGTAAGAAAAGTCCAGACTGGGAAGTACTTTTCTACTGAGGATTTTTTCGAGAGTGGTATTATTGGTTGACTCAGGAGAAGTTGTACAATCAGTCAGAGTTAACAACGTGATGCAGGTGATGTACAGAGTTAACAAACATGATCCATGAAGATGTACAAAGCATTTCAAAACCAGGATAAGCAGTATTGAGGAGCTCTGGCTAACACGCTATGGTTTCTCAAATACATAATATCAAATTAACTTGTATTTTTAGTAGGAACAGGGCAAATCATAAAACACGGATTTCCTTAATTCAAGTTAAAAATTATTTTGTTATAAAATTTTTAAATAAATCAAGACCCATTTTAAAGTCCTGTCTACTGATCTGAGAAATGTTTTTAACTAAAATGAAAATGGTGTTTTTTGACCTAAGCAGTTATCAAATAGACAAGGAAAAGTTTTCGTTGACCTCACTGGAATCTCATTGGCTCTTTTGCGTGCAGTGATCTTCCATTCTACATTAAAAAAAAAACCAAAAAAAAAAAAAACAACATATAACCACAGCTGAAGACAGCCTGACATGGACCCAATTATAATAAAAAAGGACATATCTGTAGTGTGTGTTTCAGGCAAAGACTTGCTGTTTGTATGCAATTCAGTTTCACTTTAAAACCATTGTGGCCTTGTTAGCCTTGTTTGAACATGGGACTGTGTTAAACATTGATAGCTCATGTTTGGTCAGTTCAGAGCATGGGCAGAGCAAGTTTATTTCTTCCCTCTTTTAGATATCATGGTGATAGCATACAGTAGGCTAAGGTAAAGCCTTGTGCCGGTTAGTATTCATACATTTTAAGAATTTCTCTCAGTGATTTTCTTTTTGTGATTAATTGGATTGTCCAACCTTTCACACTCTTCTATATCATAGTGGGACAGGAATGATAATTTCAGTGGTGCATGAGACATTCAGACATGATGAAAATAGCCACTTATTTGTATGCCTGGAAAAATGAAGTAATTAATCAATAAAGCATAGAGAACACCATTGATGCTATCTAATAATGCTGATGATGGAAACAGTGTGATCGATTTGTTTGATGAATGAAACTTAGGCAGACTTTGGGCTTGTTAAATCACAGTGTGGTTTTGTGTTGTTTTTGCTATAAGTTAATTGAATCCAGCCTATGAAGAAGTTTGTTACAGCTTGTCTCCACAGAATTATAGCCAAAGTTTTGTTTTCCTAATTAAAACCCTATTAATATTAAATTCTCTCAAACTACTCAGACAAATGTTGTCATTGCCAGTATTTATTGGCATCACAACAATTTAGATTTCAGCTTTCTGTAAGCAATTTTTAAAATGGCATCATATACAAGCAATAAGTAATCATTCTGAGAATAATTCTCATATTTTTAATGTAAATATTTCAGTTATCCATCTAAGAATATGTTTTCCTTCGTGTACTCCTACCTATTATCTAACACCACAACTTTTCCCATAGGAAATGCAATATATTTTACTTTTTAATTTTTAATAGGCTTTGTATAACTTCTTAATGTGTTCCCTTGAGAAAAGATATGATCTTAAATATGACCTAAAGTCTACATTGGCCTCTCAAAATATCCCTCTCAGCTAACACCACAGGATGAATTTAAATCACACACAATGTGCTGGAAATTGCAGTTACTGTAACTGTGCAAATAAGGAACATGTACATTGGATGAAAAAAAATCAAAGCAAAGTGAGATGGGATTTATGCTATATACAACATAATTAATATATTTATAGCTTAATTATTTATTTGAAAAGTATATGAAAAGTATATATATGAAAAGTATAAATGGACTCTTTCACATTTTACCTGAACCATTCTATTCCATTTCTGGTGCAACACTCACTTTAACTTTTTGATATAATGCCCTTTATTTCTTCTTCTTGCAGTCAAGCAAACATTTACAAAAACTGAGCAAGTAGAAATTTCTAAGTGAACGTGGTTTTTGGAAAAACAAAAAGCCAAACCCAACCCCTAACATGCATCTTCCTGGAAAAAGAATTGCCAGTCTTCCCTAAATGTCAGCTTTTGTCAAATTGTCTCACCATCAAAATATATTTAGTAAGTTTAGCCGTATATAGGAGACACTGTAAAAGTGCATAAAAATGTGAGCTTAATAATTTGGGGCAAATATGAATAAAACATTCTTTGAGAAACCAAGGAAGCCGACATCTCCTTTCTACTGGAAGAGGTGATGTAGAAAGTAGGACAGACAGAAAACATCTTCAGTATTTCTCTTTTCAAGCTAATTGGTACCAGGAACAACCGATGCAGCAGTTACAAGGGATACACTTCTGCATATGCTTTAGCACCATCTAGCAACCCTCCGAGATACTGCACATCATCTCCTCTGCTTTATGTGTATGTCTTTAAGCAGAAATCTAGATTATTGCTTTTAGTTTCCTCAGGTACAGCCGTACATGTTGCCAAATAATATGCTTTAATATGAAAGGATATCCAAAAGTAGGGGGGCAAGTCAAGATAGGATTGCCTAAGTATGTAATGCTTGCAAACTCCACCACGGGGTGCCTGACGTTGCTAATCTACTGCATAATCTATAGTGCCAACCCCCTTACTGATGATTAAAGCAAACGGCTTGGACCCTTTCAGGAACAAGAGTCTTCAGCTGATTATGAGGATCTGTTTGGAAAAAAAAATCAAACCCTACCACAAAACATGACAAAAAAATGAAACTTTTAACTAGAATTAGACTTGATTAAACTGTTATTTGGGTTTTATTTTTTAATAGGCTCCTAGGTAGTTTTCCTTGATAAAATTCTAGCAAAAAAAGTCTAGAAGAAAGCTTGATGAAACCATGTCCCTCAAGGCAAAACCATTATGTTTAAATCGCCTCTGAGAAGTGACAGTCCAAATTAGACCAGACAGCCTCCAATTCTGTTCATTGCTTTTCTGGGTTCCTTTAGAAATATTTTCTTATTTCTCAACAAAACCTTGGGGGTGTTTTTTGCAACATAATTCTATTATTTCTTATCCTATGTACCCTGGACATAGAGAGCTAACTCTCTCCAGGATAGCTCTCTATCTTTTACCTAGGCAAAGTCGCTACCTTGTCCATTCTTCAATCTTCTTCTCTTTAGGCTAAAAGTCCCAATTCCTTCAATCCTTACTCGTAGAGTTTTAGACTTCTGATCACTCTTGACATGTCTTTGTCACCTGGGGCTTAGGACACTATGTGGAGAACATGAGCCTTTACTTTGGCAAAATCAGATAGAGTGAAAACAAAAACAAATAATAGCACTGTAAGAGACAGCATAGCAAAACAGTACTTCTGACCTAAGTTTTATAGGTACTCTTATTAGTGGATGACTTTAAAAACATGCAGAGATGTTTACCTAGTTTAATTTGAGCACAGATGTTCAAATCCATTAACAGCTATATTTTACATCACCCTATGTTCTAATAAAAAGCATGAAATATGCATAATATTTTGATGTCTGTAACTTGCCTCCTCTTCAGCAGTGCTTGCAGGCTATCAAGAAAATTGTTAGTCTGGCTTTGTTTAAAAATCCAAATTTAATTAACTCGAGGCTTTTGATGTATCCTGTTTGTAAATAATAATAAAAAAGTCATTCTCCTGAGAAGGCCTATGTCCTTCATATTATGTTAATTAATTAACAGCACTCACCATGACAGCTATTATTAGGAGACCTCTCCTAGAGATGGCCTCTTGCTCTCAACCAACACATTGACTAATTTTGACAAATGTCATTGGTTTCAGAAGCATGCTTATTCCTGGTAGCACATATAATGATCTGCAGACCATGTCCCCTTCTAATACTTCACAGTTATAGAAAGTACCTCCTACACCCTGCAATTAAAGCATAGTCTCTAAAATAATTAGTCACAGGGAAAGAATGTCAGACAGGAACAAGTGTTCCTAAGATCACCATTATTTCAGCAATAATTGTTGAGCAAACTAGGAGTCTATCCAGAAAAGCTGCGCAAAACCATAATTTCAATGCTAACGCTATTTTATAAAGAGAGCTTATAAGAAATATTCCAAGTGCGTGAATTTCATAAAAATAAAATATGCTGCTTGGATATTTATTAAAACAAAAACCCAAATCCTCATACATTAGGATTCCAGTCCTTTTCCAAATTATGTCAGAGGCATAAACTCTGATGTGAGAAGCAATTAGCTAATATGAAATCTTGTTAATATTTGGTTTCACAGGCTATTTCAACAACAACATTCCTACCTTCCTTCTAGGAGAAAATAGAGAGGAAATATTTGAGAGAAAATAATCTTCAATGGACAATACTGTATTTAATTGGGAGCAGAACTGATGTGGTTACCAAGATCCTGTGAGGAATCAGGGACATGAACTTCAGCCCTGGGACAAGCCCATGCCAAAAGCATTGCCAATTTAGTATCTCTGGAATACAGTTGGCTGTTCATCAGCACTGCCCAGAATACTAGTTGTGTGCCTTCTCAGCATGTTGCTGGCCAAAGGCACTACCCAAACTGAGGTAGCCCCATAGGTCTGCTGGACAGAGACAGGTATTTGACTATATTTTCATTCAACAGTCAGGTTTTCTTCTTCCTGAGTCTTCAGTAGGTACTGTTTAACATTATAAATCACAATCAGTTTTAGTGAGCTTTGGGAAATCCTTTACAAAGCTTCAGCCAAGTGTCTCCAATAAGAAGGGTATAACATATCCCATATCTCTTTACAATGGAAACCACCATTCTCTCAAGTCAAATTTTTATTATAGACAGGTTCTTTTGACCTTGGAGTCTTTATTCAGCACAACTTTGATTTTTTTTCTGTCTTTTCCGTGGTTAGGTTTTAGAGCCACATAGGACTTTATTACCACGCTACCTTTTGGCTTCCAGTTCATAAACAATCATTGTTATTATAATTCTATCTTACTTTTACTAAGAGGGATTTCCCCATTTTCAAAGGTGCTTGATCTAATGGAAGGCAAGCAGCAGATGGTTCATACAAAATCTCATTAGTCTCTCTGAAAGGATGTTTCATTACTGTGTGGGTGGAAACATCTTCTGTTTTCTAAGTAATTGTAATATAGCAACCATAATGTGCAGTACACAATATTCCAGGTTTTATATTGCAATTGCCTTAGATAACACTCAAGAAGAGGAACAGTGAGGACTACAGGACAAGGACATTATTTTTGACCTTGGGTATGTCACTTTGCTTGTATTTCTTTTTCACTTGCTGTTTCCTTCTTACATTGTAACACACATTCTTTGACACAATCTTTCACATACAGTCATATAAGAAGATACAGACACCTTTGTGCAGCTGGTGCTTTGGGCTTAGTGCAAAAAAACTTGTCAAGAGCACCAAGAAATTAAATACTGTAGGCCTTTATCCTGCTCTGCTATTAATGTGCAGAAAAAGGAGTCTGAGGGTGCCATCCATGAGGACCTGAGCATCAAGCTGCAGGCTCATGAATGAAGAGATTAAATTCAATGCATGAAGTCAGAGCAATTCACATTGTAGTCACTACATACAGATAAGTAGGGTTTGCCTTTGTCCATAGCTTCAGTTCACAAAATACTTTGAAGCAGAAGAGGAATGGGGAAATAGTATGTAGTGGCATAGAATGAATTCACGATTCACAATTAGGAACTTATCTGACTTGCCTGAGCAGATCATGCCATTCTGTGATCCACACTTCAAGTCAGTTTTGAATAACTGTCTGAAGACCATAGAAATGGAGAGCAGTGAAGATTTGCACTGTACAGTATACTGTTACACTGCATCAGTTACAGTAAACACATCTTTGGTTTTCTGTTTTGTTTGTCCAAGAGTTGGAATTTAAGAACAAGAGTTTAAATTAAAAACTGTTCTCTTGAATGAACTATTCCAAAAAAATGTTACAAGCGAATATTGGGCTGTAACATTTGCCTGTTCCGAGTTCTAGCTCAAACACTTCAGTAAACTTGAAAAGGACTCGATACGATCACAAATGATCAAACGAAATACGTGAAATTTTCCCCTACTACCTCTTCAGTTCTAATTATGAACTTGCACATATAATCATAGTAATAATACTGAGATGGTGGCTGTAACTGCTAGCACGGTGTGAAAATACACGCACAATCAAACTGCTTGTGTTGTAACTGCCACTTAGTGCAGCAACACGCTGCACTCACTATATTTAACCATTGCTTTTACTATGTTCATTATTGACAGATAGTAAAAAACCTGTCTGCTTCTCTGTATATAAAAATCTTTTTTTTCTTAGCAGAAATGACTATTTTCTGTGACTCCTGAGGTTAGAATAGTCCTAATAAAGATCAGTTTGATTCTGAGTTGTAATAGATTTATAAAGCACTTTTTTCAGTAACATTTTCTGTATGTCAAGAAACCAGCATGTCCTTTCTGATTTCTTCTAATTTGCTTTCTTCTAGAAGGAAAACTGAATATGTTTGGGCTGCAAAGTCAAACCCACACAAAATGTAATAATTTGCAGAAATGCTTCTATAATGCTTTTATGTAAAGAAGGACTGTGGTAGATAAAGGGAGGTAAGTAGTTGCCATCAGACTGGTGATAGGGCTGCTAGAACTGGTAGAACAGTTTCACGAGACAAACTGAGCACACAGGAAGATACCCATGTTACTAGCTGTGTGGCTGTTATTACCTCCACAGGTATCACTACCAAATAAAATTGTGTGGGAAGAGAAAAGGAAGGAAAAAATATTCAGATGTCCACTTCTAATTGCACATTATTTCGAAACATCTCTTTATAAACAGTCAACGTTATCTTTTAATAGAAATGTTTGTGACTTTTATGAGTATGGGCATTTTTCTGTCCTGGGTTCAGCTGCACCTTTTTAAAATAACATGTCTAAATGTCAAGCCAAATATATTTTCTAGTGAGTTAAATCTGGATGAAAGTGAACAATTTACATCAAATCCATCAATAATTTTACAGTGAAAAAAAATCCTTTGTGTTTTAGCATGTTGCAATACATACAAGTTAAATTTTTTTCAAGGGAGAGTCTTGATTTCAGTGTAAATTTTATTAAAATCTTCCAGCCAAAGGACTTGTCTAGTTCTAAGACCCAGGACTTTTATGCTGTCTGCTACACATTTAGAAATACCAGATCTCTGATATCTAATGCCCTGAGATGGGGTTTCATGTAGTCAGGTCTTGTCCTCCACCACCAAAGACCACCATCACTATTTCTCTAGGCCAGACACAGCCAGCTGGACATATCTCAATGACAGACTTTTCTTTCCTTGGGAAGGCTTTCACACATCAGAAGAGAACGGTCCAACATTATGCCAGAGTTTTTATGCTGTAATGAGGAAACTTCAAGCACCTTCAATGGAAAGGTTAGTGCTAGGGCATTTTGTTAGTTACAAGAAAGTTAACTTTTGGTCAAAACATCTAAAGAAAGCATTGTTTCTGGTCTGACCTCCTTGTTCTTCTCAGCTTGTGAGTCTTTAACATGGAAATCTGCTGTGCATTATAGTTTTATGCCTGTATTTTCTTTTTTTTTTATTATGTTGTAACAGCTGAAGTTTGCTAAAATGCTTTGACTTATGGAGCAAAAAACCATAATGTTATAACTACATACTAGAAAGCCTGTTTTGATGCTACCCGATACATTGGAACAGTCTGTTACTCCTTTCTCAGCCAAGCAAATCTACTCACTTGTGTATTTTTAGCAGTAATAATGTGTTTTGGAGGAAAGCTGTTATTGTTTTGGTGCCTGATATAATGACGGACCTTGACTCTTTTACATAGGATCTGCACTGGACAGTTACAGGTATTAGTTTCAGTGGTGTTTTACCTAAACTTTTGGAGCAACACCTGAAAATCATATTCAGATGAAACTCATATAAAAATAAAGCTCAAAAGTTAAAAGGAATCAAGACCAGTGAAAAACCTTTCTTTGAGAACTGAGTTAGTGTGAAATAAATAAAGGCCCTCCACCAAAACAAAATAAATGCATTCCCCCTTACCAGTCAGGCATCTCATTCATCCAATATTAAATTTCAACATAAGAAAGAAATAAATGTGAGAACAGACTAGGAATTAACATGTAGATAAGAGTATGGAGCTTTCTGCATTGTCTAACTGTATCTTCAGTCATTATAATGAGAAATAACCCTCTAAATTAAAATAGGCTAGGCTAGGTTTGAGGACAGACTCATATTTGCTGTATGTGGGTAGCAATTTAAAATAAAATAATTTGTGTAATCATGAATTCTGAGCACATTAAAGCTTCCCAATTGGCAAGACAGATAATAAAAAATCTCTCATAAGAGAACACTTCCAGGTTTATCATAGGCACTTTGCACAGCATAAAGCACAGGTAACAGTTAAGGAAGTAAACCATTATATTACAAAATTACTTGTTCTTTACTATCCCATAATACTGTCCATGAATTTGACCATAACCACTTAAATCTTGTAGGAAATCCAACCTTCTCTTCCTAATGAGGAGAATTTTGAAATACTACTTCTTAAATTTAATGATTTCATATTTCTGTGGGAAATAATTTTGAGATTAAAATTTACAAACTTAATGTAGAAACCAAGAAAAATGGGGAAATTAATTGCAATTAAAATGAGAAGGTTGGTGTCTTCCTCTGCTGCAGCTCAAAGGAGCTCACCAACACTGAGGCACTGTAATATAACTGACAAACTGAAGCTCAGTGGCTCATTCTCTCCCTCAGAAAAGAAGAACTGAGCTTGTTTTCTCTCCTGAGCGCATGAAATATTTAATCATCCAGTGCAACACCAGGCACTGTGGATTATATTGTCTCTTGCAGCCTGCTGTTCTGCAGAGGACAAATGATCTGAATTACAGCAAGGACTTAAAAAAAGTCTGCATCTTGGTACCTACCATCCTGTCCACATTCCTGACTTTGTGTTGAAATCCCAGCCTCGTTCTAGGCAACACCAAAGCTTGTGTTGAATGCAGTAGAGCCAATATTTTACACTTTGCTTTAAAGTTCTCAAAAAAAAAATCATGTGAACTTTTTGATTTTTCTAAGGGAGAATACATCATTAATATCATGGTGGTAGAGTACACGATAGACATATTTAGAGGTTCTCCATATGCAGAAGTTGCCCAATATTTCAACTCTTTTGGACAAACAAACATGTGGTAAAATAGAATACTGATATGATGAAATGTCATTCATCATTCAGTGTTACAGATGATGTTACTGAAAACACCAAGTGTAGAAATCTGTGTTCTAAAACTAACATTCATCTTCAAAAAAAATCATTGTGGTAAGTAATAACTAACCTGAAAGAAAATATATTTGCAGAAGCTCAGCTATGCATGAAGAGTCAGAAACAAATGCTCAACAAGAAATAATAGAGCTATTTTTTATCTGCTCAAGATTTATCTACAGATGATTTCAGCAATTTTTTTTTCCCAAATCATATATTATAAGTTACACCAAACTCACACAAGATATGTTTTACATCCCAAAGGAGCTTCATTTTGAGAGCTCAAAGGCCACCTTTATGTTAAAATCCCACGAAGATATAGGTAGAATGTTCCAGATTATGTAGTGCACCAGAATGAAAGAGAATGTTTAAAGCAGTGGCACAGTTCATCTGCTGGGGCAGGCTAAATTAAATCAGAACTTGTCCAACAGTGTGTTATTCCAGTGCTCAGATGTAAACAGGAAAGAAAAAAAAAGAGAAAATCTCACACTTCTAACAATGTAAAAAAGAATTCATATTTGCATGTAAAATGAAGCATAAAATATGGTAGAATATTTTAGTTAACATGAATCACTCCAACTAACTTTGAAAAAATATGTTTCATTTAGTTATTCCAGTGGACATCAAGACAGCATGAGCTGACTGTTAAAATGCTGGGGAAACATAGCTGATAATGAAACGTAGACCTCTTCACAGCAATACAGAAGAACCAGTGCAAACTCCTGAACACAACAGACAAAAGTTGAGTCAGTATCTCAGCCATGGACCAGATGATCTCCAGACATCCCTTCTAACCCTAACAATTCTGTGATTTGGGGATTCCTAGCAATTAAGAGGAAAACTGTGTCTGAGCCAAAAACAATTTCACAAATTTTACCATAGTAGTATTTTGCATAATCTGGCATACGCTTAGTGCTCAGAGCATCATGTAAGAGTGCCTGGTGGGTTATTTGTTGTGAAATGTCTTACCTGTAAAAGCACACAGTAGCCTCATTAAAGAGGAGCTTTGAGATAAATTATAGCTAAATCTAATAACAGATATAAACTGTTGTTGAAGTATCTTTCAAATTTCTTTACTGAATAACTGAATACCTTTAGTTCTAGACTAGAGACCATGAATTATAGATCTCAAGGGCTGTCACTATTACTTATATGGTCTTTAAAAGGAGATACTTAACTTTTCTTTGCTATCTTAAATTATTTACATATAACAAGCTCAGAAAAAAATCCTTTTTCACATAGCTCATAACTGCAAATTCACTGAAATGTATGTATAGACAAAGCTTTTCTTATAAAAAGTTTACATCCCAGAGTCTGATGAACAGATTCTGCTCCTAAATTATTTTAATTATAAATCCACTCAACAATGCATCTCAAACTCTTCTAATGTAGTTCAGATTATAGACATTTAGAACATAAAACCTTTACATTTCCTTTAGCCCCAAGGCATTTTGAAAAGCAAGATGTTCCTTTTTCTTTCACTCAAATCATTCAATTGTTCCTGCATGAAAACAATGCATAACTCATTTAAAGACAGCTTTTTTTTCTTTTTTTTTTTTTTGTTGCCATGCAAGAGATACAAGCTGCTTTCTTGTTTCATTTTATGATGGATTATCTTTTCAGCACTAGGAGTTGATTTCAGCATCTGTCCACTGCATATGAACGTAACTTGTCCATGAAAACTCAAACACAAATTTGGACACACAGCACTGATGTCTGAATGAAATCCACTGAGAATTACTAGATCTTAAGAGAAATCAACAATCAACAAACTCCAGAAATACAGCCTAAGCATTATGTCAATGACGATTCTCTCAAGAAAAATAACAATATTTGTAACACTTGCTGTAAGCAAGCATGAAATTGGAGGTAGTCTCAAAAGAATAAATCCGTGGTGCTGTATATAGAAGCACTTCATGCTAGGAAATGGACTTTAATTAGAGCATCATTGGTGTCATATTTCCAATGAAATGTTTAAAGACAAATAAAGAAAGCAGAACCTTGGGAGCTCTGCTAATGTAGAAACAGCTGTTAATTGCTGGGGATTTGTATTTTCACATTAGCACCAGTCTGAGGCACAAAACTGATGAAGGGACACAAAGGCTTTGTATATGTGTTAAGCTGTTTTCAGATCAACATGTAAATAGTGTGTTCAGCCAATGTAGAGCATCCATGAGCTTGCAGAACCCTCACCACCACCACCGCAGGCTGGTGTGGTCCACAGGAAGTAATTCCCACCTATGTTCCCAGTCACATTTTGGTAGTACTTGCATGCAAAAAATTACCACTGACTATCTGCATCTGAATTTAGATGCAATAAAAATCCAGTTTCACTCAGTCTTTTCTAAGGTGACAGGAAGACAGAAGGATTGCCATTTTGATAGCTTCATTGCCTGCTTCCTTGAATCTCTGCCACCACTGACGGACCATGACATAACTATCCTCTGAAGCATAATATTCTGCTGAGCTCCACATGGATTTTCAATAAGAAATTTGACAACAGATTATTGCTTTTCTTCAGTGAATGACCCAAGCTTCTCTCTGGGGTATCTGAGGACCAGACCATTAAAAAGGCGATAAATTTAAAGCTAAAGATAGCAATGCATGAAAGCACCTGAGGGAAACAGATTCAAGTTACTTTTGTAATTCCTGAAGTTTTCAGGTGCGGCTGGCCAGTAAAAGTAGTATGATTGGCCAGTGAAAGTAATATGGACAAATGGCCAACCTAGCTAAGAATCTGTAAAAAACCCGACAAACAAACCCCAAATTAACCAACAACCAGCAATACAAGAGATATGGATTTTTTCCTACTTAAAACACTGAAAGTAATCTTCAACTTGATGCTTTTCTCACAGAATGAATAGTTGAAAGCATGTATATTTAAAAATGTCTCTATGTAGTTTCAAAGTCATAAAAAAAATCACAAACCCAGGAATGGTCATCTGGGACACGAAGGGTGGAGAGAATCTGGTAAGAGAAATGGGCATAAATGACCTGTGCAATCTGAATCTGTTCTGCGCACCATTCACCTCAATAGCAAAGGATGGCTGTGAAAAAACACAGAGGGAAGCAGTGATACTGGTATATATATATTTGTGCAAATACACTTCAGCAGATCAAAGTCTCTCATATTTCTGGCTAGGACACTCCATACTTATGAGGAGACTGACACATGACAGAGAAAGAAGGTGGTGAGCTCAGAGACAAGGAATGTAGAGGCTATTTCTGAGCTGTCCTGACACATGCCACTCTGCAGACACAACCTTCACGCCAGGGGCAGTTTCTCAGTCTTAACTCTAGCATTTATACCAGTCACTTCACTTGCCCATGTCATCTTGCTCTAGCCGTCAATTTTCATGTGACTCTAGGAAAACCACAGTCATTGTGTATGAAAAAGGCAAACATGGAGCCTAAGAAACATATGTAGTGGTGGGATTGATTCAAATAGGGTCTGTTTTGCAGGAGATCCTTGGAGGTATGGAGGACTTAAATGGACAAGGCTCTGAGAAATCTGAGTTTGGCTGTCATTGCTTTGGGCTGGGTTCAATAAAATGATTGAAGTCTCAGACTATCTCAGCCAGGCTTCAGGGAGTTTCACCTTTCACGTCATATTTTGCATCACTGCCCTATCTCCCACTCCCTACTTGTTAAGGTTGGAAATAGGAATGACAACAGGGGTCTGAGCTGCAAAAAAAGCTCAACTAAAAAGCTCTTGGTTTTCATGCAGTCATTTAAACATTCACAATATTTCCATTGTCAAAGAGGAAAACTAAAGCACTGCTAGAGCTGAAGTGACCATCAGGACAATTTTTCTTTTGCTTGCAGTGGGTGAGTACAACAGCTTTTATAAGACAGGTGCAGTAGGGCTCAGTTTTTTTCATCTGCTGCAGTGATTTTTCAAGTAGATAAGTAAAATCTTATAAAATTAGACAAGTGAAATCTTACTTACTCTAACTTATCCATTAGATAAGTAAAATCTGTTGTTCTGAATAGCAAAGCATTCGTTTCTGTGTTCAGTCATATGTAAGGGACTAATAGTTGTAGAGCATCTTCATTTCACCTTTAAAAAGGCCTCTAATACCAAACTGAATGTGCTTTCAAAGGTAGAGAAAGACCAGAATCAGTCCCTGATACCTCACAGTGTCGTAAAGAACAATTACAGGTTTTTAACAAGTTCTGCTAATTCAGAATGAAATAATTAAAAGTTACACATTAAAGTGAAAGAAATGTCTGAGATGAAGTTCATTTTATTAAGCTGTTTCAAATGCTAAAGTTTATTACAACATAGAGTTTTTACTCCTTTAATTGAATTTCCAGCACTAAAGCTTGGTAATTTGAATATCTAAATGATCTGTAAGGAGATAAGCAGAGTTACGCATATTTTTAAGTGATAACAATCAATTATGTCACATATCTATGGGATGGTTTGTAGCATTATCTCAGGCCTAGGATAAGGACATGCATTTAGCAATTCTGTCCCTGAAGAGGCCCGACTAAACTGGAGCTCATTAAGTTGCACTTCCACCTCTGGCAGCACGTATTGCAGGGGCACAGGGAATGGGGAAAACTTTAGTCCTGATCAGCAGTTCCTGATCTATTTCTGCCTGTTATCTGCTACTGCAGAAGTTCTTTCCCTCTGCCTGTTCCATGTAAGAGAATGGCTGCCTTTACCCCAAGAACATAACTCTCGGTGTAACTGGTCTGGACAGGGAAACAAAGTGTTTGCAGTTAGTCACAAGAACCTGCAAGGGCAGAGGAGTCATTCTAATCCTTAAAATAAATTGGAATAACTTTCAAATCACCTGTAAACACAGCCCATGCTATTGTTACCATGCATTATCTTTAATTGTCAATACCTGGGCAAAACATATTGTCATATACTCTTTTATTAATTTTTAAAAAAATGGATCTCTTGCTGTAAGGATTCTAATGTAGTATTAGCCATGTCCTGGGTTCAGCAGTAGCAGTCAATTTTTCTCCTTCTTAGTAGCTGGTGCAGTGCTGTGTTTTGACTTTCGGGCTGGGAACAGAGCTGATAACACTGATGTTTTTAGTTGTTGCTCAGTAATGTTTACTCCAGCCAAGGACTTTGAGTCTCATGCTCTGCCAGGGAGGAGGGGAGGCCAGGAGTAAGCAGAGACAGGACACCTGACCCAGGCTAGCCAAAGAGGTATTCCATGCCACAGCAAGTCATGCCCAGGATGTAACTGAGAGTTTCCCAGAAGGGCTAGTGCTCTGGGGGGTAGGAGGAGGCATCTGTCGGTGCTTGGTTGGGCAGGGTGGTGTGAGTTGTATTGGTCGGCGGGTGGTGAGGTGTTGTATTCTCTTCACTTGTTATTTCCTTTATCATTATTATTATTATTATTGCGAGTAGCAGCAGTGATTTGTGTTATACTTTAGGTATTAAACTGTTCTAATCTCAACCTGCAGGAGCTACATTCTTTGGATTCTCCTCCCCATCTCTCTGGGAGCTGGGGGAGGAAGGGGGTGAGTGAGTGAATGAGCAGCGTGGCTGGGTTTAAACCATGACAAGGTATTACATAAATACTGTGATTAACCCCTCTGTCCGTTTTTTACCCAATGTTCAAACCTACTGCATTGACTGGTGTGGTGATCATCTTGCAATGACCTGGGAAGATAGAAGCCAATCTAACTATATTTGTTATGCAAGAACAGTCAACAATCAAGTTAATGACATTTTTTACAACTGACTTTTGTAGGTGTGAACTGAAAGGAGCTAAAGCAAGATGATTTATATATTTTTCTGTGCAGATTACCATTTGACAAGAAAACATTTACAGATTTAATGGCTGCTGAGAAAGAGCAAATCTAACTATGAGATTCTGAGGTTCTAAAACAGCTCAGTCTTTTAAAAAACAGCTTTTCTGGATTAAAGACAACAGGATTTGGTTCTGAGCTTTTAGATGATGAAACTCATAAAGAGTTTTGAAAATGCAAAGTCAAGAAAATAGTAAATAAAGGTCTTTGAAGGATTAACTGTAAAAAGGATTCCACTAATCACTGCTTATGAAGGGGTGACCTTCAACATAAATAGAGCTATTTTGTCAAACCAAAGTCGATTTGATGGAAACAGAACTAACAGGGAATAAAATCACAAATTGTCTGCAATCAAAATGCTTTGTGTAAGGTTATAAAAACACTCAGTACATCTATCAGTGGCAGGGCACTCACATAATTTAGGTCTATGATGGTGAAGAGTTTGATATAATAGACTCATAGAGGCTAAGGGCAAAAGGACCCTTAGATCATTTATCTGGCCAACATCACAAGATACCAAATCTCTCCCACTACACTGAGCCCAACAGTTCTTATGGGCTTAAACCACGTTTTGCTAGGAAGTCTAGGAAATGCACATCCTTGCATGGTCTGTGGGACAAGGTTATAGACTCAGAGAGTGCTCAGGTTACCTGCATTCCCACACAGGTCATGTGGGCCCTTGCAAGGCAGTGGTTTGAGTGTACAATGTACTGAGGAGGCACAATGAAAAGGCTATCTCCCCTCCTTTCTGCACAAGAGCCCCAGCTAGTATTGCTGCCAAACAAGAGCTTAAGATATGTGGTGGTCAGCCCTAGAGGGTGGAGAAAGCCCCTGCCAGCCTCAGTGATGGACCCCACCTTCTCCACAAGAAAGAAAAGCTCTTTGCCTGTCCCCATCACCCATCTTCAGATGTTTCCTCTATCTCTCCCTGTTCTATGACAGGAATGAATCCTTCAGTCCCTGTCCCAGGGGAGAGGGGTGTCGTGGTTTAAACCAAGTCTGCACAGCTTGTTACTCACTCCCCCCCCATTGCTCCCCCAACTCCCGGAGAGTTAGGAAGGAGAATCCAAATGTGGCCCCCACAGATTGAGATAAGCACAGTTTAATAGCTAAGGCATAACATAAATCACTACTGCTACTACTACAAATAATAATGATAAAGCCAATAACAAGTGAAGAGAATACAACACCTCACCAGCCACCGACCCATAACTCACACCACCCTGACCGACAGAGCACCAACTGATACCTCCTCCATCCCCCCAGAGTTCCAGCCCTTCCGGGCCTCTCCCGGTTACATCCTGGGCATGATGTGCTATGGTATGGAATACCTCATTGGCTAGCCTGGGTCAGGTGTCCTGTCTCTCCTTCCCCCCAGCCTCCCCTCCTCCCCGGCAGAGCATGAGCTCAGAAAAGGCCTTGGACAAACCAAACATTTGAGCAGTAACTCAAAACATGCTCGCTATCAGCAACCGTTCTCAGCCCGAAAGTCAAAACACAGCACTGCACCAGCTACCAAGGAGAAAAATGACTGCTACTGCTGAAACCAGGACAAGGGATCTAGCAAATTTCAGTTGACCTGTGCTTTGAGAGGTCTCCAGTGTCTGACTGGCCAGTATTAACTACATGGTGCATTGAGAAAAGAGTGAAAGGGAATGGTGCTATAAAAGTTTGAATTCAGCAGAGCTGTAAATAAGGGGGTCCCTTCTGAACACGGGTTAGTATCCTCTACCTAATCATGGGTCACTACAACTGCCTTTTCTTACACAAAGTGTAGGAGATGCTTGGAGTGCACAGTCTTCGTTTTAGCCATATGACAACCTGTTTGCATAGTGGCTTTGCTCTAGCTGTTTATTTAACCTTTTAGGCCAAGAGCCAAAATATTTTCTTTCTATATGGAGTTTTCAGCGCTACTCATGATCATATCTGACAGTGTCCTGAGTATTGCTGGAATACTTTTACCTTCAAAAGAGCATTCTACCAAATTCTGTATTCATTCATAATTTCTTTTTTAACATATTCTCCCATTTTTCAGTGTTATCTGAAAATACATTTTTCTGTTGTTCTCTCTGAATCACGTAGAGACACAGCTGCCATTTTTTCTTTTTGTTTCTTGGCAAGTCCATGGTTATATCACAGTACTGGCTTATTCAATACAAACATTAACTACTGATCTAAAAAGGATAAAAATGCAATTCATTCTATTGCTTGTGCTACCTGAGAGACTCACTTTACAGATCAAGAAAGTACATGCCATAGCCAGACCATGAACTAAGTGGACAGCTTGCAAATGGGAGCTTGCAAGGTTTTTCATTTAATATTCCTTTGACATTTCAAAGGAAATGGGGCAGATCTCTTCAAATTAATTGAAGGGCAGAGAAACCTTTAGAAAAAATATTGGTAGATCTGTGAACAATAAGTGTTACTTAAGTGTTGCTTTTCAAACTCAGTGAGCAGGGAATTTTTATGTCCTAAAAAGAAGAAAATAGAAAGGAGTAATTATACTATTTAGTGATGAAATACAGGTATATTAATAGTTTGAGAGAACTGTAAATCCACAAGGTCAGTTCAACATTCCTTTTAATTTAGAACTGAGATTGTTTCCATTATGCACAACTAATACTGCCTTTTCAGAGACCCCTGAGTTGTAAATAAAGTGACAAACTTATATGTCACTAATTGGGTGATATTTAGTTATTAAGACGTGGGCTGAAGGGGCATGATAACATTAATGAAAGCTCTTGCACAATGCATGTACTTGAAAGGAGTACAAAGGTATAACTTGTCTAGGATAGCCTATTTCAACAGTCAGTAAGAAGATTAATATGATGGTGTCAAACAGAGATAATTGATACCAATTTTCTGTATTTAAGTTTCTATCAAGGAAGTGCACCGAAATCCATCATTCCATTTTCAGTGACAAGTTGGTGTAATAGCAGCAGAATTTTTAGGTTTCATTCTTTCATAACTTGTGATAAGCTGTTATTCAGAATTATCAAGATTATGAACTGGTAGATTTAAAGATCACACTTGGGGTCCAGTAATGCTTTCCATCTGAAAAAGGTATTAAAAAAGATGGTCAAATATTTGCTAAGAACTGAGCTGCCAGGAAACACTGGAACCATATAAAAAGCTTTTCAAGTATAAGACTACCACACTTCTCATTTCTTTCTTACAGGTCCCACACAAAAAGTCTGTTCACGTTGTGAGTGCATTCTCCACAGCAGTATCAGTAGCTTCCATATACCCAGAAATCCTCATTGTCCCCAGTGTGCCCTGAAGACCCAAAGAGTACTGAGGGCATTCAGCAAGCAAGCACTGCCTGACTGATGACTTAATGTATAAACAGTCAGCATAAAACTTAGAGTTAACAGTGAATGAGCAACACCTTCTTCATGTGCACAGATAATCCACCTCTTCCAAGAAACATCTTTTAGGGAAAAACAGAGGCAGACAGCAATCATAACTGGCAAGGGTTCTATGCTGAACATGTGCAGAATCATGTGGGATCACACAGCGCTTCCCATAGTCTGTTCTGACTACTATGCACACGAAACCTCTTGTCCTGAAGGTTACCAATGCAGAATGTCTACTGCTTGCTAAAGGACTGTCCTGAGCCTATCTGACCAAAACAAACACAGCCAAAACCTCAGTCAGTGTCTCATTAGGTACACAGTGAAATTCCAACTCATTTTCTTCTTCAATCAGAGCTGTTTCAGTAGGTTCTGCACTATCATTTTCTTTACAGTTTTCTTACAGTCCATTTAGTTACAAATTTCTTTGTACGCACACGAAAATGCAAAAAAATAAACTTTTAATAAAAATGTTAAAGACCCTGGCCTCTTGCAGGGCAAAAATGGTATATAAATACATCACCAACCTCCATATGGTTTCAATATTTCATTGACTGGGAATTTATTACCAGGTTTTACAAAAACCTTGAGGAGTCCTCCCCTGAGGCGGAAGGAGAGGCAGAGATATCATGTTATGAACTGACCACAGCCTCCGTTCCCTGTCTCCCTGTGCCACTGCGGAGAGGAGGTGTACTTTGGGGTTAAGTTAAGCCCGGGAAGAAGGGAGGGGTGGAGAGAAGGTGTTTTAAGGTTTACTTTTATTTCTCTTCATTCTGCTCTGGTTTGTTTGGTAATAAATTATTTTTTCCCCAAGTCAGTTTTGCCTATGACAGTAACAGGTGAGTGATCTCTCCCTGATTTTATCTCTACCCATGAGCTTTTCATTATATTTATCTCTCCTGTTTCTCTTTGGTGAGCGTCTGGTGTCCAGCCAGGATCAATCCACCACAGAACCATTTCATAACACAACCAATATGCCTCAAGGTACTTAACAGGCACCCATTCCAGCATGATAAGTTCTTCTTCTTCTCCTGGTCTCTGTGTTTTCCATGACAAATACAAAAAGGAACATGAGGAACACAGGCTCATTCCCTCTGACTAATCCTGCACTACCCCACAGGTTGCTTCCTAACACCTGATCAATTGAAAACACTGTGCAATTTGTCATTTAACATGATTTTCAGAGGAAAGTTTGGGATGCTTTTTGGGTGACTTTTTGTAACTGTTTCTTATTTACCCCAAAAGGGAAAAATATATGTGTGGGTGGAAATTCGTAAAAATATTCCCTGTATACAATGTTCAGTTAGAAAATGAAAATATTTAAGTTCAGATCAGCTGCTGCTCTTCACCACTGGGGTTGTATTTTGGCTAAGTTTCATCTCTGTTCCCTGTGGACTCATCTGCTTGTCTTGAACTTTTCTTAACTGAAATATATTTTTATGAAAAAGTCTGTTTTCTTAACCATGTCCTGAGGCTTGGTGCTTGTGTTAAGAGGAAGAATAAAGTAGAGAGATTGCTAACGGCTTGTTTTGTCAGGGAATGTCTGCATATTACTTATTTAATAGTAATATTAGATATTATTATAAATGATATAATTAATGTAATGTCTAATTTACGTGTAAATTTAGAAGATTAATCTTACAATATGCATCATAATATAACACACAAAACATGTATATTTATACATATAATATAAACATCATAATATGTGAAATGTGCAGTGATACGTTACTTTTATATTAGTATAATTAATATGCATATTATGTGTTTATGCTGCTGCACCTGCAATTTGATCTTCCTCTGAGAGAACTGGAGACCATTAGTCTTATAAAATAGGATATAATATCTGAAGCCTTGTGAGAGGGAAGAGAGGTTTCTTTAGACCATCTTCCTTCTTTAGGTGACTATTAGCTATCTAAAAAAGCAAACATGCAAAAAAACATTATCAGCCAATTTAAGTATTTCATATGTCAGCAAAACTACACGCATTTAAAAAATACATAGTTGTTAAAAATCTCCAGAAACAGATATATCACTTGTTGATGTTTACACAGTTTAAGAGTTATTTGCAATGTGTGAACACAGTTTTTCTATTGTGTAAAACCAGACTATAACCATGCTGCCTCAGTTCTCCAAGGATAACAACTTTTGTTGGACTGATTTTATATGAGAGCTCGTAAAACCTCCACAGTCTGCAGTTCCTGTGTCTTTCCTTTTCCCCTTTTAAAAATAGGGCTTATATTTCCCCTTTTCCAGTCAGCAGGAACTTCACCACACTGCCGTGACTTCTCAAATATGATGGATAATGGCATGGCAGCTACATCCACCAGTTCCCTAGGGACCTGCAGATGCATCTTATCAGGTTCCATGGACATATACATCTTCAGATTCCTTAGATGTTCATGAGCCTGATCTTCTACAGTGGTGGTATCTTCCACTTCTGGGAGGATATTCTTTTGAAGATCTACTTTGCATGGCAATTCCACAGATGCTGAACCACTGTATCTGAGCAGGACTGTGTTTAAACAGATCTGCTACTTCAGCTAGCTGAATATGTAACTGCCGGAGCACTGCTTCCTGAATCAGATGATCACTGATAAATGGCAGGCCTGGACCATGTCAGTCATTATTTAGATCAGCATATTCTGATCTGAAAATCATCAGCCACTTTGTCCAATATTTTAATTTTTATTATGCCTGATGTAAATCCTGTGAGAATTACATCATTTACAATGAAGTGTAAGCAGCTCTATATGTTGGTTTTTTTTTGGTTACACATATATTAAGGCGGAAAATAAAAAATAGGTGGTCTTAGAATATGTTAGCATTTTCATTAACACTCAAAAGCTAGTTAAAAATAAATCCCAAGTAGGTAATTATTTTTCTAGTCATAGGTACAAATTCTTATTAAATAAATGTGGAGAAAAGCCAGCATTTGAAATAATAAGGCATTGATTTATCATTCTGTAAAACAAACCAAAGAATGATTAGCTATAATTAGACAAAGAACAAAGATAAAAAAACTTTAATTCTGTTTTTTTATGACTTTATCTGCCTTCTCCAGCTCAGATGCAGGCTGTGTTTGTACTTCGGATCACTTATTTCACATTTTTCTTTAGCAAATCTGCTTAGCTACAGTCTGTTCTTTGCCATCATATATTTGGGTTTTTTGTCTACTGTATTTTATCTACTATGGAGGTACAAGAAAACAAGAAGATTCTTTATCTACACTGGGAGTAGAATATTTACATTTACTGATACAAGAATGCATAGTAAAGATATGAGGCTGAAAAACTGATGCAGGTTCAGAGTTCAAACATCTGAGTTATTAATTTCAACCAAATGTCAACAAACCCTTGACTGCCTCATGGGTCTGCTGCTTAGGTCAAGAGCAACAAGCGGGCATGAATTGATGCTGACTAAACTCTTACAAGATCCAGTAAAAGCATTGTCCTTATATGGGGAATCTCTACCACTAAATTCTCAACAAGTACATTTCAAGACTTTCACAAACACTAAATATTTAAGTTTTAAAGTTTACACATGAAGTTGCTGTTTAATAGGTACATTTTCCCTACTCAACAGAAAAGGCTGAGGCTAAAGTCGCACCTGGCAAAGACTATGGGAGCGCTAAATTTCAGGTTTGGGAAGCGCCCTACCTAATGGATCTTAACTCCTATCAGATTTTTATTTCCTCTTTGTTTTAAGTCAAAGCTGTCCACTTTCAACCTTCTGAGATTTAGAGCCAAAATTTTAGCCCTACTGCCCTACTGCTCAGAAGCGGCAAAGTTTGGACAAATTTGAGATATTCTTTCCTTGTTCCTTAGAATGTGACCACAATTTAGAGGCTGACAGTTCTTCACCCTGGAAATTAACAACGTTCAAAAGCATAGTCATTTACTTAAAATAAAACAAAACTAAGCTAAAACCTCAAACCTTGCATTTCTGTGGCTTGATGCAATGTTCCATGTCACAGATATGCTTATGCCAGATGATTCTAATTTCCCTATACTTTGTAAATGTATGCATGTGTTTAAATGACTAAAAGCTTTGCTAAAATAATTAAGGAATTAATTAACTCTGATGTCATCTGCCCTAATTAATGTAACAGCCAGGTACAGTTCTCAGAGGAGTAGTTTTCTTTGCATTACATTCATGTTCATGTTAGAGACAGGACTAGACCAGAAATCTTAATGTAATCAGGTGTAAATAGCATGAAGAACAGAGAGAAAAAAAGGTATTATGTGCTCTGGCATTACCTATGGCTTATAACTGAGAGAAGTTAAGGATTGCAATGGATCAATTCTGATCCAATTCCTTGTAAGTGATGCTCCATATCAGCATAGCCCCTGGTTTAAGTGAGGCTCTGTGAAGATGCATGTGTCAGTCTATGTATCTTGGATTTTAAAGTAAAAGGAGGGAATGACTAAAGGTGAATCCTATCTGGCTATGAAATACAATTTGGATTTAAAAAGAAAGAAAACAGTTAAGTTCTCCATAGGGGTGTGCATCAGTAAAGCTTTCAGTCTTGACAGCTACAGGGATCTTCAAATGTCTAAGGAAGTTGAAAGTAATTACAGAAATCCTAAATAATCAGGAAAGTAACTTTAATGAGGCTAACCTTAGGGAACACAAAGGTGGGGTTTTTTTTCCCTACTGAGTGGGCTTCTGCTTTATGATGACAATTGTAATTGTTAAGGTAGTTTGTTTAGGTGATTTTTTACTGGTTATTTTTTCTTCAGTTATAATTAGAGATGAGTGAAGATGGAAAATAGTCATAAATTGACATCAAATTTTGCTCCTGCCTTGGTTATTCAAAGACAGCCAGTAAGTTGACTGAACCAATCAGAAAGATTTGTTAAAAATATGCTGAAATATCAAACCTATTCAGGTATACAGAGGGATGTTAAGGCAGGTCACTCCAATGATATGTAGCAGTGAGATAAACATGAATCTCCATGAAATGGTCTATACTGTACTACAAAAGCTAGTTTTGTAATGGCTAAGATTTGTTTATTTTCTTTTTCCTGGAGGCCAGCATATTAAAAAAGCTGAAAAGGAGAGTATATTTTCAGAACTTAGGAAGGTCATTGTGCTTATGTTTTAATCAGAATAGAAGAAATGTGTGAAATGTTCTGTGATAAACTGCCAGCTGTGGCTGTAATGTTACTGCAATGTCAAGACAATGAAAGCAAAAGTGATGAGATAATGTGAGTTTCTTACATTGTATAAAATAAGGTGAAGTGAATGATCTTTTTTACTGCTGAGTGATCTGAGGACTATGTCTACCTCATGAAACACTAGGCAGTTAACTGAGGAGTAGATTTAGGGCAGCGGGCAATAGTGGCTCCTACTTTTGTCAGTACAAAGGAGCAGCTCCAAAAGGTAATTCAGACCTTACAAAGGATTAATCACTTTTCTCTCTCCTTACTGGGGTTTGAAAGACCAAAAGCACTTATAAGTTGGATCTTCAGCCTAACAGTATGGAGTTGCAGAGAGCTATGTGCATTAGTGTGCTGGTTTTGACTGAGGCAGGGTTAATTTTCTTCAGAGTAGCTAATATGGGACTAAGTTTTGCATTTGTGCTGGAAACAATGTTGATTATTCAGGGATGTTTCTGCTGCTGCTGAGCAGTGCTTACTCAGAGCCAAGTCCCTTTCTGCTCTTCACAGCACCCCACCAGTGAATAGGCTGGGGGTACACAAGACGTTGGGAGGGGACACAGCTGGGACAGCTGACCCCAACTCACCCAGGGGATATTCCACATGGTGTCATGCTCTGCTTATAAAGCAGGGGGAAGAAAAAGAAAGGGGGATGTTGAGAGTGATGGCGTTTATTTTCCCAAGTAACTGTTACGCATATTGGAGCCCTGCTTGTCCAGAGACAGCTGAACACCTGCCTGACCATGGGAAGTGGTGAATTAATTGATTTGCTCTGCTTGTTTGTGCAGCTTTTTCTTTACTTACTAAGCTGTCTTTATCTTAACCCATGAGTTTTATTTTCTTCAGATTCTCGTTCCCATACTACACAGGGAGCGCAGTGAGCAAGTGGCTATGTGGTACTCAGTTGACAGCTGGGTTTAAACCATGACAATTAGCCAGGAGCAGCCACAAAACACTTGGAGCAGTCTAGGCAAGCAGCTGGCACAGCAAGATGCTAGGAAAGTATGATGACTATCATTAAGGAAAAAGCTCCTGCCTTGACTGGGTATGTTGCTCTTGCAAATCTCCCATTCCCATATTTCTGCGTGCATCACACAACTATGAGGCAATAAACGAGAGTACAATTTGCCTCTCCAAAAATCTAGAGCTGACAGAAGACCTGATCCAAAGCTAGTCAATGTTTTTTTACTGATTTCAGTGGACTTTAAATCATACCCATAAAATCAGTTCCACATTCTCGTCTAACCAGCAATGGAGTACAGCAAAGACATGACTGATTTTATTGCCCACATAAATGTAAGCTGGAACTTTTCTCCCCCAGAATCCAATTTGTTTACCTGATCAGCGTTAAATAACAGTCTTTGCTCATGTTCCCTTTAATGTTACCCAGCTACAAAATCATGATTGACACTTTTCTACAAGAAAGGTGTTAGGTTTGGTATCTCAGCCAGCTGCAAATTTGGGTAATTACCTTCTGCCCCTGCAGTTTAGACAAGATAGACCATTTGTCTTCATTACCTGCCCTAAAATTGCTGTTCCAATTTGCTGTGCTTTACTGCAATAGCTGCTGCATTTCACTGCGGAAGTGGCTGCTTTAAGTGGTAGGTGAGCTGATTGTAGATAGATAGATAGTTTGTATAAAATATTTTGTGATTGTTTGAAGTGAGCAGTGCTTGGAGTTATTTTTGATTTTTACAGTCCTTATGAATATGCCAGGATATTCGTATTAAATATGCTACTTGGCAGGATTTATTTTTAAAGATTACCATATGGTATACGTTCATCACCAAGCTATCTCATAGAACAATTCCATAAGAGTGTTTGATGTTAATTTTATTTGGGACTGTACTGAGATCATGATGCCAGGTTAATTAAAGCACTACAAAGGATTCTGTGCAATAAACTGATGCCAAAACAGAAGGAAGTGTCAGTTTTCAGTGAATAAAATAGCAATGCTGGAAGGTAATTATCTCCTCTTGGTAGCAGAAAAGAAAGTAAAAATATTGCAGGGCTCTGTAAAAAATAAAAAAAAAAACAAAAAGAAAACCCCACCAACAAAAAGCTGTCCAGAACTTATAACAAAGTTTAACAACTTGGGTAAATTTATTCCTAACTTGGCATCATGGAAGGTGGTATTGAAAACATTGTCATATAATGTGTCATAAGGAATAGCATACGTGAGTAAGGATGGAAGTATATTTCAGTGCATAACGGGTGCACCATTCTTTAACTTATGAGCATTGCCACCGATAACGTGAAATGCAATGTTCTTTCTCCTTCGTGGGTGTGACACAATCAATTCAAATAATGCACTTAGTAGATGAAGCCTATCTTTACTTTAAATGTGTTTCTGCTAGCATTTCTGAAGAAAAGTCCTCTCTACTGTCCTAGATTTGGCTTACACTGTAATTCAGTGGGTTTAATTAATCGCTAGAGTGATTCTGTTTTATACCTGTGCAATTCCATAAATTTGAATTTGGACAAATCCATGTTAGCTGCGATTATGCAGTGGTGAATAAAATGTCGTGCCAGAACACCACCAAAACTACAGCCCAGGAAACATTTTTTTGTCCCCTAATATTTCTCTTAAAGGGAAATATATTTTGTCCTGAATAAGAAAGAAACATAATACCTTAGAATGTGAAAACCAAATAATATTCTGAAAAAGCAAAATCTTTTAAGAGCAAGAAAAACTCTGATGTTTCGTTTTGACTATTTTAGCTATTTTTGTTGATGATTAAGCTGTATTTCACAGTGAGCAATTCTGAATCCGTATATTGACATTTTTTGTTTAAAGAAAGACTAACCTGAATATTTATACCTTCTATAGCTACTGACACCTGTGTGCATGTTTCCACCCAGAAAGATGTGCTGCTCCATTTGTTACAAATTAAAAGCACAAAATTCTGGAAAACTAAAAGAATCATCTCTAGGACAGCAGGGCTAACTGAAAAGGCAGCGTAATTAACTTACACTATGATATTTAATGATGCTTATGGAAGAACCAACATTCCCTGCAGGAAAAGGTGGAACTCAGCAAATACTCTCTAGTGTTATAAAGTCCCCTATGCTCCAATTTGTAGCCTTGAGAGAAGAGGAAATCTGGGGAGCAATTGGCCCTTATAGCACTCATTTTCTCTTCGTCTTCTATGAACAATTTTGGACCACAGATTTCACAAAATACATTGATCTACGTTATGAAGTACGCCACCCCTATGCAAGACTTAATACACTGTACAATCCTTTGTGCTCTATACTGTGTCAAAAGTTTCAAGGTACAGGCAGCAATATTGTGTTGTGGTTTAAGCCCAGCTGGCAGCTAAGTACCTTGCAGTTGCTCAGTCAGTCCCACACCCTCAGTGGATTGCAGAGGAGAACTGGAAAAAAGGTAAAACTCATGGGTTGAGAAAAGAGCAGTTTAATAATTAAAATAAAGTACAGTATAATACTATTAATTATAGTAATAATGGAAAGGGAAATAATAAAAAGAGAGAGAGATGACTAAAAATAACCCAAATAGCAGTAATGCACAATACAATTGCTCACCACCAGCTGATCAATTCCCATCCCATCCCTGAGCAGAGATCATCATCTTCCAGCCAATTCCCCCCCACTTCCTATAGTGAGGATAATGTTCTGTGGTATGGAATATCCCTTTGGCTAGCTTGGGTCAGGTGCCTCTGCTCCCTCACAGCTTTTTGTACCCTTCCTCACAGGCAGAGCATGAGACTGAAAAGTCCTTTATTGGAGTAAGCACTACTTAGCAACAGCCAAAACATCAGTGTGTTGTCAGCATTGCTCTGTCTAAAGCCAAAACACAGCACTGCACCAGCTACTAGGAAGAAGAGTAACCCTATCCCAGCCTAAACCAGGACACAATGCTGTCACAGGTGGAGACCCCATGCAGCAAGCTAAGCCTACCAACCACCCTGATACTGCATGTACTCTTTCCTTCCAGGGGATGAGGATAGGGCTGCAGATATCAGGGAAACATGGATTAAGTGTTTCTGGATGCCCATATGATGCCCCCTTGTCCCATAATACTCCAGAAATTACAATATCCATAGCAAAAACATCTTCATCCTTAGGTTTTCAATGAACAAAGTACACTACAGTGTGTATCTTCATTCGCAGGCAGCCCAAGAGATCCAGGTAAAAGTGGTGTCTAATATGGCAGTAAGAAGACACACATGAAGCAAAAAGGAGGCTTTTTTCTTTAAGCACTAGTCCCTTTATGACATGCTGTGACAGCCTGAAAACAAAATTTGCAGCAAGATATTGATATTCTGAATTATTCCCTTTCAAAACCCATTTCTGTTCATGTGGCTGAAAAGTGTACCTCTTGCTTTCTTTATCAATCCAGTATAATCTTGCTTAAGGTATGTGTTGGACACAAACACTTGCACAAAAGCCAGATGATGTTTAGGAAACAGGGAATTTGATCTTACATTTTCAAAGTAACAAAGATATTTTATATTAATGAAAGAGAAAGGCAGCTGAAGCTTTTCAAAGCTATGCTTGACCTTTTCTGCCGTACAGAACAATCATGTATAATGTGTAGAATGTACATTCTTGGCCTTAAAAGATTAGTGTAATTGTATTTAACGTTGTTTTCACAACAGGCAGGACAGCATTTTAAATTTAATGTAACATTTTCTTTACTGTCAAATAAAGGTCTGAATGCACAATGCACAACAGAGAAAACTGTGAATTGTATTTCCTGGGAAGATTTCTAACCTTACACTATGATCTGCTCATTCAAACGTTTAGAGAAATTAATGTCAAGTCATCAGACTTCATTTGACTTTTTAATTTGTCATTTAAGATCCTCTCAGAATTACATCTAAGTATTCACTCTTTAACAGCACTCCCATGAAGAATTTGCCAACTAAAGAGAAAAAACAGTCTCTCTTTTAGCACACTGACAACTTTCAGCTGAATTAACTGTCAGTCATAGTCAGAGTGGATAGTTTGGGTAGCAGCTTCTGCAGTGATTTGGATGTATGTGTGCTGAAAGCCTGAGGCTTATTGTGGAGCTGTAGACTCAGTGTCAGATGGCAAGTTTATTTTATACCCATATTGGGCCACATCATTATGTGTTCATTTGGCATCAGACTTTGCAGACATTGTTTGCAGAGGTCTGCAACTTTGTCCTGACTGGCCTCTCTGGGTATTTTATACACTATTGGCCAATGTTGCCAGTTTAAAGATGCAATATGCAATACCTACCACTTAGAGCAAACCAGCTGCAAATATTCTGCCTGAACATTACCTTTAATGTTATTGGGGTACTTTGCATCAAAACAAAGGAATGTATCAAAACAAAACAATGCATCAAACAATTGTATCAATGGGATGAAATTTCACGTGACCATATTCTGGACTCTGCTCCTAGGATAGAGTAAAACTCGGCACAAACATTAACCAACAGAGGAGAATCTGGAGAGAAGCAGCACTGCAGAAAGGGATCTGGTTTAGAGCAGGCTCAATAGGAGTCAGCATTGTGCCCTGGCAGCCAAGAGGGCAAACCAGATCCTTGGTGCATCAGACACAGTGTAACCAGCTGGTCAAAAGTGCTGTTTTTCCCACTGCATCCAGCATTTGTGCAGCCTCTCCTTGAGTGTTGTGTGCAGTTCTAGGTGACAAAATTTAAGGAGGATATTCAGGTACTCGAACACATCCAGAGGACAGCAGCAAGGTTGGTGAAAGGGCTGGAAGTGACATCCTATGAAGAACAGTTAAGGATTCTGGGTTTGGTTTGGAGAAAAGGGAATTTGAAGGTGCACAAGTCCATGGGACCTGATGATATCATAGCAATTCTTAAATGCATTCTGTTGTGGTCTTATATGTAACTTTTATTAATGCAGATGACAGTATCAATAGTTAATTGTTCATCCCTCCTGGTTCATGTTGACTAAAGAATACAGGTTTTTGTAATACCTGTAAATAAAGCCACCAAAAACTGCCATTAGCTTGCTGCTTGTTTTAGAATTAAATTACAAAATACAGTGACAAATTCCATAAGTCAATGGCAGAGAAACAGTCTTGGTGTTGGCAAAATGGAAAACAAGGTCTATTTCCTTAAAAAAGTTTTAATTTAAGCTCAGCTGGTGAGTACTGAAGCAGGAAAATGCCATCTTACAAGGCAGATATGGTTTTGATGATAAGCTTTTGCAATTTCCTTAGCTTTTTATAAAATCCTTGATACACACATCAGCAGAGGTTCTGAGTTTTCTCTTAGCATCAACAAGTATGCCAGAACTCTCTGTCAGACTGCAACTGGTTCTTGTTTCTTTTGAAAATCCTACTTCGAATAAGTTTATTTAGATAATGTTCATCAGCTAGCTCCAGGCACAAAACACTCAGGAAGGCCTGAAGTATTTCAGTATGAAACATTGGTACTTTTTACCTCAAAGCAGATAAACTTTTTGGAGACTTCAGCTCATCTTATCTTGAAGGAGTAAAACCAACCAAAAGTAAATTAACATAATATTTCATAACATAACAAAGTGAAGCAAATAATTTGGAGCCCAGAAAGCCAACCGTATCCTGGACTGCATCAAAAGGAGCGTGACCAGCAGGTCGAAGGAGGTGATGCTGCCCCTCTACTCTGCTCTTGTGAGACCTCACTTGGAGTATTGTGTGCAGTTCTGGTGTCCTCAACATAAAAAGGACATGGAACTGTTGGAACAAGTCCAGAGGAGGGCCACGAGGATGATCAGGGGGCTGGAGCACCTCCCATATGAAGACAGGCTGAGAAAGTTGGGGCTGTTCAGCCTGGAGAAGAGAAGGCTGTGTGGAGACCTCATAGCAGCCTTCCAGTATCTGAAGGGGGCCTATAAGGATGCTGGGGAGGGACTCTTCATTAGTGACTGTAGTGACAGGACAAAGGGTAATGGGTTAAAACTTCAACAGAGAAAGTTTAGATTGGATATAAGGAAGAAGTTCTTTACTATGAGGACAATGAGGTACTGGAATGGGTTGCCCAAGGAAGTTGTGAATGCTCCATCCCTGGCAGTGTTCAAGGCCAGGTTGGACAGAGCCTTGGTGACATGGTTTAGTGTGAGGTGTCCCTTCCCATGGCAAGGGGGTTGGAACTAGATGATCTTAAGGATGATTCTATGAACACTAATGACTTTTTCCTAGCTTGATTTATTGTTGAAAATGTTTTGGATATGTATACATGTATTTGTGTGAATCATCAAATTTTCCACATATTCATGTACATATATGTATTGACGAGTGGCTGTGCTGTTGCCAAGACTGCCTAAGTGAGTAAATGAAGCTATATTTGTAGGGAACTAATAATCTTTATTAGGCCAACTGATACAGCTGGTAAGAAACAAATGAGCTTGCAGGCTTACAAGCCCTGCTCCAGATCTGGAACAGACGTTGCAACCTCAGGCTAAATACTTGCTGCAGATAACTGCTCTGAGTTTCACTTGGTTATGTTAAACAGTCAGACAATTTGAGAAAAATAAGTGATGGGCATGAGAAGAGCAGAAGGGCAGGTTAGCAAAAGGGGAGATGATAGGCTTGCTTACCCCAATGGGACAAGCAAAACTTAGAGGAGGTAATTACCAGATTGATCTGAGAGACAGAAATGCCACTTTTTACTTCAGTTAGGTAATGAGGGAATTAAATATCTTTTTGTTTTGTGATAGGTAAAGCAATGGAAGGTACTGCTAAGGGCATCAACCAGCACAAAAAAGCCTACCGTGGAGTTGAGGTATAGGCTGATATCTGTTCTTTGAAGGGAAATATTTGGTAATCAGTCTCTGGTCTCCTTTGTCTTGAGGGACAAACCCCAGCACCTCTCTTGTGCCAAACACTATCTGCTGGCAGTACATGGAACTGGACAACAAGAGATGGTGGATCTGCCATAGAGGTGGTAGATATGCCATCCCTGGAGATATTCAAGGCCAAGCTGAATGTGCTTCTGAGCAAGCTGAACATGTTGCTGCTCACTGCAAGAGGGTTGGACTAGACGACCTTTGAAGGTCCCTTTGAACCCAAACTATTCTCTAAGGATGGGATTTCATGACATGAGGACATCAGCAGAAGCACTGAATTACACAGGCCTGTTCAGGAGGCTGGTTTGCCTTTTTCCTGATCCAGTTTATTGATCTCATTTGTGATATTTCCCCCTGCCTCCTCAAATAATCCTACCACACTACCACGGGTGCAGCACATGCGGTGATATATATAGCAATGATAATTTCAATGAAGAAATATTTAATTTCAAATTTATTAACACTTGGATTAATTTCACTTGTAAGGTGGTTCTATTAAATAAAAAGAATAGTCTTCTATTTCATTTGAAGAACTCTGACATATTTCATTGCTAAAATCTAGAGATTATTTTTGTCCTTCTTTGAAGGACAAGGTGTAAACATGTTCAATGTATTCATTATTTACAATGCTGCATCAAGCAGCAGATGTATTTGCTCTGGAAAATGTAGTTCTCTCACTCTTGGTTATGTGAAAAACATTACGTAAAGAATGAAATGAGAATAATGCTTCTCCACATAATACAGAATGGAAGAACAGTTTAGACATAATTTTAAAACTCTACTCCAAGGAAACTTTCCTTTTTCCAGCAGACCTAAGTTTAAATATTTAATACTAAATTACTATGAAGTTTAAATCTTGTAAGGAAATATGTTGAGTTACAGAAAATACATTATTTTAGGTTTGGGCTCAGAAAATGTAATGTTCACTTACATTGCATGTGAAGCAATGGAGAGGGCAGTGTCTGCACTGTATACTATCAAGCAGCCTGTGTGAGACTGTGTCGTGGTTTAAACCCAAAGCCGCACAGCTCATTCACTCACTCTCCCCCTTGCTCCCCAACTCCGGGAGAGTTAGGAAGGAGAATCCAAAGAATGTAGCTCCCACGGGTTGAAATAAGAACAGTTTAATAACTAAGGTATAACATAAATCACTACTGCTACTACTACTACTAAAAATAATGATAAAGAAAATAACAAGTGAAGAGAATACAACACCTCACCAGCCACCGACCCATAACTCACCCCACCCTGCCCAACTAAGCACCGATCGATACCTCCTCCAAGCCCCAGAGCACTAGCCCTTCTGGGAAACTCTCGGTTACATCCTGGGCATGATGTGCTATGGTATGGAATACCTCTTTGTCTAGCCTGGGTCAGGTGTCCTGTCTCTCCTTCCTCCAGGCCTCCCCTCCTCCCTGGCAGAGCATGAGGCTTAGAAAGTCCTTGGTCAGAGCAAACATTTGAGCAGTAACTCAAAACATAAGTGCTATCAGCAACGTTCCCAGCCTGGAAGTCAAAACACAGCACTGCACCAGCTACCAAGAAGGAGAAAAATGACTGTTACTGCTGAACCCAGGACAGACTGCAAGGAAATGTCTGAAGAAATGAAGATGAGGTAGAGACACAGAATGAAAAGAGTTGACTCAGTTCCGTGCTTTGCTAAAGCCTTCATGTGTGAGTTCATAAGTATCACAGCAACATTCACATTTAGATACCAATCTGCTAGTTCTGGGGGTGATTCTAGCCCAAGTTTACCTTTATAATGCCAAGCAAAAAATTATTCACCTAAATAGTGGGATTCAGTGATGTCAGCATACTAGACAGAACCTAAAAGTATACACAGCCATACCGTGTACCTCATAAGGTTTATATCTCAAAGTACAGTAAAGGATGCTACGAAGATTAAAGCAATATGAACAGCTAAGTAGCAGTCATCATCAAGTACAATCTCAATATCTTTTTGGCTTCCACCAAGTAAAAGGTGCAAGTGTCAGAGCAGGACAATACAGCATCAGTCAGGTGACTGGCAGTTGTTTCTGCATGGAATGGTTATTGGACAATACACAGATATATGCACTGATACATATATGTGTATGTATATGTAAGGAAGACTTCTCCATGGAATTTAGTTGTGTGGTGAAAGTGATCTCCAAAACAACTTCACCCACAGATGGTTCCTCCACTCAGTCACCACACTGATACTAGTACAGTGAAGATGAAATGCTTGATTCAGAAGACAGCTTTTAACTGTAAACCTAAGTCCCTTCCCTCTTCTAGGAAGATTCTTATTTTGAAGCCTGGGGGAAGTGCTATTTTAATCATGGACATTTTAGTCCTAAATCAGGATTTAAAAAACAAAACAGGAAACCTTACATTTCCCTATTTTTTCACAGCTTTCTTTAACATAACTGTTTCCCATCTGTAGCTTTTTCCCTTCAGAAGATGAGTTTTTCCCACTAGGCCCACATGCATTTTAAGTCAAAGTAGGATAACAAAAAAGATGTTTGTTTTTTTTTTTGACTTCCGCTTATGCTATGTAGTAACTTTCATTTTCCTTAGCTTGTTTTTCTTATTCATCCCCTTACTCCACATTCTCATTTGTAAAGTTCTGCATCTTTTATTTTTCTTTTCTAGGCTCAGGTTTTCATCAGCAAAGCAGAAAAGATTTGTTTTATGTCTTGATTTAATTTACCATTTCAGTAATTCTTTTTCTGACAATGTTCATACCGTAGTTAGTGTGTGTACTGATGATTACAGTTGCATTGATTACTTTACTGACAAGTAATATAAAAAGGAAGGAAACTAACTGCAATGCTTTCTCAAGGAATGAGGAAAATTTCTGTATTATAAAGGGAAAGGTGGAATGAAGCTGCAGAAATAAAGAGGAAAATTAATTCCAAGCTTTTACAGATGGCTGCAGCTGTATTACTTAGCATGCATGTCAGCTGAAGGAGAATGTTTAAAAAAGGAGACTTGGCTCTACTGTAACAAATCACAAAGCTTTCCAAATGGACCAAATTCAGAAGTGGAGTAAAAGTCAGAGGAGTTACAAGCCCAGTAAATTTTGCATCTTCTGCTTTGAGTCTTTTAATACTTGTCCTGAAACAAAATCAAAGGGGAGATATTTGCTCTCTACTATGTGCTATTACAGACAGGTTATCAATAATGTATTAAAATGAATGTTAAAGCAAGATAAAGTGAATGCCTTTCATTTTTATGTATTGCTTTAAATACGCAACTATCACATAACCTTTCAATAAGAAGAAACTCTCACACTTGAATTAATAGACTTTGATAGCTATATTTATTGCAATACTTATTTATTTCCATCTATAGGAAATGCAGAGTATGGTATTAGGTTGAGCACAAGTTTAAAAATAGAAGCCTAACCTTTATTAGAACAGAAGTCAACATTAGACTGTTCACCTCACCAAAAAGCTCACTGCTGAAAAGCCTTGCTGTATTTTGAAGGGTAAAGACCCTAAATGAGACCTCAGTGTGTTACTATGCTGTAAGAGAGTACAGGTAGCATAAAAAACTATCTGTGAGGTCTAGTTATAGTATTTCTCACCCTATGTTCATTCATTCTTGATATGGCATAAAATATTTCTGATTTTCTTTACCAACAAAGAAATTTACACATGTTCTCATGGCATCATAAATGAATACATTTTCCTCATATCAGAAAATTTCCTCATATCAGAAAATTTGATTCGAGAGTTGCATCAGTAGTGCAAGATAACTCTTCTCTGCAGAACTGAAAATCTTTGTAATGAGATTCCCCAGTCACCAAGTCCAGGGTCCTACTGGAAGCTCTGGGTGAACCCCTGCCAGGTTTCCTCCAAAGCAAAGCAGACTGCAGGAGGATCAGTGACTGCTCAGGTTTCATCTTCAATTTACTGTCACAAGGAATCCATATCATAAGAGAATAACAGATAAGCAGAGCTGGTGTTAGGATGATCTCCTCACAGATGCACTTGCTCTTCAGGGTGCTTCCTGCTTTAGGGGACACTGACCCAGCTGGCCTCTTCCTTTGCTCAAGGCAACAAAGTGTCCCCACAACTAGTGCTAAAGTGAAACTGCTTTTGTGCTTCCTGGAGAGACTCTGACTCTAAAACACACACAGAACTCTGTTGCTCTCTGAATCCAGCACTTCCACATCAGTCTCAGTATATGCTTTAATGTTCTTTGGCAAGGAGAAGGCTAACCAGGCTGAGCATAGCTTCACATTGGTAGGGTCAACTCTTTTCAGTCTTTTACTACTAGGTGAGCAACTTTATCAGAAAAGCTTTTTGTTCTGCTTTAGAGCATTCCTAACATCCCTCTTAATATTTTCCAGCACTCTTGGAGCTCTCGCATCATGCATGTACAGGTGCTAACACACATACAAACATATGAAAAGGGGAAAATATTCTAGCAGAAGAATGGGCCTGAAGTCTAGATCACCACATACTGCAGTTTCCGAAGCTAACTGACATCTGCCAGGTTTGTCACAGTGATTGCTAATGATCACATTCCTAACGGTACTGGAAATAAAGACAGCTTCTCCTGGAGAACCTAAACATCAGACTAAAAAAGTGCAATGTGTGTCCTGGGTGGCTGGACTAGTGACCACCTGCTGTCCCTACCAACCCAAATGTTGCAATGATCCTATAACTATCATTGTTATTACGGAGTTTAACAAACTGTACCACAACATGCCCTCCCTTTCTAAGGGAGAGATTACACACACTCATCAGTTTTAGTTGTTGCAGTTTATATTTTGGTTGTTAGGGGAAACACTGGTCCTGAACAAACTGGAAAATAGTCATCTGATCTCTCTAACTCTGCTATGGAAGGGAATCAGCAAAATGAGAGAGCAGATAAGAAGGAATAAAGAAGGAAGTTTTTCTACTATTATTTATGGTTTCCTCCTCTTCACCAGAGCTGTGGAGTTCACAACACTGTGCTGTCAATGCAGGACATATGTTGATTTTAATAATTAAGCACTGTTGGGTTGCTGACACTATTAGTCAAGGGCCAGTAGACGTTTTCATTACAATTGCCATTTTCCAGGACTTCATAACTGTCATTTTGATTCACGCTGGGCTGAGATTTAGTGTGTGGGTTATCAACTTCCTGGCATTTTTGCCTGACCATAATAATCTATTTTTAAAGTTTTCAAGCTATAGCGATTAAGATTGTTTCAGCCTGCTTCCATTAGGATTCTGTGAGCTGGAGGGGCTGAAGAAAACAACAATTTTGAACCCCCATTTCTTCTCACACTGAAGCATTAGATCTGTAGCAAAGAATAGGATAAATCAGTGCAGGACTGTGGGCGATGTGGAGGCATGGTTTTTCAAGTCTTCTAAGAGGTGTCTTAGATGTGGGTAACTGAATGCAGTACTACTCTAAGTGACACAAGTGTCTGAAAGAGAAATACCCTCCACAGTTCACCCAGGAGATAGAGAACTTCTGATTGGTGAGCTGATGATACATGGCAATGTACAAGGGACAATGGGTGTAAACTGGAGCATAGGAGGTTCCACGTTAACATCAGGAAGAACTTTACTGTGAGAGTGACAGAGCACTGGAACAAGTTGCCCAGGGAGGTTGTGGAGTCTCCTACATTGGAGATATTCAAGGCCCACCTGGACAAGTTCCTGTGTGATGTACTCTAGATTACCTGCTCTTGCAGGGGGGGTTGGACTAGATGATCTTTTGAGGTCCCTTCCAACCCTTGGGATTCTGTGATTCTATGGCACAAAGAAGTTGAAAAACCACTGTTGCTTCCTTGTTCCCTGTCCTCCTCTCCTTCAGCACAGGGAAAGAAGTTATTTATTGAGCTCTGTTTTGCTGTCAGCTAATGGATATGCTATAAACATCTATGTCATCAGAAAGTATACATTAAAAGTTTGCCAACTAGATCTCCACTCAAATTTAAGACATTTTTTCCTCAGGAAGAATGCTGAATAAATTTGTAGTGGCATAAAAATTATGCAGTCCTTACCACTATATATAGCTGTACTTTGCAACATAGTTACATTATGAAGACTCAGATAAGCTTCTCTATTTGGACTTTTCACCTACTTGTTTTGCTTTGTGATATTTAGAAAACCTGCAGCATCTTGCTTTCTTGCCTTTCTCACCCAGCTTTACATGGAGTGAACATAACGTTTGTGGAACACTAGAAAAACCTCCCATGTAGGCTCAAGTCCTCAGGCTGATAAATAAGTATTCCTGTTAGGAATAGACACAGTGCTCAGGACATGGATAGGCCTTCTCTGCTCCGATCCAGGAGAAATGGCACTCTAGCTTATTCAGTTCTTACCAACCAATAGTACCAAATAATATTTCAGCAGAAGTCTTTTACATCTACTGCTTCAAAGAAACTTGCTGTTCTGTTTTACATGAATTATGAAACTTTAGAAAAAATACAGAAGAAACACTTGTCTTATTACACTATCAAAGTTCAATGAAAAATATTTTAAATGTATACTACTGTTGCCTAATTCTCCTATTTTTTAGGTTTTTTTTTATAATGTGATTAAAATGATAGTATACTACAGGCTAACCTGGAGAACTTTGGTTCAATGGCAATTTGGGTTCTTAGTTCTTGGAAGGTATTATGCTGAAGCGCATTATCTCCAAAGATAAATGTGTGCTCACATCACTCAAAGAATTCCAGCTACTTGAAAAGCTATTCCCATCTATTTCCAAAAAGAAACATAAGTTTTGACTATAGGCTAAATTCTGAAACACACTGAAAAATATTTTTCAAGTCTGCTAATTCCTTAAAAAAATTACTACCTTGAGCAAAGAGTTGATAGCAATCAGAAAAATGCGTTTTTTCCAAATGTATGTCTTGGAAATATAAATACTGGAGGAATTATATTTTTTTTTTTGCTGAATTTTGGCTAGTTTGAAAATGTGAGAGCTCATGAAACATGAAACCACATGGCATAAAAAGACATTTTCTAACATAGTGGTTTACTGAAGTTCATATTCTTCAAGTTCAACCCTATACAGACATTATCAAAAAAGAGAACATTTAAATTAAATGAACAAATGAACTTAAATTTTGACAGAAATATTTCTTTATTATATATGGACTGGTAATTTCTCTCTTTGAGTTTCAGATTTAAGAAAAATTAATCAAAGTAGTAAATATATATATATATTTACATATAATGAAAAGAGAGTCAAAAGTGTCAAAACCAAAAGTATTAACCTTATACCTTGTAAACATGTAGTTAATCCAAGTATTAGAACTGAATTATGCTCCTATTTCTAAATATTTGTTTTGTGGTATTAATAACAAAATACAGAACAGTTTTCATACTTCTCATTTAATGAACATTGTTTCAGTTTACCTTGAAAAGGTCAGAAATAAGTATATATATATAAACACAAACAACAGCTTCCAAATACCAATTCAGCTTTTGGTTGTAAGTTTTACTCTATTGCAGTCTTGTCTTCATAGGCTTTGAAAATGCTCCAAAAAATCCTGTTTAAAGAGACAGATCGTCTGTCCGTACAGTTACTGCAACCACAAAGGTCTCATGCGTGAGAATGCAGTCCATAACTATATTAACAGCTGTACAATTGTATGTATGGCAATTAAGTTCTGGAATGCCTGATTCAGCATTCCAGTTCCTGAGTGACAGCAAAGTTACCTGTATTTGGAGTTTTGCAGAAATCCATTATTTGAATCAGTTCACGCTGACTGATTGAAAACAATCATTCTATCAAGAAAAAATAATTATATCCAGAATTTTCTGTGCAATTATCCTGATGAGATAAAACTACGTATAATGTTCATCAAGAGTTTGGTAAACAGCAAAATGGTAGATATTAGCTATTTGTGGATGCAAATATATTTTTGCATGTGGTGCTTTGAGACACAGATTTCTTAAGAAAGACTTGTAAGCACTGTTGTGAATTCATTCAAACCTCCAGGCAGACTGAGCAGAAGTCAGGGTAAGCTGGGACACCAACACAACAGACAATACTCTATCTGCAATATTTATGTCACACTTTAGCTCTACAGCTCCACAGATAATGATTTTCTTGTTCAGGCAGGTTTTGATTAAAAAAAAACAAACAAAAAAAAAACCAAAAAAATCCAACCCCAAACCAGTACCCCTTTTGAATATGAAAGAAAATTCAAAATCTTAAAAAAGTTAATGAAAAATTCAGAACATGGCATTCAGCCAAGTATATCAAACAAAATTTCTCCTTTAATTTTTCATCTCCAAACATGGTTTTGCATTTTTCAGCCACATGTTCAATTATATTTCAAAAGGGTAGTTGTTTCAGACAAAGACTAAAGCATTTTCTTTCATTTTATTTCTTTGCTGCCTTGAGCACAACAACAGTCTTCAGTTGCCCTGATCAGCCTGAAACCATCATTATCTGTAATCCTGTCCTGCTCCATGGCCTCATCCCTCCCCACTGCCAAGGGCTTTAGCTGGCTGTGCTGGAGGTCAGCTCTGGTGTGCCCCAGCTGTGTGACCTTGCATCAGGCTGCTGTGAATTGGCAGTGAGGGAGCTCCTCCTCATCCCCCTCTGCACAGTGGGGACTGCACACAAGCTCAGGAGGTAAGTGTTGTGGTGCCTGTTACTGCACCAACCTAGCTCTGATCTCAACCCTGTCTTCACATCCTTTCTGACCTTAGTCCTCAACTGTTGCTGGTGTCTTGTGATCCCTGTCCTGCTGGTTGACCCCAGTTTCCAAGACTGTACCTTCCCTGCTCGAACATGGACCCATGCCGATGAAGACCCTGCCTGGCCACTCAGCTGCCACTCACAGCTCCTGGGCCCCTTGCCCCTGTGGGAGCAACCTCATGGTTAAAATGTCCTGATGGTAACAAGCTAAAGTAGAACATGTCAGCAATTTTGAAATCTGTAGGTATGAAAAGGTGAAATGGGAACTTGTCATGATGAACACTATCTTGCAAACACTTTTGACTCACAGTAGTAGCATTTTCCCACTAAAAAACATACTGGGGAGGCAGGGAGAATAAATCCCAAATCTCAACCTGTTCTTCTGTTACTTAATATTTACCATACTTGCTTGTTGACAACTGCTACCTGGGAGGAATTGTGCGATGAATTTGACTGGTGTTTCTAAAAATCAAAGTTGTGAAACCTGTGCTGGAGACCTTCCAAAGAAAAGTGCTAGTAGCTTAGTCATCATGCAAGTTAAACATGCTCTTTAAAGACCATATATTTAGCAGATATGCCTCTTTCACTGTTTTCTTGTCTCATGCATTAGTTATTCTAAATCAAGCATGAATATCTGGACAACTGATTAATTACCCTCATTAAAAAATATTTTGATGATCTGCACATTCTAGATTGTGACATTTGGTTGAATTAAATGGAAACTTTATACTGTATCTTTTTGTCAGCAGTTATATTAGATCAGTGTTTTGGTTTGGAGTGCAGGTATCACCTATTTCATCTTGTTTTATTCAGTAAGTTTCTTTTCAGAAGCTGGCACTGATTAATTATGTGTAATTAGAAATTATAATGAGGCTATAGAGGTAGGGAAAAAAGTAACATATTTGCTTGGTGATTGGGTTTTTTTTTCCCCTTAAATTTGAGGCAGTCAACAATGGTAACAGCAGGTTCATTAAGGGAATCAGTACTTTTTATGAACGAATGAATGCTAATTGTAAAGATAGCTGGATTCAAGCTGAATTGTATCTTTTTTTTAATTAGAAGAACAGCTAAGGACATCAATTTTAGAGGAATTGCATCCTTTACTAGGAACATCAATTTTAGAGGAACTGCATAGTTTTTTATAATCAGACATTCAAGACCCAGGACGCTTGCACAAAACTTCAGCATACTGGCATTACTCACATGTGACAACCCATAAGAAAACCTTTTTTTTTTTCTTCTTTGTTTGTCTCTTGCAGTTTCTAGCTGCCTTTCTCTCTTTGTATTTGAACCTAAGGTCCCATTTTAATTATGTCTTCATGATGAAGGAAGAAATGAGAAATAAAGTTCCCTATTTTCCATAACAAAGTTATATAGTCATAAAGAAAATAAGTTAAGTGGCTGTTATGGGTGAAATGGTGCTTGTTCACCTCACTGATGATCTGCATCTCAGCTTTAAGAAAATGACCTACATTTCACTTTGGTTTTGCTACTTTTCCTCATTATCTCTAACTTTCCATCTGTACAAATAAAATCTAAGGCAAAGGACTTGAGGAGTACTAGTGCTGAGCAAAGAGCAAGTGACTTATATAAACAACAGTTCCTGGTTACTAAAGGTGAATGCATATTGAAATTTCACCACTATCATCCATTCCAGTATTTCTACCTTTGTTTTATCCCAAATAGGAATAAAAGTCAAAATACATTCAGATTTTCATAGAATGGAATTTTTTTAAAATACCTGCTTTTATTGTTACATTTCTTCTGATTAGGATAAAAGAATTAAAAATATTGCCCAGGAGCTAAAAACCATCAAAAGTTTGATTCTTCTTTCCCAAAACCCAAAATGTAGGTTCTTTGACCCACTCACTCTAATACAAACACAATGTGGAACAGGCAATTAAATAAAATAAATTAACTAAAAAGAAGTTAGAATAAATTGCTGCATATATAGTCCTTTGCCTAAGGCAAAAATGACAGAGAATAGATAAGACATGTCTGAAATTAGAGTGCTTAATGCACTTCTGGAATGTGCTTTCGTATGATAACGGTAGGGGCACTGTATGAACCTATAAAGCAAAGAAACCCTTTGCTTTGTATTGTTGCACAGAATTGAAACATCATGTTTGGTTTTCATTTGTTATTGAAATTTCCCTGTAGCTCTGTCTGTACAAGCAAGTAATTTGATGCAGAAACAAGAGATCAGTAGGTCATAGCAGATGTTACTGAGGATCTCACATCTATACTGTATGTGGCTGGGGAGTTTTACAAAGGACTGAATTTTATCAGGTCACACACGCACCAGATTTTCCCACAATCGGTTTTTGGTTTGGTTTGGTTTATTTTTTTAGATGTCTAAAGAATCAAACAGGGCGGCAGACCCTCCAAAGGTACTGGATCATATCTGTGCACACCTGGAACAGAGCCTTGACCTCTGGAAGGAGTGTACTTTCTTTCAAGAGTGTACTGAAACCTTTCTCTGACCCAAACCAATGTGTGACCAGCAGGTCAAAAGAGGTGATCCTGCCCCTCTACTCTGCTCTTGTGAGACCTCACTTGGAGTATTGTGTGCAGTTCTGGTGTCCTCAACATAAAAAGGATGTGGAACTGTTGGAACAAGTCCAGAGGAGGCCACGAGGATGATCAGGGGACTGGAGCACCTCCCGTATGAAGACAGGCTGAGAAAGTTGGGGCTGTTCAGCCTGGAGAAGAGAAGGCTGCATGGAGACCTCATAGCAGCCTTCCAGTATCTGAAGGGGGCCTACAGGGATGCTGGGGAGGGACTCTTCATTAGGGACTGTAGTGATAGGACAAGAGGTAATGGGCTGAAACTTAAACAGCAGAGGTTTAGACTGGATATAAGGAAGAAATTTTTTACTGTTAGGGTGGTGAGGCGCTGGAATGAGTTGCCCAGGGAGGCTGTGAATGATCCATCCCTGGCAGTGCTCAAGGCCAGGTTGGATGTAGCCTTAGGTGATATGGTTTAGTGTGAGGTGTCCCTGCCCATGGCAGGGGGGTTGGAACTAGATGATCTTAAGGTCCTTTCCAACCCTAACTATTCTATGATTCTATGTAACTGCCTAACAAGTTGATAATTGTACTTCATATGCTCATGATCTCATTTGTAACAATACACCACAAGCCTAAGGTTATGTACTACAGCATTTTGAGTAGGGGAGATCTGTAGTGGATCATGAGTGACATATCTTAATTCAGACATCGCAGCTAGATAACACAATAGTGCTCCAGCAGCTATCTGATCACACGTAAACCATTAAGCTTCAACAAACCAACTCTGATTTGATTGGTAATAAATTAATTTCCCCATGTTGAGTTTGTTTTGTCCATGAAGGTTATTGTTGGGTGATTTCTTCCTGTCCTTATCTCCACGCATGAGCCTTGTGTTATGTTTTCTCTCCCCAATTCAGCTGAGGTGAGCAGTGATAGAGTAGCTTTGATGGGTAACTGGTGTCCAGCCATGGTCAACTCACCACAATGCTGCAGATTGTAGTGCTGGCCCATGCCAACTTGCAGTCTCCCAGAGAGTGCCTCAGCATGGTGTACGCTTGGACATCATATTTGACAGACACTATTTCTAATGGATAGTATAGAAAAGAAAAAGTATAGAAAAGTTTGGATATCTCCACCTTTCACCGTGTTCCAACACTATACCATAATGGCTCAGCATCCTTAAATGCCAATATCTTTCTGTGTAGAAAAAAAGTTCAGGGGGAATCTTCATACACCAAAGCAGGCCACACAATAAATATTCAGAGTTTAAGACACTCTTTGATTGGACAAGGTCCTCAAATTATTTTAGTTTTCTTTGTAAAAAAGATATTTTTTAGTAAAAATAACCTCCATATGAAATAGCAATTTTGTCAAAACAGAATTGCTTAGATCCTGGAGCTAATTCTTATGTATGATGAATGCAAGCAGTCTTTGCTACTTGGCCTGAGAGCTAGAAAGTGTCCTTATCTCTGTGTTTTTAGCAAGAGAAACACAACTTTTTTGTGTGCCCACATCCAGCTTCTGCATATCACCAAAATGTCTTCTTATTTTCTTCTTTGGTCAGAAAAAGCCCAGCCTACAAGAAACAAGTACTCTTAGAAGCAGAACAAAGAAAATGAAAGAAAGCTTAGGTGGAGAAATATTTAAAAATTTTAAGTGATGCAGTGCTGTGAGTTGAAGAATAATTAAAATATAGTCACTTAATGGGGCAGCAGTTCTGATTACGTACATCAGCTACCTCTGTGCATTGCGAATCTGGAAATAAGTTAGAAATGCCAATTTATTTTAAAGGTGTTTCTACTTAAGTTAATGGTACGGAAAAATCTAAGAGGTTTGTTCCGTCAGAATAATCATCTTAGTTTACCAGCCACGAGGAACATTTTGCAAAAGGTTTTGAAAGCATCCCTTATAGTTTTAGACATATAGATGCTTATAACATCTGATTTATAAGTAGAAAAGAGAATATTGCAAAGTTTTTTTTTCTTACATATCTAAATTTGCTAAACAGAGAAACAGAATGGGCATGTTAAAATGTCTTTTTTTCTGATTAATTTTACGGTAATTCAAAGTGTTTCAGTTTTAAATTAATTGTTTGAATACTAAATTATGCAGCTTTATGATCCAGGAGATAAGCAGAGCTCTAAAGATGCCTCTGAGACTTGAATGAGACAGCATTAGAAGCTCATTATTGCCGGCACATTTAACATGGTTAAAGTAGGGGGAAATAGCCATTAAGTTAATGCAACAGTCAAACTGCATTAATTTAAAAAAAAAAAAAAAAATGGCCAGTGAAATGCTTACAATGAGAATGTGATTTTTTTTTTTTTTTATTCTCTGGAATTTTGAAATATTAAAGAGTCAAAACCATCTGAAAAGCAGTCCTTTTCAAGCAATTTAACATAATATTTACAATTGAAGAAATATCCAGTTTATCACTCAAACATGTGTCAGAGTATCAACATTTTCTAAAGAGAGATGAACAGATGTTAGTATGCATAAAAGATGAGTTCAGAACTACCAGGTGGTAACAAACAAAATAAGCTCCACCTCTCATTCTTATTAGTCCCTTCGCCCTCTGGGTCCTTTCTTTCAAATACTGAAAAGTAACAGTAGTTAATGAAAGTAACAGTGCCTCTCTCCTGATTGCTTCAAAAGACCAAAGGAAGCATTCATACCATTCAAAATGACAGGGAAAAGAGTATAGCTAAGTCCTAGCAAAGTCCACACTGAAGTAATATAACAATTGCCACCAGAGAATTAGATTAAACATACTTCATGTTTCCAAAAATGAAGTATTCAACCCTACAGCAATAAAATGCAGGGTAATCTTCAACATGTACATATGACTTACTGCTTGCTCCAAGTGGCAGCACAATGTTTAATGCATATTTGAAAAATCGTTGATATTAATTATGGAAAGTTCAGATATTGCTGTTGTAATTTCACTTTTTTCTTACCTTGTCATATTTTTATCTCAATAATTTTCTGAGGAACAGAGTACACAGTTCAATCATATCTGAAAAAAAGGAAGATTTTACTGCCTGTATTTTCACTTCACATGACTTCTTGTGGCTTAGACTCAAGAGAATGATCTACTGAGTTTCTACTGCTCAAAATTCTTAAGAATCATTATAGATCTCATAAACAGCCAGGAATTCTGGCTGCAAGTTGTGGCACTAGACAAAAGCGAACTGGTTCCTTCACGGAGCAACAAACTAAGAAACACAATGTGGAGTTTAACTGTCACAGAATCACAGAATCCCAGAATCCCGAGGGTTGGAAGGGACCTCAAAAGATCATCTAGTCTAACACCTCTGCAAGAGAAGGGTAACCTAGAGTACATCACACAGGAACTTGTCCAGGCAGGCCTTGAATATCTCCAACGTAGGAGACTCCACAACCCCCCTGGGCAACCTGTTCCCGTGCTCTGTCACTCACAGTAAAGAAGTTCTTCCTGATGTTAATGTGGAACCTCCTATGCTCCAGTTTATACACATTGCCCCATGTCCTATCACTGGATATCACTGAAAAAAGCCTAGGTCCATCATCCTGACACCCACCCTTTACATATTTGTAAACACTGATGAGGTCACCCCTCAGTCTCCTCTTCTCCAAGCTAAAGAGACCCAGCTCCCTCAGCCTCTCCTCATAAGGGAGGTGTTCCACTCCCTTCATCATCTTTGTGGCTCTACGCTGGACTCTTTCAAGCAATTCCCTGTCCTTCTTGAACTGGGGGGCCCAGAACTGGACACAATATTCCAGATGCGGCCTCACCAAGGCAGAGTAGAGGGGGAGGAGAACCTCTCTTGCCCTACTAACCACACCCTTTCTAACGCACCCTAGGATGCCATTTGCCTTCTTGGCCACAAAGGCACATTGCTGGCTCATGGTCATCCTCCTATCCACCAGGACCCTCAGGTCCCTTTCCCTTTCACTCCTTTCCAGCAGGTCAACCCCCAACCTGTACTGGCACATGGGGTTTTTCCTTCCCAGATGCAAGACTCTACACTTGCCCTTGTTGAATTTCATCAAGTTTCTTCCCGCCCAACTCTCCAGCCTGTCCAGGTCTCACTGAATGGCAACACAGCCTTCTGGTGTGTCAGCCACTCCTCCCAGTTTAGTGTCATCAGTGAACTTGCTGAGGGTACACTCGGTTCCCTCATCCAGGTCGTTGATGAAAATATTAAACAGCGCTGGTCCCAGCACTGACCCCTGAGGGACTTCACTAGTCACAGACCTCCAGCCAGATTCTGCCCCACTGACCACAACTCTCTGCCTTCTTCCTTTCAACCAGTTCTTGATCCACCTCACTACCTGATCATCAAGCCCACACTTCCTTAGCTTATCTGTGAGGATTCTGTAGGAGACAGTATCAAATGCCTTACTGAAATCAAGAAAAACCACATCTACTGCTCTACCATCATCCCTCCACCTAGTTACTTCTTCATAGAAGGCTATAAGGTTGCTCAAACATGACTTCCCCCTCATAAAACCGTGTTGGCTGCTCTTAATGACCCCCTCATCCTTGATATGTCTAGAGATGGCATCGAGAATAAGTTGTTCCATCACCTTTCCAGGGACGGAGGTAAGGCTGACTGGTCTATAATTACCCGAGTCCTCCTTCTTGCCTTTCTTATAGACTGGTGTGACATTTGCCATCTTCCAATCCTAAGGCACCTCTCCTGTTTCCCACAGTTTACCAAAGATTATGGAGAGTGGCCTAACAATGACCTCCACCATCTCCCTCAGCACCCGTGGGTGCATTCCATCCAGACCCATTGATTTATAGATGTCCAGATTGCATAGCTAATCCCTAACCCAATCCTCATCTACCAAAGCAAACTCCTCCTTTGTCCTGACTCCTTCTGGGGCTACAGGAATCTGGGGCCCCTGGGGAGAGTCTGCAGGAGTAAAGACAGAGGCAAAAAAAGCATTCAGCACTTCTGCCTTCTTTGTATCCTCTGTCTCAAGGGCACCCACCTCGTTCAGCAGTGGGCCTATATTGCCTCTTGTGTTAGTTTTATTTGCTACGTATTTGAAGAAGCCCTTTCTATTGTCCTTAACCCAACTTGCAAGATTAAGTTCCAAGGAGGCCTCAGCTGTCCTAATTGCCTCCCTACATCCTCTAACAACTGTCCTATATTCCTCCCAAGTGGCCAGCCCCTCTTTCCATAATCCATAGATTCTCCTTTTCCACTTGAGTTTGCCCAGCAGCTCCTTGTTTAACCATGCTGGTCTCCTAGATCCCTTACTTGATTCCTACTCATTGGGATGCTCTGATCCTGAGCTTGGAAGAAGTGGTCCTTGAATGCTGACCAACTATCATGAGCCCCTTCACTGTCTAGTACCCTTTCCCATGGGACTTCCGTTAGCAGTTGATTGAAGAGGCCAAAGTTGGACCTTCGGAAATCCAGAACTGTGGCCTTGCTAGGTATTCTATTCCTCCCACACAGGATCCTAACCTCCACCATCTCATGGTCACTGCAGCCAAGGCTGCCATTGACCATCACCACTTCAACCAAACCCTCCTTGTTGGTGAGTACTAAATCTAGCAGCGCTCCTCTCCTAGTTGGTTTGTCCACCATTTGCATTAAGAAGTTATCATCAATGCACTGGAGGAACCTCCTAGACTGTGAATGATTGGCTGTGTGAGTCTTCCAGCAAATATCAGGGTAGTTAAAATCCCCCTTGAGGACTAAGGCATGTCGTCGCGAGGCTGCTTTCAGTTGCCTGTAGAAAGCCTCATCAACTCCTTTGTCCTGATCAGGAGGTCTATAATAGACTCCCACAACTGTATCACCCGTACCAGTCTGACCCTTAATTCGTATCACAGACATTCCACTTTCTCCTCATCTGCCCCCGGACAGAACACAATACATTCTAGTCGCTCTTTCACATAAAGAGCAACTCCACCACCTCGCATTGCTGACCTATCTTTCCTAAAAAGGACATAGCCATCCATGAGCACATTCCAGTTATGTGAGCTGTCCCACCATGTCTCTGTAATTGCCACTAGGTCATAACCTTTAGACCGCACACAGACTTCTAACTCCACCTGTTTATTCCCCATGCTGCGTGCATTGGTGTACAGGCATTTCAGGGAGCGAGCAGAGCACGCTGATGGCACCCTTGGGAGGTGGGAGGCCTTTTGGTCTTCATTAATAGTAGAACAATGCCTCACTAGTTCAGCTACGACCCCCTCGCACTTTGAATCTAACCTGAAGCTCTGTGAGTTAGCTCCGCTAACTCTTGTCCTAGTACCCTTTTTCACCTGTGGGACAGGGTCTAAACTATCCTTTCCCACAAATGAAACAATAGATTGATAGTCCTCCCTAGTCCGCCATCCTTCAAGCCCTAGCATGTTTCTCTTGGGCTTGTCCCTAACAGACTCAGTTAAATCCCCTCCCCTCTTCATATCTAGTTTAAAGCCCTGTCAATAAGTCCTGCCCCAAAACCCTTTTCCCTCTCTGTGACTGGTGTATCCTACCTGCCACCAGCAAACCAGGTGTCTGATATAGCAGCCCATGATTGAAAACCCCAAAACCCTGCCTTTGGCACCAGTCACGTAGCCATACATTAATCTGCAGAATCTTCCTATTTATCTCTTCACCCTTGCTTGTAACAGGTATGGAGGCAAACACCACTTGCGCTCCAGACCCTTTAACCAGCCGTCCCAGGGCCCTGAAGTCTCTCTTCATTGCCCTTGCCCTCCTTGTAATAATTTAATCTCTGCCAACCTGAAAAACCAGCAGTGGATAGTAGTCAGAGGGCTGCACCAGATCAGAGAGTTTCTTTTTAACATCTCTAATCTGAGCCCCAGGTAGGCAGCAGACTTCCCTGTGGGATGGATCCAGTCGACAAATGGGCCCTTCTGTTGCTCTCAGAAGGGAGTCACCCACCACAATTACTCTTCTTTTCTTCTTGGTTGGGGAACTGTCTCGACAGAGGAAATACAGAAAGAGTAGGCTTTCCAAAACTGCATTCACAGGGTGTATTTCTGAATGGGGCACTAACTGGGCAATACAAAATTTGAGCTACTTCCCATGAGCTGATTTATCCCATCCTGAGTTCACATCTGGGAGAACCTGGACAGGTGATGTCACAGTCTGTACTGTTAAAGGGGAGGAGGTGGGACCAGGGCTGGACTGAGAGAGCAAACAAGAGGAGATTTCTTGGGCTTTTCAAGAAGCTCATAACCCTGTGCTGCCTCAAGAGAGTTTCCCAGGTCTCCTACCAAAGGAATAAAGGTGGTCTGGGTGGTAAAAAAACAAAGTGGGGAAAATTTGGCACCTACTTTGCATCCCACCATACACGGAGTCCACACATCCTCTGTGCTGTTTGTCACCAAATGATTCCTAAGATGGTCTTGATGGTAGAGGAGAACAAAGAAAGGTAAAGGACTGATCTCTTTGCAATTAACTTCAGACATGGAATGAGCACATACATACTCCTAAATCATGAACCAGACAGTGCTTGCACAGGCAGAAAGCTGTTAAAGATCTAGAACAGGACAGCAGGCCCAGTATCACTTACTGCTTCACTGCTGAGAAGCTTTCAAGCAGCCCAGACATGACTAATTTCCTCATTGCAATTATTAAGAATGTGACTGTTATGAAGATCTTTGCAACTCCACACCTAATTGCTTGGAGAAACAAAAATTCACGGAAACTACTCTTCATTCTTTGGTCTGTTTTCCTTCCTTACAGGATTTCAGGGCTTACACTTTCTCCACCCTTTTCCTAAGGAGCGGTGGAAGTCTCATGAGCTGTACATGCTACCTCTTTGCAAAAATAATTAGAAGTCTGTGCTGTGTACAGCAATCAGGTATCTATCTGCAGAAGAGATTGCAGGTCTCTGTTTTCAGTGTTAATAACAGGCCTTGTTAGCACTGGAAATGAAAGGCCTGGGTGCTAAAACCCAAGTGTTTCAATTTTAGCATGGAGAGATAGAAGCACAAGATACAGAAAGCAGGAGTATTTCCCACTTTTACTTTTTAAAATAAAATAAGCCTTAGAGTTTCTGAATCCCCAGCAAAAAATGTAAGTCGCACAGAGGGGCTGTGTTATGATTTAGTTCCTGAAACACACTTGCTAAAATAAACTCAGTGGGAATTTTAGCTAAGGTGGGTGTAGTTATCCCAAGCAGTGTCCCACTATTACTTGTCAGAGACTGTAAGTGAGCAAAAAGTAAAGTTAAATTAAGAACTCAGTACCTTTATATTCCATTCAAAAGACACTGTTTTTACTACCATATCAACTGAAAATCGATTGAGATAAAGAGCAACTATAATTTACCATTGCCAGTATCTGCATGGTGTATTACCTTTCTTCTTGCCTTGACTGTCTTAAGCACTACTGAACTTCACTGTCCTTAAGTAAAGCTGTCCTTAAAAAAAATTAAAATAAGGAAAGTAACAAAAGAGAAAAGCCCTTTTAATTATTTTGTGTGTATTTTCCACTGATACTCCAATATGTTCAAAATTCTGCTTAGACATTGCCACCAAGAGATCCGGCAATACCTTATTTCCTCTTAAGAGACCTCCAGACTACAACAAAACTTTTTTTTTTTTTTTTTTATTTTTTCTTTAGGAAGATATTTGTTAAGACCAGTTTAACAAATTATCCAAAATGGAGAAACTGCTAGGCAATACTCTATGTCAGTGGAGTGAAAGTATGAACAAATGATTTTCTTCCCTTCCCACTGCAATTCCTCCTCTATTCTGAATTTGTGCATTGATTATATCATTACATGATCTTCACTGACATGACATTTGCCCAAATTTAAAAACAAAGAGGAATTACACTGGAAAGAGTAGCAAATTGATTTTAATTTGTGGCTAAAGTCACTTTACTATGTTCAAAAGCAACTTTAAATAGATGATTCTCTGACATTCTGTACAATGAAATCTGATCAAAGTTTATGACCCTCCGAACAGTGATAGAGTATTACTCTGGTAAAATACATGCTCCCATATCATACTTACACATAGCATAAAAGTTTCTTTGTTACATACAGGTAACTGAAGTATATGTCTTAAAAAAACTAGTCTGTCCAATCTAGAGTTGACTCTTTGGATTTTAAAAGGGCCTCAAAAGGCATTTTCTTTTCAGGTTTCATCCTCTTTTGGACACAAAATGATAATACTGTGTATACCTACTGCACTGCAGATGCTTCCAGTTTATTCCACTGGTATTAGTTTGAATTTGTTCGTCTGTTTTTCCTCTGACCTTTTAATATTTTCTATTTGTTTATTGTCTTTAGCATTGTTTGAAGAGTACCTGAAATACAATTCACTGCAGAGTAAAGTATCTATAAAGTCAGCCATTGCATTCAAGTAGTGCCTGCTTTGTGAGTTTATTCCATTAAATCTAAGCACCTTTCCCTTTAATATGGAAATAGAGCTTGTTTCAGTTACAGCCTCAAAGGATCTTAGACTGGGATTTTGGGTTGTGAAACTCAGGTCTTTGGATTACATACTTTGTTTCATACTTCCATACTTATTCCATACTAATTAATTCTCCACAGACTGTAAATGAAGTAAACTGAAGGAAAAGCCCTTATGCAGTCTGTTCTACAAGAGTTCATTTTGTTAACTCTCTCTTTCCCCAGAGTTATGTTCTATCAGTGCCCATTCTCTTCTAGCAATGGCTAGCAACACTGAAATTATAACAGTATGAGAAAATCTATTCCATATTCTTAAATGTTGTAGCATGCATAAAGATTTTCTCCCAACTGTTCTACTTAGCTTGCAAGGTGATGTACACAGATCAGATGACATAACATCAAAGATGATAGTAAATCTTTTGAAGGAGGCTCAAAAGTATAAATTGTAATTAAACTTGAAAATAAAAATCCATTCCATAATTTAAACATGCTGCTAATTGCTTCTTACATTACGAAAGGTAATATTCTTTTTTCAATTAATGCAATTTCCACTAACAGAGAATATAAGGCTTCCAAAGAGTTGGACAGAGCAAAACAAATGTGAATCTTTAAACTTAAGTACCTGCAAAATTCCATTAACTGATGTAAATTTGACAGTCAATTAGCTGCTCTTATGTTGTAAGTGCTTTAAGTATTCGGAAGAAAAACAACTCAGCCATTAATCTTGAATTGAAAATAAGCTGTTGATTCTTATTTTTTTCTGCCATAATACAAAAGTTTTTATAATGAACAATAGGGATTCTGAAAACAGTTATCATAAATCAGACTGAGGTTATATCACCTTTTCTTAAGTGTGTCTAACACTTCCTACTCATATACAAAGACAGGGGTTTCAGTTTCATATAATTTTGACAAATTTCACAATTTTTCATGAAAGACTATAATCCAGGTGTCTGCTTATGGCTCATCATTTCCTTATCCCTGAAAAATTCAGTGAACTATTTCAATATATGGCTTTACAATGTTAAAAATGCATTTCAACTTAGAATTATAGAGCATTTTATGTGTTCACACTACAGCTTTCATTGACTTCACTTGCAGCTGTGTGTACTCTGCACCTGTGCAAATCAGACTCCAGAGTTTCACACTGTGTGCCCCAAAAAAATGAGGAAAATGTGCAATTCAACCACCTGTGAAAAGTTTAACAGCTTGATCCCTGAAAAAGTTTAAAAAGGACATAGTGCTTTCCATGCTTTTTTGTTGATTTGGGTATTATTTCTGGAGGACATGTCGGGTCTGTGACTGGAACAAGAAATGAGTTAATTCCTCTATTTTTACAATGACTTTGAAGGTGACTTTTTGACTCACTAATAAGAGTATACACTTCCATGACACATCTATATTTCCAACATAGCTGTCTTGAAAGAATCCTCTACTGGAATACAGCAGGTATGTTTACACTCTAATATAAAACCTGAGTTATGTGGATTTATCAGCATTTTCAGCTGAAGACTTAATGCAGGGCAGCCAAATCAGTCTGCCCCCACTAAACCTCACTGCCAAAGGATTTGGTCTACATGCAGTATCTGCCTCTTTCTGAGATTTTACAGGCATTGCTGCATTGCATTGTCTGACTCATTATGAACTGACAAAATTGTGCCAATAGAACTTCACAATGGAGACAAAGCCTTTGAAGGACTTGGTCTCACTCATACAGACATTTTAAATGAGACTTGTTTCCTTCAAGGCTGAAAGCTTTTCCTTTTGTGATATACAATTTCAAGGGATCAATGGAGTGCTTTCTACATGAAGAGAGGCAGTTCCTTTCTGATATTTCAGTTCAAAGTATTATTTCATTTGTTTCTGTGATTACTTGTTATAAGGCAATAGAAAAAAGATAAAGCCACAACCAGATTTTTGCTTGTGTTGTGACTGACTTTCAGTTCTCGTCACTATTTTATCACAAGAATGTATTAATTGGGTGCAATTTTCCACTTTTTTTCCATTTATTATTTAGGCCCAGAGAGTAACATGGACACATGATTACCCATTGTAATTGCATGATATTGGTGATGATGATGCACATAATTCATACTGAACTTCCAAAACTGTAGTTGCAAAACAATAGCCTTCAACTTCTATTTCTAGTGCTTCCTTTTTTTGCTTCAAAACATACCATGCTACAGAAGTTCACCACAGGGGACTTTACTACATACAGACAAACACTGTATAGCCTAGCAGAAAGATATTTTTCTATTTGCTGATAATGAAGACTTTGTTCCTTGGTAGAAAATGCATTGCCATTGTGCCAATTTAACATTCATTAGAGAGCCATGAGACTTTATGTGTTTTGTCTCTGTGAGACAGTATATCATTCTTTCATTTTTATTTTTGTTCCAGAACTGTCTTAGTTAAACTTTGCAAATACCCACTTGAAGTAATCTGTTAAGATCTCAGAGGCACTGAACTTCTTAGCAGTAAAGCTCTTTTTACTTGTTTGTCAACTTCAGGCATTAGGACTTGCCAAATCCAGCAATCCAACAGCTCAAGGCATCTGTGGCTCCATGTCCCTATGTCCAATCACAGTGAGTCTGAGCTTGTACATGTACACACATGCACACTTACACATAATACACATACATATACACATGGCCAACAACACAGGTCAACATAAACAGAAAACTTCATTCATACAAACACAAACAGCACCAGTGGCCTCATCTTTCTCCCTGGCTGAATTAGTGGAAATTATATGTATACATAGAAGCATACACAATGTAGATCCATCCAGTAGAAGGTCTTAGATGAGTAGTCTATCCAGCAGCTGTGCTGTGTCATTGTGTCCCCCATCCCAATAAGCACTGCAGATACATCCAGTAAGTACCCTTTGATGATTTACCCACTAGCTGGCTCCTGGATCCCATAGTCTCCAGTTGCTTCAGTACACAGACACAGACACACAAACAGATATATTCAGTGGCTGGTTCAGCTTTAGGACATTAACAGTAGCTGATGAGGTTGTTGGGATTCCCTCTCCGCCACTGAGCCTCTGTGCCTTGTGCTTGTGGAGATAAGCCTTTAATCACATAACCTAAGAACACACCACCACCTCTTTCCTAGAAAGTTGATGATTTCTTGGCAGTGACGAGTTTGAGAAGTTTCAAGTAATTTCTTTTTTCTTTTTGGCTTAAATTCAATTTTGGCACTAATGGCATATTATAAGGCATTTGTGCCCAGTTAACATGTGGTAGTTAGAAGGGTTACCATTAAATTTCAGGTAAGATATATAGTAATATCTGAACAGACTCAGTTTACAATGTAAAGCATGTTAAAATAAAACAGTGACAGTCTTGTTTTATTTGATGTGATGGTGTCTAAGATGAGAATATAGGAACTTACTCATGTCTCATGCAGTTGCTCATGTGAAAAGGAGATTAAGGCTGGGAGGGAGAGGGGAGAAGACAAGATGTCTGGTCATTAATCATTTCACCCCTTCATTTGCCATGAAGTAGGATTCAAATGTACTTAATTCTCTAATAGCTGCCTCTGTGTGTATATATACTTATACACAATTTGTATTTCTTGCAATTTCATTGTCTTCAATTACTTGAACTTTGCCAAAAAAACTGTGCAAACAGCATTTCTGTGTCATAGGGGGAAGAATTAGTGTCAAGTGGAAAGAGCTTTTGGTGTAATGTTAGGATTTCAGGAGAGTGTCAGGAAGAGATGTTGGTAATGCATAACATATCTTGGCCTCTGGACTGTCATGACTGTACTCTTCCCTTGCTCTCAACATGGTGCTCTGCTTGACCTCGTGCTCACCAGCAGGGAAGGGCTCACAGGAAATGTGATGCTCCAGGGAGGTCTTGGATGCAGCGATCATGAGATGGTTGAATTTGAGGTCCTCAGGACAGTGAGAAGAGCATGCAGTAAGCTCACTGCCCTGGACTTCAAGAGAGCAGACTTTTTCCTCCTCAGGAACCTGCTTAGTAAGGTTCCATGGGATATAGCCCTGGAGAGCAAGGGGGCCAAAGACTCTTGGCTAATATTCAAGGATCGCCTATGGCAAGCTCAGGAGTGTTGCATCCTGACTAGAAGGAAGTGCAGCAGGAGGGCCAGGAGACCTCCTTGGATGGATAAGGAGCTGCTGAGAAAAATTCACAGGAAAAAACAGTCTTATAAAAGGTGGAAGCAAGGACAGGAGGCCTGGGATGAATACAGGGATGTTGTCTGGGAAGCTAGGGATCAGGTTAGAAAAACTAAGGCCCAGTTAGAGCTAAACTTGGCTAGGGATGTTAAAGATAACAGGAAGGGATTATATAGGTATGTAGTGGCTAAAAAACAGACTAGGGACAATATAGGCCCCCTCCAGAAGCTTTTGGGAGAACTGGCTACAAAGGACTTGGAGGAGGCTGAGGTTCTGAATGGCTTCTTTGCCTCAGTCTTCACTGACAAAAGCTCTGACTGCACCACCCAAGTCTTGGAAGGCAGACACAGGGACTGTGAACATCTAGACCTTGGGCACACTGTACGAGAGGATCTGGTTTGAGACCATCTTAAGAACCTGAATGTACACAAGTTCATGGGACCTGATGAAATCCATCCGCAGGTCCTGAAGGAGCTGGCGAATGAAGTTGCAAAGCCACTGGCCATCATATTTGAAAAATCATGGCAGTCAGGTGAAGTTCCTGACGACTGGAAAATGGGAAATATAACCCCCATTTTCAAGAAGGGGAAAATGGATGACCTGGGGAATTACAGACCAGTCAGTCTCACTTCTGTGCCTGGCAAAATTTTGCAGCAGATTCTCCTGGAAGGCATGCTAGGGCACATGAAAAGCAACAAGGTGCTTGGTGACAGCCAGCATGGCTTCACTAAGGGGAAATCCTGCCTGACCAATTTGGTGGCCTAATATGATGGGGCTGCGGAAATGATGGACAGGGGTGGAGCAGTTGATGTCATCTACCTGGACCTGGGCAAAGCGTCTGACACTGTCCAATACAACAACCTTGTCTCTAAATTGGAGAGACATCAATTTGATAGGTGGACCACTCAGTGGATAAAGAACTGGCTGGATGGCCGCACTCAAAGAGTTGTGGTCAATGGCTCAATGTCCGGCTGGAGACCAGTAACAAGTGGTGTCCCTCAGGGATCGGTGTTGGGACCGGTCTTGTTCAACATCTTTGTTGATGACATGGACAGTGGGATTGAGTGTGCCCTCAGCAAGTTTGCCGATGACACCAAGCTGTGTGGTTCTGTGGATATGCTGGAGGGAAGGAATGCCATCCAGAGGGACCTTGACACACTTGTGAGGTTGGCTGATGCCAACCTCATGAAGTTTAACCATGACAAGTGTAAGGTCCTGCACATGGGTCAGAGCAATCCCAGGCAGAGCTACAGGTTGGGTAGAGAAGAGATTCAGAGCAGCCCTGAGGATAAGGACTTGGGGGTGTTGGTCAATGAGAAAATGAACATGAGCAGGCTTCGGTGTGCGCTTGCAGCCCAGAAAGGCAACCGTATCCTGGACTGCATCAAAAGGAGCGTGACCAGCAGGTCGAAGGAGGTCATCCTGCCCCTCTACTCTGCTCTCAGGAGACCTCACTTGGAGTATTGTGTGCAGTTCTGGTGTCCTCAGCATAAAAAGGACACGGAACTGTTGGAACAAGTCCAGAGGAGGCCATGAGGATGATCAGGGGGCTGGAGCACCTCCCACATAGAGACAGGCTGAGAAAGTTGGGGCTGTTCAGCCTGGAGAAGAGAAGGCTGTGTGGAGACCTCATAGCAGCCTTCCAGTATCTGAAGGGGGCCTACAGGGATGCTGGTGAGGGACTACTCATTAGGGACTGTAGTGACAGGACAAGGGGTAACAGGTTAAAACTTAAACAGTGCAGGTTTAGATTAGATATAAGGAAGAAATTCTTTACTGTAAGGATGGTGAGGTACTGGAATGGGTTGCCCAGGGAGGTTGTGAATGCTCCATCCCTGGTAGTGTTCAAGGCCAGGTTGGATGAAGCCTTAGGTGACATAGAATCATAGAATAGTTAGGATTGGAAAGGACCTCAAGATCATCTAGCTCCAACCTCCCTGCCATGGGCAGGGACACCTCACACTAAACCATATCACACTAAACCTCTGCTGTTTAGACTTGATATAAGGAAGAAATTCTTTACTGTTATGGTGGTGAGGTACTGGAATGGGTTGCCCAGGGAGGTTGTGAATGCTCCATCCCTGGCAGTGTTCAATGGTTTAGTTTGAAGTGTCCCTGCCCATGGCAGGGTTGTTGGAACTAGATGATCTTGAGGTCCTTTCCAACCCTAACTATTCTATGATTCTATGATTCTATGTGTCAGGTTCAGCTTCTCCATTGTCCTGCCATGTTCAATGCCTGTCAGAAAGTTATCTTCCTGAGACTGACACCTTTGACTGGTAGGCACTGGAAATTAAGAGGCAAATGCCAAATCTTCAGGGTCGGTTCTCAGCACCACACAAAGGAGTATGCAGCCTCTCTGAAATAATTCAACAACTTAATCATAAGTTGAAACCAGAAAAAAAAAGAAAGCAGAATTCTTTAACAAATTCATAACTATATTTGGAAATAGGTACACATATACAAAACAATAATGTGTCATTACAGAAAGTCATCTGTTTTACTTCCTGGGGTTTTCTGGTTAGCAAGTGATGTTAAAGTGTCTTCTGTCATGTTTTCTCTAAGTGGACCCCAATCACTGCCATATCCTGCCTGTCCTTGGCTTATTCTGTCTGAAGTAAATACAGACTGAAATGACTATTTTGATTCTACATTTTCTTTTTTAATCTTTTTTAAACCCAAAACTTTCTACGTTCTGTAGTCCTGATTACTGATTTAAGCCAACTGTTCAGTTCTTAACTCCGATTTCCTACAGGAATATAGTTGTGTTTCATGGAATTTTATTTTTTTTTATTCCTTTTAAACATGCCTTTGAAACGCTGCACTCCACCAGTGAGGCTTCACCAGTGTGAATGTGGTTTTGACTGTAAATCTGCCTAGTTACAGATGCAGTACATTTTCTGGCAGATAAATGGATCTTTCCAGATTGCATCTTCTCATCACAGTTTTAAGCACCTAACTTTTTTTCGGAAAGCTGCACATTCCTCATGCAGACCCATAAGTGAAGACAGTGAATATGGCTCTTTACAAGGCCTTGACAGAGAGTAGACATCATGTTACAAAACCAAAACAAACATTTGGGATGATAGTGTGCTTGGCTTAGCTGACCTGGGGATGGCCTTGCTGAGATTTGAAGAAATACTGGCATTAGCCTGAGGTAGTCCTTCAATATAAAAAAAAAAGATACTACACAAACCTACCTACACATTTGTTGAGCTGCTCGTTGCTGGATCCTTGCTGACTTTAGGACTGTGCTGCAGGCACAAGAGACTTGCAGAAGAAATAAGGCACACAGCTGAAGCCTGGTAAAATACCTTATTCTTTTTAATCCTTGCTATAGTTAGAACATCTTGTGTTACAATTTTAAAATATTGTTTATTCCTTTAAAAAGCAAGTTTCTGTGTCAATGCCAAACTATTAAACAATTTTAAAATTAGCAGTGTTTATGCAAGGTCATGTATTGCCAGTTACGGAGAAAGATGTCCCAAAGGGAACGCAGTAGTATCTACCAGGAAGGCAATTTTGCTACTTTATTCCATATCTGGTTTTGCAGAGGAGCCCTATTGCACTAGTCTGTACTGGAGGCAGTGTGGGTCAGTTATATGATCCCCTATTGCAACATTTTTGGTTTTCCAGAGTGGGTGAAAATGATGCAGAATTCCCCCAGTACTCTGCAGCTCAAACAAGCTTTTGGGAGACTGGGAGAATATATGTTTACATACTGCTTCTGCCAGGTCACTTCTCCCCTGTTTTGTTGGTACTGACAGCAGTATGCTTGTGTGACTATTTCTGTTCTATTTGCAGTGCAGATTCCCATCTAATCAGTACTGAAATCAAAACATCAGTCCCTTTCATGCAGAATGCTGCACTACCTTCAGGGGGAGCCTAGAAGAGCCAAGTATGAACTCTTTAGCCTTTTGTCTCGTTTAACATTATGTATTATTACCATAGTAATCAGTCAACTGCCTTGACAAAAGAAGGTGCTCTCCACACAAGTCTTGTAACCCTTTTCTGCAGAAATGTTCTTCTTTTTTACTAATATCAGCAAATGTGATATATCCATCAAATTGTCAGACACTACCTACAAGACAGATTGACAGATTTTGTTCAAATGAATTTTAGGGAAGCTGAATAAATCCCTTTAAAAAAAAAGATAGTGACACCTGCCCACAGTACCATTTGGTTCCTCTCCTAATCTGATATAGCTATTTGAAGCTTTTCCTAAATTGTCTGGAGCAATATGGAGAGTTGAATTTGGTCCTATCTGTAGAAAATGACTTGCAACTCTACTAACTTTGACAATCTGAGGCTAATGCATATCTATCCTCCTACTGTGGGAGATGCAGACTCCATTTGACTCGGTGACTCTGGTGGATGTATGCTTCATATTACAGATTTTACTATAAGGTTATGCTTAAATTATTAATATTTGCATTATTGCCTTAATAAATGCTGAAGGTACAATAAACCTATGATTAAAGGTGCTTTATAAGAAGAAAATTATAGTGTCTTTTAAGCTCTGTTGTTTACTGTTAGGCAATAATATTACTGTGCTATGACACACAGCACTTTCAACCTTCAGCATTAAGCTGCTGTATATTCACTTCCCAGTTTATTTTGAGATAATTCTCCATCGTTAAGCAAAAAGTAGGATCAATGTGCAGAGTGTAATGCTTTGTAGATAGGAAAGCTCTGCCTGAGTTTCTCAAAAATCATGCAAAAAGGAATGTTTCTTTGAGCTGATATAATAGTCAAAGCAATATAGGGGGAAGGGGAATGACTCTTCTATAGGTGAACATAGAGGATTCTGCCTCCAGATGAAGCATCTTGAGTTGGTGGATAGGAATCAGACAACACTGCCTGAAGTATTTCTATTTTAATAATAGCACTATTAAAGGACACAAGCATTTAATACACTACTTATGTAGCGTTCCCCACTGTAACAAGAGACTACAGGATTTCTTTCAGGTTACCAAATGTTTTTTCATCACAGTATATTCCTAGTCAAACTCAAGTGGAGAGAGAAGTTCTATTAGAACACAGTGATAATCACAATTGCCAATATAACTGAGCTGGTATAGCTTTGGTAATATGTTTTCAAGCACCTTAAATTATTTTTTTATGAGCCTTGTTTTATTAGTAAAAAGTAAAAAAAGACCTGCTATACCCACACAAAAAAAGAAAGCCTCTTCATTACTCTTTTATCATAACGTATCAGTACTGACACTTACCTGTTTCCTGACATTTCTGTTAAGAAGTGATGAAAAAGATTAAAAGTCAAGTTTGCTCTTTGTTGAAAAATCATATTTTTGACCAAATAAAGGGATTATTACAATTATACTAGTGGTTTCTACATACCGGATATTCACATCTGCAGACCACAATATACAGCATGGAGGTTTTTGCTAGCTTGTGACAACCTAAAACAAACCCTGTGAAATGAACAGTCCAACTGTGTTACCTTAGATCTCTAGACACCAATTAACCCTGGGTTTTAGCTCATATTTCTCCCTTCTAAACTGCAGTTTATATTGCAGTTACAAAGTTAATTAGATAATCTATCTGGATACATCATGTTTCTGTTTGAAATGACAGTTTCTCTTAGATAAGGTTATAAAAAAAGTCATATATGTGGGAACTGTAATGACAAAGATGTGGAATTTCTTTTAGGTTTGACTGATGGTGAGAATTTTTCATTTAAGTGACAGGTATAATTTTCTAGCAGCAGTTTGTTTTCAGTGTTGCACATCAACATTTGCGGCTGAGTCCTGCATTTCTTTTCTCCATATGCCAAGAATAAGGTCCTTTTGCATCAACATGTCACACTTGCTCAGTATATTTATGATTAGTTTAGAATTGATGAGCTTGACGTATGTTGCCACATTTTGTCTTTTCTCTTTTTAATATTTCTCAAGCGCATAAACTAGACAGGTTTGATGTGAGCTAAGAAGTTAGTTTAGGTTAGAGTGGAAGCAATGCTTCTCAACCAAGATGAGAAAAAGAACAAACTTAGAAGAACTGCACTCATGTCTTACATGCACAGAAAGCACAAAGGAGGACAGGTAGTAAATTTACATAGTTGGCATTTACCTGCAGAACTTTTCCTTGACTTGCCCGAAGCCTGCTCTGTCCACTAAGGAAGGACCCACTGCTTTTCTGGTCTTGGATATTGCACCTTTACTGAATTTTCTTGAGATTTTCATTTCACCTCCACTGGATTCAATGCCTATATAGAAAGGAACAGAGTCTTGTAGCACAGACATGGAGAGATAGTGCCATGAGGAAAAGAAATAGTACAGATAAAGTAGCATAATTTGAAGCCAGGACCCTTTTGCAATAAAAGCTGGAAATGCACTAATGCTTTCATTCATGTGCCCTGAGTTGCCCATTAAAATTACGCACAGGTATCTCAGTTACATGCTTTCCCAGGAAGATAGATATATTGCAAACCAGAATTAATACTATGCTTTTTCTTTTCTTGATACCTAGTATACAAACTATGCAATTAATCAGATTCCTGTTACATAGAGCAGTCCTTGAACACAAGCTTTTAAGGAATAACAAAATACTAATGATTATAATCTCAAGTGCATGAATTACCTGAACAGATGAGACTTGTATTGATACCAGCCTAGCCAAGCAGTGCTGAATTACTTTTCCCTTCCTTTCCCTTCCTTTCTTTTCCGTGTCCTTTCCTTTCTTTCCCTTCCTTACCCTTTCCTCTCACCCTGAACTGCCCTAAACTATACTTGTTTTCATAACCCAGACATACTGTTCTGGGTGAGGATAATAAAAGGTCAGTTTCTGATTGGAGTGCAAATTTTTTGCTTGTTGCACACAACTTGCAGGTGTACAGAAATAAATAGAAGGAGAAATCAGTCAAATATGCTATTTTTATGCTGAATATAGCCAAGCTTTTCTAAGTGGGAGCCAGCTACTGGGCTGCTCAGACCCTTCCAGTTTCAGAAGAGTCAGAAATTGCCAGGATTCCTCTCATTTTTCACATGCCTCCATTGCCCAACCTCAGTTGATCTGATCAGAACCTTTCTAGCAAAATGAAAATACAACATATTTCTTAGAGCCAAAGTGTTTCTATATGCCACAGCTTAGGCCGGACACCAGTTTGCTGCATGAAGACAAAAGTAAAGGCTTTTTCTGGCTCTTGCTGGATCAAAAATTCAAGAATTAAGTGCAGCAGATGGCTTCTATAACTAAGACCATCTCTCTAAGTATCATGGATTATAAATACACTTATTAAACAGAACTACTTGAGTTTTGGAGGCAAAGCCAGATACTCTGATATATTTCCATTCCTATGTAAATGCTGGAAAGATTTTATTTTTGTTCCAGAGCAGAACAAAAATAAATTTCAAAAGTTCTCCTGATATAAAATTTTTATCCTCCACAGTCTAGGGCCAGATACGCCCTGAAAGTATGTGTCGTTAAGCCTTTCACATCAGTTGAATTGACTTTGATGCATAACAATCTGTGGCTTTCAGAAATAACACCTAAAGAATAAATCTTTTACAGTAGTCCAAATGTTTAAGAATTTGGAAAGGTGTAATTGCCTCGGTAATTGCACTAAGCAACTGAACAGACTGAACTGCAGAAATTTCCTCTGCAACTCACAAATCAGTCAAGGTACACAGAAGTGAAGAAACACCTCTCCTGTATTTACTGCTGCATAAAAAGAAGAGGCAATTCAAAGGAGTAATTTTAGTATATCTTGGAATATTAAATGGAGGCAATCATAGAACAAGTAGTGCTCCTTTGTATATAAAATATTAACAATCTGCTGTCAAAGATGTAATGTTTTCTCATGAAAATGCTTCTTTGGCTCTAAGAGATGAAACATTTACTAAGAAGTTTGCAGATCAGCATCTCTGTAGCCCTCTAACAGCTGTAGCATTGAAATATGTCTATAAAAGGGATCAGATGTAAATAATGAAATGGGATTTACCCATGACCTTCCACAGATATGGAAAAGAGTAAGGAAATATTACTTTAAGCCATAAATGTACAGTAGAGGTAATGCCAAGAGAATTAAACAACCATCTGGTGTAATTATTCATGTTCTCTAAAAATAGTTAGCATGTGAATGTCGCACCATGTTTCCCTATATAATTTAGAGGTTTGAATCTAAATGAAAATTGCAGAAAATGACAGGAAATAAAGGCCACTTTTTTTTTTTAAATGCAGATTAATGCATTGTCTTCTAAATAAGAAGCTACTGGGAGAAGTGCAGGGGCTCAACGGAACTGAATGTTAGAGAGGAGTGTAGTATTGTTAATTTTAAAGCAAAAAACACGTGACAACTAAAACTCATCTGAATTCATAATAATCTACCCTTCATTTGTTAGTGGTTTTGCGATACTTTGTAAAAAGTATCCAGATTGCCCGGTTATCAGGTGAGGAATTGTGAAGAATTTGGTTGCTGTTATATTCTAAATAAGGGACATATAGGAAAAAAAAAGGGTGTGGAGTAATAATAATAAATAGTAATAATAATAATAACAATTTTTGCCATCTGCTGTCCCTGCTGCAAGAACCTACCCATGTATCTAGGAGCACAAGGCAGTTACAGAGAACAGAAACAGTGTACAGTTTCAGCAGCCATTCAAACTGTCCAAAAGTTTTTGGGCAAGCCACAGACTGAACTGCCTTTGAATACTGTATCCCAGTAACAAAAATAACAAATTAAATTGGTAGAAACCTGTCCAAGGATAAGCTGCAGAAATTGTTTTCCCCCTCTTAATTACATGTTTGTGTTCTGTTACATTAGGAAACAAAATACCCATTTATAACACAGGCAGCACTCTGAAATTGAAAATACTGCTGGGCAGCTTGAGGAAAATACAGCAGAGGTATTTTTGAATTATAATATGTGAGTAATGCACATAAGAAATGAATTCACAAAGAATGTGAAATTATTCCTCTCTACTCACGTATGTTGATCAGTATTACCACAAACAAGAACACCAAAATGCGTGATGAGAACTAAATAATATTGATTGTGAAATAAATACCTGCAGTAGGTGTTGTTTGATGCATCATTTCCCAGGACTGAGTAGATGGAAGAAACTATACATACCATTGTGTACTCTGAGGGCCAAGTTTCCTATACAAATATGAGTAACAGCCATGTGAGCTAGCTATAACTCCTCCGTATCAGGAGGTACCGCCTCTGTGCATCAAAAAACCAGCAAAATATTATCTCAGTAAAAAATGTTCAGAATGAAAACTGCCACAGGAGCCAAGAGTGGATAGAAAACCAACAGACTAACATTCACTAACTGTATTTTAGTGTATGAAAGCACCATTTACTTCAGCTAGGCTCCAGCAGATGTATGTGCACCCAGGAGGTGCAAGGCGATGTTTGACGTAAATTCTTAATTTGATGTTCTATTTTTCAGATACCCGAAATATAAAGTTTTTACTGGCTGGTTTTAATATTCTCAAAATCCTAGTCAATAGAGAACCAAAATATTCCTTCTAAATTAATTAAATAGCAATCAAGAACAGTTAGGCAGCCTGACAATAGGGTTAGGGAATGGAAGAGCTTAGCATGTCAAAGTCACGTCCTCTGCAAACTGCTGCTAGGAATTTGTCTGGTTGTCAGTACAGTCTTTAAATTGTATTAGAAAGAAGAGAGGAAAGATTAACACAAAAATTGATAATAATAGTGTTTTCAAGACGTCTTTTCAGAAATTCAGGATTTGAAGACATTATTTCAAGACAATGTTTTTGTACCAAGATACGTATGGTTTTGTCTGCTGTTTTTACTAAGGAATGAATCCAAACTAATTAAAGAAATTCCAGTAGATTTTGTTTTCTGTCATCCACTTTGATAAGACTTGTGCACAGTTCACGCGAAAGCATTTCTTTGGGATAATACAAAAGTCTACACACACATGTAAAATGACTAAAATGAAACAATAACTTACTTGTCTTCAAGTTTTACATTTTTTAATATTATGTTCTTCTAAATACATTAATTAGCTGCCAAGAGCTGCAGTTTTAACCTGTAAGTATATACTGGAAATCTTTAGATAAAAAGTATAAGGCTATTGTAGAAAGCATTGCAACAACATTTGAAACAGCTTCTTCAGCCAAAAGCATTGCTTCCCCCAGTACCAAACATTTTTTAATTGTCTTTTTTAGACATGATTATTATCTCAGAAAGAAAGGCTTGAAAGCAATACATCTTTTAGAAAGACATGGTGCTGTATCAAAAGTAATGTCAGTTCATTATGTCTGAATAGCAAAGAGCAATGCAGGGCTTTGTTATGGGAGCAACAAAATGAAGCAGTAAACACCATCTTTTCCACACCCCTCTTTTGAAAGGAAAAAAAAGCCTTAGGTTAAACCTATGCAAAGTTATATATGTATCAAATATCTTCATTTACTAAGACCTAGAGGAAACCAGTAATGGTGGGAAAATGTTTTACATAACCTGATGCCTACTTTCAGCCAACTCACATTTCAATTCAGGGTAGTCATTGTGCCTTTCTCTTGAAATGCTTAAGAAAACAAACCCCTTTTCAGAACTGTGATTGCCAAGTGCTACTTACATTAATAAATCTGGAAACAATTTCCAGATACTCATATTGGATGACTAGTAACATGCTTCATGTATCCAAAAAAACCAAATGACCTTGGTGAATTCCTTCCTAGGAACAATTGTCATTTGAGCATATCCTATTTACATTAATTGGAGAAGTTATTCTCTGAAAATGCTTACATGATTTTTGTGCCAAATTCAGAAATACAAGAGTTGTCTCTCCAAGAGCTATTAATAGAATGCAGTGCCTTTGGGGATGGCTGCTTAAATTTAAGGACACTCTAAAAAAATATTATGTTTGAAAGGCTGTTTTGAAAACAGAAAAGTTTCATAAGAAGTGATATGTGAATCAGAGCTGAAACCCTTATTGCTTCCTGAAACCAAACACATAGGACGTAAGATAGGTCAAGCAGAAGACATTTTAAAACTCAGAAGATACAGAGAATTTTTTACTACAAAGGCAGTATAATCCCCAAGTTGACAAAAATTACAACCCTGTACATGTAATATCAGGCTCTCTTCATGATGTGAAACTGCTAACAAGAGCTGAGCTAATGAAAGAATAAAATCAGCTAATTTTGAATCTAGTGAAGCTTGAAGGAGGCATATTTTCCTCTTTCCTTGAAACTATTGAAACGGTGGGGTGCTATAAAAGCTGGCTGCAGAAAACAAGTAGTAACAGATGCCACTCCCTTCCTTGGTTTTACAGAGATTGTCAGAGTTTATCCCTATAAAAAAACCAGCTACAAACACAGCATGCAGAAATTTAAGATTCATCTTGGAAGCAACTGCCCATGTCACATGGAATCTGCAATATGGTGACCTCATGGGGATTATATCAATATGGATGAGATGAGACAAAGTTGTTATTACACAAAGTTGAAATTTAATTTTCTCTTGAGTTAGTTGCAATTGGTGTTGAAAAAACACCACAACTAAATATAAGTTCTCCTGCAAAACACCCAAAACTTATCTAGAATAAATATTTTCTACTGCAAACAGGAAAAAAGGGATTTAATTGAAATGGAGAATTCTCTTTATGCATTGATTTGCCTATGTAAAGTATTATTCTTGAACTGTTTTCCTGAATAAGAGGTAGGTCATATAAAGAACTTAGGAAACCATTCTTCATAGTTAGCTAATTAACTGGAAAGTACCTTCTCATTCGTATCTAGACTCAATGTATTGTACTCATTTACTGGGAGCACAACACCCTCAAAATGGCATTTAAAAGTCAGCATGCTAATAGGTGCTTCATACTCCCCAGCAGAAAATGGTAAGGACATCAAGGTCTTCACTCCTGATCTTTATTTCCTCAATGTTTTTGCCCATTTTTTAAAAGATTTAATTGTCATTTTCTTTCAGTTTGTCAAAGTTTTAATTGTCATGTCACTACAGTCCTTTGATACAACTGTAGGCAAAGCAGAAGGCTTGAAATTCAAGGAAGAGTTAAAATTAAGACCTGGTCCTGCCCTAGAAAAAAAATAAGGTTTCAGAAATTAATTTATTTTTTTCAGAACAGGCCACAGTTTCATGATTTGGATAGATTTTTAATGAACTTCACCTTTATTCGTGGACCATTAAAATTGCTACCTGTTTCAGTGCTCTGTAGTGTTTAACTAAAGTTCACTATGGGAATGCACCTGTGAAGGGATATGGTCTCATTCTGTTCAACAGATGCCTTCTTCTATGGTTATTTTATAGTCTTTTCTGAAAAAGGGATGTACCATACCAGGAGAACCTCAAACTGCTTTCCTCATGGATAAAGCAGTGACAGCCCAGAAGGTGGACATTTCACCAGGCCTGAGGTTGTGATGAGCTGCATTCTCACTGACAACAATTCAGTAACATATTTTATTATACGTCAGCCACTGAATGAAATGACAATCATTGAAGAACAGCAAAACTCAGGCATGCTTTAATTATAATTTTCTATATAAAGGTCATGTTATTCTTCAGTTTGCCATGGACATGTCTCCTCAAGTACACAAAATACAAGAGATGTAGCACTATTTTTTCTACTATGAAATCATAGTAAATCAGAATTCTGCTGTATTCAAAAGGTATTATGCTAAATTATTCCTTCTCCCTTAATTTTAAAAGTTCATTAAGTGTTTACTTACATTACACTGTCTGTGCTAGATTACAGATGCAGTCTTTCAAACCCACAGTACTGCAAATTGTATTATCTAAACAGCTGAAAATATATTATGGAGAAAATCCACAGATGTCCACTAGGGCCATCATGTTTTAAATACTGTAATCTTTGTGTAGGGATAGAATTTGACAACTCAGCTACATGTCACAAGGCTAGTAGCTGAATAACTAGTTGGTAGGTAGTACTTAGTAGTGACTAAGATATTAACCAAAAATGCACTTGAGCCTGGATTCATCCTGCTTAATTTTAGTCACTTAAGTGAGACATTTAAGTTAGAAAAATATAGGTATGAGGTAATTCTACAGTCAGTGGAAAGAGCTCAGCAATTCAGAGCTTTGGGTAGCTATTTCACCATGAAGAAGTGCCAACGGCTCCTGAGGAGATGAAACTCACTCAGGTGACTAAGCTGAAGATGTGGGTGTTCCGTGGAGTGCAACTACTTCTGCTAAACTGAATGATAACTGCAAACACTACATAAACCTGTTGGGCACCTAACTCAACTTACAGTTCAGATGTTGATCACATAGAGACTTCACCGCATCAATTGAAATAAAATCATCATGTGCTTAAGCAATTTGTGTGTAAAAATCTGAGAGTTCTTGCCTATGCAGGAAACGTGCTCTGGCCACATGAAACACTTGCTCCAACCATGCAAAGCTCAGCAATGACAGTTGAAGAAAATGTATTTGAGGTGATTTGTACCTCGTATATATTGTCCTTGTTATTAACTGCAATGATTACTCAGATATCAGTTTTCAGAGCTATCAATGATTTGGTAACCAACATCACAAAGTGTTGAGAGATTCTAGGGCTGGTTTGCAAGAGAAAACTGCTGTTAGTAGGCTGTCCTTGTTACTGCTTTGTGATTGTGAGATGTAGACAGACTATTACTTGTTTACCAGATATTTCTGTCACTGCCTCAGTGGTCTCTGGGGTGAATACCTGACCCTGTAAAGAAAGATATTGTCCTATGGTGATGCAAATTGCTGGCCTTGAAGTCGTAGTTGTCACATGGTTGATGGGCACAATGAGGAAGTCCTCACAGATTATGCAGATCTCTGAGTAAAAACTTATCCAGGAAGAGGTGAGGTAATACATTAAGACAATTTTGTGCTAGTTTTAACAGATTTGACTTAACACTAGTAGCATATTCCCCAACATGGATTTTGATGTGAGAGCTAGTTCTTGGGTTCTGGAAAGCTGTGGGATACACGTAATGCTAAATCATGCTAAAGCCAGAGGACAGTTTGGTACATACTGATAAGAAAAAGTAAATTAGCTCATGGGCACAGTGTTTTGATGTCATAACTTTTGTCTGGATCACACTGTAGGCAGGGCATGTTGATTTTAACATCCAGTATATCATGTATACTTAAAGGCTGTAAAAAGAGCACAAGGTTCATAAACCATGGAAACAGTAAACAAAGGGAACACAAAGAAGTTCTTTAGTGATCTCATGTGGTCCTTCCCTTGGGTTCTGCTCCCTACCCCAAGGATTGTTTATGCATTTTTCAGTGAAGAATCCACGAATAAAATACAGCAGCAGTATGTGAACTGACACCTTCCTGGGCAAGGCTGCGTGTTACAGGGCTGGATTCATTACACTGAGTTACGTTCCCAATTGTCTACTCTCTCATCCTTCTTTGGCCATCTCAGACTTATTTTTCTTTCTACACAGCGTCACAGCTTCAACAGAGAAGTGGTGAATAAACTTTTATCATCCTTGCCTTAAAACAGGAAGTGAAAGCAGAACTTCTGGGTTATGTGAGATGTAGGTTTGACCCTTCTCCAGGTAAAAAGGGCAGAAAAACCTGTTTTGTGTTCCCTCTGTAAATCCTCTGTTAAAGAAAAGGTAGAAAGCAGCACTGATAGCTTCCCTTTCAGCTGAATTCTAAAAGAGAACTGCAAGACAGTATCCAAATCCACAGTGGCAGCTAGAGCACTGAAGCCTTTCAGGCTGCCAATGCCAGTCTTTCATAAACAACAGCTGTAGAAGTTTTCTGAGCTGCTGAAAGCTGGAAGAGAAGTAAGAGTTTCTTTCTGCCTTCAGCCTTTCCTCTTAGCTGGCTGGCTGAGGCATCCTCAGTTACACAGTTTGGATGAAATTTCACAAAGCCAGCTCATGGCTGTAAATCCCAGCCAGCAGTCTAACTCTTTCCACCCTTGATGCCCAGAACAGACAGCTTCTGGAATATGTCAAATCTAGCTGTAGCTGCCTAAGACCCTGCTGCCCTGAGACGTCTGTTCTCCATTTTCTCCATAATTGTTATTTCTGTGTAAGGGTGTCAGAATCACAGCTCCACTCCACTGTGTTAGTGTGGGGTTTTCAATGGCTTCTCATCAGAAGCTTAAACTAACACCCTGAAATAGGAACTGGAGCAGTGAGGTGCAAATCTAAGCTCTGTCTTACTGCTTCTAACCTCAGGGCCAGTAACCACAGCAGAGAGGCAGAACAGCCAGCTGCAGATAGAAGTATTTTAATTTACTACATCTATACTTACCTCTGTGTCGTGGTTTAAACCAAGTCCCCCTACTCCCGGAGAGTTAGGAAGGAGAATCCAAAGAATGTAGCCCCCACGGATTGAGATAAGAACGGTTTAATTGCTAAGGCATAACACAAAACTCCTACTGCCATTTACTACTACAAATAATAATGATACAGCAAACAGCAAGTGAAAAGAATACAACACCCCACCAGCCACCGACCCATAACTCACTCCACCCTGCCTGGCCGAGCACCATGTGCTCCCTCCTCCATTTTTCTCCAGAGCTCTCCCCCCCAGCTTTCCCTTTCCCAGTATGCATCCTGGGCATCACGTGCTATGGTATGGAATACCTCATTGACTAGCCTGGGTCAGGTGTCCTGTCTCTCCTTCCTCCCGGACTCCCCTCCCACCTGGCTGGAAAAAAAAAAAACCTTGAACAAAAAACACCCTCAAAACATGCTCAAACCATGACATTATCCACCCCTTATTCCATACCATTCACGTCATGCCCAGATCCCACATTTTCAATACACCATCACTCTTAAGTCCACCCCTCGATCATGAGACATCTCTAAGTTGCATCTCTGGACTGATAGCCTGAAGTATCTGGGCCCACCAAAATCATTCACCGTCCCCTTCAGCAGTTCTACAGCTTGCTGCTGGGGACTCCATACAGCTGCCTTCCACTTCCAATGCTTCCAAAGCACTGGAGGGGCCCAGTGGATCAGATACCCGGCTATACTGTCCCACATGCCCTGCCACTCATGACTGTCCAGCCTTGGGAACAGTCTACTGGTGCTCCTATGTACTTGTCTAAACTTAGACAAGACCCAGACCTGACTCTGCTTAACTTTTGGGATCAGACAAAATGGTTGTGGATGGAACACACTCTGTGTGTGTGCCACCATGCCGAAAACCATCACAATCAGCAGGCAGGTCCCAAGGGCACCCAAAAGCCATTCATAACCGTCAGAACTCTCAGATGATGCTGCTGCACTTGTCACTGGGGCTGATGTAGCTGCCCTGCTTGCCAGCTCTCCCACTATCAGCTTCTCTTCTCCCAAGTCTGGATCTTCCTCCTCTGCCTTGCTGGGAAATGCTGCCTGGTCTCCTGCCTCCTGCTGGGGCTCGGCGGGTGACTGCCGGGGAATTTTCTCGGCCACTGCGGGGTTCGGAACGGCGGCAGGACTCGGTTCCTCCTCTGCCTTGCTGGGAAGTGCTGCGTGGTCTCCTGCATCCTGCTGGGGGTCGGCGGGCGACTTCCGGGGGACACTCTCGGCCGTCGGAGGGTCGGGAACGGCCGCAGGACTCATCCCCCCCACCGCCTGATCCCCCTGCTCAGCTACCGCCCTGCTCCGCTCCTCCCCCGCCTGCTCCCGCTGCTCTGCCACAGCCGTTTGGCTCCCCGTGCCGCTCTCCCTGGCAGCCTCAGCTGCCGGCAGCTCCCGGGGCCGCTCCTTCCTGGCTTCATGCAGCTCCACACAGACGACGACGAGGATAAAGACAAGGACGGCGAAGAGCAGCGGGACGGCCTGGTACAAGTCCAAGTCCACGGCCACGTCCATCCCCCCCTGCTGCCGGAGCCCCACCGTATTACAAGCCTCCGACACAAAGTACAGTGAAACAAAAGCTTTAGCCCAAGCCTCAAACACATCCAATCCATACACAAAGTACCCGGCAAAATCCCGAAACAGCGAGATCCAGAGAAAAACCTCTAAGAGCCAATAAATCAGCATTGTGACAAGAGACCATAAATCCGCTCAGATCTGTTCTTATCTCAAACCTTCGGGCCCCACGTTGGGCGCCAAAAAAATGTCGTGGTTTAAACCAAGTCCCCCTACTCCCGGAGAGTTAGGAAGGAGAATCCAAAGAATGTAGCCCCCACGGATTGAGATAAGAACGGTTTAATTGCTAAGGCATAACACAAAACTCCTACTGCCATTTACTACTACAAATAATAATGATACAGCAAACAGCAAGTGAAAAGAATACAACACCCCACCAGCCACCGACCCATAACTCACTCCACCCTGCCTGGCCGAGCACCATGTGCTCCCTCCTCCATTTTTCTCCAGAGCTCTCCCCCCCAGCTTTCCCTTTCCCAGTATGCATCCTGGGCATCACGTGCTATGGTATGGAATACCTCATTGACTAGCCTGGGTCAGGTGTCCTGTCTCTCCTTCCTCCCGGACTCCCCTCCCACCTGGCTGGAAAAAAAAAAAACCTTGAACAAAAAACACCCTCAAAACATGCTCAAACCATGACACTCTGTTATTGATGTCTTCAAGCCCTGTCTTGTGCACAGCCTCTGCTGCCATCACACATAAAAATTCAGCTTGCCACAGTGAATCTATGGATTAAAGGATTTTTTTCTTTTTCTGATCTTAAATGAAAGAAACAAAGCTCTGCCACTATCACAGAGTTCTGATTGACCAAGATGCGCAGGAGATTGAAAAATGTCAGATACTATAAGGCCAAAAATTTGTTATCATTGAGTGTTATTAGGTTTCTCTGAGGGTACAGTCAGCACATGAATGTCAGCAGAAGTGGCCATTGTGCTCTGCATTACTGTCATTGTCACAGCTTTTGGCCTGGAATGCTGCTGCCAGTTAGAGAAAGAAAATTCCACAACATGAAATAAAGTAGAGCTCTGTTACAGATTAAGGAAAATAACAGCTTTGATTGTTGTTATTGCAGATAAATTGTAGAGCTGGAATACACTGCTGCTTTCCACAGAATCAGATTAAAAGAAAGATCATCTGGCAAAAAAAGTACTAGACTGGCAACTCTTGAGTAGATGGTGTTGATTTAATGCTGTTAAAAGTCACTCAAGAGAATAGAAACTTCAGGAAAGACATAAAAGCGACAAACGCTTGTAATAAGCTGCTGCTTCATTTCTGAGTGGTTTGGGGCTTAAAAGTCACAAACTATTAAACTTCAGGTACCTTTAAAAGACAACTTAGACAACTTCTTTCCCCAGAATTTAACATTAAATGTAGAAGAAAAGGAGTTATCAGTAATAAGTATGTGAAGACAATAAAAGAAGGATGCTGAACTTGAATATGTAGGGATTATTAAAAAAAAAAACAAAACAGGCTGCTCTTGAAATAAAAAGTATATCTTTCTCATTTACAATATATAACCTCTTCACTGGCCTTGTACCTCATTCCTTCCAGTGCAATTCTGCCTTAGCAGGGTTATTTAGGAAATAACAGCACTGAAAAAAGAAAATGATGTATTGGTTGTGAGTCATATAAAATGTAATTTTGGCTTCAACATTTGAAGCTCTTAGACATTTAAAAAGCTCTGCAGCTTTATGGTGGCATTAGACCTGGCACAGGAACCTGAATGGGAACTCTCTGTGACATAGTTTCTCTAAACAGGCTAAAAATTTTGTGAGCGATTAAGCGAATATTGATCATGGCTCAGATCTTCAGTGCTATTCAGGTGCCAAATCCCCATTAAGTAAGATTTAAGTAAAGGAGGACCTAAATACCTTTTATGACCTGAAATCATACTTTTATAAAGCGACCACCAAGTTATGCTACTTACTTCTACTCAAATTTTTAACCGTAGTTCAATGTTTCTGTATAAGAAATAACACATTTTACAGTCAGTTTGGTCTGTTCAGTGTGACTCCAGCTTTGCCATTTTGTTTATTTACATGATGCCTGTAGGATTTTTTAACCATGTAGAATGCCGAAGGTGTTACAGATGTCTTGGTCAGAAAGAGAAAACCATAAAATCCTTGGTCCCTTTTTCCCAGTCCTGAAGTTCTGCAGGTCCCAGAGCCAGGGGCAGTATTTCCTCTGCATTTTCTGTGTATTGGGCTGGGATGGCTCCTGCAGTGCTAGCCTGAGGGATGAGTGCTTGCTCTGCTTGGCCAGCTTCTCCCCAAGGAAGGCTTCCAGTGGGCGAACTTCAGAGTGCATTGAATTTGTGAGTGCATTGCATCACTGAAACAAGGATCAGACTACTGGTTTTAATTCAGTAATGTACTACTTATGTCTGTACTAATAGCGATCATTTAATTAATTGTAATATTTTAATCCTCTGATATTAGCTTGGATTTAAGAAACCATGTGGGAATGATACAGGCAGAATACAGAAAAGGGAAGAAGGCAAAACAAAGTCCTGCATAAAAATCACAGGAGAAGCAAAATAATGCTCTGAAGCCGATTCAGCAGGCATTTTGACTTTAGAATAGGTTTTGGCAGGCAGCTTGTCCACCTAACAATCTTAAAACAATATGCCCTTTTCTATTAAGGGATGCTTCATGCCATCAGAGAAAGGGAACTTGCCATACTGAGCACTGGAGGAACTGAACTTTCACTGGGGAAACTGAACTTTGTCTGAAAAGTGGAAAATTCAGACCTTGGCTGTACAGAGCCAATTCCTGCAGGTGTGGGCTACAAATTCCTGCTTACTCAGGAAACATCCCATCCTGCGTGGTATATTCACCCAGAAACTCCTGAAATATTATTTCCTTTTCTACGCCTTTGGAACAGCCAACAAACATATTCATCAGCTCTTTTTAGCCTTATCTCAGCACACTGACAAAAGCTTTTCAACAATAAAATGTTAGTGGAATCTGCAGCTGAAGATAATGTACTCAAAACCATGTTCAGTTAGCTTTACAATAAAAACAGTCAGAAAACTTTGAAGTATATACATTTTTCTTTCTCAGTTAGTTACAGACTTGACTTCATCTGCTAATAAAAGAAAAATTTTAGCTCCCTGAAATGCAACACAGAATTTTTTTCAGGTGTGCAATATTTCCAGTTCTCATTTTTAACAACATTATATCTGCTGTCTTTCCCATTCTTTTTTGAATTCTCATGTCATTAATTACATATTTTTTTACAAAAAGAAGCAGAAAGTATAAATTCATGTTAATAAGAACTGATTGAAGAAAGTATCAGTAAAAATGTTAAGAAGGCAGAAAATAGCAGAGCATAAAATTCCATTATAAATTTATGAAGACTGAAAAAGTTGACAATTATAAAACATTTTGGGATTTCATAAAGGATTGGTTCTCAGTGAATAACAATTATGTGCAAAATGTTTGGCTGTCCTCATAGTGCTCCTAACGATACAGCTATATGCTGATCTGAGATTCTCAAAGAGGTATCTTGCATACCACAAAGCATTTACAGGTAGTTTATCCTAAAATGAAACAAAAAACCTGTTGGCAGAAGTAACGTGAGATGGGATGAGTTCATTAAGTCTTTAGGTTTCTTAATTGACACACAAATAACATTATGCCTGCATAGACCATCCATAAAGTAAAGGATTGTAGAGAGGGATATTGTTATTTATTCAACCAATTAATAAGAGAAAAAAAAGGGCAAGGGCTCATGAGTCCTTCTTCATGTCTGTTTAAGGATTAGCAAATTCCTCAGCTAAATATAAACCTGAAAATTGCTTGTGTGTCTTTTTTCTCCTCAGATATATCCATTTGTCAAACCTCAGCAAAGCTTAAACTCTCTCATGCGTTGGACCATCACAGCTATAAAAAAGCATTACTCCTGAAAATTCTGTACTATAAGACAGAAAAGAAAGAGAAGACATACTGTTTTGACGTAAATGAGAATAATGAGCTGCTAGTTCTAAGCAAACAAGTATAGCACCAGTTCTGTAAGAGAATTGTAAAGAAGTAAATGTACAAAGCTTAACACCCTCTCCCCCTCCCCCCCACAACTGTCATGATCAAGTCAGAACTTTTCCAGGTGTCAGAGGCAGCACTAAGCTAAGAAAGCAGAAACCCAGTAGATTTGAGTGTGCTTGTGGAGCTGCTAGTGATTGTGCTGGAGAGGAGCATGAAGTCAAAAGAAAAAGTAGAAAATGTCACCAAACCCACAGGAGCAAATGGGAACCTGAGTCATCAGAAAGTCAGGTGAAGAGCTAACTTAAGAAAACAATTTATTTGGGAAAGGTGAGTATATATATATATATATATATATATATATATATGTATATATTTGTGAAATAACTGTAGTAAGTAGTAGACGTTTGTCTTGAAGGGAATGAAATGCATCCATGTATTTTTCAAATAGAGTTCTACTTATACCACATGTTATGGACCAGCTAAGATTTGCTTGTGGATGCACTTCTGTGCCTAGCAGCAACTGCATCAGATGACCAAGTCACTGTTCCCAGCTCGCTTCCAGGGTCATGTAATGCAAGTCAGCCAAAAGTAGATTGGTTATGGACCTACTCTAGGAGTTCAACAGCACATGCAGTAACAGGTGTGCAATGCAGATATGTTCCTCCAGGCTGGAGGAAAACAAAAGAGCACTATGGTGCAACCACCAGGTGGGGCACACCTAATTCATTGAGTCAGAAGACACACCAAGATCAAGAAATGCAAAATGCAGATTTATATGTAGTTGTATAATTGTTTTACCCTGGTGGTGCTTTAACACCTCTGGGTTAGTCGTAAGCTCTCTCCGTATTGCCTTGGCAATGTGCTGCCCAAGTTCTATGCTGCTCTCTGGACACGCACAGTAGACTTTGGCTTCTGCTCTTCTGTGCATATGTCATTTTGATCCAATTTTCCTCTTCCTTTCTTGACACTGTTTTGGGAAAAAACAAAGAAAGTTCAATTTTTCCAGCTTCTCTATTTATATATTGAAATTCTCAGGTGTCATCAAAAGCAGCTCCACAGTAAATAATGCAAAATCATAGAGCAAGATTTTAATGAAAATTTAACTGAACAAATTTGACAATGAGAGAAGTCATGCCTAGGCCTGGAATATAGCTAAACACTCAAAAACCCATAAACTGGCCTCACGGAACCACAGGACAGCATCTTCCACACCAAAATCAGACCCACTGATTTATTTAAAAATAACTATTCTGCTCTCATATTGGTCTTCAATTAGAATTCCTAGAGAATTAAAAAAGTATCAACATTCTTAGCAGCCCTTTTGTACCTGTTTCCCCTCTAATTCACATGAAAGATGTATGGCAACTACAGATAGTAAGACTGTAAAGTCATACCATAATAAGGACACTTCTGTTATGGTTTCTGTGCTTCATCAGCATGTTCACCAACAACTGGAAAAAGGATAATATTACCCCCATTTTCAAGAAGAGGAAAATGGATGACCCAGGGAATTACAGACCAGTCAGTCTCACCTCTGTGCCTGGCAAAATCTTGGAGCAGATTCTCCTGGAAGGCATGCTAGGGTACATGAAAAACAACAAGGTGCTTGGTGACAGCCAGCATGGCTTCACTAAGGGGAAATCCTGCCTGACCAATTTGGTGGCCTAATATGATGGGGCTGCGGAAATGATGGACAGGGGTGGAGCAGTTGATGTCATCTACCTGGAATTGTGCAAAGCGTCTGACACTGTCCAATACAACAACCTTGTCTCTAAATTGGAGAGACATCAATTTGATAGGTGGATCACTCAGTGGATAAAGAACTGGCTGGATGGCCGCACGCGAAGAATTGTGGTCAATGGCTCAATGTCCGGCTGGAGAACAGGAACGAGTGGTGTCCCTCAGGGATCGGTGTTGGGACCGGTCTTGTTCAACATCTTTGTTGATGACATGGACAGTGGGATTGAGTGTGCCCTCAGCAAGTTTGCCGATGACACCAAGCTGTGTGGTTCTGTGGATATGCTGGAGCGAAGGAATGTCATCCAGAGGGACCTTGAAATGTTTATGAGGTGGGCAGATGCCAACCTGATGAAGTTTAACCATGCCAAGTGCAAGGTCCTACACATGGGTCAGAGCAATCCCAGGCACAGCTACAGGTTGGGTAGAGAAGAGATTCAGAGCAGCCCTGAGGATAAGGACTTGGGGATGTTGGTCAATGAGAAAACGAACATGAGCCGGCTTTGGTGTGCGCTTGCAGCCCAGAAAGCCAACTGTATCCTGGGCTGCATCAAAAGGAGCGTGACCAGCAGGTCGAAGGAGGTGATCCTGCCCCTCTACTCTGCTCTCAGGAGACCTCACTTGGAGTATTGTGTATAGTTCTGATGTCCTCAACATAAAAGGACATGGAACTGTTGGAACAAGTCCAGAGGAGGGCCACAGGGATGAACAGGGGACTGGAGCACCTCCCACATAGAGACAGGCTGAGAAAGTTGGGGCTGTTCAGCCTGGAGAAGAGAAGGCTGTGTGGAGACCTCATAGCAGCCTTCCAGTGTCTGAAGAGGGGCTATAGGGATGCTGGTGAGGAACTCTTCATTAGGGACTGTAGTGACAGGACAAGGGGTAATGGGTTGAAATTTAAACAGCAGAGGTTTAGATTGGATATAAGGAAGAAGTTCTTTACTGTAAGGATGGTGAGGCACTGGAATGGGTTACCCAAGGAAGCTGTGAATGCTCCATCCCTGGCAGTGTTCAAGGCCAGGTTGGACAGAGCCTAGAGTGATATGGTTTAGTGTGAGGCGTCCCCGCCCATGGCAGGGGGGTTGGAACTAGATGATCTTAAGGTCCCTTCCAACCATAATTATTCTGTGATTCTATGATTCTATGCTACCTTTTAGGTTCTGTACCAACAGTACAGGATCTTTATTCTTGCTTGAATAATTATTAGCTATTAAAAATAGACAAAGAAAAACAGAAGGTTTTTAGAAATATCAGATTTCAGCATGCCTGAAGGTTTCAGAGCTTGTTGCAATTTCAGCTCCTGCTGTTTTTAACAAAGGTAATTGCCATGAAGGCATTCACATATTCTCTTATTCAAATGAAAAGTTAATAATAAAAAGTTATGCTAATTGTTAAAAACAAGGACCCTGATTATGACAAGGTTGCTGCCAGTTACCCTTTATTCACATTAGGGACTTGTTTTGATAAAGGAGCACTTTCCTTCTCTAATGCTGCCCTGAGCACTGTATTGGCCTTAGCATGGAGAGCCCAGTTGAAAAAGGTACATGAAGGGTTTTCAGCAGGATCCTTTGGCAGGGCAGGATGGGCAAAAATGTCAATGTGTCTCTGTCCATCCTTTTTGTTGGAATTCACATACAGCTCAGGGGAAAACTAAAACTCACATTTAGGTAAGCAGAAGATCATTAAAAGCATTTGCTTTTCCTAATCACTTTCACCAGTATCATCTTCTCTCCTGCCTGTGTTTTCTGCTTTTATGATGTCTCATTCTATGAGCAGACCACAAACCTTCCTATTTTCCATCTGAGCCAGAGAGGTCTTCTGACATTTCCCGGTGTAAATGTTGCCACTGTAAATAACAGAAATTTCTCTAATGTTACAACGAATTCTGAACACAACAGTATGTTTCTATGTCACATGGAGAATGAATAACAAGGAAGAACAACCTAAGTTCTCTGATCTTAGAGGTGTACAAAAACCCGGTGAGAACAGGAGCTGACTAAAACAATCATGTGGAGAAGAGTAATAAATGCATTCACAAAATCTCCCCACTAAATCACTGAAGATGTAGCTCAATCTTACAACATAACTGCAAAACAATAAGAAGTGCTATAGTAAACCTCATCCTTACAACACCTCAAAGTAGAAGAACAAAGAGAGAACAAACATAACTGTCTTCATTATTAGACGTTGAGTGACTTGTGCATGTTGTTTAGAGAAACATGCTTGGAGGGAGATTTATGCTTGTGATAACAATAAACACATTATGATCTGAACTCAGTTACTGCAAACAGAATGACCAAGCAGGGTAGGCAGGACTTAAAGTGTGAAACAATTGTGTTAATTTAAGAAGTGTATAATTTCTTTGACGTTTTACTCCTGAATGTTCTGGAAGCCAAGAAGTTCATGACTGCTCTTCAGGCTAAAGAGAGCACTTGCATGCTGTTGTGGTTTAACCCCAGGTGGCAACTAAGCAGCATACAGCTGTTCATTTACTCCTCTCCTTCTCCACTCTCATGAGTTGGGGAGGAGAATCAGAAATAAGTAAAACCCCTGGATTGAGATAAGTACTGCTTAATAAATAAAATGAAATAATGTAATAATAATAATAGTAGTAGTAATAATAATAATAATAATGGTAATGACAATGGTGACAACAAAAAGAGAGAGAAATAAACACCCGAAAAAAACCCTAAACCCCAAGTGATGAACAATACAATTGCCCACCACCACCTGACCTGTACCCAACCGGTACCTGGGCCCTTCTGGCTAACTTCCCCCAATTTATATACTGTTCATGACTGTGTATGGAATACCCCTTTGGCTAGCTTGGGTCAGGTGTCCTCTCTCTGCTTCTTCCTGGCTTCTTGTGGCCCTCCTCACTGGCAGGGCATGGGAGACTGAAAAGTCCTTGATCAGGATAAGTGCTACTGAGCAACAACTAAAACATCAGTGTGTTACCAGCATTGTTCTCATACTAAATCCAAAGCACAATACTGTATCAGGTACTAGGAAGACAATTACTCCAGCAAAGACCAGGACACAAGAATAATACTCTCTTCACCTAAACAAACAGAATCTTTTTCATTTGTCTGTCCATTTTTCCAGCAGTGTTTATGATACACAAAGAAACAAAATTGTAAAGTACTTGATATGTTAAATCTCAGTCCTTCTGGACTACCTTTAACAGCTATTTGCTGCATTCAGGTGGTATTCTGTGGTTCAGGAGAGCATTTTTAGAAGAACAGTAACATTTGCAAGCAGATGCTTCATACCCCAGCTAATCAAAACTAGATTATACCATCAGAGTTAATGAAGCATTGAAGCATATTACCAAACAATGGATTTTTTTTAAAGAAACACAACAAAACCATTTTATTAATTTTACCTTTATTTGTGTAATAAGTTTTTAAAAATTGAAGCTCACACTGCTGAGCAGATGAAAGATTTTTGTTGCTTGCTATTTTACTTAGGGAATTCAGTTAGCTATTCAAATAAGCCAACAAAACTTTTTATGGCCCTAAATTCTCTCTTCTCCTCCCCCTTCCCCCCCCCCCCCCCCCCCCCCCCCCATTTTATTTTTATTACAGTTCCCTATCTTTGGCACGCATATTTTTGTCTCCCAGTGATGGGAATCTGTTTCTTTAAATGTTCTAATAAACCCCAAACTAAGCATAAGATTAATAAATAAAACAATACTTTCATTCTGTAGAAACTCCCTCTATGATCACAAGCGAGCATATGGTATGGGTGTGACAAAAGACTAGTAAAAAGCATTACCACTTTCCTTGCATCAGTTTTGTTACAGAGGTCTTTGATACAGAAGGCTGTCATTCTGTTATATCAGACTGCCCCGTATTTATTCACTTCCTGAATAGATACTGTTACATTCTGCTTTTGCTTAATGCCTACATTATAAATTATAGGAAGGATGTACAGGCAGATTCAGCTATTAATTCCCTGAACAAATCTGCCTCCATTACCTTCCATCAAGCCTTTTTAATATTCTGCCGGGGCATCTCTAATTTTCTATGCTGTTAGTTTCTTAAAAATTGAGTCATTTTTGCAAATCATTTATTGATCCTCAGAGGGCTTTATTGACCCTTCAGAGGGTCCTGGTGCTTTAAGAGGGAAAATAACACTGAAAGAAAATAAAGCTAAAACCAAAAGTCTACAAATAGAGTAAAGAGGAAAATAAATGGGCAACCTCAGTGATTACAGATATCAGCAATAAAAATCTCCACTCTTTCGCACTTGGGATTGGCTCCTCCTTTTCTCTGAGATTGATAGGCAGAAGAGCCTTGATTTAATACACACCAGATTTATTGCACACCTAAAAGCAAAGAAGAAGAACTAAAAATAATAACAGAAAAATGAAAAAAAACCCACAGCAAAAATAAAACAATGACACTAGAACTGCAGCATGACTTGTTTCCAGAGGACGTAGGAAAGTGTTCATTTAAAACTTCCTCTCACCTTTGCATTTGCACATTGGGATCCTTAGAGACGGTGGGCACAGGAAGCCAGGGAAAACAGGGAGACAGCTACAGGAGCCTGTTTAAGTCAGCACAGATCACCCTGTGACCAATTCAGCCTTCCCATCCTAAGGCAACAGATGAGAAAAGATTCGGCACTTGCCTGATGGCATCTCTTTGGCGAGATGATTGAAACAGAAATGGATAAACATATATCTGGGGGAGGAAAATTAAAACACTTTTTTCCACTTGTAAGGCCTATTTCCAGCACAAAAACATCTATGGAACATTAGCTATTAATACAGAAAGTCAAATTTACTTAGCCATGTAAACCAGAAATATAAAACCAAAGGCAATAATTCACAGAGTACTGTTTTTCTCTGTTGGTCAAATTCTTGTATACTCTATTTTCCCCTTTTGGTTTTAATGCTATTATAGAACACTGGATAAAACCCCTAGCAAAGAGCTCCAGTACCGTAAGAATTTGTGTGGAAAACAAAGGATAAAAAAAAAATTGCAGGTTATCAGGGTTATACCCTACTGATCATCTTCAAAACTGTGTTCTTCATATAATGTCAATTTAACACATACAGATGGAAAAGTCCATGGTATCTATTGGCATTTCTCAGATTACAGCTGCTGTCATTTGTTCTCAGTCAGTTGCTCTAAATAATTGTCTCTAGGCAAGAGTATTTATTTTCATAGCATTGCATCATGTTGTAAACACCACCCTTTCCTCATAACAGTTTGCAAAAGATGAGAGCTAAGTCACAAGTCTTTTCCCCAGTGGGTGAAACTTGCATTACAGATGTGGAGATCAGGTTTTCACAATTACTGACCTACCAGCAAATTAAATTTTAAAAGCTTCACCACTCGTATTTTGTGTGATCACTAGGGCTAAGACAGAGCCATACTTCAAAATAAACATTCCTCCTGAATTTAGTCTTTACTTCACATACCCCTCAGTTGCTTCCTCATTTGATCCTATGGGAGAAATATTTATAATCCTGTGGAACTGAGGAAAAATTAACATACAAAGGTGCAAATAATTATGAAAACCAAAAGAAAATGAAAGATTACCCTCTTAAATAAGAGGCACTTAAATGTGACTTGCACATCACTTAAAGACACTGTTCGCTGTCAAAGAAAAGAAGCAGATTCTTTAACCTTTAAGGCTCAAATATATACCCTTTTATGATTTAGAGTCAAATAAGGACATGGGAGTGAAAAACAAGATTTAGAAGGACACTAGGAATACTACATCCAAAATGATGACCTAAAAAGGTTTGTTCACACTCACCTAGACTGGGCTGGCAGTGGAAGAGCAGGTACGGAAGGCTAAAGGACAGCATTGCAGTGCATGCCCAGGATCAGAGAGGTGTGAGACATCAGCTCTCTTGGTGTCCAAAGGCTTACAGAAAATAAGAAAGGGAAATCTGACCTCACAAGCTAGAGACCTCTTGGCCTAAGTGTTCTTTATCTCTTTTCTAAATGGAAAATGAGCTACACACACAGAGTATTGCATCCAAGAAAATATCCTGCTTAAAGAGCAGCACGAACTGATCCTGCCCTGCCCCTGGAGGGAGCATCAGGGAAACCTGGAGAGGGGTCAATGCTTTGGACATGCTCTAATTACCCTGTGGATTCATCTCCAGACTCAGGGTCCTCAGAAACAGTTTTTGAAACAAAGCCTATAAAATGGATGGTGAATCTATCTCTGACTTAACGTCAAGTTAGGGTAAACAAGAAGTCAGGCCTCGCCTTCTTCTGAATCATAGAATCATAGAATCGTAGAGTAGTTAGGGTTGGAAAGGACAGAAAGGGTGTCCAAACCCACAGTTGTAGTCTCTGAAGAGCAGTAAACCACTTCTCTTCAAAAATATCTTTCCTTAGAATGTCGAGAAGACCCAGGCAGGGAGGAAGCAGGAGCAGTGATTAAAACATGGCTTGTAAGACAGGGAATCCTGAGATTCCTGCCTTCAGCATTGAAGCAGCTCTGCCATGCAAATAAAACTTCCAGCTTTATGGAAAAGGTGCTTTGGAGTCCATGTAACACCAGCCAATGCCATCTTTGTTTTCACTTTTTCCTGTTCAAAACTTTACAAGGTCACACTGAAAGAACTTATGAATGTGAAGTATGTTGCTGCATCAGGACTTTCCTTAACATACCTACAGGTATGACTAAGCACAGGAAAATGCTCAATTCTAATGAATTCAGGGTCACGTTGCTGTTCTTTTCAATTAGAGACTTCATTTCTGACACGTTTACCAGGTACAGACAGAGTGCCTAAAAGCATGTCTTGAATATAACGCCATAGTACTTACTAGGACCATCTACAGCAATTTTTCTTCTATTTCACTAGTTTTTCATTAAATACCTGTGTCATTCACAGCAGTTCTTGCCATTTTCTGACACTTGTAATATGTTGTATAGTGCCACAGGTCATCAGATTTTCTTGTAATAAACATGAAACTTCAGCCTAAGGTTCCTTGTGTTCTCTGAGCACACCAGCAGCTTCAAAACTGGAGGACTTCAGAAACTACATAGAACCATAGAATGGTTAGGGTTGGAAAGGACCTTAAGATGTAAAGCTCAGTTTCTATCAACAACAGTACTTTCATGTATTTCCTCCTTTGAAACACAAAAGCAGGTGCTCCAGTTCAGCAAAGAGTGGCAAAGGTAACTAACAATACACGCTGCAAAAATGTCATGCCTCAGTGGTGAAATTAGACCAGGTCCACAAATTCCAAGTTGTGAAGCTGTAACAGTGAAATTTACGCTGCAAAAACAATATACCAAAAAATAAGAAAGTGATAAGAAAGCAATATCCTGGGATTTTTAGAGCTGGCTAAATTTATTTAAAAGATTATTAAAAAATCACAGTTATTAGTCTGCATCTCTCTGACATTAGATTAATTAATGATTTGGCTTTCTGGGTGTCAGTTTTAACTATGTTTTTTAATGGGTCTACATCCAATACAGAAAAAGGATTTTCTTTTTTTTAAGACTGGTTTCTCTTGGCAATAAAAAGCTATATTTCATTATTGAAATATGTCTTTTCTGACCTGTTCTGGTGGTACAAGATATGAAACCAATCACAAGCCATCAGAGATCAGTCCTCTGCTCTAGGAAAGGACTGGAGCCTGCCCTTTGAGTCTCCCTCCCTCTTTGTAGTTTCTTTAGAGAAAAAGCTGTAAGTTAATAGGAGGTAGCAATAGGGCACCTCTCTGAGACAAAATTTAGGGTGGCTGAAGCCCAGAGAAGTGCCTTCCATCTCCTCACTGAGAATCAGAACTCACATGCAAAGAGGTCAGTAACCAGAGTCTACCTAAATCAATAAGCAGCGATAAATTCAATTATACCATGTGTGCCCAGCAGCAGCTAGGCTTGCTAAGAACACTGCAAAAAGAAAAGGTCTGGGGCTTTTCATAAATTTTAAGCTGATGTTTGCATCCATAAATCACTCAGAATTCTGAAGTATTTTCCATGTAGAAATTCAGTGAAAGTTTTAAATATTCTGTTTTCACTCTCATAAACATCAATAGCATAGAATCATAGAATAGTTAGGGTTGGAAAGGACCTTCAAGATCATCTAGTTCCAACCACCCTGTCATGGGCAGGGACACCTCACACTAGATCATGTTGCCAAAAGCTCTGCCCACCCTGGCCTTGAACACTTGCAGGGATGGAGCATTTACCGTTTATCTGGGTAACTTGTTCCAGTGCTTCACCACCCTCACAGTAAAGAACTTCTTCCTTATGTCACCAGGACTATAAGCTGTAGGATACCAGTTTTTTCTTTATCTAGGGTGAATTTTTTGCTGGTCCATCAGAATACCTTGTCATCTTGTTGTATGAATGCCTAAATTTTCAGATTGTTGGAAAAAAACAAAACTAAAGCTCCATTTGTTCTCTTCATAAAAAAAGAACAATAAATTCTATTTTATTCCACTTTAAGTGAAACACTTTATCTTCAATATCTTCTAAACAAAATCTATAAACATTTAGGATAGATATATTTAGTTATAGGATGTTGATTCAAAACAAAAAAAAAAACCAAAACACAAAGTACCTGGTTTATAAACTGTCAAAATGAAATATTTCCTTTTAGAAAATAATATTTATAGTGGGGTGGAGCTATTTACCAGACATAGCATAACATCACAAATAGCTGCATTCAATCAAAGAATGCAATTTTGAATAAATAAGCTATTGTTTTTTTATTTTAAAGTACACATTGCTGTTCTCTACTGATTGCTTAAGCCTAAGGGTTTGAGGCAGGGGGTGTATTTATCTGTTTTGCCTTTTAGTGATGCTGTTACCTGTTATATCAACTCTTGCACTTGCTTTGGAGTCTGATGATCTGTACTGCGAGCAAGTTTTGCTTGAGCTTTGTACCCGATTTATACTTCAGAAGGCACCAATGGAAGAGCATCTAAATGCAGACTTTTTGTTCAAAATAAATTTCCTTTTAAAAAGTTTAAATACACACACAGATTAATAGCTTTAGGTATGAATTTATGCACTACACTTATTCTCAGAAAGTACATTTCCCATCCTGTATGAATCACAAAAACCTGTTTCTCATTCAGATAGGCGTTTGCTCCCCTCAGGGCTCAAATCCCAGTATGCTTTGTGGTTGCTGTCCACAAGCTTACGCATATCATAATTATTATAGATAGGATGAACCCAGATAACCTCCCTTTAAGTAGATCAACTATTATTGGCTTCCTGGAGATTCCAAACACACTCCTATTAAATATTAATTATAAAAAAAAAAACCTTATTACCCTACTGACAGCAAGAATAATACCTTCTCACTGACTTTATGGATTCTGATACTAGCTAATTCAAGACTGATGGGAAAAAGAGGAACTCAATGGAGAACCAAGAAGCTCACTCGGGCTGTGTGATGCCTGTGGCACCACACACATTCCCACTGCAGTTTACTTTGCTGCTATCAGCTGAAACCACTCTTCATCTGTTACTGTCAAGTCACCTTTATGCAAAGTCAGCTATACTTGTAAATTTGAGGATCCAAATATTTCTAAAGGACTGAACACTGGACTTCTGGGTACTCAGTTATTCAGTACTCAAATTGTCTCCCATATCTCTGTTCTCTAACCTCTACCAAGACCCAGTCTTTCATTTTTCCTGTATGGGAAACAAATGCAGACCTACATAGTTCATGCTGTACAACCGAACAGAATCCAGATTTCACTGTGAAATCTGCTTCTTTACTGAGAAGCAAAAAAGGAATCAACTGCCCTCAAAATGGCAGTCTAAAGGCTTGGCCTGCTCCATGTCCTGGAGGCAAAGACTGTGCTGCCTAGGGTGCAAGCCCGTTTTCCCAGGTGAAATATAGCAGTGAGCCCATGCACAGGGCTGGTCAGCCCCTCATCCTGCAGGATCTGCTGCATTTCATCCTGAGGCTCGAGTTAAACCTCCCATAGGCTTTTTCAGGTACAACAGTGTCAGTGAGTTTGATATCACAAGAATCTCAGATTGTAATTGACATCTAGATGCTCCGTTGCTTTTGTTTGATGCAATATTAAAGCCTCTTGTAAGTGCTTAGTACAGACAGCAGAGGGATCTGTAATGTTGGGTTTATCTTGCTGAGAAGAGCACTTGGCAACAAAAGTGACAAAGTGAATGAAAAATGGAGGAAGGATGATAAATAAGCATTAGGCCTGAAGCCACTTCAACTGAGAGAAAATAAAAAAAAACACCTCCACACATCAATGTAGGGAAAGTCCTCTATTTTCCTTATTCCCTGCTAAATATATAGAGTGAAGTTAAGGGTTTGTGGAAGGCAAAAGTCCAGCAGCAACAGAAAAGAGATCTGTTATGACAACAAATTCTTTGAAACAGCAAAATTAGTCTCATGATTAGTCCGCTGTTACTACCTTAAGAGCTGCAAAACTGCACCTGAGAAAGACTGCAGAGAGATATTTTAAGTTAATAAGCTTTTGTGGCACCTGGAGGTTGACTCCTCAGCAGTCGTGCCAAATGCAGCAGCACTTAACAGTGGGTGCTTCCGACCTAATGGCACCAAGAGATTATGGTTAAAATTTTTATTGTGTGTTTTCCAACCCTGCTACTTGATTAATGCAGAGGCCTAGCAATATTGACTGAAGCTTTAAGTGAATTTAAGATTTGCTATCTCAAACAATAGAGTCAAACTATCCAAAAGTTATTTCCTATAAATAAATAAATAAATGGAAAGACACAAAGATGTTTCCTCATCTTTGAAAGGGTCAGGATCAAGTTTTCCTTAGATTCTAAACCTAAGATTTTTTAATATTTTTTAATTTGCTACTCAAATTTGACCTAAAATTAGCAGTTTCCCAAGCATTAGCTGGATGACTGGGATAACTGCTTTACGTAAGGCATAAGGAATATCAGATTGATCACTATTGTATGTATTGAGAAGACTTTTAAAAAGAGAGTCTTTAAACTCTGCTAGGATAATTGACTGGTAAACTAGGTGGGATGTGTTAAACAAGAAATGTGTAGTGACCTGGCTGCATAACCAACAGAAATAACTAAACTTGTGCTTGACAAAAAATATGCAGTCTGTGCTTGAATAGGGTCAGTTCTGTTACAGGTTCACCGAGGTGCACTATTTCTTTTTCTGGTACGACATATATAAGCCCAGGCTTATAAAAGTGACATAGGTCTGCAGGTACCTATTCCCAAACAAAGCAAAAGACTCTAGTCCTGATGTTTTAAAAATACATATAGAAGCAGTCATATAACCTATGCTTAAAGTAAATGTAAGGAAAAAACCTAAATAACAAGGAACATAGAAACGAGAAATTAAGAAACATCAGTAAGGAATATTAGAGGAACAGCAATAGTTGGCACATTTTCTTATTAACAAGCAAGGGAAATCCATCCCTTACAGAGCTGTGAAGGGCACAGAACATTCACCTTCTATTACAGTATAAAAATGGAAGGCACCTATGGTAAAATCAAAGTTTTGCCAATCAAATTGAGCAGGAGAGAATAACCAAAATCCAGTTGTCTTAGAGGAAACTGCTGAAAAACTTTCTCTCTGAGCATATCCATTACTACTGTTCATAATTAATAAACATTTGAAAACTATAGACATTTCAAAGGACTGGAGGGGTGCCAGGATTAAAAAACTGAATAAAATTTGGAGCTGTGGGAATTGTGGAGGACTTTGATATCAATTCCTGGAAAAAATATAGAACTAATTTAGAGACATGGAAATGTTCAGCATCAGTCATGGAAAGCAGGTCTTTTCAAATTAATCTTATGTCAGGATTTTAAGCCTAATTGTAGTAGTCTATTCTAGTTCATTCTGAGAAAATAGATGGGCCTCAGCCGTAAGGCCACAGAGAACTGATTCTTGACCCCTGTTTTTATCAGTAACTGAGTTAAAGCTACAGGACTTTTACTGGCGTAATAACTGATAAAATCAAAGAGTATACTTGATAGTCAGGTTACTGTTACAGGGAGACCTGACTCACTTAGTAAATGATCACAAAGCAATAAAAGTACATTTTGTACTGTCAAATGTAACATAAGAGCTGGGAACACAGAGTGCAGGTTGTAGAAGTTTCTGTCGTGGAAGTAAGTAATTCAGAAAGGAACTTAGAGGTGATCATAGGTAATTGCCTCAACATGAGTTCACAGCACAAAACTGTGGCAAGAAGTTCTTGTCCACTTACAAAAGTAACTTCAAGGGGAGGAGGGAAAACTTGGACTTTTTTATCTTTCTGCACAACACAGGTCATGAATTTCCTGCTATCATCACCTGGGTGTATCTCCCCTAATGAGTTCCCTGCCATTGCAGACGCCTCAAGCACTGCTTGCACACTGGTCTTTCTTGTCTCTTTGCCAGTGGGACACAATACTTAACTCTCCCAGTGACAACTTCACATTATTTAGGCCAACCACCCAGCAGCTTTGGATTCAGTATAGAAGTTCTTGGGTAAAAATATAATGAAAAGGTGCTATGGATAAGGGGGATCATGATGCATCAGCAGAAGCTAACTCTTCAGCCTTCCCAAGCTTGGTGTTGAGTCTTCATAAGACCAATTGCATTAACACAACCAAAGTTTATCTTACCAAGGGCAGGAAGGGCACCTAGATATATTTTCCCCTGTGATGTGAGGCTGCTTAAACCTGGGGCTTCAGAGTGCCTGTACCACAGAGCCTTGTGGGACATTCTCCTCCCAAGAAAGTCATGTCTGAACTGCATAAGGGTTGGATGTGGTAAAGGGGCTATGGGTTGGCACCCCTTCAGCGAGATGAATCTTATTGAAACTGTAGAACTTGGTGATATAAGTTGTGCCAATATTTATTTCAGAAAATGATCTTACTGCCAGGGGTAGGAAACTTCAGGCTGACAGCTCAACCCTCAGCTTTCCAGAACTCATGCATAGATTTCTGTATTTGACTGAAGATAAAATATGTGGGCAAACTCTTAAGACTATGTTACTTCTTTGTAGTACCCTGGTTTTTAATAATGTTAACAATGAAAGCTCAGATTACTGTTTAAGAGCTTTCCTTCAGGATTTGGTGTTTCATATATTCAAAAGGCACAGGAACAGCACCTTCAGAACAATGCCTTATTCAGGTGTATCTTCTCGCAAGTATTTGCACAAATAAGTTTACAGAACAAAAGACACAGACTCATAGATCTGAGCCCTAATTCAGACTTCAGTTAATGCCCACAATATCCCCAGCTGCTTCTGGGAGAGAGGACGTCACCTGTCCTGCTCACAGCATGTTTCTTCTGCTCTGCATTTCTGATCACTGAGAACCCATCGCTCTGTGTTCCTGTTATGCTAAACCTTGGTTAAGAGTAAACTAGCCTCGTGGGGATGTAGGATATTTCCCCACAGGGAGCCTTTCTGTCTTTCAAGACTTGTGTCTATTTCTAACTGTTTGGTTTGTCAGTTAGCAGTTTATTTTGATGCAACTTTCTGGAGTCAGAAACTATGTTATGAAACAGGGACTCTAAAACCATGTTATTTAAAAAAAGTAATTTCTACAATTCTCTGATTTGCTCCATCTCCCTAAAAAGAGTTTATTAAGTGTTTGATACTTGACATTTGTAGAAAGATCACAAGATGGCTTTATTTGTTTTTCTTTCAATAAATCGGAAATTGAGAGCATACATTGAGGGAGATGGAATAGATAAGTTGATTAAATCATTAGCACAGACCTCTAAAATGTGGTTCAACACATAAATCATTTTTGTCTGATCTTTATCATTCTCCTAGGGCCTGAGTAAAGTATAGATGATAAAACTGGAGTATGATGAAGGCAAATTAATTGATCTTCAAAAAGAACTTATGCACTACAGAGACAAGAGTCTTAAAAGTCATGCCAGATGGACATTGCTTGAGCTGGTGCAGAAGCATCTCATTTGTGATTATTCCCATTTCACAGAAAGAGGACTGTTTGTTTCTTACAGATTACACAGAGGACAGAACCATTGAGGAAATCAGAAATATTCAAAGATTTAGTGCTTCTGCTAGGAGATAGGCCTGTGGAGAGAAAAATCTGAGTCCACTTCAATCCATGGGAAATATCCCCAAGATTGTACTCTTAAGATCATCTTGGAAACAAAACAAAGCACTTGTTCTCTCAAAAATTCCCCTTTCTGGATGTCAGTTCTCGACTAGTTCAGCTTCAAGGCATAAATCTTTATTGAATGGGAAATTTACAGTTTCAGTTTCAAAGCAGCAAGTCTGATTCCTCCATTATAAAGACTCTGAAGCAGAAACTGCTATGGATTATGGGGGTTTTTTGTTCACTTTGAGAAAAATGCATTGAGAACAATAACTGAGTAGGTGATAAAGCAGTGTGAGCCTGCTTCACTATGTAAATAAGAAATTGGAAAATCCAATGGTTGCCCTTGCTTCTGTCCATGGGTGTTTTGGTAAATCTGTAGACTTCACCTGAACAGACTTCACCATCTCTACAGCCAAAGGCAAATATGAACAGAAATTGACACTCAGTTTAAGCTCCAGAGTTAAAACAGCCATCCACTGGAGACAGACCAGCCCAGGAGCTAAGAAATCTGTTTCCCATCTATAAAAATATTTTGATCCAGGAAACACTCATGACTCTTCTCTCAGTTTCTTCAATGCTTTCCATTTATGGAGCAGCTCTGTGCTGTCTTTTGGGGAGCACTGTTAGTCATGACCAAGTAAGAATCTATGTTTAATCTGTGAAGATTTAGGAAACTGATAGTATTGAGGTCTGCATGACTTCAAGCTGACTTAATTCAGAAATTATGTCAAATTTAAAGACTACAGGTTATTCTCAGAACAGTCAGTAAATTAGCAAGATGAGTCAGAATCAACATTAACTAGATATTCATTCAACTTATGCTAACCTTAAGTTTAAAGACAGAAGAATGCACGGAAGTTTAGAAAATTATAATATTCTTTAACATATACAGGTTGAAAGTAGGCAATTATAGTCCATGATTTTATTAAATTGCACAGTAATTTAAAAATACAATTACATTTAAAATGAACAATTGAAAAGGATAATTATATTTCATTATGTCAGCTGGGTTGCTCAGATGAACACCATGTACTGCTGGATAGATACAGTGGCACAGAATCCCATAAAGTGATAAGTTTAAAAAAATCATGATTATCAGTCCCATATGCTGGGGGATATTTTATTAGTGCTGCTGGCAACTGACATATTTAAAACTCAATTGCTGGAAATGGGATAGAAATTGTGGGGAAAAAAGTAGCTGAAAAGGTAACACTCATACCTCAAAATACATTATTTTGAACTTCATTTCACCAAGAAATTAACATTTTTAGTATTTGATTATATCATTAAAAGCTAGTCAAGCTGCTTTAAAATCCCATCTTTTGCTAAAGCCCTCCTCTGGACCCTCTCCCATCTGTCTGCATTTTCCTTGAATTGTGTGGACAAAGTTCTCCAGGCACAACCTGACAAGTGCTGAGCAGAGTGGGATGATCACATCTCTATATCTGAAAATGATGCCCCTGTGGATGCAGTCCAGGATCCAATTTCCCTTCATTGCTGCAGGAGCACACTGCTGACTCATGTTTAGGCTCTTATACACCAGGACATCCAGGTCTTTTTCAGCAAGTCTTCTCCCCAGCCACCCAGGTCCTAACCTGTAGTGGGCTCTTTGGTTATATTGTCCCAACTGCAGAACTTTGGACTTGCCTTTGTTCATACTGTTCTTGCTAGCCTACTCTTCCAGTCTGTCCAGGTCTCTCTGCAAGATGGTTCTCCCTTCTAACATGTTTTCTTCACCACCCATTTTGTGTCACCAGCAAACTTGATGAGGGTGCTTTCAATCCCACCATTCAGATCATTTATGAAGACATTGAACACCATGGGGCCCACTATGGGTCCCTGGAGGATCCTATTTGTGACTGGTTGTCAGCCTGAGTAAAAAACATTGATTACCACTCTCTGCATACAGTCTGTGAGCCAGTTTCCTACCCATCTTGCAGACCACCCATCCAATCTGTATTGTACCAGTGTGCCCAGGAGAACAATGCAATAAGCAATGTTGAATGACACTTTGCTGAAGTCCAAGGCAATAAAATGTGGGAAATCAAACTTAAAAAAAAAATCAATGTTTAGAAAAATTTTAAGATTATAAAGAGTAAAATGGCTCAAGGAAAGAAGAATGCACCCACTCCCCCTTTCTAACTCAGCTAAGAGATGGAAACTCAGAATTAGACAGCCAAACCGCAATGCTGTGGGAAACCCAGTCTCCTGCGTGTCTTTTTCAAGGTTTTTTTCTTATACCTCATGATCAGACCTCTTAATCTGACTACAAACAGGAGTAGTTATTGTTATTCTGTTTGATGCAGGTTTTGTAAGAAATCAGAACTGACTACTTAATAAGGGACACTTAGATTTTTGGTTTACATGTGTTGCAATCACTCAGTGGCTCAAGCTACTTCCCTAACAGGTTACAGCCCTTTTCCAGGCTAACAAGCTATACCCCTATTTATAGCTTCTCTGGTAGTGCAGACTTTACTATGTGACTTCTGTCACTCATTAGCATCTGAATAGCATAGTATGCATGACCGGAAGAAAGTGAGAATGGTTATAGCATTTCTCCACTCTGTAAACTGTTTCTAGCTGCTATTTCATTTCTTTGATCTGAATAGCAGCCAGCATAAAGAGTCATCTCTCATGCTGGTATGTAGAGAATAAGGAAAAAGAAAAGGTAGATATAGGCGTGCACAGTTTTCTAAAATAAACCCAAGTCTTAGGTAGCATTTGGGAATTTTTTCACAGCAAATTTAATATCTATAATAATCACCACTTAGTTATACAATGAAAATTCAGGGCAAAGCTTTTCACAGCTTCACTAAGCTAGAACTGAAGATGTGTGAAGTAAAAATTAAGTGAACCTTTTGAAACATTTGTAAATCCCATCAGAGCTGGCAGAAGCGGGTTTCTGGATGCATTGCTTTTTGGAATTATCTCTTTTTATATTTGAAATCCTTCACGAAATATTAATTTACATCCATTATGCATCATAGTGTTCTGGTATATTTTCTGTTTAAATGCTTATAATTTTTAAACTTCAGTCTTAAATCTCTGTAATGTCTGGTTTATGCAAGGGTATCTTATTAATCACAACACACACCACTGGTTAGAAAGTATGATCTATTAACCAAGCAATTGTGCTATTACATTTATGACATACTTCTTAGTTTTAGGGTTCATGTTTTCTTTGGAGCTTCCAAATGCTTTTAGGTTTAATGAGCTGGACTTTCTGTCTGCCCAGTCTTCAAGAATTGCAAGCAGCATTAAAAATTCAAACCATTTTCCGTCAAAAGAGTGCAATTTTTATAAAAATAATATCATCTTATATTTGATGTAATACTAATGCAATGAGCTTCAACTGTGCTCTGTAGAGATGAAACAGATATTAGAAGACAACAGGAATTATGCATCACCTCCTTCACACACCTGAAAAAAAAAAGGCACTAGAAAGAGGAATTGAGAAAATAGATAAGAAATTCATAAGGTAATATTTCAAATACATTCCAATTCAGTTTCTAAACCACTACATACAGAATCATCCACATGCTCATAAGTATCCACCTTGTTGAAAACAGATGAGGTGAAAGAAGAAAATTCTACTCTTCAACACACGGTTAGAAATAAGGTCAGCCTGCAGGTATTTCAAACTCATTAATGAACAAAAAATGCATGAGTTACTTTTCAGTTTCTCACCAGCATTGGCAGAATGTGGGGAAAGATTCTGCAGTTGTATAAATACATTTATTTGCCATGTGAGACAAAATGAGGATGAGTTTAGCTGCCTCTCAAAAGTCTGAGTGATCTCTGTCACTCCTTCTGACCCCTCACTTCATGGTCCCTTCTGCCTGATTTGTTTACCCTTCAGCCTCCCAGTGATTCTGCTTTCCAGGGAGAAATGAAGATAATAGCATTGCCTGAGATAGGCAAGTTTTAAGACACAACATTCTGCTACATAGTGTTCCCCTTTATGGAAATGCTGGTAGTCATTAAAAGCTTTGCACAACTTTTAAAGACTTCTGAAAGGCCTTTAAATACTATTTATTTGCTATCCCCAACATTCTAAAACTGAAATAAACTCTTCCTGGAGATCTCTTTCAAATTTGAGGTATTGGGCCCAGATCTGTTCTCAGTAAACCAAGGACAAATCCCTGAGGCTAGCTTACTTCAAGTTTACACCATTATCAAGAAAAGATTTATTTGATGTAAAGAAATCTGTCATAAATTCTGTGATGTCACACTGGGTACAATTCAGAGCATACTTGACCCATACTTTCTGAAGTATGCTGTTATGGTGCAATGCACAGATTTAAAGCTACAGACCAGATGCGAGTATTGCAATAGACCCAGCATTCACTGAAGTAAACTTATCTCTTGTTCCATTTAACTTATACAATCTAAAAGTCAGTTTTGGATTCTCTCTCAAAGAGTGTACATTTTGAAGTGATTTTTCTTTCTAGTAGCTCTAGAAAGAGAGCGCTCCTAATCTAAATACATTTCTTTGTTCAGAATTTCACCTAAGCTGAGTTTTCAGTCTAATCTATTGTTCCTACTTATGATTCATTTTAGCATTGTAAAACTATCTTCATACTTCTTCATATTAATATATTTGTAGTTGCATTCCCACTCCATCTATGCTATTTTTAAAATCTTGGTTATCAATCTTCAATCTTAAACAAAAGCAATGAGCGTATTTTTATTGTCCCTTTTTCCAGCAGTTGACAGTAGCTGATGCTTGTGGAAGAGTAAAGTACATGTAGTATAACCCTTCCCTTGACAGATGACAGCAATCAGTAGCTTAGAGACTCCCCAGGCTGGGCCATTGTATTTCGTACAGCTATTATTCATGAATTTCCTTAATACCTTTTTGAACCAATTTATAACTTTGACCTCCTCACAAATTGAGGATCATTTAAATTACATATGAAGGGAATAAAAAGAACTTCATACATTTAGAGTGCTGCTTTTATTATTTTGCTAGGTCTCCTTGTTCTCGACTGTGGCACAGAACAACCACTTCTTTATGCTACTCATGTGTGTTATAGACCTTTACCATATACACTGGCTTTTTTTAAAATTAAAAAGTTGTACCTGTAGAGAATCTTTTCATACTTCAATCATTTTCTTGCCATTCTTTTTATGATAGAAAGGCCAGAACTCACACTAAATAAATCGGTTCTGTTTTCCAAACTCTTTCCCAGTTCTACCCAGTTTACTTTCTCAGAACTTCAATGCCAACTGCAATAATGCATCAGCAGTTATACAACCTGGAAATTCATATGCAAGAGACAAACAAGGAAAATTCAAGCCGGAGAAAGCACAGGAAAGGTGTCAAAACACTGAAAGCTTCTCAGTGCCAGAGACAGGAAAATGACAACAACATAGAAACTACAATTATTCTGGGCCAGAGTTCCCCTCAGCAGCATTAAGCACGCGTTACAGCTGTGAAGAGCTGTGGATATGGTTTCTCAAGAACTGAGAGACAGAGGAAAAGAATAAATTAACAGTTTCTACACTCGGATGGAATAGAAATGTTACAAACATTGAAAACCATGAATCATATGGTCTTACAAAAATTACTAAGTCACAAAGCCTGCAAGTCTAAGGAAACTTGACAGCAAACTGCTGCATAGCTTGCAACATCCCTGCTCATGGTGCTATGGTTACTCACAAGCACAGATCTTTGCAGCATCAGGCCATGATTTCTAGATTACTAACTAATTTTAAGCAGTGAAGCAGAAAAAGTATTTATCCTCCTGTTGCATGCTGACATCACCACCAGGAGGACTTAGTTTCTACCCCCTATTGAGTAATTATAAGGTAACAGTTTATATATTTAGTTCAATGAGTGGGCTGGGATTTATATGCTTGATCACATCCTGGTTTACTAATGTCACATACAGTTATGTAGGATTGTGGCTTGTGATTTATGCCTTGTGCCTGACTGCACAATGTTCACCTTTGCTCAGCAACCTATCACACATCACAGAGTGGAGCCACAGAGGGTGTCCTACCTTCCTTCCCTGACCTCAGTGCTCACATCCCTCCTCCATCAGGATAAAGGGTCCCAATCTGTTGGAAACCTGTTTGTACCAAGCTGACTTAAAATAGTACACGTCGTAATAAAGTAGGAAAACCTAAAACTACTTACAAAGGTGAACGTGAAATCATTCACTACATCATCTGCCATGGAAGAGTATTATACCATGCTACTGACCAAAAAAAAAAGATGACCCAGAAAAATAATTTCCAGTTAATGATATTTTAAAGGAAAAAAACCTCAACAACAAAACCCATCTTAAATTAATTGAATTAAGAAATCTCATTATTTCACTGCTATTAGAATTTTTTCTTAAAGTCCCCAAAATCTCAGAAAAATCTCCAGAAATCTTAATTTTTATTGAATAAAAAAAGAAAATAAATTACCTCTTTCTAGGCCTTTCTGTCCAAAATGCTTGTAAATCTGATCCCTAGATTTACAAGGTGCAGCAGGCCTAGCAGGAAGAGGATTAAAAGGAAACTAGCACATACTTATTTAAGTGATATTTTTAAGCCTCCTTCTCCCCAATTCCTGATCCTGTGACATTTGGCAAGGCAAAGCTTGAAAATTTTATAATTAGTCAGCAAGAAAATTCAGCAAATGGCTTAAATCCCACATTCCCCTTCCCTTATAAAGCAATATTATCCCACAACTCACCTCCTCCAAAACAGTGGAAGAAATCCTGTGTTTTGAAACCAGTGGTGAGATTACAATCAGGTGAGGAGGGAGTGAATGCAAGTCAGTATGAGGAAGCAGGCAAAAGGGTATAGTGATATAAAGGTGCTCTGGAAGAAGCCCCACTTGCAGTTGGTTGGACTGAGGCTTTGCAAGCATCAGAAGATTCAAAGAAGAAATAGCATATAATGTATGCTTCATAGCCTCTCACTAAGGCTGCATTTCTAGTGCTGCTTTTGTCTCTGATCAGCTACAGAAAGTGAAGTTGTTTTTTCTCTGACAGGTCATAAAGATTGAGCCCTTCAGGGTTCGTGTACTGACAGCTAGAAGAAGCAAATGCAGAAATACTTCTTTCTCAACAATATTGCAATAATCCTTATTGGTCTGTTTCTCAACAAGTCATGAAGTTTCAGGTTTTTTCTTTCTTTTTTTTTTTTGTATTTGCTGATACAGGTTTCACAGGTTAAGGATGTAAAAATTTATCCTGTGTAAGAAAGTGCAGTATGGTATGCAGTGCTGTAAGAAGAAAGAGGAAAAGATGGCAGTTACTTAAAGCAAATACTACTACATAGAAGAAAAGTATTTCTTTGAAAAGTATATAAGAAGAAAAAATACTTCTATAAGAGCAGCCAAGTAATGAGACATTTTCATTCACAACCTTCATGCTCCGTTGGAGAGACACATAAGCACCTCCAAAAAGAAAATGCAAACCAGACAATGGATTATGTTTAGATGTTATGCTAAAATGTATCAGAAAAGTCCTGTGGCAAAGCTCTGTCTTCACTGAAATAGAGAAGTTGCTGTTGACTCAGTGGAATTTAATTTAACTCTTCTCACTTGATATTCTATTAAATCCTTGGCCCTGTTCTTCCACTCCATAGAATTTAGATGTATGAGATTTTGCTGTCTACCAGTTCCACACTTTGTCCAGGTCAGCACAAATTCTTCTACATCATTTAATATAATTCACATGAGTAATCCCATTTTGTACTTCCTTGTCCACCAAGGAGGTACTGATATAAATATATCAGTATAAATGTTTGCTACTTTAGAAACTATTTGCACAGCATTGTTGAATATGTAAAACACATTTCACTGTTAACACATTTGTACCAGCATAATACTAGATAAAGATGTATTTTAACTATTCAGACATCATTTCCATCCAGCTTGTTAAGGGAGAATTTCACTTCAGAATTATAAATTAGCTGTCTCACTGTGCAAGGACTGTGGTTTTCCTGATATAGGAACAGTACGACCACTTGCACATTTGACTTAAATATTTTCCTTTATAAGAAGTCTGAAATACTGGAGCTTCTCTCTCTACATCGAATTTCCACTGAACATCTGTAAGTTTAGCTCCTTCCTGATAAATCTTCTAAGGAATGATCTTATTGTCATTATTTCAGAAGGGGAAGACAGATAATAGTAGGTGACACACCTGTCACAAGAACTGTATTTAAGCTACAGGATTTTCTTCTACAGGAAACCATTGTTATGATTACTGCCACTTTCAGATTTAAATGTAAGAGTCATCCTTGACTTCCCTTTAGTTCATCAGAAACAAAGGCAAAAAAAATCCCACAAAGCTGCTTCCCTCAAATTAGGAGAGCCCCTTTATTTTTATTCTAACCACTGAAGGTAAATCAAGATCCTATATAATTGAGACCTTATAACTAAAGACGTCTGTGGGAGGTAGAATTAAAAAAATACCAGTGAAATACCAGTGAAAGTATTAACAAGTCCTTTTTTGAATCCGAGTCTTGATCTTAAAACCAAGCAGATAATCCCCACCCCTCAAAGAAAACCCTAAACCAAAAAAAGCCAACCAATCCAGAAAAAAACAACCAACAAAAAAATCAAAACAAAACCAAAATCCAAACCACCAAACTGCCAAATACTTTTCTATTTTCCTGGACATGAGCTAACATGAGGATTAACGATTTGCTTGTTGTTTTTCAACAGCCTTTTCTTTCATAGTTCCATGTCCTTCCCTTTTTTCCTGGCAGAAGCTATCAACAGCTCATAACATTTCCAAAACACTCCGAAATATTGCTCAGAACTGTGACTTTTTCTAGTTCCTTGCTCACTGCCAGTGATTATCAACCCCAAAGGAAAAATCTTTCAAAATATACTGTCATTTGGAAACATATTCTCCATTCTGAAAACTGTGTTAAGCAACACGTTCCTCTCCTTTCTCTGAGTTTGCCAGATTTAGAGTATTTAAGGTTCAGAAGGAGCACTGAGTCACTTAAATTATTACTTTTTTTGTCATTGCTTTATTGTTAGCAGAAGGAATCATATAAAAGACATTGGTGTCTTTTCAATCCCCCCTTTTTAAAATTTTAAATTCCAAAAGCAAAGCAAATAATATTTCAGTACCAGTTTTAAAGCTAAGAGTGTCTCAAAACTGTTCTCAAAACTGTTCATATAGAATAAGGCAAAGCAAATACGTATTACTACAGACAAAAGAATCATCCTAGAGATGAGATTGCAGAAGGTAATAAAAAGGAAACAGGACATACATAATCTATGGATTAGCTGTGATTTACCACAGTGGATATCCTTACAGACTTGATTTCCTTTCATAAAACTTCAACAGCAACTACTGTGCATACAGTGCTCATAAATCACAGGGAAAATATATTGTTAGAGCAGGCAAAACTCTGCATTATAAAGATAATTCTGCAATAAGATTCCAACTCAGACATGTACTCATGTATTTTTGTAAACACTTCTAAATTTCCAAGTGCCTACTAGAAAGCATGCACACTGAAAAACTCCAGAAAATTATTGAAAAAGCATCCACATTAGAACAACTTTAAAGCAAACAAAAGATAATTAAGTCAAAATATTAAAAACATTTTAGAATTAATATTTTGCAGTACAAAAGCTGAATTTTCAGTGAAATCAAACATTTCAGTGAGAAGATTTTTCACAATGAATACATCAGCTAAAGATTTTGAGAGTTTTTTCGCTGCAAATTAAAACACAGAATATAAGACTCTTAGAAGCTTTTTATATTTCCAGAAGGTTGGACACAGTTGCACAGGTTCTACTTTTTTAGTCTGTCTTTTGATTCAACATATCAGTAAGTAATAAATTTTCTTAAATTTAGAATCATATAATCACAGAATAGTTAGGGCTGGAAAGGACCATATGATCATCTAGTTCCAACCCACCTGCCATGGGCAGGGACACCTCACACTACACCATGTCACCCAAGGCTCTGTCCAACCTGGGTTTGAACACCACCAGGGATGGAGCATTCACAACCTCCCTCGGTAACCCATTCCAGTACCTCACAACTCTCACAGTAAAGAACTTCCTCCTTATATCCAATCTGAACTTCCCCTGTTTAAGTTTCAACCCATGACTCCTTGTCCTATCACTACAGTCCCTAATGAATAGTCCCTCCCCAGAATCCCTGTAGGCCCCCTTCAAATACTGGAAGGCTGCTATGAGGTCTCTACACAGCCTTCTCTTCTCCAGGCTGAACAGCCCCCCGCTTTCCCAGCCTGTCTCTATGTGGGAGGTGCTCCAGTCCCCTGATCATCCTTGTGGCCTCCTCTGGACTTGTTCCAACAGTTCCACATCCTTTTTTTGTTGAGGACACCAGAACTGCACACAATACTCCAAGTGAGGTCTCATGAAAGCAGAGCAGAGGGGCAGGATCACCTCCTTCGACCTGCTGGTCACGCTCCTTTTGATGCAGCCCAGGATATGTTTAAATTTCTAATAAATGGTATTAATTACATTTCTTAAATTACTCAAATTTCTTGCAAATGAACTAAATTTCTTTATTAATTAAATTTCTTAATAAATGGCATAATATTAATAGTGCTAAACAAGATCATTAATTTCAATATCATTTGGAGGAGTATTTTCAGCCTGTGAGTGGTAGTTTTTTCCATTTTGCTGTGAGACGTTTTAGGATTTTTGTTCTTTTATTCAGAAAAACAAAACAAAACATTCATTCTAAATTTTTCTCAAAATGTAAATTTTAAATATTTCTTCTCTAAAATATATGTATGTATTATGAGAACATTCCTTGAAGACTTTATTCACCAAATAAGAAAAATCCAACATGGAAATGTCATGAATGTCTTAACTGAGCTCCAAAAAATTGTTAGTTTTGTCAAAACAGCTGATGTAGATCTATACCAAATGGCACCTTCCGCATTTCTGCAGAGTTTATCATCTTTGTTACAGCATGTCTTAGAACCTTCATTTATACAAGGAACTGCTAAGGCTTATACAGGACATACTCAGGCAAATGTACCCAACATTTAAAGAATTTATGACCTGAAGAATGTTTTGGAGGAAGTCATCTCATCCCAATTTTACACTTAGAAAACAGATTAAGTTGTCAAAGATAATACAGGAAGTCTGAGGCAGGATCAGGATTGAAACACGCATTTCCTAGGTGCTAATGCAGCTCTTTTTATTACTCACCAGGATAAGTTTCTGTCCCACAGACACAGAGTCAGAGATGCCTATTCTGATACACAAACTTTGTTTATGATTTTAACCAATCCTTAATATAGATAGGTCTGCAATACAGAACTAGCAATTGTTTGCTATCTCGCACTAAAGAGAGACAAAGTCAAAAGTCTGTATTATGCTTAATATAAATATAGATTTAAATTTCAACAAAAATAATTGCCCATAAGAATGTCACTGTGCTTGTAGTCGTATAACCTTTCCCTAGGAATGTAAAGAAGGATTCATACCACACTACAGCCCCTGCATGCTATTCCATCTTTAACTCTCCTCCATGGCCCAACACCAAAAGTACTGAGTGGTTGTCTTATCTGTGATACGCTGACATTTCCAACCCAATGAAACTGTAGGTGTTGTTTTCACACGGCGTTCTTCTAAACCTTCAGATTTCATTATGGGCAAACCTGTTCCAAGATGTTCCCTGCCGCACTATGTGAACTTGCTGCATAGCTGAGCTGACAAATTACTAATGTTACAAAATTTTTATTCTTCTGAGAATTATTGTCTTCAGACTTAAAAAGCTAAATCAGTTACTGACTTTAAAAATATACACTTGAAACCAGGGAGAAATATCAATAACTAAGGTCACATTTTTTATTATTCAGACTTGTGTCATTCACTGGACTATGGAGCCTTAACCCATAAATGCCTATTTTGAATACAGTCATCCTTTGGCAGTGCTAGTGTCTGTAGTAAATGCAACAACAAACTGCTGGGTCAAAAAAAAGCAACACTGGCCTAAATGCTTAAATGCTGACTCAGCATGAGACTTGCAGAGTCACTATAGGAACTATACAGGAGTATTCTGCTTTCACATAGCTGTGCAATAAGTGACCAGAAAGTCACATAATAGTGCACTAAATGTCATAAAATCAACAATACGCAGCATTCTGACATCAAGTCTGAGACACAGCATCTTACGTATTTTGTTGTGCTAAAGAGACTATGAAACCAACAATGGATGCAGGCATAGACACAGTCTAAGTGGCAGTGTACTCCCATGGCTTTCTCTCTGGCCATGCTGTCACCTGCCAGCCTGTCTCAACTGCTTGCATATTCCTGTAATGGTCTCCAAATTTCAAAGAAGCTGATAATTTCCTTTGCTTTTCTTTCCTTTGTTTATTTTGTTTTGCCCTGGCTTTGGTCTTCAACTGAAGCTTAGCAACGTGTTATTGAGATGGCAGTCACAGTTGCATGAGTTGCCACAGCTATTTTAGTAATAACTTCTTCACTGCAGAACCTGAACTAGAGGCTGACCCACTTCCATAGAAAATAATGCCAAGTTCCAATAGAGCATGTTTATTCACACAGTTCATACTTCAAACTCTTCTCCAGATGTAGACCACCATGCACAGCAGGAGAGTGTTCTCACTTTGACTTCAGGGGGTCAGCACACTCACAGCATAAGTATACATCATCCTACTCAGAAGGCTAACAGTGCTATCACCATCTTTCGCACAAGCCAAAGATCCTAAAGAACTGTTATCTAGAGAGTACCTATCCAGGTAAGTATTAATTCAAAATTATCAAGAAGGTGCTGAGATTTTATGGTGCGTTGCATTTTCTGTATAGACAAATAGACTTAATCTTTCAGAGCTGTAAATTTTTTTACATGTAACCAAGGTGTCAATTTGAAATACCAAATTAATTAATCTACTGTATTGTTCACAGAAGTGAGCATCCCTTCAGACTTGTGTTTAATACCATGTCCAAGCTTTGAACAAAGCAACAATCCTGTTGAATGCCACCCTGATTTACATTTGACACTGCTTGAGTTTCAAAAATGAAGTATCTATAAACCAAATCCTGGTGGGATTGGTAGGTGTAGGGCAATGTTCTTCATAAATCTGAAACCTATAGCAAGTTTGAACTTTCAATACTTACAGTTAAATTAACAGAGTACAAATCAAAGAAAGTCTTTACTTTATATAGACATTACATTTGATTACTAGTAATGACATAATATTTTATATGTTATAGAAGTCAACCTGACTTATACTGTACAATTCTGCAGTCTAGTAAGAAATCCATAAATGTTTCCAGATAGAAAGATGAACAGATGAGGAAATGTGAATCTCAGCCTTTATATACTATCACATAGACTCATGTAAAAACCTGTCTCTACATTCTCTAATCATTATAGCTAAACAGATCTTGGAATCTCAATTTTTGTATTCCACAGGGCTATGGACTAATTGCAATTACATGAAGTTGTTTCCCACTTAGAGAGATGTTTCAAGGTTTCAAAAATGTTTATACTTTTTTTTTTAATACTTTAGGACCAAATAAAAGTCTTTAGAACAGAAAAAAAAAACTCCTGAAAAACAAAACAAAACCAAACCAAATAAAACAAAAAGATTCATAATCCAGAATAGCCAGTAGAGTATTTGATTAGATGCTGATATTGCAAAGTAAAGTTCATGTTGGTAATCTATTTGGCTCAGCTCAGAGCCTTGAGTATTGCTCTCATAAAGCTGTTTGCACTACCACCAGGCTAACATTGACTTTGGGAAGATGATTTTCCTGTTTTCCAGGGAAAGAGAAGTTTCATCAAAACCTCCCAGACAGTTACAGTAAATATTTTTACATCTCTGTGCCACAAAACAAAAGTGCTGCTTGGATTATCGTTCTATGCTTTGCTTGGTTTTGTTTTGTTAAAATGAAGCCCCTGCTGTGCCCTAAATTAGCTTCACAGTAACTTTTATACATGACAAAGATTTCTGCTGACCTGGAGTCACAGCGACTGTGCAAATCAACATGCAGGAAAACAACTGGAGGAAATCATTGTTCTGAGGGATGTTTGTCTTGGTTTCCTTTTGTATGTTCTGCTGTGGACTGCAGAACAGAATCCAGGGAAAAGTAAGTTGACAGATTTTTACAATGTGACATTTGAAGGAAGCAAGACAAAGAAACCTTGGTTTATCTGGATTAAAGTGTGTTGCTTAGGGCACTTGGTGGAGGGGCACAAACTTCACAACAGCTTATGCCCAGCTCTCTCAGCCTGTCTTCACAGGAGTGTGAAGGACACACAGGAGGTATGTCTCAGCCCTCTGATCACCTTCGTGGCTCTCCTCTAGACTCATGCCGACAGGTTCATGTCTTTCTTACGTTTGTGGCCCTAGAGCTGAATGCAGTACTCCAGGTAATGCAACTCTAGGGCATGCAACCCCCAGTTTACATGAAGTGCTGAAAAGTTGTGAGGGCTGAGCTGAGGATGGTGGGGCTTCATTTAAGTCAGAAGTCAGAAATTTCTGCAGGAAATAAAATGTGCAATTTTCAGTACCAACAAACACCTTGTGAAGAGCTGTACATCAACCTTGTAAAGCATTGCTACTGCAAACATCTTCTGTTTTAGCACAGAAATTTTCATCTTTCTTGCCAGCTTAAACCCAAGAGGAACACACAACCTTAAAGTTACTCAAGGAACAGCCATTTACAGGGTCAAGATGAGGTACCATCTTTTTCCAGTGCAATTCAGCACCAAAGTGTAATTAACATGCCCACTTCTTTTCTTGGCTTTATAGACAGCTTCTGAAAATTACATTTACAAGGTATTTTTGTCAATACAATAATCATGGCTTTCTTCCCAATAGATAAGAAAAATGATTTTAGGAAATAGCTCAATAAGTGATGTGATCTCAAGTCTTATTAATAAGTTACTTTGAATGGGAAAAGTTTCTCCCTTTTCAATACTCAGTAGCAAAAAAAGTTAGTAGCAAAAAAATTATTATAAAAGGATGTCATTTTACCCCTATTCTTATTTTCTTTTTCCTCTTCTCTATCTCTTCTGAGTTTCTGGTCTCTCCAACGAAGGCATTGTCTCTTGTAGCACAGGATCACCCCTTTAACTTCTGAAAAGTGCTTAAACATAAGTCATCAGGAGTTCCAAAGACCCTGGACTTTTTTGATCTCCCAGAACCAAAATGACTATATTTCCACTTGTACCCAAATTGCCTTGAGATAAAAAAATGACTGTACAGACACCCCGCTGAAAAACGGGCACATGTATGCAGTCCTAGAAACAGAAATCTTATCACCTTGGCACAGTCTTTTGTCCTCTTTCTGCATCTCTCCATGTCACCTGCTTTGTCATTCCTCTCTTGCACGAGTGTGCAATGACCACATACAGAATGGCACAAAACCGGTGTTGTGCTGGCAGTGGAAAAGAAAAGGTTATGTCAAACTGGAATCAATAATAGAACCATTAGAAATGTCACTTGCAGAGAGTAAGATGAATTTCTTGAATCATATTCTCCTCCAGTAATGAAATAAGGCTGTTCTGAGCAAACTTCAAGTCTTGTCTTGTAGTTTTTACTTCACATAAAAATACAATGATATTGTAACGATAAACACTTTCTATTTTGAAATTACTTTCAAGTTATCAACCCCAAAGAACTCTCTTCTAGTAACAATGCCATTACAATTATCATTATATACACAAGATTCAGAATCAATCTAGTTGTACTAAAAGACTTTGGAAACACTTTAACAACTGTATAAAACTGAATACATTTACAGCAAAACAATGCTTATATGACAAAAATATATAGTTTCATGAAAGCTAGCTGCTACATTACAGGACAAAGAGTATATTCAACATCTTTAGAAAGGTCCTTGGGATATTCTTTATGTTGTTGGCCACAAAATTCACTTTCATACAAGATAAAATGGCTGAAAAGGAAATGAAAAGCAGTGCTTATAAAATTCTTAGAGGAATATGTGGTGTGACAATATGAACAAACTGGCACAACCCCAAGAAAAATCAAGGATCTTACTGGTGGTTTTATTTTAGTCAATTTTTTAATGACATTGTTAAGTGGGAACAATGACAAATAATGGATATATTTTGGTCTTCTAGGTTTTTTATTTAATTACAGCCAGCAAAAAGCATTTTATTTCATAAAAATAATTCCATTCTCATTGATGCATAGAGCCATGCAATATAATGCCTTTCTTGAAAAGCACAATTGAAATTATTTCAGAAAAAAATTATGAAAATCTGGTTTCAGATCCATCCTCCCCCTCAGACTCACTTTGTGCCTCTGGAAAAATACTTGAGGCTAAATTCAATAAGGACTTCAGAGGATTTTGGCCTCAAGGCTAGGCTAGATGTTTCCTTCTCCTCCTCTTTCTTCTTCCTTCTCCTCCCTTTTCCTTTCCTTTCCTTTCCTTTCCTTTCCTTTCCTTTCCTTTCCTTTCCTTTCCTTTCCTTTCCTTTCCTTTCCTTTCCTTTCCTTTCCTTTCCTTTCCTTTCCTTTCCTTTCCTTTCCTTTCCTTTCCTTTCCTTTCCTTTCCTTTCCTTTCCTTTCCTTTCCTTTCCTTTCCTTTCCTTTCCTTTCCTTTCCTTTCCTTTCCTTTCCTTTTCTTTTTTTTCTTTTCCTCTTTTTTCCTTTTCCTTTTCCTTTTTCTTTCTTTTCCTTTTCCTTCCTTTTCCTTTCCTTTCTTTTCCTTTTGTTCTCATTTTTATTTTTATTTCTATTTTTCTTAATTTTATTTTTCTTTATTTTCCTTTCTTTAAAATTTTATTTTATTGTCTAGTAGCTAATACACTCCTCCAAGAAGCAGGAAAATCCTAATTCTAACCAGTAACAGCAGCAGTTTATAGACTGGAGCTATTCCTTTCTTCCTCCTGAAACAGCACCATTTGCCACTATTTGCCACTTTTCACTAAACCAAGAGAAGAAAGACCCAGGAAGAGTGCACAGTTCTAGTGCAGTAGTTAGGGTCTTAGGAGATGGGTCTTAGATTTCTCTCTCACTGTGAACTTTCTATACAAGACAGATGTGGGTGTGAGAACAGAGCCCAGACTCCTTCCTCTGAAATGAATTTCCTTACTTCTCCTACACACCCAAGCTTTCCCTTCTGCTCTCTCTCCTCCTGATCTCCCAGATCTGGTATTCCTTCATGCACAATGACACAACACTAGAAAGACAGGGGAGGTTCCCTTTCCTTTCCCACACTCTAGAACTAGTCTCACAGGAACATATTCCCTTGAAAAGATGGGTACCTGTGGACTTGGGCAGGGTTGAGGCTGAGTAAGAAGATATCAGCTCTAGACCTTCCCCTGGATGAAAGACTTCATATACTGAGTGCTGCCTCTATGGTGACTGCAAGCCTTAAAAATATAGAAAACAGCCCAAAACCTTCTATTGCTGGTGGTTAGGGACAAGCTTTTAGCACATATTTGGTATGCTCAGAGAACACTCATCAGAGTTTCAACAATGTGTTAGTCTTCAGTGAAACAAGTCAGGTAACTACTGGAGTTTCCCATCAAATAAGGAGTCATAAAGCTAGAAACTCTAAATGGCAGCCAGCCAGAATTTGCTTGCTTAATCACTGTGTTGGAATTTGACATTCAACTCCTGTTCTGGATGCCTCAGGCCTTTTTGAATGTAGTGGCTTTATAGTATTTTATCATGACTAAGACTGAGGTGTTTCTGAAGAGTTTTCTCAGTCATCTCATTTATGAATGAAAGTCCAGATATATGGGATGAGGAATCAATAGAAAGCTGGATGTTCCAGCAGCAGCAGACTGTCTTCAGCTAAGCCACCTTATAAACTCAAGTATACTTTATTTTTTCTGGTTGGAAGGGGCTTGTGCAGCAGCTCAGAGAAACAATAAGAGAGATTGAGTTTTTCATATGACCAAAGGTGAGACAAAAGAAGACCATTTACTCAAGAAGTTATAATAATGAGAAAGATGGCAAACAGGGTACATGGTAAATGATTGACAAGGTGCAGATAGGATGTTCATCATACAACCATACAAACATTCTTGCAGGATATGTGCCAAGAAAACTTCCAATGAAATGGAGAAAAAGACTTTCAAGGGCCATTATATAACAAATACATATATCTAAAAACACCCTAGCAATCATTCTTTCCCAAGATAAACCAAATACTAATAGAACCTGGAGATATGTCATTGTTTCCTGACTCTTTTTCCTATTGGTTTCAATTTATATTAGAAGAGGTGGTTTTGCAGGTAGGAAATTCGTTATTGTTGCATACTTCCAGGGACAGCAGCGACTGCTTAGTAAATTATAGGTCACATCTGGACCCACTTTAATTACAGAACTAGCCCATTAAAATATTCATGTGTCATCTGTTATTTCCCAGAATTGCCTAACACTATTTTTAACAATTATATTTGCTAGTGGATTATCAGTCTAAAAATTTTCTTCAGTGAGAACAAGAGCAGCATTTAAAACAGTGAATGTAAACACCCTGAAAGGACATAAAGATATTCTGAACAGTTCTGATATGAATGAAAATGTTTTACTTCCTGCACCAATGCATTCAGGCATGTTTCTGCATGTGAAGTTCAGATGTACAAGTTTTGTAGATATTTGAAGTTTTGTCTTGCATTCATCTGCTTCAGTCAAGCACACAGTGCCCATTCCTGGTCAATGGTAAAAGAAGAAGGAGGGAGAGGTTTTTAAAAAAGATATTACTTGGCTGGAGTTTGGAAATGTAAAGCTTCATTAACAGTGTTAAATTCTACTAAATATAATGTATCTTTGTTTTTCCTTTATGCTATAATATAATGAAAACTATTAATAGCTTAGTAGTCCAAAATCAATTTGAAGTGCAGTGGAAGTTTTTACATTTAATTCATATTTTTAATATTAGTTTTCAGTACAAGCCATGGATGATGGACACCCACCTGTAAACGCAAATCCTTTTTTAGGGTGACAAGTTTGTATCAGGATCAGAAACAAATATATTTGATTACTCAGTCAATGAACAAATTTAGGGATGCACCAAAAAACGTCTGTTTTAAATTGGAATAGGTTGGCATTAATTTGCCTCTACTAATATTTTCTGATTTCATATCTGCATCATCCTCAGCATTTTGATCTTCATCCACTTCAACGTGGATAACTACCTGGTAAAAATTTACAGTTCTCCAAATAGTAAGGAAAAGTATTGATGCTGCAATGGCTGTTATGTTGGCAGCACTTTTTTTTTCTTCTTGGTATTTAGAGTTAATATAAAGATTCATCCATCCCATAGGAGGCAAGACGGACTTGTTCTTCCAGTCCTGCAGCGAGGCAGGACCATAATATGAATATTTTAATAATGAACCTGATTTTCAGTACACATGTTCACTCATGTATTGTTCGCTTTTCTTTCTGGAATCTTCTTTCTAAACCAAAACAGTCCCTTTCCTATGAGATGAGATTTTCTAGCACTGAAGATTTTTTTCCAGTAAGATGTCATCTTTTCAACAGCAGTGATCCAACTGAAGACATTTATTTTTTTCTTCAAATGGAAACAAATAAATAAAACCTCTCACTTAAGCAATGTCACTACCCAATTTTCAAATACCCTTAATCTTGAGATGAAGGTTTGGGATAAAGCAACTCAGGAATTCGTAAGAAAAACAAAGTATACATATCACTGTGATTGTAAATGCAGCTTTGCCTTAGTGCTGGAAAACAAAAGGAGGAAGATCATACACTGGAGACTGGAGCAGAGTTTTCTGAGGAAAAGTGTAAAATACACTAAGATTTTATGATTACAAGATGGTATGAAGTCTGGCAGCTAGATGTAATAAAAGATGACAAGACAGCAGATCTAGATGAAAAATATCCCATCATTATGAAGTAAGTAGCAGGGGAAGCAGGAAAGCCTTTGGCAAATCTTATGGATAGCTCATTGCAGACGAGCAAGCACAAGAGGAATGGTGAATGCCTAATCTAGTTCAAAAGTTTAAGAAGGATCAAAAGAATAAGTGTGATTCCAGCTGTCAACTGGATGCTGAAAGTACTCATGTGGGATGAATACTATGTAACTCTTACAAATGTATAATTTGGCAAAGGATGGGTTGTACCTCTGACTTAAAGAGTATAATCTTGGACCAGCCTATCCCAAGTTAAACCAAAATAGCAATATTGAATAGTGAACAGAAAGCCAAACGCTTACAGAGATTCACTTGAAGGTCTTTTTTAGAAATTATAATTTTTTTTACAAAGGATTATTTTAGTGTGATAGGGAAAATATTGAAGCAAATTAAAAAATGGTAAAAGCAGAGAATGGATTTTTTTCCTTTTAACAAAAACAAAAAATGGCTTATACTGAAGCTGGGAAGGTACTTATTGTGCTCAGCCCTACATTTTTTTCAGCTAATTTCAGCTAAATGGTATATCTACACATTTTAAATCATTATTTTTGTAATGACACAAAATTGAAGAGATATGTAAAAGCTAGTACAAGAGAAGATACGTTAAAAATTACTAGAGCTTAAGAATTAAGAACAAAAGAGACACCTGTGTCCTTCAGAGAATTTAATGGGACTGCTTATAACTTTGCACTTTTATGTATCATCTAAAGCTGAACACAATAGAAAACACTTTAAAAATATCTAAGGGTGAAACACATGAGGAATCACAGTTATGACTCAAAAGTGTTCAGTTTGCTGGGGATGCAGCAATATTAAGAGAAAAATAATCCTTTTTCTATTTTTCTGTACAACTAATCGTAGTGCTCAGTCTCATATTGTCATACATATGACTCAAATGTTACTAAACTGTAGGTGTGCAAAGTGAAGTGTATAGAAGACATTCATCCAGGTAGATATGCTCTTTTAATGCTATTCTCATAACAAACTGTACAGCAGAAACCTAATCTAAATGTCAGTGGTATCTGAATGAATATAATTTTAAAAGCAGTAGTACACCAGTATTAATAGTTTAAACCTGGATTTTAGTTAATAGTACTCACATAAATGCTCACTGAGGTTATGAGGGACGACAGTAAAGTTTGTATTAAGCATCTTTGACTACTCAGCAAAATGTATCACACTTAAATTCTTTGAGACATGAACTATCTCTCCCTGTCTTAGTTGGCATCAGTACTATTTCATACTGTATTTCCTCACATAATAATGGTATAGTTCATTAAATTTGAGACCACAGTTTAGGTCTCTAGACCACATTTTATTCTCACTCTCTCTTCTGAAACCTTCCAATGGGTTCAACTCACCTTTCTCCACAGCTCAATACTGACCGCAGGAGCTTCTTGTGAGCTTTCTTTTTTTGTGAAGTGTGTATAGGTACAGATTTTCAGCAACTCACAGGTTTCATACACTGTTGCATGCAACTTCTTAACACAAAGAAACCTGTAATACTGTCTTCAACATTTCCTTCAAACTGTGTTCCTTTGGCCTGATGGCATCCAAGGACCTTTCCTTCACAGCTCATTGATTTTCTCCTGGTTTCTGTAGCCTTTACAATTCATCTTGCTTTCTCATATCCTGTTTTGTACTAAAGCTAAGTCAGGCCTCTATTTTTTTCATAAGTCAGGGCTTCTCACTAGTAACAAGTAATTACATCTCTTTCTCACATATGTCTCTTAATCATCTTGATCACCTGACTTCTTTCAGGGATGTTCAATTATCATGTCAAAAGAACTGCAAAATCAAACAGATCTGATGATTCTCTTCTAATTTTCATAGGAAAAATGCAGGATTTTCCTCACTCTCCACTCTTAGCTTTTGATGTTCCCATTAAATACTATGATGTTCCATGCATTGATGCAAACACTTGGGGATGTCTGATGTGCTGGAGTTAAAAGCTGCTTTCTTGTAATGTAAGAAGATAATTGGAGTAAATGCACAGAATGATGACTTGAGAAATCACAAGTTGGAAATACCGCCTTACTGTTCACTCTCTCCTGCTCCTACAAGTATAGGAGCCTGAAGCTATCACCAGAATGTGGTTCTGAATGTTGATCAGCTCCCAGTTAAAGAAAATAATTTTTGCAGTGATAAGACATCATCATTTAAGTCTTCAGTAGCTAGGGGCTTCTCTTCAAAGCAGTCAGATATGGTGTGGGTCTTAGCTAATAAATTTAAAATCTTAGAAATTATCAACTTCCTTTAAACAGAATGAAACCTGAATGCTTAGACATTCGCTTAGACATTCACTCAAATATGCAAGGAGAGCTTTCTTGTGCTGGCCATGTCATTTTACTTTAGGAAAACAGCTTCTGGGGAGGCCTTTGTAGCAGTATAGAGTTTCTCATATGATAAACCTCAGTAGAAGATGACAATTTACACAAAACCACACCCTTAACTGCTAAACGTGTTAACTGAAAAGGTAAACCTTACACTCACTGCATCATGCTGTGTAAAGTTCAGAGTCACAAATGTCATCCAGCTTTCCTCTGCTGTACTGGAATGACCATTCGTAGAAATACCAAAAATGCAAAGCTGTCTGGGTAAGACAGATAAAATCTCTCACGCCATTGTTTTCACTGATGATGTCAAATCGACAGTTTGTGTCATGAGAGGACATGATTCTTGCTACTGCAGTTAGACTGGAAAGCCCAAACATCCCCTTAAGCCATGGCTTCCTGGCCACACCAAATGTCATAGCACTTGAAAGTGTTAAATACCTGTCCAAAAATCTCACATCACACACAGTTCTTCTTCTAGACATTCAATATACAAATGAGGGCAATTGTCTCAGTGATAGGTCAAATACTGCTAAAAAATCTTTTAACTATGGTAAATCAACAAGGTGAATTGAATCTTTATAAAAACACAAATAACATACATATATAGAAACAACAGTCAAAAAACAGTAAAACCTGTCAGCAGCCAGTGTCTGAAGTTCTGTGATGTGAACATGAGAAAAGAGATCTGTGCTCCAAAGAAAGAAAATAGCAAGTATTTACTGTGACTAGGGATAGGAGATCCCCAAACCACTGACAAGAAAACAACCTGAAGTCATTCCAGGATACAGCCAATCCAGCACAAGAAGGAAGAAAAACCTTCCAGTCTATTGTCTACACTTTAAGCTTACCCTGAGACAAAGAGTCTGTGTGGTTAGGAGGCATAAGTGCAAGTTGAGAATTGAGGGACTTGTGCTCTCGTTCTGGTTTTGTTTCTGAATCATTTAACTGGCTTCAGCTATATGTCTGTGCCTTCAGTAAAGCAGACATCAAGTACCTTTAAAATTTGCCGATTAAAACTTTTTAAAAAACAGTGTTATTATGTTAACTTAAACCTTTCCCTCACATGTATCTTGCAGCTTCCCTTTACTGACAACTTCTTTGCTCTCAGCTGCCAGTAAATCTTGATTCCTCTCATTGTAGCACGCCCATTCTCTTGAGGACATAGCCTGATGCGAGGCATTCGAATGCCTGCCAGCCCTGTTCCCTTGCAGCTCAGACGAGTGAAGATACTGTTCAAGCATTCAATACTGCATGAAAACAAGTCCACAAGTCATGATGTAGTCAATTCCACACAGGGAAAAAGCAATTTTGGGAGGGCCCCTGCCAGCAATAACATTCAAAGGGTGTTATTAATACGCCTTGGGTTGAAAACACAGGATTTCTTGCATTATTAAAGAGATCAGATACTTCTAAGTAGCAAGATGGGTGCAGAAAAGCAGTATAGACTACACCTTACTAATACCTGCTCGGAAATAGCATCTTCATTCCATGGAAGTCTAACTTTTGTCCTCATAATTGTTTTCCTGATAATCACTCATCAGTAGCCTGGCAAATGAAGATGGAATTTTAGCATCTTACTGTTTTAGATTTGTCCACCAAGGTGCACAGGGAAGAAAAAGCAAAGGAAGGAGCAGTTCTTTGACCCCCCTCTTCTTCATTCAAAAGCAAATAGTAGTGCGTCTAAAAAAGTTGCACATTTCATAACCCTTACCACAAAGGGTACAAATGAATGAGAGCAGAAACTGTAGATCTCCTGACCTGGCTTGACAGCTCCAGAAAAAAAAAATAACCACTCTCTTTTGCAGGAGCAACCATTCCAGTAAAGTATCAACATGAATCCCAACCTCTATTAAGTGTTCTGGGTAACATGACTATGACGTCCCCATGCTTATTCCTAGAGCTCAGAAACTAACAATAATTGGAAAGAATCTAAAACAGGAAGGGTCCAGCCTATACAAAACGCACAACATTGTCATTAGCATTTACAATTCTGATCACATTCAGTTTTTGAGGACTATGAATCCTCATTTTGTTAGTGTTGGTAACTTTCTTACAAAATTAATTGTGGACTTCAAATGCTGAGCCACATATCTAGCTTTTACTGGCTTTTACATGCTATTTTAGTAACCTTTCTGGATCTGATATGTTAAGTTCTGAAAATCTTATTCTTGTGAGAAATCTTTAGCCTCCCATGCCCAAGGCACTCATTTCATGAAAATGAACATCTGATTAAGATCATCTCTGCTGGCCAACTACGCAGAATTAGGTCTAAGCAAATTTTCTTAACCAGCTAATAAGGCCTAACTTTGTTCTGTGCTCAGAAGCTGAATTGCTCTTAACTCCAGTCTCATTCAGCCAGTGCTTTACTCAAAAGCTCACTTTTAGATAAAGACATGCTGTCAGACTATTGGCTGACTCTAATACTTTCCTGTTTCCTGCTTCGGTCTCATATACATTTCTTCTTCTAAAACAGTATCCTGCCAAATCCTTTCAACCATATGTTCCTTGAGTATTTCTTTACTTTAGGAAGTAACAGATGCCTACCCTAAGGAAAAAAAAAAATCAATTTATTTCTGTTACTTGGTTCCAGTAAAGTAGCAGAGTTATTTTGCTTTAAGAAAAGGGCAACCCATCCTGAAAGGACACTTCTTTTACCTTTAAGAAATATTACATAAGTGGTTTGCACTGAATAATTTACAAACTTATACAGAAGAATTATTCAAAATAGCTCAAATTGTACATTCATCATAACCTTTTCCTTCAGCTTTCCACTAATTAATGCTTCTGAAAATTCTTAATTTCAAGTTTCAGGAAACATACATATTTGGAAAAGTATCTCATTTTATGTTTGCAATGAAATATACATGAACAATTTTATGAATTTTAATGAATCTTTATTAACTTTGGTCAGTTAACATTATTCATTAACAATTTATAAACACTTCAACCTAGCCCTATTATGCAGCATTATGAACTCTTATGAGAGCATTTGTTACAAAACAGGCATGATAGCAATTCTGAAATAGGGAACAAAAAAAAAATCTATAGACTGTCTGCTAGTTCAAAAGCTTCTGTATATGTCAATAACACACTTTTCTCAAATTAAACTTTCAACAGGATCATAGATACTATTCATGTGAGTCTGCATAGATCTAGTCATGTCAAACTTCAGACCCTAGACAGTGCTACTTTCTCTATCTTGAAACAATCCACTTGGAATTACTGAATTCACCTAAACCAGTCCCAGTGTAAAATGCAGTCTGGATTGTGGTTCAATTATGTTCATTCTTTCATTTTTGGACAAAGTAATTTTCTTCATATCACCTAATGGCCTTGGAGTTTTCTTGGCAAAATTAAGTTGGGATTTACCTTGGAAAAGAAAAGAAAAGAAAAGAAAAGAAAAGAAAAGAAAAGAAAAGAAAAGAAAAGAAAAGAAAAGAAAAGAAAAGAAAAGAAAAGAAAAGAAAAGAAAAGAAAAGAAAAGAAAAGAAAAGAAAAGAAAAGAAAAGAAAAGAAAAGAAAAGAAAAGAAAAGAAAAGAAAAGAAAAGAAAGAAGAGAAAAGAAAAGAAAAGAAAAGAAAAGAAAAGAAAAGAAAAGAAAAGAAAAGAAAAGAAAAGAAAAGAAAAGAAAAGAAAAGAAAAGAAAAGAAAAGAAAAGAAAAGAAAAGAAAAGAAAAGAAAAGAAAAGAAAAGAAAAGAAAAGAAAAGAAAAGAAGAAAAGAAAAGAAAAGAAAAGAAAAGAAAAGAAAAGAAAAGAAAAGAAAAGAAAAGAACATTTATCCTTCTTCTACATTAGGTCTGTATAGAGTTTGCAAGCACAGCCCATTCAGCCTTTGGAAAGTCTTTGTATGGTTTTCTGACAAACTGGTATCCATGTCCCTTACGCTCGTATTATAGTTACCTCCTCAGCACCTGCAGAAGACAAATATGATTAGTTCTGTTTAGAGAACAAAGGCAAAGCTCTTTAAGGTCACTCATAAAGCAGGTACACATGCTTTGGGTATGGACTGAATTTTCCTACAACTAAACATTAAACACCTGAGCTGCCAGACTACCTTTCCGCAGAGGGAAAAGGGCTGGTCTGACACAACATCTATGTTGGAAGCTTAACTTAAGCATCAATAAACACGGCTCTGTGGATGGGAGCTGTGTCTCAGTCTCCAAATGCTCTGATTATGCTCTAGTTATCTGTCCTTTCCTCTCACTATTTGGTATTTTGTGAAGACCATTACTAGATCCCTAATTAACATCAGGCATTCCAGGGTTGTGAGTTGCATTATACTGCTGAGTCAGGCATTTCAACACAGAACACACACCTTGCTGGGTTTCTACCTGTGTATTACTCACCCAATTCAATGGATGAAACTGCAGCAGAGGGGTTTGAACCCAAATGCCAGTTGTCTCAGCTATATCACTGACACTTCTCTAGGTAAGAGAGGCACGTACCAAATAGGAGCATCTGAGCTATACACTGCCTATGAAATCTGTCACAGCAAGAAATTTCACCAAACATTTTTTATTGCCAGAGGAAAGTGGGAGAAAGTGGCATTGTGCTGATAAGAGCATATGAAGTATATAAGAAAATACAATTTGTTGGGGATGCAGGTAGATGAAAAACATCCCCATTGACAGAATGAGTTCTGCAGGCACGTTTCACTTTTTGTCAGGCCTCTCAATCTGTTTGATCAATAAAGTGCATGTTTTGAACCACTCCAATCCGATCTATACTCAACATTTTAAAATCAATTCATTGGTGTTTTCCGTAGACAGCACACCACAATTTACTTTCCTATGCCTAATCCATCCACAAAATGCATTTTGTCAAACTATTCAATCCTCTCCCTTTAATGAAGCACATTCCATCAAAACAAGCCATCTGCTCTTGTGACAGAATGAATTCTGTCTAACGCGATAAGCAGAGTATGAAGGGAGGTATTTTTTAAAACATGTATGTTTTACAAAAGGGAACATTCCTTATTTAGCAAGACATATCTTATATTCTTTATGAATTTTAAAATACTGCACCAGTGTAAATCGACAGATGAATTCTACATAGCTTGTGAACGGAACTGTATACAACAAAATATTCCTAAAGCTTTCTCTCTTTAGAAAATTCAGGAACAGGAATGGGGGTATTAACTAACTTCATCCTTTGCAAACTTGAATGAAATTACTGAAAAATTAATCCGGTTTATATTCTTAAAAGTTTTATAGGGATTAAATGTCACAGAGGGAACTGTGTAGAGGCAGCTACAGCAACAACTATAAGTCCTTAAAAATATGCTTCTTGGATTCACAGTCATTATTATAGGGTAATGAAAATCTCTTTATTCCCTCAAAAAAATCCCATAAACAAAAATCAATTATTTTCAAAAAGAAAGAAAATGAAATATGACCTTAAAGCCACACATTAACATTCCTGACATGTGGTCCAGTAGTCTGTGTTTGCTGTATGCCAGGGGTATTTCACGGATTGCAACGAACACTGAAATTGTAACTGATGTGTCATTTGTACTCTCTTCCTTCTGCCACGTGAATCACTCTTGCTAGAGTTTTTCTATGTGAGAAGTCTGGACAGGATATATATATGTACATATACAGATCAGGTTAAAGGTTTTATTAGCATGAGTTTGATCTGGCTGCAGTAATTCACCATCACAAGTTGTCCTAAGCCAGAACACATAAAATGTTTATCTTAACACCAGGCAACTTAGCTTGTGATATACATCACATTTGACATTACCATAACTATTTCAAATGTTGTTATTTGGGCTGAACTTTTTTTCTGCCATGCTTTTGTGAAACAACTTCTTATACTTGTCCCCAGAACAAAAGTGACCAGAATCTCTTACAGAACCAAGGAGATGAAAGTCTTGTAACCTTTGCCAGAACAGACCATCATATGTGGGCTTGGCAGAGACTCACTAAAAGAACTGTTTGGTGATAAAAACTTAATACCTCAAAGAAAAAGAATACAAATAACTGGAATGCTGAGAGGGAATCAGCAGAAAATCAAGTCTGATTAAATACTGGGAAAAGACCTTGAGAAAATCTGTGAGGGAATTTCTGAGCTGAGCAGTATCTGAAAAAAAGAGCTGGGAACTATGAAAAATAAACTGTCCTGTTAGAAATCTCCAGTAAGTTAAGGCAGGTTTTCTACAGTCTTGACAAGCAAAAGCCATTGTGTTTCTCCTCTTATTCTGATGGCCCTGGACTTTGGCTAAAGTCCTCAAGATAAAAATGTCAATGAATTTTATAATTCCAATTTTTGAGAACAAATATTCTCCTGCTACCACCTGCAAACCCATCTGCTTTAATTACTCTGACTCTAACTGCACATCTGGCAAAACCCAGCATGCTTTCCCCAGGTATAGCCAAAAGATTTTTCTAAAATACAATATCTGATACCTTTCCACAGCAGACAGAAAACCAGACTACACATGTATATGTATGTGTACACATGAATATCTTTGCAGGATAATGTTAGAATGTCATGTATATTATAACATTGTTCAACATCTAAAATCAAGCTTGGTGATCTACGGCAAAATTTTGCCTAAAATTTAAGATGATAGAAAAACAATCAAATGGCAGGTAAGGCACACATAGGTATTTGAGAGGCAATAGGAGAAGTAGATTAGGTACTATGAGTGGCTGCAGGCAGTGTGAGGCTGACACCAGCATTCAGAAGTGCAGGACACAATCTCCAACACTGTGATTGCAGTTGCTTGCTTCCAAAGCCCCATTTGTCCTTAGGACCCAGGTCTGACCGAGTTCTGTGCGTCCCATGGAGAACCATTCACCTCTCTGCAAGATCAGCACTTTTGTGTGCATAGGTTTCACACAGAAGTGCTGAAATAAAACATTCCATTCACCTGTTTGATACTTAACTCACAAAAGGGTCAGAAAGATTAATTTGGGAAGCCCTTTGAAAAGCCTGGATGAAAGATGAGCTCTCTGATGAGCACAGTAAACTGTTTTTTTCTCTACTGTTTAATAGAAAGCTGTGTTGAAATGCTCTTCATTGCACAAGTGAGTTTTAATTGCTGACAAATGAAGAAGAATTAGTGCTTCATCGACTGCATTTGCCATATTTCCAGCCTGCAGGATTTTGCAAGCCAAAGTTCCTTCCATATAAACACTGAAGATGACAAAATATGTGAGGTCTCTGATTGTCCTCAACAGATTTTTTTTTCAAAGAAATTTAAGGATATGTTCCCTCTGGTCAAAAAGATGTTGTCCTTGAAAAGGATTTTTAAAAATGATAGCTCCCAGTGTTCACACCCAGAGTGTTAGGCTCAGAAATGGAAGGCTTATGACTGAGGCTGCATGCATCAAGTATAGTGGATTATTACTATCCAATATAACCAGGTTTTGCTGAAATGTACAATGTAGACCTTGCTAGTAGGTTTTAATGAGTTATGTCTTTTTAATCTCAGCTGCAGAATAACATCCTCTCCAGTTCATAAATACATAATCATCCTTATATATGTGTCCATTTACTCTTCAAATGTATGGAATCTATGGTGTCACTACTAGTTTGTAAAGCAATTTTTGAAACAAAATTTAGCTGGAAGTCAGGAAGTACATCAGAGCCACATGCCTAGCCTGTCTTCAGTGAGTGATTGTTTAAGACATTCTGCTTATGTTAAACCAAAAGAAGATTTGGACTGGATGATTCCCAAACAAGGACTGTGTCTCGGGTCTGACAGTGTCTCACAGGAGTGAATATTACCTCTGCTCTGATATGCTTTTGAATCTGGCCAAAGGAGCACTTCTCCCACTGGCTTCAGGCTGTAAAATCTTGCTCATTGCTGTCAGCAATTCAGTTTTGTTAAAAAAGAAGCCTCAGCCATACCAGAGCAAAATTTATCCATGTGTAAAAGCAGTCTGATGTTGTCCAAAGAAAACACTGGACTGTATATTTTTGGTTTTTTTATTTGTTAAACTCAGAGCAAATATTTTTACTGCTGTAAAATAAACACAGATATATTTTCACTAAATTTAGGCAGTAAAATCATAAAAGCAAGATGTCTTCAACTTTGCTAACTAGCCTAGCATGGGATCCTTGCACAAAAATTTAACAGAGCATCTGAACTATTAGTGATGCTTGTTTTCAGTAGACTGCTTTTGACTGCAGAAGTGAAGCAGGAGCATAAGGCTCAATGACTCTAAGGGGGATATTTTAAGCCTTTTAACCATGTACTTAGGATTCTTGTCCCATAAAAGGTTTCTTCTGCTTTAGTCAAAATTTTAGCCATATGAAGACAGTGATCTCAACTGTAAAAATTCCAACCAGCACCAAAAATTTGTACAATGACTAGGATAAAAACTCAAGATATCGGATCTAGTCTTGTTCAGATACTTAATTGCTTCTTTTCTGTTGCATTTGAATTTAAGAAATTTATTAGCTTGTTAGTTTATTGTCACTCACTGAATAAAAGAAGAATCTCCTATTCAGTGACATCTGGTTCTGCAATTATATTCATTCAGAAAACACCTGTTTAACATTGAAGGGACATGGAAGTATTATTTTTGATGACTATCACATTCTGCCGAAATATGGTGAGGCTTGTCTTTCATTGCTCTCTGCTTCAGGTGCCCTAGGAGAGTGGTCAAATAACTAGGCTAGATATACTTTAAGGTAAGACACTTCCAAGCTCTGCAGTGTCAAATGTACTTAAGTATTGATGTGTGGTTTGAAGCCGAAGTGTTTCACCCTTTTTATTCAGTCTTTGAATGACTAGTCTTGATCAGTCAGATTTTCACACTTATTTTATCTCAAGAATCAGGTAAACACTTTATTTAGTGAGAAGTTCCATCAGATGAGAGATTTAGGTGAGTATATTTCTGTTGTATATTCTTTTCTCTTGAATTATGTTTATAATTTCTTATGGCAAAAAATAGTGAAGGATGGCTTCAAAATATTGTTCCAAATACTGAGTTTCTTTGCAAGTGGTCATTTTCCTTCTCAAGATGTTGTCTACAAGTATATGTGTCCTGTTTTCAGTTGTAACAGTTATTTTCCTTCCTAGTAGCTGGTGCAGAGCTGTGTTTTGGCTTCAGTCTGAGAGCAATGCTGATAACATACTAATGGTTTTGATTGCTGCTAAGTAATGTTTACCCTAATCAAAGCCTCTTCAGTTTCCCATGCTCTACCAGTGAGGAGAGGCACAAGAATCCACGAGGGAGCAAAGACAGAACATCTGACCTGAGCTAGCCAAAGGGGTATCCCATACCACAGCACACCATGCCCAGTATATGAAGTGGGGGGAATTACCCTGAAAGGACTGATCACTGCTCAGGCTGGGCTGAGTATTGGTCAAGGGGTGGTGAGCAATTGTGTTGTGCATCACTTGTGTTTTCTGAGCTTTCATTTCTTCTCTTATTGTTTCCTATTATTATTACTATTGTTATTATTGGCATTCTTTCTATTATCTCTATATTTTCCTTTATTTTAATTATTAAACTGTTCTTATCTCAACCCGTGGGATTTACATTCTTTCGATCCTCCTCCCCATCCTGCCCTTGGGAGGTGGAGAAGGGGAGGGGGTGAGCAAACAGTTGCATGGTGCTGAGTTACTGGCTGGGTCTAAATAACTACAACATAAGAACATTGTACAGAACATTTTTCATAATATAACATTGTTCAGGTTTTGTTCAGATATAGTTAATAAAGCAGTACAAAAGTCTTCTCTCCCACTGAGAGCTCTACTAGTCTTTATTTCTTAAACAGTGCTTAGCAGGAATTGCTAGTATTATAGAGTATTGCAGACAGTATGAGAAAATGTACAGACACAGCTGAGGGCTTGATCCATTTCCACATGTAGCTGTAGGCATGATGAAGTAGGTGTTTGCTCTGAACAGCAAGAGCAACAGAAGTGGCTGATACCTCAGCACCCTACCAGCACTATAAAGCACACCATGGAGATGAACAGCCCTTGATCTGCCCCAAATGTCTGAGATGTTTAGAGCTGAATTAGCAAGAGCTGATGAGTAAGAAGGTAAGATGACTACACTCAGCCTTTCAGGCTCACTAATGTGTTGTCTAAACATATAGGAGGAAAAGTTCTGTAGAGGTTTGAGAAGTTCTTACAAATGGGCTTCCTGCCAGAAAGTCTTCTTTTTAATCAAAAAGAAATACCTTTCAAGAACTTTACACTAAAATTCAATAGTTTCATGTAGATGGCTTTTTCTCATCATAAACATGAAGAACATAATTCAAAGTCATAAGTATTACTGAGTCAAGGTGAGCCTATATAAATGTTCCACTTTTCCTTCATAAAAAGACAGGGGGAAAAAAGAATATCAAATGTTAATAACACTCATGAACTAGCTACAGAAATATAGAAAGTAAAAGTTAGCTGTAAAATGGCTACTTCAGGGCTGCCGCACTTCCATTGTGAAAATATAAAGGGCAATTACCAAACCTTTCTAGAAAAAACATAGTGAGAATAACTCTTTGAGATTGAAAGGTAAGTACATAACTGGCAATTACAGGAAGATAGTGAAGATTAAATTGTTTTGTGAAACAAGATTCTGCTAGATTTTATTTATATACTACAGAAAGTTGCATGTAAATAATTTTGCTCTTCTGTCGTAGGTTTTTAATACCTTTTATAAAAAACATTTCTCAAAAGCTCTGCTCCCCTAATTGATTTATTTTAGAATATCAAAGTATAGAATTCAGTGCACTGTAATAAAAATATCAGCTTTATTTCAGCTCAGCATCTTATTTTCTAGTAAATTTGTGGATTATATCATTTACATTAAAAATAGGGCTTTTAAACTGTTCATCCACCTTATTTGTATATACAAAGAATTTTCCAGATGTGAGCAATATTGCATTATATTTTACTACATATATTGCTGTCCTGGTTTCAGCAGTAGCTGTCATTATTTCTTCTTCTTAGTAGCTGGTGCAGCGCTGTGGTTTTGGTTTTTGGCCTGGAAACAGTGCTGATAACACCAATGTTTTTAGTTACTACTCAAATGTTTAGTCAGGGAGGAGGGGAAGCTGGGAGGAAGCAGAGACAGGACACCTGACCCAAACTAGCCAAAGAGGTATTCCATACCACAGCATGTCATGCCCAGGATGTAAACTGAGAGTTACATGGAAGGGGTAGTTCATTGCTCGGTAGGGAAGGTATTGGTCGGTGGGTGGTGAGGTTGTATTCTCTTCACTTGTTATTTCCCTTATCGTTATTATTATTGGTGGTAGCAGCAGTTATTTGTGTTATACCTTAGTTACTGGACTGCTCTTATCTCAACCCGTGGGAGTTACTTTCTTTTCGATTCTCCTCTCCCTCCCTCTGGGAGTGAGGGGAGGGAAAAAACGGGGTGGGGGAGCGAGAAAGTGGCTGCGTGGCTGATTTATGGCTGACTGGGTTTAAGCCAAGACAATTGCAGAAGTACTTAATAGACTTCCCATTAAACCAAATACACAATCAGAGAATGATTTTGGTTGGAAGGGACATTAAAGATCATCTCGTTCCAATCCCCCTGCCCCAGGCAGTGACACCTTCCACTAGACCAGGTTGCTCATAGCTTCATCCAAACTGGTCTTGAGCACTGCCAGGGATGGGGCATCCATGTCTTCTCTGGGCAGCCTGTGCCAGTATCTCACCACCCTCATAACGAAGAGTTTTTTCCTAATGTCTAATCTAAATCTCCCCTTTGTCTGCTTAAAGCCATTCCTTCTTGTCCTGTCACTATATACCCTTGTAAAATGTCCCTCGCCTGTTTTCTTGTAGGCCCCTCCAGGTACTGGGAAACTGTTACAAGTTCTAGTTTTGACTGCTCCTGGTAAAGGGCTTTTGGCAATGATCCTTCTCTCCAGGAGTTCAACATGCAAAACATAGAATAGAATTACAGAATCATAGAATCGCAGAATCATAGAATCACAGAATCACAGAGTCAGATAGGTTGGAAAAGACCTTTAAGATCATCAAATCCATTTTCCCACAATTTCCAAGACCATCACTAAGCCACATTACTGAGGACCTCATCTACACTGGTTTTGAACACTTCCACTGGAAGGTGGGTTGTATTTCCACCACTTTCCTGGGAAGGCTGTTCAGATGCCTGATCACTGTCTCTGTGAAGAGCTTTTTCCTAAACCTCCCCTGGCACAGGCTGAGGCTGTTACCTCTTGTCTGATTGCTTGTTACTTAGGAGAAGAGACCAACACCCACCTCAATACAACCTCCTTTCAGGTAGCTGTAGAGAGTGATAAGGTACCCTCTGAGGTTTCTCTTCTCCAAACTAAACAATTCTAGTTTGCTCAGACATCCCTCATGCCCATGTTGGCTGCATGAAACCTCTTACAACTCTTAAGAGAGCATGAATACAAAAGAGTTTTCTTCTGTGTTAACACATACATTAGATATATGTACAGATATTATATATTATTTGATATGTTTCTAGATTACAAGTATGGTAAAATGGTCCTTGGACAAATAATTGCAGCACTATTTTGAACTATATACTTTTCTTGCAAATTGCCCTATTCTGAGACTGCAAAATCTGGGTCAAATGACACCACCATTACTGTCACCTTTTCCCAAGCTAGCAGGGGTGTAATATTAAAAAGCCTAACACCATGTTATTCAAAAACTCTCCAGAAAATTCTTGGGACAATTTCACCATTCCTGCAACCTGATAAAACCAGTTCAAAGTTAACCGGTTTAAAATCCTTTGACTTGCAGAAGGATATGACAGAGATAAATGTGAACCTTCATTTCCTCCTAACTTGCCTTCACAAGTACAGTAGTATCTAGTGACTCATCTAAGTTTGATACCTCAAAGATAGTAATAATAAGGTTACCAATAATCATTCCCTTTGTTTCCAGCCTACAGGAGAGACAGTTTAAGCTACATGGGTTTGTTCAGTTTTTGTTTCTCTGTGTGTAGAAAAGAGAATTGCTGTATGTGAAAAGTGATTACTGAGGAGATTAACTGGAAGACACAGTACATAGTTACCTCTCAAATACTGAGGTCAGTAGTTAATCATTTACATTGCATGGGTCAGGAAGATCCATTCACTAATGCAGAGTCTGGTGAAAGCATAAGAAAAAAGCCCTTTGTGCCGATGTGGCAGCAACCTTTCCTACAGACTTTAATAGAAAAATTAAAAGCCAAACCTATGACAGAATTAATAGTTTTCTCAAAAGTTATCAATTAATACAAAGTATTCTTCAGAATATTCTGAAATATTGGGCAAAACTTCCTCCAAAGCTAGACCACCTCCAGAGGAATTGGTGAGAACTGGCTTCAGGACCTGGTGTCTAGCACAGATCATCTCTTAAATAAATAAAAAAATCAAGTTAGGAATTCATATTTTTGCTTTTAGAAAAAAAATCCCTTATTTTTATGGCATATTTATAAAAACAGAATCTGTACATTTATCTATTAAATGACAGTTGCTCTTACACCACCTAGCATGCTTAAACAATGCAGATATTCTGATAACACCTTTACAAAGTACAAAGGAACTGAATAATTACAACCTATCAGAGAGAACATAATCATTGAGGTATCAGCTGTCAGAAATTCATGTGATTAATAGTAAATTGGATTAGACAGTTTTTTAAAAAGAGAGACATTTTTTCCAGCTGGAACTTTATAGGCTATATATGAATCCACAGGGATGTACAAAGGAAAAAAAAAAGCTAAAAGAAGTTGCAGAAGAAATAACTGTGGGAAGGCATGGGAGAAGAGTCCAGACACAGATGGTTACAGTCTGTATTTATTCTCGAGGAAATATCACAAGGCAGACCATCTGATGCTGAGGAAATAGCGTAGTTGGAAGCTAGCGTATACTGTGTTTAAAAAGATCATCCATCCTGTCAGAAATAGAAATATTCCATATAGGAAGTATGGAGGCTGCAATTTGTGTGCAACCTCGGCCACCTCAGCAGCATTACTCCCCTCCTTTTGCTGAAGTGCCAGGCAAAGATAATGGCAGCCATTCTGGCTGCCAACAGCTAGATGCAACCAGGACTCCTAGTGCTAAAGATGATAAAATTCTCTTTTGTGCTGTTCCAGCTATTTAATCTTCTTCCTAGCTCTTTCACTGGCATCTCTTTGTTTTTGTACCAAATTCAGTCCCTTATTCTCTACTGCCTGACTGACACCACAACAGTGACGTACTTACATTGTTATCTGAACCACCACAACACCGAGGAGCTGTACTCAGGGAGCTCGTTCCCTTTGCCACCATACCCACAGAGCAGGAAGCACAACTCCTGCTCTGGTTTATGACCTCTTTCTATTTTCTCTCCTGCAAACAGTTCACCTCTGCACCAAAGTTACATCTTACTCCCCAGTTCTTTTAATTTCTTTGCTTTTGCCTGTTTCCAAGCAGCGATTTCCTCTTCTGAATCTTTCTTCACACTTTTATTTCAACCAGCATCATGCACGTATTCCTAATGAAATGCAGAAAGAAATTGCAGAAATCTTGAAAAATATTGGAACTCCGTAATCTTTGATTTTTTTTCAGTAAAAACAGATTAATAAATATTTTCCTGTTTTTTAATTAAATATTATCACTTTGCACTTTTCTTCCTTTCCTTTAAAAAATAGAAGTAATATTTTTCAATTAAGATTAATGAAATTTTTTTAGGCACAAAACCACTATCATTAGCTCTATAGCACATGCGATTGATATCATAACTTATTTGCTCCATTATGTTTATTTTGTACTCTTTTAGGGATGAGGACATTGTCTTTCTATCCATTGCAGGTAGCAAATCTCCTGAAGAAAATTAGACCACTCACAGACTAACCTACTGAATTTATTTCTATCTTAAATACTTTAGAAGCAACAGAAATTTTCCTGAAAAAAAAAAGACCAAACAAGAACAACAAAAAATAATGACCCAAAACTCCCCAATCACAAGTAAGCAATGTTATTTTAGATGTGCATAGTTAGTCCTGGTCAATAATACAAGGTACAGCAGAACAAAATTTCAATAGGCAAATGAAAGGTATGGTTAAAATCATTACTTCCTTTGTCTTCATGCTTGTAAAATCAACCCAGAAGTGATTTTTTTTTGCAACAGTTTTCAGAGCATACAATAGCTAAAGAACGTTATCACAGTTGAAAAGTATGTAACACCAGCAATGTTCCAAGGAAAATATTAGGCTTTCTGATCACTTAACCTATGATAATAAGGGTGCATTTTGGAACATGCCACTATTATCTTGTGTATTTTAATAATGGCTTCTTCGACTGTGCAGCTTGTTAAAACTCCTCAATGCTCCATCATAAAAGTTAGCAAAAAGAAGAAGTCTATTTTTGCCACAAAAATGACCGAAAAAAAACCAACACAGAATATTTAATGGAGACTTACACATAAAAATAATTCAAAAAAATCTGAAAATGGCTTTGTAGTTAACAAACACCACACTTTTCTGTGACACTAAACATACAGTCAAAGGTCATCTTGGAATATTCATCTAAGAAAGCTCTTTGGATCTGGTCCAAAACATTTTTGCAAGTGACAGTGAATTCAGGAATTTGAGTTTTATGTATCTTAGAATGGAGAATAAGTTTAAATTATTCAGCACCATACACTACCTTTCCAAAATGATAGGTAGATCATATTTAGAGGTTGATGACTCTGTTAACAGCATGGCAATAAAAGCATGCCTTTTATCTTAGCAGTAGAAGGCTTTGAATTAACATATATATATCTTAGGTCCCACTTCAATGGTGTCATAATATCACTCAAATGTTATATATATGGGTTTTTTTATATACATCATCTACCTTTCTAAATGTGTAATAGATGGCTAGTTTATGATAAAGTGTATCTTAAAAGTAACAACACAAAACTGGTTGCATCATTTAAAGGGTCTACTATTACTCTAGCTGAAGAAATAGCCAGTACCTGAGCACATGATGGTCACGCTGAAAAATTTCCTCTCTCTATATTGAAATTTCAACCTTGTTCTTCATCTCACAATGTATGTGTTTAAGGAGCAGCAAATACTCATGACTTGGTTGGGTCAAGGCCCAATCATCATGAAGCACCAAGCATCTTGCTACATCATGAGATCATTTGCAGCAGCTCCATTACTTCTCCCTGACTGCAGTGAGTTCTTGCATACAGTTGTTTTGCATTAACAGTTTCTGGTATTTACAGTGACATTGCTCTTTCCGTCTTTGTTAATTTTGCTAATCAAGTGTATTTGGCTTAGGAAGCTGTAAAAATATTCTCAAATAACTGAAGCATTCTGATCTCTTTCCAGACATGAAGCTGTAAATTTTATGTTTTCTTCTTTTGATTGTGAGGATGAATTTAATATTTTGAATCAATGTTTTAGAACTATTTTGAAGTAGGTATCTTATCCAAGCTCTGCTTAATCTTTCTAAGGAGTGTGTACTCTCTTTTCAATAGCAACAAGCTCACTCGGTTCAAAGCTGTAATAGTGAAAGGTATAATAGCTTGGTTTACTCAACCTTATAATGCTCTACAGCAAGGCTGACTTAAGGTTGAATAAAGATAAGGTTTATGATATTGGTAAACTCTCTGGACATAAAAAATTGTGGATAAAATCTTCCTAAAACTAATAAGATATTAATATGCAATAAAATTAAGCAAATATTTTTTAATAATCTGTCAAAATCAGATTAGACTTCTGACATATTATTAACCCTTTAAATATAAAAAATACAGAAATTACACAAATGGCCAGTTCTCTTTCCTAGGTAGTCACTAATTACTTGGTTCAGGATAGTCTTCGTAGTCTCACTGACAGTCTCAAGATATGAATGTGCTATGAGGTAACGCTGTATCACTGCAAGGTGTGAACATTCAGAGCTCTTTGAAAACTGCCTATCCATAATGATTTTGCAGCACCTAGGGTATTGTAGTATAAATCATTGGGTTCAATTATATAGACTAAACCACTGCTTTAAGTAATTGTCTTATACATAGCTGTGTGACACCAGCTGAACTTAACTGCCTTCAATCACCACTTCGAACATTAGCGGTTAAGCCATCTTAAGAAAGCCAAGGCATCCAGAAAAATAAACTTTATCTGAACCTTCTGTTGCTCTCAAGAAAATGTTACTTGAATTTTAATGCTCTCATTCACAGGCTGTCTAGATCCACCCAGTTTTATTTCATAGTTCTGTGGTCTGTATCAGACCTTTGTTGCAACCACTATTTACTGCAAAAATTGAGTCTCAAGGCAATAGACATGAATCTTAATCAAATTATTGATGACTGAAGACAAATAATCAGTTTTCCACAATTTTGATAGCCTAGTAAAGACTTTCTGCTACGCCTTTAGCATTTCTGTTATTATTGAGGCATTTACATTGTTTTTTTTAATTACATACGTGGCAAACACTCTGGCACAGGGTGCCCTTATCAAAACTGTCAGCCTCCTTGCATTTTTCCATGCCTGGATACATCAGGCAAGCCTGTGTTTAGCCTCACTTCTGACCAGCCAAAAATGGAGCTCTAACTTAAACCACTCCTGGCCAAGAATTTAGCATCTTGGATGCACGTTTTCATGGGAACTGTCTTTATACATGGTCATCAACATGTAATCTATCTTCTTTGGACTTATTAAGTTAGCTTGAACCTTAGAAAAGAATTTCATTATCATTAAAACCACATCTGTACATCAAACTTGCCACCTGCAAGTACAAATGTGGCACATTTATTTTACATTACTCATAGAACATAATACAGAATCTTTATCAGCTTGATGCCTTTGGTATGTCTTTATATTTCAAGCTGCCATGACAAAGATAACCCCAAAACCCGTTACTTGTATTTAACACTGACATGTTGAATGGCAACAGATTTGATTCAAAATTAAAATCTAGATATATAAAAATTGTTGAATTATGTCAGAAGTATATTTACAGCTCAAGGTTACCTTAAAAACAATGAGTCTAGTATCTGCAAGGTATAAAAATAAGATATTTCTTCTGATATTTTAACCTGAATATCTTCAATTCTAAGGTGCCTAGTCAATAACAGTTCAGTACAGTAAATACTAAAGAAAAAAATGGACCCTGCAAGCGGCATAGGATATAGGAACTATGACCTCTCGGGGCTCCAGTTTGCAATATGGAGCAGGGACTATTCAGAAAAACAACTCCTCTTCACATCTTCAAATCCCTGAAAACACTAGCAGAAATTTAATGAGACCTGGATGCATAACCTTTTTAGATCACCTTGAAAGATCCAGCTTTCATCTTTAACATTTTTCTCTCATTTCTTGTAACAAGATTCACCTTCCAAAGACAACAAACTCCCACAAAATCCAACCATCAAGACTTTAAACTCACTGTCCACTTTCAAATCTCCTCTGAAAGCTGCAGGCAGGTTGCCTTGCTATGGCAGGGTTTATGATGGATCAAATGTAGTTTACTTCTGTCACCCTGAGCTGGAATAAGTACCACCTCCACCCACAGTCAATGTAATCAATGCATCCTGTACTCTAGCTATTTTAACACCACCAAAATAATGTGGTGAAGCCTTGGATCCATGGCTGCACTGCCAAATGTTCCAGCGTTTCACAGATCCAGGCATAACCAGGGACTTTCAGATACCCTTTAAGTCACAACTGTGACCCAGCAATCCCCAGCTATTACAACATTAACTGCCTGCTTCACTTTTAGACTTTTGGTTTTATACTGGTTTGGGTTTATGCACACTTCTTTACAGTTGTTTTGGGTTTTTTTAATAGTAAATATTTTCTCAATTGTTTACATCTGTCATGGAGAACTTTGATCTTGTTCTTATTCCTTGATCTCAGTGGTTAAGTCAGTCAGAAGTGAAAAACTTTTTGAGAGAGCAAAATTATTGAAATGCAGCAGAAGATAATACTCTTTTCCCATTATTTTCCCTTTTTGTTTGTTCAGGAACAAGTATCCCTACAACTTGTGAAGTCAATAGGCATCTTCCCATTAACTTAAGAAAGCTTTAGATGAGGTTTAGAAAAACTGATAGGGATCAGATGGCATTGATCAGTTTTCTTCTATTTGTATTAATCAGTACCAGAAAAATAAATATCATAAATGTTAATGCCAATGTTATGATGAGATACATAAATAAAGATACTCGATGGTTATGGAAGGGCAAATACAGAGCACTAATTCTGGATTCTGGATATTAAAGATATCAATATTAAGTGCCCATGAGAGCATTTGTTCTCCCTCTGTGATGTTTTTACTCCAACTGCTGATGAATGCTATGCAGCAAAAAATACACAATCTTTTAAAGCATTAGTATATATGCAAAGGGAATTTTTGAAAAATATTCACTGTTAATGATACTGAGATTAGCAAGGATGAAATATTTTTAGAAGTTTATTTTACACGGGTATCTAGAAACAGTCTTGGAATCAATCCATGGCTTTGTTAGGTTGTTATACTCTTGAGATAGATTTTCTTTTTTTAATTATAAAAATGCTTTTTCACATGATATGTGGTTAGAGTGGCACGTTATACAAGTAAAATTTTAATTCTTTTGTCTCTTTATTTAAAATAAAGGCAACAGGTAAATCAAGAAGAGCATGTAAATGTGAAAACAAAGGGTTTAAATTTTTTTCTATTAAATGTTTTACTCATCTACATTTAACAATCTTTGCTCTCCCAGTACAGTTTTAGAAAGAGAAATGAAAACCTAGTGATATTGACAGTGCCTTTTTCTCTGTGAGAAAAGAATCACCAGTTTCATTGTGGAAATGCTAAAAACGCTATTTGATGTATGCCTCTCAGCCCAAACAAGTGGTGTGGCACCTATGTGAACAGAGGTCAGGAAACACTTGTGAGAACAACTTATCTGTCCATGTCCATCCATACACTGATAATAAGGAAACAGCGTCTGATCTGTACTTCACTGAGTTTATTGTAAGTCTTCCATTAACATCAATGTACTTTGGAAGAAGTCCATGACAACCATTACATAACATTACAGTTAGGAGATGAGCTTTCAGTGCAAAGGACACCCAAGCATATTGCAAACTGTAAGTGTGGGTACCCTTCAAATATATTCTAAAAGTGTATGACGCTTCAAGAATCATAGGAAATGAACTTGCAAATGCAGAGGGAAGTAAGTGGATACTCAGACTGGAGCTGTCCAAGACATTGGAGTTAATGCAGTTTTGATCTGCTCTTTAAAGGCCAAAGCTTTAAGAAATTTTAAAATATAGTATTGGGCTCACCTTCTGTGAACAGTTACATGTACAAGTAGTGCCAGAGCAGTTTTAAAGGAACAAAATGGAGTAAGTGTAGCTCCAGATCCTAAGTCTTTCTAGAAATTATAAAATACATAAATAAAGAAGGAAAATATTCTGTACAAGGTTTGGGTTTAAGCCTTTTCTTAGGCTTAATTGTTGCATGTTTCATGTATGCTCCATAAAAAAAAAAAGAATTTAGGAAAAAAATTGGATGCACTGTGGTAAGGATCACAGCACAATAGCATTCCTTTGCAGTGATGATTACTCCCTTCTCAGGTAGAATGCCTGGGGGGAAAGCTCAGTGCAGACTACATTTGATTAACATTTTTGCCTGCTCGATTGCACGTGTCCCATTTTATTCCAAGATGTGTGGTGAAATCTCATGATGCAGTGTTCAGAATATAGGAGATGTGGACCTGATGGTGAATTCTACAGGCAGAAATTAGGGGCTTGAAAGTAATGTGGTAGGATGTTAGAAGCTAATGAATTCCCTCAAGCATTTCCCACTTTTCCCTCTGAGAATGTCTGTAGCTGGCACTCTTGCCCACGTACTGACTCATGATCACTGTATTTCCATGCACTCCTGTTGGTGTTGTCATTTGAATACTGATATAACTAAGAGGACTACACCATATGGTGGCATTGCTGCACTGGGTACTGTTAAATACAGAAGTGACGTGGATTGCACGTATAAAGCTGTATTTTTAGTATTCAGAACAACAACGTAGGCCAGATTTCTCCAAAACTCTTACTCCTCATCAGAGTATCAAAACAGGGGGCAGATTCTCAACTTTTCAACTTGCAGCTGCTTGTACTGGAACAACAGTTGTTGGACTTTTCAGAAGAGTTTCCAAAAGTACTATGATCTTTTTATTATGTTATGCTGTGGTTTCCCCATAGACAAGAGGTTTTCATTTCATGTAAACCTAGCAAGTCCTGGAGTCATCAGGGCTTGCTCTTGGTTTCCTCACCTACACCCTCCATGGGCTTTCTGAAGCCTTTCCTGAATATGCCAATCTAAAAGGGCAGCTAATGTGGAAAGCCTTCTAAGGGAACACAAAGACCAGTATCATCCTAGTATAAATGAGAACACAAATTCCTGGCTACTAGTTCTGGTTACTTCACTTAACTGAGTAGCAATTTCTTCAGTAAACATTGTTAAAAATGGAATTATGTTTGTCAATAAACATGATTACTACACATGATTATATCTAAAAATGAGAAAAAGGATATACATGAAACAAATATTTTGCTTAGCTGGTACCTTGAAAGTACATTATTTTACTTATAGAGGTACATGCAAAATTAGCACTCCCTAAATTATCAAATAAGAATGTGACCAGTGCAGCTACTGTAATATTTAGCTAGGAAGTTAATTTCAGAATCTATTGATGTTTTCCAGATCTATCTAATTTATTTTCTCATAACATCAGTAACTGGTTATACTACCCATATTATTTGATCTTTGTTCAGCTGGTGCTCATGTAATGTGGTGTTACTGGCTTCTGCTGAAACCTTTCTAACAAACAACTAGAATATTTTTATGTGTCACTCTATATGACTTGCAATGCTATTTCTCCAGCTGTCTTTTGTCATGCTTCCTACTATGACTTCTCTTTCTCTTCCTAGGCATACACATCAGCCCTTGCAATTTTTAGAATAGTCCTGGCATGTGACTTAGAATGTCTTAGAATCATACAGACTGGTTTGGGTCAGAAGGAACCTTTAAACACTATCTAGTTCCAACCCCCTGCTGTGGGCAGGGACATCTTCCACTGGATTAGGTTGTTCAAAGCTCCATCATACCTGGCCTTGGACACTATCCTCTTTTTCAGCCTGCTGCTGGCTCTTGCATTATTCCATAGCCCTTATCTTGACTTAGCCCTTCTGTCCCCTTGTACTGCCTGTCTCCTCCCTTGTCAAACACTGCAGTCGGTTAATAATATCCATCTTGTATACACATGGCTTGTTTCCCCCTAAAAAACATATATGAGTTCTTTAAATACGCATACCTGCTTTTGCGTTCACTTTTTCAGCATTTCATCTGGGATATTTCCAGGAGCATAGCCCAGAATGGAAGCTATTGTGTGTGATAGCAATTGAAAAGTATCATGATTTTTTTTTTCTGTGAATTACTCTAATTCTAATTACAAGATAGCTGAGACATGCTGAAATATGCTTATGTCTGTCCTTTCTTTCCTGGCTTATATCTTCTCTCACAGCAATGCAGTGTATTTCTGACAAATGGAATTAATTTTGAAAATGTGATTGAAGAAAGTGTAACACTGAGGTAATGCTATACAAGATAAAAGAGTTTTTCTGGCATTGATAATAATCAGAACTGAAAGAAGAGTATATAAATTCAAAGCACAAGGGACATTTCTTGAACATATCTAAGAAGTATCACTGACTTTAACAAGACTCTCGAGACTCAGCATCTGTTAGTCCAGTCTAGACAACATATCTAACAAGAGGCAATGTTTGTCATCTGTAACCAAGGGATATTTTTATATCAAAGTGAAGAGTAACTACAACTTTTCCCTTACAGCATGTGAAGGCAAAACTTGCTGTTCTCTTACCACTTTTTGGTGTTTCACAGTTGCACAACCCTTTAATGTCCAAGCAGCAGAAAACAAAGGAAAAGTACACCTTGCATCTTTATATTTTGTATCATTTGAATAAAAATTTATGCAGGTATTGCACAGTTCTATTTCTTCCAGTGGTTGCTGGAAGCATTTATCATAAACAGCAGGTTGTTTTTTTTTTTTTTCTGCCGGAATCCAGTGTTAAGACCAAATACTATTCATTTTAGTGCTAATATTTAATTTGTCCTGGTAACTTTAGGTTTCACAGAAATGGCACTAAGTCACCATGGAATGATACAGTACACTTCTGGAAAACATTCTTCTCTTTAATCTGTAGACTGTGTGTGATTAAAGGCAAGAAAGGTAGCAAATAATTGTCTAGGGAGACTTTATATATGTATAAAGTACCTGGAGGACTGGGAACAGGCTGGTTTCAAAAATAAGGCTCTCTTTGTTTCAATGTTATTCTGGGTGCAAATAGGAGAAAATGATAAAAGTCGTTATTGTCTTCCGTTGCTGTAAATCATGAGTTATCTCACTGCCATCCCTGCAAAAACAGTGAAATTAAAGGAAAATTACAACATTTCCTTGCTAATATATTTGTGAAAAATGCTAGTTTACCTGTGCAGCTGAAGGTCATACCAGTCTGCCCTACTCCAACACTTGCTTCCTGCTCTTTACTCATAAAGTATTAATCTAAATGATTAATAACATTTGAGAAAACTGTGCACAGAAGCAGTAAAAAACAGGGGAATTGGACATATGTGTGAATATAAAGAAACCAAAAATACAGCTAAGAACTTAAAGGTTTTCATATGCAAATACACACAGGCTGTGAGTGAATCTGCAGGTTTGCATTCAAGCACAAAGTATTAGCATGCTTCTACGCTAAGAAAGCCTAACTAGAAATGCAGGCTGTGCAGCCTTTGTTCCTTTTGCTGTCCTGCAGATCTATTGATAGGTTATTCACAGAGCTAATCATATTTAAAAACTCAAAGTTCATCTCTGGCTGGCAGAGAGCAGATGCTCCTGAGACACTTCCTACTCTTTTAAGGTGTCATGTAGCAGCTATCTTTGTTGCCACATGCCTAGGTTTTTGTCATGCTCTTTACAGCCTGACATCCTGGAGCAATCATTCTCCTTAAAAAGGAAGTGTCTAATGCCACAAGGATTATGGAAAAGGTAAAAATCTAACCCGACCAGATTCGAAAACCCCAATGGCAACACACAAGAACCATCATATTTGCTTTCATTAAACAGTTCATGACCTTTTAAACTGGCACATTATTTTTAAAATATTTTTGACCTTGGCTCAAAATATACTTGAACTTGCTAGTGGTGAGCTTACTTGCAGTTTTGGGTATTTGTATTGTTATTCCTGCTGTAAATGCAACTGAATAAGGAACTACTGAAACCTATCAACCACAAAGACACAGGGTCTCATAATGTGTGGAGACTGGATGGAGACCTCTCGGCAGGAAGTAAGGATAGTTAATGGGTAAAGGTACTCTTGGTACCATTTTACGGAGCCTATTGAGAAGACTGTGTTAAATGGCACAGGTATTTACAGCACGATCAAGTAACAGCAAAGCATGATTAATGCTCCCCAATCGGTAAGAAGGTTTTACATTCTTCCTTCCCTCCCATTCTATTCTACAGCTTTTCAGATAAATCTCAGTTATCTTTTTATTTTATTATGTGGAAATCACCTCTATTCTTGGCTCAGGTTCTATTATTGAAAGTTTGAAGTGATTGTTGAAAAGAACAGGAAGAAACTTAAAAAGATCGAGAATATTTTTTGAAAGAACCTTCATTTCAAACTGGGTAAATTTAAAAAATATAAGGAAGAAACACTGAATCAGACCATTAGCCCAGTCAGGCCAGTACTCTATCAGAGGTGCTGCTTTACGAGAGTAATGGCGATTAGCCACAGTCCCTTCTTAGAGATGTCCAGCATCCAAAATCTTTGCATTAGTGTAGGTAGAGAGCATATCCCTACTAACTCCTTTTAGCATCTGTCTTTAGAACGTATTTCCATAACTTCCTTTATAATTTATGATTCTGATTATATTAATTGTCTCCATTACCTCCTGTTGCAAAAGTTTCTAGAAGTCCTCTATTCACTGTGTAAAAAGGTATTTTCTACTGTCTGGTTTAAACTTACTGTTTGTTGGCTTCAGTTACTGCTCACTCATGCAGTATGGTGTAGTTTGGTAAATAACAGCTCCACATATACCTTATCCATCACCTTGTAGATTTTGGAAGACTTGGTCATACTCTGTTTTCTTCTTTCCAAATTAATGAGTCCCAGAGTCTTTAGTGTCTCTGTGTAATTACTTTTCCTCTCTACTCATTTTAGTTGCACTTCTCTGTGCATTCTCTAACTCCATGGACTTTTCTGAGACACAGAGACCAGGAATACACACAGTATACAGAATATGGGCACATCAATGCTTCAAATAATAGCAAAATATTATTTCGTGTTTCTTTCTCAATACTCTTCCTGATGATGTCATTCCTTGTTGAACAGATAATTGGAGGCTCCTGCCAATGATGAAGGAAATTGTTCTTCTGAGTTGTACCTGCGATTTCTGAGCTCAGCATCAATCAAACACAATTTGGATTATTTTTCCTACCTTACAGTTATCTACTCTGAAGCTTATCCATTGTTTTTTTTCCTATTCGGTCACTGAGGTCTTTGTGATTATCCTGATAACCAGCATGGAATTTGACTTCCCAAAATAACTTGCTATCATCTGGGAAACTGGAGATTTCACAATTTACTCCCTTTTCCAGATTACTGATGAAGATCTTGAATAAAACTGGTCCCAATGTAGATTCCTTAATGACACCTTTAGCAACTCCTAGCCTCTTCAAAAGTGATCATTGTACCCCACCATTTGCTTTCTATCTGAACATCTTTCAGTCTGAAACAGAACTTTTTATTCAGCCTTAAAGCAGCTTAGTTTCCTCAAAGCCTTTAGTTCAAAGCCTTGTCAGAAGCTTTTAGAAAATCCAAACATACTCAGAACACTTGATCCCTCTTATCCACACACTCACTGGCACAGCCAGTAAACCAGAATGATGAGAACCCCAACAGGCCAGTGAGGCAAGACTTAAGCTTAGTGGGACCTGCTCAATAAATCATCTTTATTCATGTGCTTAGTTATTTTTTATCACAGGATCTACGGCCTTTTCAAGGGGTGGAGGGCACATTTAGCAGACCTGCCCATCCAGACCCATCTTTGAGCATGAGATTGCTAAACCACAGCTCCTCTGGTCCAATAGGCTACACACCTTTATAAGATACTCTTCAGATTCTCTTATTCCTTTTATCTTTTTGTTTATTTTACTACTTGCCATGTGTTACAGGCTTTTCTTTCTTCTCCTTTGTGAAGGCCTCCCATTTTTAACTGACATTCTTTTCTCTGAGATAGTAACCTTTTCCATTTCCAATCATTTCCTATGATAGTTTTTCCCTTGAGCCTTGAAGAGATTTCATTTGATCACTTCATCTTCTCCTGGAACTGCTGTACGTGGTGTGACTGTGCTTCCCATACCTGCTCCAGGCTCTTGCTTGTTGAACTGTTGCAGTATTTTTTGGTTGGCTTGTTGAATTTTTTATCATTTCGGGGTTTGTTTGTTTGTTGGTAGGGTTTTGACTGTATCTTTTTTTTTTAATCTAGTGTTCTTTCTTGAAACTGAACATCTGTCTGATGGACTTGTCTTTTTTTGTCATCATACAAAAATGAGCTTCAACTTTATCATGATCATGTTAACAGCCGTTGACCCACTAGTAACTAGTAACTAGTGAGGTCCTGTGCAACCCTTGAGCCCAAGTTGAGGGTCATGTCTGTGTTTTATCCCCAGTTTCTGAGGCAAGCTGATGTAAGAAGGATTTTTTTATTGAATTAAAAAAATATATTTCTACATCTCATCCTGATGAGGCACTGAACTATATCTAGATAGTTAAAATACACAATCATTTGACTTATCTTCACTGCAGCTTCTTCAGTTTCACTGAAGAAAATGCTACAGTTTTACTATTAACGTGCTGGATTTCACTCACATAGATTCCTAAACACACATCTCTTCCCAAAACATTATATTTAAACTTAGCATCACCCTTCCTGTACTGTGCCTCTCCCACACCCTAATATCCTCTCTGTACTTCCTATAAAATTTATGTCCCAGTATCATAATAACCTTGTTTACTTCCCTTCAACCAGTTTTTGTGATATTTCTTCCATCAAGTTTGCCACTGTTGCCAAATATTCAATTTTTTTTTCTATTTTATATTTTAGGCTTCTACCATTGCTGTAGAATCAACCATAAATTTTGTCCTTGCTTGGTACTGCACATGCTACTCAACTGGCACCATAAAGAATCTGATTTGCTTTCTCCATTTATTGCAATGCTTTATTTATGTCCCTCCTCCCCTTTTTGGAGGTGCATTCAACATCAGACACATCGTCTTTGAGGATTGCATCAGGCTGAACCAAGTGCTCCTGCCTGTCTGCTGTCCTTCCTCTTTTAGTTTAGATAAACTTCTATGATAATTCAAATTTTCAGTGCCTTTTGGTTAAAGTAAAACCTATTTTCCTAGGACACAGCATTCCCAAAACACTTCCAGTTCCTAGTAAAACAAATCCCTTCTTTCTACACCTTTGAGTCAACCATGCCCTGAGGGTCTGGACTTCTGCCCATCCTGTGGGTTTTTTTACACTGGAATTGGCAGTATTTCAGAGCAGACAGGTCACAGAGGCCAGTCTCCCAGACAGCAGCTTGCATATGCCATGAAGGCTGTTTTTCCTCCACTTCCTCCTGTAGATGTTATCAACATGGACCAAGACTAATAGCTCATTCCCTGCTTCTCAAACCAACCTAATCAAAGTAAACTAAAACCTTGTGAGGTCTGCTGCCTTTGCATCCCACAGACAAAATACTGTGCGATCCTCTCCAGTGATGAAAACTCAGCTATCCACATGCCTATGAAGAAATTGTCCTGTTCCCACCACCTGATTCTCCCAGCCCTGAAGACCCCCCAGTGCAGAAGTGCCTGCAGCACAGGAAGGTGTCATGGCACCAGCTGGGTACTGGATCTTAACCAAGAACTCTCCTGCCCGGAGAATTGCATCCTCCTCAGCAACACAAGGCTCTGAGTGGAAGCAGGGATGTCCCCATGGGCCTCATTTGAGAACCTCTCTGACTCTGCTAACTGCTTCCGTTCAGCTTCTCTCAGATCAGGAGAACAGCCCTATTCTCTTGGGGCCAGGAGGGTTGTGCATCCTATCCACAGGTAAAACTCATCCCCTTGGGAGACACTCTCACCCACCATATCCCATGCAATGGATGAGAGAGCCCCCAGTTTATTGCTAGGCTTCTACTTTTACCCTTGAGCTTGAAACATAGCTGTTATATGAAAGCATACAGTAATTTAGCTCCTCTTCTGATTAAAAAAAAAGAAGATTAAGTTCTCCTCTTAATCTATTTTACCCTTAATAAGTTAGCAACAAAGTCAAATCTGGTCTAACTGCAACCTACCATGCTTACTCGCCTTTCAGGACCCACCCTGACATGTCAAAATCGCTGAAGGGACTGACATTGCTTTCTTCATTTCACTGTCATTTATGGAGGCAAAATTTATGCAAAATGCTTCCTCATTCTGATGTGAAAAGATTTCATTTCCATATACATGGGTGTGTATAATTGCTCAACATGTAAAGAATTACTGAATTAGACATAGGGTGTTTACATCCTTTTTTCTAATTCTCACTCTAATCTAATTTCCTGCAAAAAATTTTATTTTCCTAGCAGACTGATTCAAAGCAGAAAAAAATCTGATTTTGGTTTACTACACATGAAGAATATGGATCAGAAGAATCTGGTTTTTTTTATTCCATTTAATGAATTTAGCATTTGATGTTACATGATTTCTTTGAATTTGCATCAGTCCAACTCAAATGTTAATAGAATATACTTTTTTAACAATAATAATCATTCATACATTTCATTCCTAGCTGTATTCTCAGTTGCAACAAACTAACATCTTGTCATTACATGGCTGCTGCTCATTGAGGATTTGGCTCTGTAAATTTCAATGAAAGTTCTCTTCACCAGTGACATCAAAACACTTCAGGACATATATAAATCTGCTGCTGGTGAAGTATTTAACCAGCCAAAATAATGTAGCTTGAGGTCTTCACTTTCAGATATACACACTGGTTCAGATATCTAACACTTAGATGTCTAGTCAAAACCAGGTATTTAACCTTACTTCATAGTAATGGTGACAAATAGTCAGGATTAATTGTCTTCTGGAATTGCTGGGTTTCAATGCTTATCTGAGGAGAAAAAAGAAAAGGAAACTGGCAGTGTCTCCAGACCTGTTAGAGCAATATAAGAAGTGAATAGAACTAACAGCAACATGCTAGAGATGATATCTGTAAATTGAGAGAACTGCTGTGGTGAATTCAGACAATGAAAAAGAATAAGGAAGGATGGGGTGCTAAAGATAAGTTTCAGATCATCAGATCACGGCTATTGCAATTTTGTTTCTTAAAGGATCATGCCAGTCTACACCACATATGACTAGAGGGGAAAAAAAAGAGGAGAAAAGCAGGAGGAGCAGCAATGACACAAGGAAATGATAGAATTTTGTAATTATATGCCACAATTGCAAGTTTTCAGTTTTCAAGTGCCACCCTCCGGGCGATGGTTATTCTGGATAAGTACATCCTGAGGTACATCCTAGCAAGTCACTAGCCTGTCAATAGCTTGAACAAAATAATGTTAATATCTACCTTTCTTCTGCAAGCTGTGATTTTCTTTTAAAAAGCTCTCCAGCAATAAGAGAAAGCCACTTCAGGACAATTACAAATCAGTTGCTGATGCACTTTTTTAGTAGCTGTGTTATCTTTCTCTGATGTTTCACATTTGCTCTGACTTAACAGCTCAACACACTCAGAGACAAATTGGGAATATATTTCAACACTCAACACAGTGTGACTTTGAGTAGATGCAATTTCAGGCATGTTAGCATGAGAACAAAGCAGCAACATTTTTTTTATTACTAGCCTTTAGTAACTTCAAGCAACTCCATAGGGATCAAAGACTGTAATGAAGACAGAGTCACTGGGGACAGACAGCTCTCTGGAGATGCTGCTGACCTCACTCTGCATTATCCCAAGTCAGTACATTACAGACCAACAAAGCTTTGGGGGCTGGGGAGAATAACTTCAGGAACCCTGCACAGAAATTCTGAGAAGCAGACACAGGGAAGACAAGGAGAAATCAAGAAAATTAAATGAACGTGGCTAAATATCTCCAAAGAGCAAAATCATTCCCTGACACAGGGCTGAAAGGCCCTTAACATTTGCAGAACTGTCAGTTCCTGTCCTGACATTCCTTTTCTGTTATATCCAGTTCTCCTAAAAAAAAAAAATGGATAAAGGATTTAGGAACTCCAATGTTCAGAAGATGTGGGATTACTTGATTCCATTGATACTGTCATTGCGCTTAGGTTAATAAGAGAGAGCAGTTATTAAAAGAGGGCCCTTAAGGTTGTGTTTGTTAGTGTAACCAGAAAATTAACATTTCTGCATACATTACAGCCATTGTGTGTTTTTATTGCTGTTGCAATGTAAAAATTCATTTAAGACAATCTGCCATGATTTCTTGAGAATACATTTTCAAATGTATGTTTTAACTACACTCTTTACATTTTTAAGAGACTATAAGGCACCTTAGGTTACATTAAAAATACTACTGAGATTTACAACAAGAGGTTAAAAAGTTGGCCAAAGAACTCTACAAATGTAAGCAGGCTTGAAAATGAGTGCGGGTCAAAATGAACTTGCATCTGACCATTTCACATTAAGGTAAAGAAAAACAATTTAAAACATTCTTTCCAGTAATAATTCCTGAGAGTTACAAAAAACTCCTTTCAAGTCTTTTAGCTAAAGATTCAATTAAGGACTGATGTAATCTTGTCAAGGAATAGGCTCTCCTGCTTGTTTACAAATAGGTCTCTTTCAGTTATGTTTCTTGTACTGCTGGAGAGCAGGGAATGAAATGTTGCTCTACTTCACCTTTCTCCCTGAGAACATGCACAAAGGGAACAACGTTAGAACCATCACGTGGGTAGGCATTGCCCAGCAGAAAAACCTTCCCACCTGTTCTACAGCAAATCTGTAAGAAGAAGAGACATGGTGCAGGTCCACCCTGAGACCATGAACACTAGAGCTGCCCTTTACAGACGGCAAGGGCTAAAGTGTCACAGCTTTGCCTGGGAGGAACGTTTCCAGGAGGAGCTGCATAAATGTACAGCCTTAAAAGGGTTATAGTAAGATCACAGTTGTGTTGCATCTGGAGGAAAGATATTTTGTTGTGTGTTTTAAGAAAGCTGTCTCTACAGCTGAATCAGAAACTACAGCCACTTTGATTTTGCTTTGAATAACAGATCTCATGGCACACATGAATGACACAGGAGACTGGCATGTTTAGCAAAGTCAGAATACCAGTTTGTACAGTAGCATAGAGCAAGGAGGTGGAAGACACAGAGACCCTTTTGCTCAGTTAAAAGTTCAGTCCAGTCTGTATTTCCAAGATACTTGGGGTTACTTTCCCTAACACTTTACTACTTTAATATTTTTTTTTCCTAAAAGAGAAATCACAAGAGAGAAAGAAATAATATTCTCTGTATAAAAGAAGCCCTTTCCTTTCCCTCAGAACAAGATGAGTAAATGGATTCAGGTTTTAAAATAATACAGAGGGAATAGAATGATCATTTTCTAAGGCAAAGATTGTATCACTGGAAGGATTTTACTAGCTAAAAGAAAAACAGTGGGGGGAAGAGAGGGGGAGAAAAGAAAAAGCATGAGTTTCATTATTTAATCTTTGAATCAAAATGTGCCAGAATCTGGCGTCCATCCACACAGTGAATGATTCCCTAAGGACTAGTCCTATACTGAGGTAAGGCGAAATGAAGCAGCACCAGCTACTGAAACAGTTTGCACAATGAAATATCTTAATTCTTAAGAAAATTGTTTACTATGGGGGAGGGAATGATGTGTTCCTGGCATTATTTTTTTATATAATGGGAACACTTGTAACAAAACATTTTCTCTTCAAGAAGACTGAAATAATGCAAGCACTTATTTGAATCATATTGCAGAAAAGTGAGGGTTTTTTCCTACTGTAAGTTTTGGTTTCAAAAATTTGACTGAGATATAGTAATTTTTTCCAAATTCCATACAAGATTTTTCTAGTGATTTTTCCCAATGAGCAAATTACAAGAAAAATAGTGAGCCTGGAATGATATTGTCCTGGCTTCAGTTGGGACAGAGTAGCAGACAGTGCTGTTTTGGATTTAATATGGACATGATGTTAATAGCACACTGATGTTTTAGTTGTTGCTAAGTAATGCTTACCCTGATCAAGGACTTTTCAGTCTCATGCTCTGCAAGTGAGGAGGGGGCACAAGAAGCTGGGAGGGAGCAGAAAAAGGACACCTGACCCAAACTAGACAAAGGGATATTCTATACCACAACACGTCATGCTCAGTACATAAAATATGGGCAGTTGGCTGAACGGTGTTGATCGCTGCTCAGGGGTGGGCTAGGTATTGGTTAGGGGGTGGTGAGCAATTATATTGTGCATTTGGGTGGGGTTATTTTTCTCTCTAAATGTACTTCCTATTATTATTAATTATATTTGACTTTATTTCAATTGTTGAGTTGTTCTTATCTCAACCCACAGGTTTTTACTTTTTTCTGATTCTCCTGCACCTGGTACCAGCGAAAGAGCGGGAGGGTGAGCAAGCAACTGTGTGATTCTTAATTGCTTGCTGGGATTAAATCAACATGTTTAATACATATGATATAAGGAGCTAATAGTAATTTATTGTTATTGACATAAATATGATGTTACTTCATTAACAGAACCAGTTTCTTTGGCTGCTATGCTAAAACAAACAAGATAATCAGATCAAGTTCTGAATACAAACTGAAATTTTTTGGATAAGAATTTCCAGCAGTTTAGACATTGCATGAGGTTGCATCTGTGAAAATTTATACACTAAAGCAAACCAAAAGAAAAAAGAGGTAAATCCACTTGCACTCTTAAACCAATGAAGAGCAAAAGGGTCTCTTTGAAAATTCTTATTAATTCATAGAATCATAGAATAGTTAGGGTTGGAAAGGGCCTTAAGATCATCTAGTTCCAACCCCCCTGCCATGGGCAGGGACACCTCACACTAAACCATACTATCCAAGGTTTTATCCAATGTGGTCTTGAACACTCTCAGGGATAGAGCATTCACAGCTTCCTTGGGCAACGCATTTCAGTGCCTCACCACCCTAACAGTAAAGAATTTCTTCCTTATATCCAGTCTAAACCTCTGCTGTTTAAGTTTCAACACGTTACCCCTTGTCCTATCACTAGAGTCCCTAAAGAAGAGTCCCTCCCCAGCATCTCTATAGCCCCTCTTCAGATACTGGAAGGCAGCTACATTTCCCTTCTCCAGGCTGAACAGCCCCAACTTTCTCAGCCTGTCTTCATATGGGAGGTGCTCCAGTCCCCTGATCATCCTCGTGGTCCTCCTCTGGACTTGTTCGAACAGTTCCATGTCCTTTTTATGTTGAGGACACCAGAACTCCAAGTGAGGTCTCACAAGAGCAGAGTAGAGGGGCAGGATCACCTCCTTCGACCTGCTGGTCACGCTCCTTTTGATGCAGTCCAGGATACGGTTGCCTTTCTGGGCTGTGGGTGCACACTGCTGGCTCATGTTCATTTTCTCATTGACCAACATGCCCAAGTCCTTCTCCTCAGGGCTGCTCTGAATCTCTTCTCTGCCCAACCTGTAGCTGTGCCTGGGATTGCTCCCACCCAGGTGTAGGACCTTGCACTTGGCATGGTTAAACTTCATGAGGTTGGCATCAGCCCACCTCACAAGCGTGTCAAGGTCCCTCTGAATGGCATTCCTTCCCTCCAGCATATCAACAGAACCACACAGCTTGGTGTCATTGGCAAACTTGCTGAGGGCACACTCAATCCCACTGTCCATGTCACCTTCAAAGATATTAAACAAGGCCGATCCCAACACCAATCCCTGAGGGACACCACTCGTTACTGATCTCCAGCTGGACATTGAACCGTTGACCACAACTCTTTGAGTGTGACCATCCAGCCAGTTCTTTATCCACTGAGTGGTCCACCTATCAAATTGATGACACTCCAATTTAGAGACAAGGATGTTGTGTGGGACAGTGTCGAATGCTTTGCACAAGTCCAGGTAGATGACATCAGCTGCTCTACCCCTGTCCATCAGTTCCATAGCCCTGCCATAGAAGGCCACCAAATTGGTCAGGCAGGATTTCCCCTTAGTGAAGCCATGCTGACTGTCACCAAGCACCTTGTTGTATTCCATGTGCCTTAGCATGCCTTCCAAGAAAATATGCTCCAAGATTTTGCCAGGCACAGAGGTGAGACTGACTGGTCTGTAATTCTGTGCGTCATCCATTTTCCCCTTCTTGAAAATGGGGTTTATATTACCTTTCTTCCAGTCATCAGGAACTTGACCTGACTGCCATGATTTTTCAAATATGATGGCCAGTGGCTTTGCAACTTCATTCACCAGCTCCTTCAGGATCCACGGATGGATTTCATCAGGTCCTATGGACTTGTGTACATTCAAGTTCTTAAGATGGTCTTGAACCAGATCCTCTCCTACAGTGGGCCTATGGTCTTCATTCTCACAGTCCCTGTGTCTGCCTTGCAAGACTTGGGTGTTGCGGTCAGAGCCTTTGAGAGTGAAGACTGAGGCAAAGAAGTCATTCAGAACCTCAGCCTTCTCAAAATCCAGGGCAGCCAGTTCTCCTGATAGCTTCTGGAAGGCACCTAAGTTATCCCTAGTCTGTGTTTTATTTGCTACGTACCTATAGGATCCCTTCTTGACTCACTGGTACACTTTGATAGGTAATGATCAGAACAGAAGACTGCAAGAATAGAACAAAAGGAAATAAGTGAAAATATCAGCTTTTGAAATCATCAAAACACTATTCACAGTTTCAGTAGAATGTTTGTCTTAAGCATAATACTGAACCCAGGAAATTCTGAACTGGTGGAAAATAAAACCAAAGTTATAAGGGAGTATCTCATAGGACATCTGCCTTTTCTTGGAAGAAGAGTAATTTTTTGTGTAAACAGCAGTGGAAAAACCTTGCAAGCAAGAGACAAAACACACTAGTAACCAGAGTTTAAACTAGATCATGAAATGAATTTGTGACAAAAATAGTAATAGGCCTAGGAAACAGAATTACAAATGACTGGACCTATGTGCTTCATAAATGGAAAATTCTTAACTCTGAAATTTGTTTCCACCTCACATCAAGGAGGTCCACTTGAATTCAAGGACCTAAATTTCATAAGGAGCAGTGTCATTTTGATTTATGTTTTTAGCACTATGGAAGGAAAAAGAACTACCTCTCTTTTTATCACCAAAAATGTAAATGGATCTGCCTTATGATTCTCACCAAATTTTATCTGTATTCTCTTCGCAGCATAAATCACTGATTTTGCATTTGGACTGTAGAATGGAGATGCAAAAAATAATTCATTAATTCATAACTCTGAATTTCTACTTGGGAGTTACTTGGAAATTTACTACTTAAAAGCAGCTGTTTCCCAACTGTTTTTCTACATCATTCTTCTTGGCCAAATTTGTATTTTAAAGTATATTTTCTTATTGATTTAATTTAAATTTGAATTAGCTCTAAAATAAGAATTTTTCTTTCATCAGTAATACACTTCTCCTCAGCCATATTAAACTAAACATACACAAAGTTTATGTTCAGAGCATGATAAGTACAATTTCCTTGACGCCTTTTCTCTTTTTAGGTGTTCTAACATGCCAGAAAGCTGGACTAATTTTTTAAATCTTTCCTTAAATATTTAAATAGATCATGTAGCAACACTAGATCTATTAGACTGGCAATCATGTGAATGTGTATTTATGCAGATAAGAATAAATATTGGTACTTAAACCAAGAATGTTTACTACATCTAGTGCTAACAAGCAATCACTATCTATTTAAAGGGCTAGAATAAAGAAGAGCAGAAGTTTACCATGTGAAAACAGATGCTGGTAATTAACTTGCAAATCTTTTGAAAGACTTGCAAGGAAATCAAACCCAACAACAATGAAAATTAACTTTAATGTACATGACCATGTCCATGTTATATCCTCACCAATCATTACTTCACACCACTTTGCAATATTGTGAGCTTTACAAATATTGCTGCCAAGATTTTGGTCCTATATTCAGACAAGAAATAATTCAGTGTAGAGATGCCAAGATGACTTTAATCTGCACAATATCTTAGTGTTCCCATAAGAAGAATGCTGTAAATCTGTACCTGAATATAAAGACACCCTCCCCAAGGCTTCTACTCTCAAGATTTGCCCACTGTGCTCACTACAGGAAAATGGGAGATTGGTGCAGCATCTGCTATACAAGTATTGGCCACATAGGCCATTCTCGTGTGTTCAGAAATTAAATATAACGCAGCAAAACTCCAATCCTGTATCTTATTCCACTGCCTCCTGAGATATTTTTCTCCTGTGTAAAATGCTAGTAAGGCTGGACAGAGACTAACTTGGCTAGATTTGAGTGTAGCCTCTCAGGCAAGTTACCAGTCCTGCTCACAGGCACATTAGAACTGGAGCAAACACTTAATTTGCAAAGATATTTGCATATGCACTTTCTGTGTCTGTATGTACACATATTCTGAACACAGTTAGAAAAAACATGCTGGAACCAGCTTCACCCACTTAGATAAGATAAACAAATAGTGATTATTTTAAATGTACAGCATATTCTGATAATGACATTGTGTATGAAAATAATAAAGCTGTGGGTAGAAGAAAAAAAGCATAGAAAATAATCCTAGTAATCCTGCGTGTTAGGTCAGAGTTCTAGGTTGCTGTATGTTGTAAATTCATGAGGGGGAGGAATTTAGTGACAGGCCAAAGTCTTTAGGCCTTAATTAATGTCATGGGGATGATAGATCTGCAGTGCACTCATTGCATTTCATACAAATGACTACGTAAGTCACCTTTGTTATCTACTAACTGCTCTGCAGGAAGAAACAAAACAGTCACAGCCATGACATTATAATCCGAAAGAAAAGGTCTTAGAGCAACATTTTCAGATTCCTAAAGTGATTCAAACGTTTAAAACCAAAGGTTTTTGACGTGATTTAGGTAACTATATCTTTCAGTTGTACTGAAAACCTCAGCTGCAATACTTGCTTTTTTTCTAGGCTATCAATTTAAGAAATAAAGGGTAATATTAATAGTATTAAAATTCCACTCCTGTTACCATTAAAATCACATTGGTATTTGTTTTAAGAAATTGTGGGTAATGTTTGACCCTCTGCTGGCTTTAGCTGGCTTTTAGCTGTCTTTCTATCACCGAGCTGAACCCTTAGCTAAGAAACCACATCTCATCTTTTTTCATGCTCGTAAATTATTTTTACTGACAACTCTTATTTACAAAGACACAAGTGATCTTTATTTTTCAGTGAATAGTGTTTCATGGGGCATAATGGTTCATTCAACATATTTTTGTATAACTAGTACGAACTTGTGAAAACCATGCAATTTCAGAACAGACTGATTATGAACTCGAGCTTATCTTGAGCTCAAAGATGATATGACAAACCTCTACAGGAGCTCAACAGCATGCTTTAGTCATCTGGAATAAGTCTATTAAGTCCTGATTCACTCTGCTGTCAGGAAAGCAAACAAACAAGCAACTAAATCAAGGACTATCTCATTGTTGAAGCTGGGTAATGTGGCTGTTTCAGGAGAACAGCTGAAGAAGGTATGTAGGAATGGCTGAACTGCCTCAGTATATGTACTGCTGGGTGCAAAATGCAGCAGCTCAGGAGCTGCTTCACACCCCATTCACTAGGTGTGCTGTGGGAGCTGCTGCCTCCAGGAAAAGGGCAGGGCTGCAGCTGGGTCTGCCCATGACATTCTGCATCCCAGATATGCCATCACACCCTCACCTTTGACAAGCACTCTTTGCATTTCTCAGGAAATAAACAATTACACCTGTTTAGATGTCAACATTATCAGAAGCAATCTCCTGTTGAATGACAAAAGTCTTTTTTTTAATTATTTAATCAATATATTAATCCAGTGCTATATCTAACTTAAAATTAAGTCACTGGTTATATTACTCATGTAAATGTATTTCACATATTCAGTATAGCTCACGATTAGCAATAAGCATTTAATATTAGATAATTTCACTTTGAAAACAAAACATTAAAATTTAGAGAGAAACTTTGTACAAGGTATCAGACAAGTTCTCCCTGGATGGTAGTTAAAAGGACAAGGATGGTGAAGGCAGCCCAGGAGGTTGAGAGGTTCAGAATCAGTCATTTTCCACGCTTCACATTTTTCAAGGCATCCTAGCTTTAGTGGCCCACCTCATAACCCTTCGTTATCTTGTCTTCACCAAATGTTAATCTTACAGGAGGTGGAGATTTTGTTATATTTTATGTTCAGGGTTTAAATTAAAGCTGGAGGCTCAGAAGTTTCCTACTACAATGCAAACAGATAGTTTTAAAATCAGGATCACAAATATTTTCCTCTTTTGTGCACATGCCACAAGGTGAGAAAATATTGTGTCATCAAGTATATAACAGAGTATCTGCCAGAAAGTTGTAAATTACTTTGAAATGTCAGAGCCATAGGTTTATCCTGCACACTAGTGCAGGAAATTTACACTTTGCATCAAACCCATTAATTGTTCGCTTTCACCAGTACATTACTATACCCTGTGTCTCTAATCCCAATCCCTCAATGTCTTGCCCTAGCATTCAATGACAATCGTATAAAAACTGGGCCAGATTTAGTAAGGCCATCCCTGTAGTTATTGCTTAAATTGCAATATAGTGTAGTCCCAGTTCTGCAACATTTCTCCCCATATCAGCTTTTCTGACTCTGTGCAAAAACAGAGTAGTGTTTCCTGTGTGTAGGTGCAGACAGTTGTAGCCAAATACAGAAGATAAGAGAGAGGTCAGATGACGGGGTACCAAGGAACAGGGAGATAATGATGAACATGATAAAAAGTCCACTCATAGCCAATTACAAGCTTTTAAGCATCACAGTTTTTCTTGCTGAAGAACACAAACTGCTGAAGGAGTGATCTGAGAGATGATAAGGAGGTTTTTTTGCCAGTGCTCAAGGACAGGAGAGAAATGTAGGTTCATGCTTGAAAATATAACAAAGAAAATGAGAAAATGAAAGTAGCACCAAGGGAAGATTGCAAGCTAGGAATCAACAGCTTGACATGGCCTTAGAACCAGAGGAAAGGAGGAAAGTGGGAAGGGAGAACCAGTCTCTTCTGTTCAGTACAGTGGAGGATTGTACCTTGCTCAGGGGCTGAGAACTTACTTGTGTTATAACAATATTTGAGGAAGATGGAAATGATAAATTGAGGAGGATGGGATAGATTTAAAGAATGAAAGTCTGACACCAAGCACTGTTTGAAAATGGCAGCAGGTGTCTATTTGTAATTACAACCTCTGTAAAGCTTTATAACATGAGAATGTGAAAATATATTCCCCAGTCTCTTAAAACTTAAAAAAATTAAATATCCAGTTTGAAACTGTTGCTGCCTTTCTCTTTGACTGAAGTCCCTTTACTGTAGGAAGATCTTTATTTCTAAAGCAAGGCACAGAACCTTTTAAGTATGTGACATTCAACATGGAAAGTACCTCAGCAGAGAAGCCTTGATCACACCCCATGGAAGTGGATTACAATTTCAAATGCAGATACAGGCTAACAAAAGGAACTTGGTTCAACAGTGCTTCATCTCTCTCGTGGGTAACTCACAGGTGTACTGCATTTTCACTCTAATTTAAACCCAGTATTGAACTCTGTGCTTGTAATGTGGTCTCCCATTCAAGTTCAGAGAAGCCTTACTGAAGGCTGCAGTGCCCCCAGCCTAGATACTGGTATGGATAGCACCTGATGGGGTGGGATGCAGGTTGCATAGAAGGCAATCAGTACTATAAAACCCAAAGCACTGCTCCAGAAAGGTTTTCCTAAATGTCCCTCAGGCCATAGTGAGATCCTGTGTTGTGACATGGTGGTCTTCGCAGCAATATCTGTTAAAGTAATGCCCTCCTTCCTACCTTGCTGCTAGGTAATCTCCTCCTATGCCTCTGATGGCATCATGGGACCCCTCAAATCTGACAATTTATTTGCATTGCTGTACTATGAACCAAGTCACTGAGACAGATCTGTGATCCTGTTCACAGCAGTTTCTGAAAGTACCACTTAGGGGAGGGCACTTTGGCACGTGGATGAGACCAAGCATAAGAACAGCAGGACAAGCTGTGAAGAGGACAGTATCACCACTGAAGACAAAAATTTGTTCAATTACAGCCTCATCCTTTAATTAAGTTGGTTCTGGAGATGAGTAAAAGCAAGAAAACTTCTCTTCCTTGTGACTTGGAGCAAAGCCAGGAACAGAAGGGGCAGAAGGGCCCTGTCTTTTGGCGTGGACTTTGCAGAGCATCAGAGCTGACATCTCAGGCTGACTATGGCTGTAACAACTTCCCCTTGCTATATGCAGTGACAGTAACACTAGTGGAGTTATCAGCCATCAAGTAGGTGCTACACAAGGTCTAAATGAGATCTTTGCTGCTTTGCACCTTGGGTGGAATTAAGCATTTGAATACCAGAGACACAGATTGTCTGTCTCACAAAGTAGCTAGATTCAAGCTGAAAACTTTTTACAGACCTTCAGTTTTACTACTGACTTCAACAAAAGTTGTCACCACCTAGGCAGTGATGAACATGTAGGCGATTAAAGCTGTTTGCAACCTACACAGTCTCTTCACACCTAGGTTGCCACAGGCATCCAATCCTGGAAGCATGTTCTGAGAATGGCTAACATGCCCCAGCAGCATTTAACTGCCAGACATAGTCAACACGAGGCTAAAGGAGCCAGAGTTCAGTGTCATTTCTTGTATAAGTTCTTACTGCTGGAAAAGTCACATAGGAAGGTACAGTACTAGAGCTCTCTGCACTCAAAGGTTATCCAAATCTATTTAACCTCTGCCACAAAGTTACATACTTCTGAACAAAGATGAGAGTATTCCCAAGATGTTCTCACAACCAGCCAAAATAGGAATGAGAATATCATTACTATATTGTCATTGAGCTAGCAGCAATATTTGATCAGCCACTAGTTGCACATAAGAAAGCTCAAAACAGTCTTTGACTTTTGGTGATCAAAATACTGATGTATCTGTATAAATCCTACTTATGAAAAACTGTAAAAACAGGACATCTAGAATGTCAAATGGCAGAAAAAAACCCTACCTATTTCTCAAAGATATATAGACAGAATAGAGTCATGTGAAATTTCTGTTATGTCCAAGCCAGAAATATTTCCTTTTGACGCATTGGTATTTTGGAAAATAGGTAAAGAAACACTATGTGAAAATAGGGAACAGTGCTGAAGTGGAAAGAGAATCTTTATATACTCATGAAGAGAGAGAGAAATATGTTTGTGTGCATGTATGTGCACATATGATAATCAGATTTTGTCTGTCTGTGGCTGTGAAGGAAAAGCAGATGGAGCTCTGGAACTCGAAGCCATTGCTCCTTTGAATCCTGGTTCACATCACTTGCATTATATCTGAACCAAGTGCCTTATATAATAGAAAAACGTTATGTTAACAAGTTAATCTAGCAGCAGTAGAAAACCTATAGTCTCTCAAATACAGCTGATTTGTTTTACTTCCTTTCACTTCTATTCAGTTCCACAGAGCTATCTACTTCCTGACTCTAATTCTCTAAAACTGTGCCAAATGTGTTCCAGATTTTTACCTTAGCATATCAGAATAGGATCTTTCCAGCCCATGAGAACATACAGTCAACAAAGCTCTTTCCCCTTAATTTCCTGAGCTGCTGGCAAAAGCAATTTTATTTTCAGGATGTTGACATTATTATTTTTGGCTAAGAAAATAATAATTCATTATTAAAATGTTGCTAATGTATCAGGAAGAAATGTTTTGATTATGGTTACTATCTACAAACACAAATTTATATGTAGCTTTTTTCAAAGTAAGGCACACTTTCAAGAAGAAAAAACAATAAAATAATTGCTGAAGAAGGATGTCAAAAATGGCACAAAATGTAGTCTAAATTAACCAGAAAATTGTATTTAATCCTAACATGCCAAACTTGCATGTTGAAATTTCAATTATACACCTAATTGTTGCTTTTATGTTACATGTTTAAGTTTGTTTATATGTATAATTGCATCCGCTTGTGATTTGTGGGGCACAGTCAAGTGGCTCTGTGGCTTGGAGAAAGAGTATCTGTTTGTAGACCCACTTGGCACAGACTTCTGCTCCCTTAATACTTCAGGTCAGATGCCTCATGGAGCATACATGTGAATCAGAAATCCAACTTTGCTTTTAGAGAAACCATGAAGCAAAAATTTTGCAGAAGGATTTGTGCAGGTCTACATCTTATCCTCATCTGAAGTGAAGATACAGCTGAACCTCACTTCAGGGCTGAGAGATTCAGAAGAATTGTTGGTTTCCACCATCCAGGAGCAGCTTGAAAGGTTTTTAACTGTTAAACACAGCATTCCTGGGAAAAACTACTATTTTAAAACTTGTGAATAGCAAGAAACCTAAACAATTAAGCTATTTTCCAATCAGTGGTATTAGTGTTTCCATTGTTTCAACTCAGGCTAATCATAATAACACAACTATTATCCAGCAGCTGTAATTACATTACAAAAAAAAAATCATTAGACAGCCTTTAAATTTACCAGCTCCTTAATAAAATGAACTGAAATTGCAATTGTTATTTCCACATTATTTCTAAATGCCTCAAATTCTATTTTATTCAGGGAATTTTCTGTTCTTATTGTATCAGCTAACACCTCCTGTTTTCTCACAAAAGTTAAACAAGGCTTTCTAATCATTTAATTATGGTCCTCTTGGTCTGGTTAGATAACTTCTTACAGAAATATTAGTGAGTTTTAATTGCAGTAAAAAAGTTGTGAAACTTATGAAAGTTTATATGTAATCTGGACAGAGATTTAAGCAATGGTGCTTTCTCAGCAAACTCTCAACTCAACAAACCTTACCTTTCTTTTCCATTTCTCTTACTTATGGTGCTGGGTATTCTTTCCATGCATTATAGAAATCAATGCACAACTGAATTAATGGATTTCATATTTCTAAAACACTTCGTATTATATAAAGAAAAAAATTTGTATTGTTTGGTATTCTTATTTTGTTTTGACCTAAGGCAAACAAATTAATTTCTTTTTAAAACTGATTTTAATATTATACAACTGTTCCAGTGAATGACAGACTTTAACCTTAACATTTGAAAGTTTCTGAAAACAAACTTTCACTTCTCCTGTTCCATACCATCTTCCTTCTCTTTTATTGATTCCAGCACCTAAGCAACTCTCCTCATTTCTGGCTTTTATAGAGTACACTCAAAAATCACCGATAGCTCCTACAGTTGTTCCAGCAATAAATCAATAAGGAACTAACCAGATGTTCTTGTTGAACAACACCAACTTAAGAAATCTCTACTGCAAACTAAATAATGGATTCCAGATCTGAAGAAATATTTATGCATCTCAAAGGTAGATGTTCCCAGCACTGAAACCCAAGCCATAAGTTGCAGAGTCATATCCTCAACAAACCCACAGCATGAGTTGGAGATCTCAGAAAGAGGTTCGAAAGAGTCACCATTTCCAACACTGAGCTGGCTAACGATAGTATATGCAACGTACCAATGCTTAGAACTGGTCATCTAAGCTTCTGTATCTAAGCAGTCATGTTTTAAAATCCTCTGCTCTTTGACCTTTCTTTGACTGACTTGAGTGAATCATCTGCTGAAAGAAGGTACATATACATTTTATTTCAAAAGCCAGGGCTGTGCTTGTCAAATTCTCTTAAAAAACAAAGTAAGTAACTAAAATCCCCTTTTGCTACAATAGCAGCATATTTAGAAACATTAGCTAGAATCTGGAAGACCATTTCTGTTCTCTGCTAGATAAATTATTTCATCTGACTGAAAACATTCAAAACCATTTTTTGCTGCCTCAAAGACTGCACTAAACACCAAGTCACAAGACAGTTCCTTTCAGTTAAAATGCAACCGTCAAGAAAAACATTCAAAGCTATTTTGTAATTCCTCCTCATGCTAACCCATGAAGTACTTCACAAGGAGTTTCAATGAGTGCATCCAAGGTTTTCAACTAACTAGATTAATTAATGTTTGGTTTTTTGAAAGGAATAAAATGACTTACAGTACGTATGATTATATTACAAAGGACAACTTCAAAAGAAATACCAAGTTGAATCACAAGAAGAATATTTCTGAGCTCTGATTGACTGGACACATATAATTCTTAAAACTTTCAGATTTATCAGAATGGAATAAATATGATGGAATAAATTAATAAAATCTATTAACTTAATAAATCTAACAACTGTTCTTCTCAAGCTCCCTTTGCTTTTGCTTCTATTCAAGTATTTCTTGTACAGATTACCTTTTAGAGTAGTTTTTATATCAATATTTATGCATATATATGTAGAAATTTATATTTCTAGGAAGGTGGTATTGAATTGAAAAAACTGAGTCAAGTGAACAAAGTTTTCTGCAATAGAAGGCTGGGAGGCAAGAGGTGGAGACACCCTCTAGAACAATTACTGGGAGTTTATTTGAAGTTATGACGGAAACTATTTTTGAATATTTGGGGAAAAAAATAGAAGGAGATATTTGTTATTACAGGCATTTTTCACATCTAAGCTATGAAGGTGTAATACAAGGAAGCTAACTGGTTCCATTACTGGTTAAAGTTTTACTGCAATTATTATGCCAAAAAATATCTTTAGTAGTAGTAAAATACTTTAATATGTTCCAAACTATGATTTCTAGAGTTTTAAAATACTGAAGAACTGACCAATGAATAGGTTCTGAAAAGTTATAAAATCTAGAAACTTGAAAATGTTTAACATGTCATAGTAGTCTGAGGTGATGAGGTCATCAGAAAGAATACACTGAGGCTTTGTACCCCTGGGTATGGCAAATAGAAGGAACAGAAATCCACAAACCCAGCCAGTGAGGTCAGGAAGACAAAATAAATTCAAAGGCTTAGTGATACTGCAGCCTTGCAGATTAAATCTAACCTTGGAAAAGCACATATAATTTAGCATTAAGCAGAAGATGGGTAAAATACTGGCTAATTAGCAGCCAAGCTGTTGAAAGCGCAAGCCCATGAAAGATAGAATTGTGTGCTGAAAGTTTAATTAAGGTTAGACTTGTAGACATAAACAATTACAAACAGACCAGAGCCATTGAGAGAACCTTGTTTAACTCTCCTTGATCAATTGCCATGTTCAGAGCTAAAAAACCAAGCATTGCACAGCTCCCGCTCACAGTGGGGGATGTGATCTATGTATGTTGGAGCAAAGCCAGCTCATAACCAAATTGGGCAGAAAGCTGAAGTCATGACTGTTGAAACCTGTTGTAGGTGTCATGCTGCCCTACTTGAAAAGCAAGAGTGTCCAGTGAAGGAGCTGCAAACTAAGCCAAAAGCAAGAGTATATAGCAGAAGTGGATGTCTCAGAGGAAACATCCAAGGCTAGAGAGGATTAGCAAATACCACTTAAAAGGAAAAGAAGAAGGTAAAACATAATCTAATTCATCAGTTTAACACAGTGTGGGAGTCACAGCAGCACAGTGTACCATGATCGGTAAAAATGCACTAAACGCAACCTGAAAAACTAACAAAAAAGAAAGCACAGCCTTGTTAAAAACAGGTATCTGAGACAGGACTTAAAAGAATTCTTCAAGAAAGCAGTATAAGTTTGTAATTGTAAAAAGCAGCATAGATCCAAATTTTCAGCTGGTTTAAAACAGTCCCTGTTCAGGGTTTTTAATTTACTTAGACTGAATGAGATTTAATTAGATCAATCTGAGAATCAGGTGGGTGGGTTTTAGTTGTTTGTTTGGTTTTTTTATTGGTTGGCTCTTTACTGTAAGGATGGTGAGGTACTGGAATGGGTTGCCCAAGGAAGTTGTGAATGCTCCATCCCTGGTGGTGTTCAAGGCCAGGTTGGACAGAGCCTTGTGTGACATGGTTTAGTGTGAGGTGTCCCTGCCCATGACAGGGGGTTGAAACTAGATAATCTTAAGGTCCTGTCCAACCCTAACTATTCTATGATTCCCTAATAGGAAGAGAAAACAATGAAAAAAATAGAGTCCTTTTTGATGCTAAGCATTGGTATATGTTGCAAAGTCCTGTGAGATCCTTACCCCTAGCTGTCCAGATTAAGGACTGAGTTAGAGTGAACCATGGTTCTTTCTGGCATATGCATACAGGTTTCCTTTCCATGGAAACAGGTTCACTGCACATCCCTGTCTGAGGCTGGAAAGAGATCAGAGTGTGTATGTGTGTCCTAACCAGCACTTCAGGAACATTCTCAGGTCAAATGGTTTAGTTAGTGACAAAGTCATCCTGGGTTTGCACTAAGTAACAGAAATCAGAATATGTCTTTTCCTAGTTCCTTTCTCCATGGTTAACACAAACCCCAAATTCAGTACCTGCAAGAGAAGAGAATATAGTCACCCTCTGGATAGCTCTTCATAATTACCCATTCAGTCTATAAAGCCTCATTTTATTGAAATCTGACAGTCATTCAGCTCTGCGTTTACACAGCAAAAGAGTGTTACATTCATATATATGCAGCTTTTCCTGCAACTGAAAGAAGAATTTGCATCTTTCCATCCTAACTCCTCACCAGCACAGCCTTTTCCCTGTGCCATGTGTCAACATCTTATTGCTGTGTGAGTTTCAGCTGGCCACATTCCAACTGTACTGGCATGAGTCCAGTAATCTTCTGCTCTGAGAAATAAAAGCTGCAGCAGAATTCAACCTCAAACAGTTGTTCTTGGTACTTTTCAAATGTGCCCATTAACATTTATTTCTCCAATCATTCAACTCCCTTGTCAGTAAAGCACTTTGGAAGTTTCCCTACTTTTTCTCAAGGTATAACTTCCCTCTTCGTCTGAATTCTTTCTGCGTGATTAAACCCACAAGTATTTACTTATTTACCTGGCTTATTCACAGAGAACAATAGATTCAGTATTATCCACTTCCTGCTCAGAGTCAGGGAAACACATCCCAAGTATGAGCAACTCTCCCACTTTAGTGACATCAGCAGAAGAAAGAGAATTGATTTTGTCCAAAGTTCTGCTGATGTGCAAAATCTGACCCCAGCAGCAAAATGCATTATAAGAACAACTATGAAAGCGAACATTCTTTTCAATGTTCTCAAAAGTGCTGAAAAATGTATTTGTTAAATTATAACCTTTCCTGCTTTCCCCCACCACCTCCATGCTCTGGTAGAACAGGCTATAGTGAAAGAATACTGGTGGGTGATTAGTTTTGGCTGTTTTCAATTAATTATAAAGTGGTACAGTTGAACTCTTAAATCAGTCACTCTCAGATAACTGATACAGAAACTCACAGACTCACCACGCTCTTCCCTACAGAGGTAATAACACTCATCTATTAAGATGACCACTACAATCACAGGCAAACAGAAGACAAAGATGCAGACCAGTTGTAGCTGTCTGTGCCTTTTAAACTTTTGACTTTAATGGATAAAACAGAAATCTGAAATCAAGAAGCTATTGGCCATGGAAGTACAAGATGTGGGTTATTTTCCCTCCTAAAAAAAATACATTTGTAACTGTTCTCAGATACACTGTTTCACTAATTTTACCTGCATACCAATTTCAAAGGCATGGCTTGTACTTAATCTTTCTATGTGCAGTGCTCTGTAGATGACCTGTTATAGTAATTTACATCTAAGTCTATCTATGCCAATGAGTTGCTGAGGCTTTGCTGTGCCATTATTGCAGTTCTACTATTTATTTATTATGGCTCGGCCTGCAGGCAGTACTAATTCTCCATCTTAAAATATGCCTACTTTGCTATTGCAGTTAGCATAGATCAATTGTATGACATATGGTATATTACTTATATGCGTACAGATCTGTAGTACGTAAACCAGCAAGACAGAACTACAAAGCCTACACTTGCTAAGTCTCACACCAGATTTTTGTTAGTTCTGGTGGCAGACTTAGCTTTTCTTACCTGTGCTACTGGAAAAAACAAAAAGACAAAAAGCTCTAAAATGATAACATATACAAACCTGTAGTGTCTCTGTACCTAAATTTCCTACAGCAAGGCTGAGAGACAAAGGCAGAATCTGAATTTAAGCACAAAGAAGTAACTCCATTTTTTGCTCCAGTCTAAGGATGCAAAAAAAGTAGAAAAGGCTACCATAAAAATAAACAAACGAAGACTGAAAGTTTTTCATTCAGTGCTGCTATATTCATACTTAGACTCAAAGATCTTTTTGCACAGTTTCATACAAAGACAGGGAGATTGGCTTGTCTCGAGTGTTTCATCACTTCATTCAATTCTCATCCAGGCTGCAGTTGGTGTCTTTTTATTGACTTCAATGGCAGGGATTGAGACTTCAGACATTACTGTGAACTTAGAGTAACCCCACTAAAATCAGTGGAAGAGTTTGGAATGCTTCTGGAAACAAGCCAACATCTGGCACTCCAGGATCAAAACAGAAAATGACAGTCTTCTCACCAAGTGCTGGTAGACCACAATTGCTTTAATTTACAAGTGATACAAACTTGGTGAAGTTGTTGGCAGGTTTGGCTCTGAGAGTGCTGTGCAGAGGCTTCTTAGCTACCATCATCCACTTTGCAGAGGCTTTGTTGAATTGTGCCTGTTAGCTGAAAAGGTTTACAGAATACTTGTGTTTACACTGTGGCCAATGCAGTGTTTATCAGCATGAAACCCCTGGAGATCTATTAATTCTTATCTCTGAAAAAAGTTCCTTACTTCTTCTGTAACAAAAGGATTTGTTGTATGCCATAAAGGCTTTCAGAATTACAGAGAAAACTCGATTCTGGGAAACTATAAAGATGTAAATATAATGGAAATACACAAATATATGTTATCATAAATAAAACCTTATTTATTCTTTGTTTTTTCCTGAGAAAGTACAACTAATGAAGTTTAAACATTGTGGCGTGTAATATTGCAAGGTACCAAAAAACCTGAACATTCCACTATTTACATTACACCCACACAGAAACAATGGTAAAAAAAATAAGTCACTCATGTAAGGCTGTAAAGGTAAGACTGTGCAGTCAAGTAATGCAAAAAATGCAATTTGAGCATTTTGCTAAATTATTCACATCCTTTACGATACAGTGTTTAGTAACATGATCACAGACTCCATTCTGAAAGACCTGCTTCATACAAGAAACCCAGGAAATGTTGGTGCCCCTTCAGAGGGCTCATGTTTTGCCTGGTTTTGTTTGCACAGCAGTGGACAAACACCAACCTTCTCCACTGGTGTTCACCAGCAGATAGGTGGGGATTGCCCTGTTCTTAACTGCACTGAATGGAGAATTATTATTTTCCTCCATATCTTGTTATCTGTTCTTACCATATTTTAGATCTGTTTTGAAATATATTAAGAAAAAAGTCTGTTCTGTTCTAGGGGTGTCACATATCCTATCCAGTCACTGTGCAGGAGTTATATGAGCTTAAAGAGTGCTCAGTCTAGGGGAGTCTTCAGAACATCCCATTATCCCTCTGTCTTGGACTCTGCTCAGCATGTAAGAAGTAAAACTTTTTAGATTCTTGGAAACCAAGACAATTTTTCACAGATGGCAAACACATCTGTCTACTGTAATGACAACAAATATCCTGAATAATTAAACTGATTGACGGCACTTGAACTTCTCAGCAAACAAGTTCAGAGACTTTTTTTGTCTTATGCAAAGAAGAAATAATGGTATTTTTCCTTAACATCTTCCTCAGCAATGGCAAGCCATTAAAAAAATAATTTCTGGAGTCAAACATTCAGGATGACAAATGTGTGCCTAAACACTTTAAATTTAACAAAGTTAGACCTATAAACATGGCCTTGCAGCATAAATGCATTTATTTTGATAAATATGTTTACACTGCTGGATATAAAAGGGCTAAGATATGAATTGGATTTGGAATTATCTACAAAACTCGTAAAGAGCATTGAAAAGAAATAATTTTTATGTATGCTTATTATATTATACCTAATATCTTCCTATAATTTTACCTATGGAAAATAGCCTATTTTATATCTATGACAGACATAAATATACCTGTGTGGTTTAAGGACCAACTTAATCTTTGTGTGGAAGGTTACCCAACATCCCACAGTCCCCATCTGATGTTCTGGTATTCTCCCCCTTCCCCCCATTAGTCTGTCACTAAGAAAAGAAAGGGGCACAGTTGCAGTATTTCTTTTCCAAATGGTGACACTTCCATCTGCTATGACAGGTAGATGATGTCTAGCTCTTTCTAAAGAGAATATCTTCTGATAGGCAGTGATGCAGCAGCACAAGAGAGGAGCTGCTAAAGAAAAGGAAGGCATGGAAAAAAGGAGAGCAGGTGCTAGCAGTGGATAACTACTTTTTCCCTGATAACCTTATTCTTAAGTCAGTACATCAAAATTTCCATTCAGGACAAATCTCTTTATTATCTTTTTAAAATTCAACATATAGTACTAGTTTTAGAACTTAGGTGTGTTTAGATAAATGTCACTTCTCCACATTCCTTGAAGATATATTGGGTTTAAATTATTGTGCTGATTTATAATTCTGCATGGAGTTTTCTAACTCTTACATTAGTAGGTTTTGAACTTCCAAAAACTTGCTGAGAGTGGAAAAGAAGTTAAACTCCTGTAATTGCCAGATGGCACCATCCTGCCCTTTTGAGGTTACAGCAAGACAACATGTCTTCCTTTTTTTTTTTACCCTTTTTCAACACATGAGCCAGGAGCAGACAGTCAGTCGAAACACTGATGATTACAAATGACAACTTGTAGCATGTGTTATCACAGCCACTGTATAAAGTAATTCCACTAACAATGTACTTTGCTAACAACCATATGGATTCAAGGAAAATATTTTTTTCTGGAGGAAAGCAGCTGCAGACAAATTATGACAGTTTGCCTTTCCCAGGATCTGTATTGGACAAGCAGGCTAGATGCAAGGTTACTTTAAAAGGTCTTTGGCAGACATTGGGTGAAAACCTGGCCCCTTTGTAGTTAGTGACTAAATGTGTGTAGATACTAGCAAGGCTGTTGTAATTACACAACCATTGGACTGTCAAATATTTTAGGTTTAATTCTGCCTGTTCATAGTCTAAGAGAAGCCTTTTTTCTCAGTAGTCTTCTCAGTTATTCAAATCAAATAAATTACATTGTGGGCTCACAGTCAGGCAGGGATGTGGCACATACTTGAAGGTGTCAGGCATGAACCTTGCTGAGCTTGAAGTTTTGCTGAGGTAACTGTAAATTCTAAAATCATCTCTTGAAGGACACAGTTTTCCCCTGGATGACACTTCAAACTTATTAACTGAGGGTCATTAAGGAACAGCTGCCCTTGACAGGCCTGTAGGAAGCAAGCAATTAGGTGGAATTACCCAATTTAAAGTATGCCTGGACAAAAGCTTTGGACGTGTTTGGACAAAGGTACTGCACAACCACATCAGCTGAAATTTAAGTGGCTGTGAATAGGTAAAATCAACATTCCCATACAGAATGCTAAAGAATGAGGAAATAAGACGCCATGGGACAACTCTGCTTGTGTTTTAGTGGCAGCTTTCTCCTGAGAGTGACAGACGACATAGCAAGGACCTTCAGCAGCTACCGCAACAGTGGATAAAATGGCTATCCTACAGTCTGCTCTGACACCTTAATGACAGCTTCAGCCAAATTGCCATCCAGTCAAAATAGCCTAGGTTCACAGGTTAAGTGTGCTAGTGTCATTAAGCTAAGTATAAGGAATAAACATAATCAAACCCCGTAAATAACAAAGGCTGAGCAGGGAGCGGCTTTTGAAAACCGGAAAATAGAAACACAGTGAAAAAATCAAAAAGGGGAGTTATTTATGTTACTGTGAAAGCTGAAGGCGTAGTTCAGAAGAAAAGGTATACATTTACATTTTGAAGACTTTTAACAAGATTTTTACTAATTAGGGAAGAATTTTAAAAGCTTTGGGTCATATTCTTCAGATTTACTGATGCAAATCCTTTTGGAGTAGTTTGATGATTTTTCATTATTGTTGTGTTCTGCAGTTACTTAAAAGCTATTCAACTAAGCACTCAAAGATCTCTTTCCCAGCATGTCAGATACTTCTCCACCCTGCAGAAGCAATGTCAAAGACAAAAAGCACCAAAACTTTCAAAAGCACTACATTTTCTCCTCCAGTAGCTTTTTTGGTAAATATGTGGTATCAGCTCACAAAAGATGAAGTCACAGGTGCCCCATCATGCCTCAGCCTGTGAAATGAATAAAAATCACTTTCAGCAAGTAGCAGAAGAAAAATTTTCTATTACTCAATGTCCAGAAGAATATTTATCTGTACACTTAAGACTGCAACCTCATTTCAGTGGGATGTCCATTTATGTGAACAGAATGCCAGGAAGTAACAAATCCCACCTGCTGCTTTGGATAACCAAATCAGCTGCCAATATTTTTATATGAAAAAAAAATACTGCAACAAAATGTTACTAATATAATATTCTCAGCAATCTCAATTAGATAATTAATAGCAGAAAATTCACCTTTCATTCTAAGCTCCTCAGCCTGCAGAACGGGGAGTGTGTTTGCACTGTCAGGATAATAGGAACAATCAGGGAGCCCAGAGAGCTTTTTCTGCTGGCCCTCTCTGCCTCTTTCACTTTCTCCGGTTGTACATAGAATTGTGAAGCCATGAGAAGAAAAATCCTGACTCCTTGTATCTCCACATATTTCTACTGCCAAGCCACTTCTCTCAGAGTCTAATGTCATTTGTCTGGGAAAATGATATATTTCAGTATCATTAACTGAGGCAGAGATGACAGAATATCCTGGCAATTATCACTTATATGTGCCAATTCATCAGCAGTTTTCCTTGTAAATATTTTAAGCAACCTCTAAAAATAGTGTCATGGAAACCCCGTGAATCTGGAAACCCATCATCCAATACTTCTTGGATGCTTGTGAAGATGTGGTCCTCTTGGCACTGGTTGTTATATCCTCTCCCCCAAATCAAGGACATTAAAAAGAAATATAAAGCCAGAAAGGTCAGAACTGGAGACTCTCTGATGCAGACCTGAGCAGACTCACATCAGGGAAATCAGGGCATATGTGGTAGGATTACCAAATCTGAACAACAGTACTTCAGATATCTTTGCAAGAGCATTAATATCTGTGCAAGGTTGCAAAAGGAGAGGATAATCAGATCTAAAATTGGAAACTCTCTTTCTCACATTCAGATTTTCCCCTTATTCCCAGAGGAAGGCCACTCTCATTTCCCTAAAATGCAAAAATGCGTTTCTTATTTTTAACTTACCCATTGTCATCTAGGTCATTATATAGTGATGATTAATCAAAAATTTCCTCTTACTTTAGTGACCTGAAGTTAATTTAGCTCTCTGTGCTGCATATGAGCTCAGTGTAGCACACCCAGTGACAGGACATTTTCAAACAGCCTTCAGTTGTATGATTAATTTCCCTATGGTTATTTTACATGCGCAAATGGCATCCTAGGGTGCATTAGAAAGGGTGTGGTTAGTAGGGCAAGAGAGGTTCTCCTCCCCCTCTACTCTGCCTTGGTGAGGCCACATCTGGAATATTGTGTCCAGTTCTGGGCCCCTCTGTTCAAGAAGGACAGGGAATTGCTTGAAAGAGTCCAGCGCAGAGCCACAAAGATGATGAAGGGAGTGAAACACCTCCCTTATGAGGAGAGGCTGAGGGAGCTGGGTCTCTTTAGCTTGGAGAAGAGGAGACTGAGGGGTGACTTCATCAGTGTTTACAAATATGTATAGGGTGTGTGTCAGGATGGTGGAGCTAGGTTTTTTTCAGTGATATCCAGTGATAGGACAAGGGGCAATGGGTGTAAACTGGAGCATAGGAGGTTCCACGTTAACATCAGGAAGAACTTCTTTACTGTGAGAGTGACAGAGCACTGGAACAAGTTGCCCAGAGAGGTTGTGGAGTCTCCTACATTGGAGGTATTCAAGGCCCGCCTGGACAAGTTCCTGTGTGATGTACTCTAGGTTACCCTGCTCTTGCAGGGGGGGTTGGAGTAGATATCTTTCAAGGTCCCTTCCAACCTTTGGGATTCTGTGATTCTTTGGTACTAATATACTCAGAACTTCCCTGCCAACAAGGATTGGCTTCTTGACTTACTTGTTTGGTGAAGGTACCTTAGGCATTTATCTCATTATATCCAACTACCAGTTACCTTTTTGCCATTGGAGTTCACTGCCTAACTGTGCTGTCCTTGTATCAGGATTGTATGTATAGACTTGATGTGGCCCTTAGTGGAGGACATAACAGTGTTAAGGGTTGGACTTGATGATCTTAAAGGTCTTTTTCAACCCAACTGACTCTATGATTCTGTGATTCCATGATTCTGTGATTCTATGATTCTGTGTATAGCAATAGAGAGAAACACTTAACAAGATTCATCATCCCTGCCCATGGCAGGGGGGGTTGGAACTAGATGATCTAGTCTAGAAAGTCCTTTCCAACCCTAACTATTCTATGATCATGCAAGTACCAGAGACAACCATACAATCCCCCATGTGTTCCTGGTTTCCACAGTTCTTGTGTTCAAATCCAATTCAGTTCTGAAGCCAAATAATAGTAGATAGACTAATATCAGGCAATTCAAAAAGGATAAAGGGAGCCAACACACCCCATACACTGTGCAAGTTGACAAGTATATACACAAGATTGCAGTGTTCCTGTTCCAGTCCTCAGAGACAAGAGAGCAGTCCCAGCACAGGGAGATCTTGCTTGAATTAGTGGCTTAGCACTTAGCCGGCTCTTTGCTAACATCTCCTGAGACTGAGAGAGTTACACTGCTGTTGGACATGTTCTAGTTGAGAAATGAGCAGCTTGGAGCTCTGTTCCATATGTGCAGTGGCAGAGTTGGGAGATGACTTTACAGGTCAGCTGTTTTCCTCTGAACAGGTGGATACAAGTCAGAGCAAGATGATACCATCACACAGCATCTGCTATGTGGCACTGATTAACACTGACCATAACTTGCCAGAAATTATTAGCACTGTAGAATGAGTCACTTTACCTCAGCATATTACAAGTATAAAGAAGCCAACCTTATCTTAAGGTACCTAAGTCAGGTTGAAATGAGTTAGTTTAATCTGCAAATGTAGCCATGTTAGCACAGTATGACACTTGCCTCTTGATAGAGCTAATTAATCTGTACAAAGTGCAGCAATAATGCAGCTATATTGTTTCTGGCAGCAGCCCAGCACGGGCTTTCCCACATTTCTTTCCTTAAGGAACATCAGCCCCACAAAGCCACCACTTCCCAAGAACATCAAGAACTAGTCTGATTAAAGTGGAAACAAGTTCTACTGCCAACTGGGAAATACAACTGATTTTTTTAAATGTGAAAAACAGAAATATACCACTCAAGTACACTTTGTATGTAACAGTCCCTCTGAGAAAACTCCTCTGCAGAATCACAGGCTGAATATTTCAGCACAAAACAGTAGGTGAAGAGGAGAGCTTAGAAGAAAGAGGTAATAGGAGGTGGTTTAATGTCATCCATGGCAGGGAAAGAAGAGGATTCTTTGTAATCTATACCTTCTCCTGAACATTGAGACATCCATCTGGTATCAGTGGTGACATTTCAATTGATTGCCATGGAACTAATTTATTTTATATAAATCAAATTTTCTTTCTATGGGCAAAAAAAAAATATATAAATTTTATCAGTAAAATATTTTGTAAGTTTCAGAAACATCTGTTTGATAAGCTCAATGGGTGTTAATTTCATCAGTTTGTATGCTAGATAAGACAATGGTTCCCAAGTAAGAAGATTTTGTTTGTTATTATTTTTCTGTTACACCTATTCATGTCTTTAAATTTCTATTATTACTTCTAAGAAAACCTGCTGTGAATTCCATGTTGATCAGAACTAACTTTAAATGGATTCCTGCAAGAGGTACCTGTTCTCCAGGCTAATTATTAATCTTCAGTTGATTAATGAATTACCCTAGAATAAAATTAAAAAGCCCATGTATGACTTCACATAAGGGTATGGGCACAATGACCTACACACATATACACACTTTTTCTTTTTTCTTTTAAAAAGCTATTAAGGCATTGAAATATCTTTAGAATGTGTTGTCAGCTTTGTTTTAACGTCTGTCCTTTGAGTAACAAGGCTAAGGGCAGACATTGTGCAGTCACTGAGTACCACCCCAGTTCTAAAGATACAGGAAGTATCCCATCAGCTGTCACAGAAATGCATGGAGACTTTGCAGATGATGGCTAGAATTTCCAAAACCTGAAGGATCTTGTGAGGCATGCTGCCAGTTCCTTGTGTCCCCTCCCTTTTACAGCAGCTTGCTCATATGTGGCCAATTCATTGTGAGGCTTGACACAACATTTGCAAAATGCATAGAAGTGCTCTGATAAAAAGCCATCCATGAATTCTATCATCACTATTTGCATTTGTCTTACTACTGAGTGGTGTAATAGACTTTACTGTCATACACCACCAGCAACCTATGAATCACTGCCGCCTAACTCAGCGGGGCATGAACTAGCTGTGGAAAAATTTCATTTGAATATAATTCCTTTTTGCTCAGAAATATTCAGACAGAATTCACCCTTCAGCTGAGAGAAGACATCAGTTCCACAGAAATTCTTGATGAGCCATATCCTTCAAGGCCTTACTACTTGCATGAGCCAATAATACTCACAAGTGTAAAAGACTTTGTAAAACTTGTCCCTAGCACTTTGTCAAGACTTCCACAGGGTGATAATAGCACGGACAAGGACATTACAAGAATCTTACCAGTTCTCAGGGACTTCAATATTATTAGAAAATGTCTCATGGAAGGAAAAAGTAATAACAATTTTCTGCATCAACTACAGGCTCCAGTGTGCTTACAGATACCTGAAACAGGCCTCTACTGAAGTAAAACTACGCATATGCAGTAGATTAAAAGTAATTATGTCTACAGTTACCAGCTGAAGCTCTAATCTTTAAGTGAACACTTGACATCTAGACCATGGACTACTTAATACAAGTTATATTTTTACAATCAGGTGATTGATATAGGCTAAAGAGGTATAAAACTATTTTGCATTGACCTGTAAAGGCTTTGTTGCTATAGAAGGATTTTGTGTTCAGATAGAAAAACCATACCAGGAGTACTGGACAGTTGTTTGTAGAACTGTGTTTCATGCATATCTTGCCTCTTAATAGCCTCCATTCCTGAAAAGAATTATTTTTTTTTCAATATACTTGAAATGTTCAGGTATTTAGTGCACTCCAACAGCACATGACTCATAATAAATTGCAACAGCAGTATGCTTTTTCAGCCATATCTTTAAGTCTAGCTGTAATTTGGTCTAGAGCTATGCAATTTAATAACAAAGCTAATGCATCCATTCAATGGAGGACCCATAAACTAAGTTGCTTTAAAACAAAAACAAAAGCAAAACCAAAAACAACAAAAAAACCCCTAAGAGTCCCTAAAAGGATACTAGGAAATAAGAACCCTGAAGCAAGATATGATACACATGAAATGCATGACCCAGGACCTATACAGAGATCAATAACCAGTGGAAAATTCTGTGAACACCCATTTGTGTTATTTTTCTTCCCTTTTGAACCTCAGAAGCATCTAAGAAGGCTCCATTGTGTCTCCCATGTTGACTGAACACTCAAAAGTCTTAGTAAGGTGTAAGGTATGGAGAAGATACTATGTCACTTATACTTTTCTTTTGGGAGGCTTGACACACAATTTGCTAGGCATGGCATTCATTTCTATTGGAATTGAAAAGAAAGTTCAGAAAACTGATTAATGCTCTGTTCCTTCTTCACAGTGAGACTTCTTGGGTTGACCGACTCTCTTGTTGCTTTTCAATGCCACATCACACTGTATCTGACCATGACAATTACTGACATAGGCAGTGCAGTCTTCTCTTATATGAATATACTTTTATGACAGCAGAGGAATGAATACAACTCAAGGAGATCATGAAAAGTAAAGTCACAGTCATCCTGTAGTAATAATGCTATTACTGTCAATAAAACTAGGCTTAACCATATCTGAAGCAAACAAAAGGATTTAGTGCTTCTATTAGTTAATGCCTGAAGATGTTCCTGTGTCCATATTTTCTTAGAAAATTAATTGTTCACCTGAATACTTTTCATTATCAGTCTCCATTTTAAAATGTCCTACAATTATTTTTAGAAGTGCTAACCCTTCACAAACATAGGAAAAAGAAAAGGCAGCTCTGAAACAGAAGACAAACTCTTTACTTGGTGGGAATTGCGATGCATTTTCTTCTCAACAATGAGCCAATAAAAAGAAACAGAGCAGATACTCATATAGCCACTGGAGCACTGATGATATAAGCATAGGTTATGTATGCTGTTTTCCTATGTACATTTTCCTGAAGCAAAGCTTGAGAGCAAAAAAGATCATGATGTCATGTGCACCCAATTTAAGATTAATACTGTGCCTGAGGAAAAAAGTGGTATAGCCTTGGAGCTAGCAGCTACATTCAAAACCTAGATTTTTTTTATAATCTCCAGCATTAATCACAGCTACTGGAAATTAATTTCACTGAGAAAACTAGTATTCTGAAAGTTTTTCTAAGAACAGGTTTGTTTCAATCACATGTTTAATAGGAAGAAGTTGAAAAAAAAAATCTCTACTTTCTCAAAGCACTCAGAAATGGGAAATTATTTCATTCTGACAATGTTAAAAATATTTCATTCTTATTTCATTGTTAATTTATATTAGGCTGCATTGCATTTCATTGACAATCAGATAAGCAGAGGAAAAAGTTGAACTGAAATATTTTAACCATATTAAGATATATTAGACCATCTTTAAATGAAAGCAGGTGATCAACAAAAATGAAATCCTTCAGTGGTCCCAAATTACAGATACAAATAGATCTTTTTTTATTTATAATTTCACTGAAAGATACTAAACTACCAGATCCTCTTCCACAAACACAAGTTCAGTTTCTGACCAGCTTTACTATACTCATTGTTTGTAAAGATTATTTTATTACATCCCTATGAGCTAAATTGTTCCTGTTTGGCACAGACTACTGGAAAAATCAATGCAGACCCATACTACCATGGAAGGAGTAACAGGAAACACTGGGGCTTCTCAGAACTCCCTGAGTGTCCTGGGAGATAATCAAACAATTTAAGTTACCCTTTTAGTGAGGTACAGTATATTCGCCACTATTAATCTCACTGTGCTGGTAACAGTAAAGCTCAATAGCTACTTTTATGGCTGATTATTTTTAGAAGTTGCAATGGGGGAAGGAATGGGAATGAGCACTGTGATACCCTGCATGTAAAGCAGAGGAAGGCACAAAATTTGCTTAAGGGAAGACTCTGAGAGATCAAGGTAGCATTAATAAGCTTACTCCACACACACACAAACACAAATGCACTAGGAGTAGCTATGTAAGTATTTGGTTTGAGAGAGAAAAATGTAGTTTATATAAATTAAGTCTATGTTATTTCATGCAGTGTCTGAGCCCACAAGTTGACATACAATGAGAGCTCCATTTGCAAGCAATAAGACAACAGATCAGACACACAGAAGAGAAAAGGAGGGAGATAAAAAAATACTCATGCATCACACATCTCAACTCTATACAACCTTAGGGTCCCATGAATCATCACTACTAAGCAAATAATATTCAACTTTACAATAGGCATTGACGTGCAATCTACAGTTTGCTTTTTCCTTCTCACACACTGACACAAAAACTTAGTTCTTCACATTCATTTAACATTGCTGTTAGGTGTTAGTTTTCATTATTTCATAAGTGGGTGAAACCATGTCACTTATAAAGCAAACAGATTACTCTTTGTTCATGTGATGGTTATTCATTCAGTCGTCAGGTGAGATACTGGAAAATAAATACTGATAGTTCGGTTTGAATGCTGTATTGCACAAACCATGTAAGATCCCTCTTGGGAGAAGGTCGACGGTGCATTGGTTTTATTCTTCTTTAATTCTCAACTGAAAAAATAAAATTAGCCTCCCTATGCTCGTGCCCTACATTTTTGCCTGCATTTTTATGAATTTCATAGAAGAATATTAAGATAAAAAACAACAAAAAAACACCACTCATAAAATATGTACGAAAAAAGAGCTTAAAGCTAGTTAGTGTATTTCACTAATACATTGTAATTTGTATCATTTGGTAGTAGACAGTTGATGGTGACTTTTGAACTAAGTGACTGCCAGCCATTCCTGATTACCCTGCAAGGTGCTGCAGCTAAACTGGAATGAACCTGAGGAAATAAAGTTCCAAAGATGGTTTAGGAGGAAATAGACAGTTTTAGTCACAGAGACTGTAATCCAGCTAGTGAATGAAAATGGTGGTTGTGTGATAGCTGTTGCTGTCCTACAAATGTGAAAAGGCAATTCCCATGAAACAGGTGCTCCTAGTCCATCTGACTCCAGTAATGATCTAAAGCCTATAGGAAACTGGCCAGAACATTCATTACCTTCAGGTTGGGTAATGATTCAAAAAAGGCAAGACAAAGCTCACCCCTAAACCCTGAGCTGAGGGAAACTGAAGACGCTACACAGAAAAGGTTTCTTCCTGTTCTCCATGTTCTCATGACCTATAAAAGACTCCACTTTGCAGAGCTCACAGTGGGAGTGTCAGAGTTTTTCCAATGCTATATATTTAATTTCAAGAAAAAAAAAAAAGCTTGGTTTATAGTCAAGGGAGAAAAAGCAATAGACTTCAGTTTGGCAATTCTCCTGTTTTGTCCCTTCTAACATTATTGGCTAAAATATAAAATATTAACATGACTCTTTCTATTCTACATTTGCTCAAATCAGTAGACGTAAGATTTTCCTGTTGTAAAGATCAAACTTTTTTTTTTAAATATGATTTCATACAAAAAGCCAGAAGCACAATTAAAGAATTAAATTCCTCCAGTTCTTCATGTATTATAAAATTATCCCCAAGCAATCACAGTGAAATGCCAACATTTTCTGCATACAGTGAAATATACATGTAAATCTCAGGTTTTATCCCTGTAATGCTATATTTTATTCTTTGAGTGCATAGTTATAATGCAAGAAGACAAAGCAAGAGATCATGGAAATTTCATTAAAATTAGAATGGAAAATAGTGATAGGCTACATTGAAAAATCCAAATTCATACATAGTGTGAGTCTGATAATGTCCAATGCCAGTAGAATTAAATCAGAAATTAATTTGAGCATGGATTCCATATACAGATACAGATGCACCACCAGAGTATTTCATTGAGCAATGTTTTTCATTATGCAGGTAACCCAGATTGAAATCTAGTCAAACTGTATAGGCTAATCTGAGTCAATGCAAGCTGTAAAGTTCACTGTATAATCAATGCTCTTTAGGATTGTTGCATTATCTTTGCTTAAACTGTACAGGAAATTACAAATCATAGAATCATAGAATAGTTAGGGTCGGAAAGGACCTTAAGATCGTCTAGTTCCAACCCCCTGCCATGGGCAGGGACACCTCACACTAAACCATGCCACCCAAGGCTTCATCCACCCTGGCCTTGAACACTGCCAGGGATGGAGCATTCACAACTTCCCTGGGCAACCCATTCCAGTGCCTCACCATCCTAACAGTAAAGAATTTCTTCCTTATATCCAATCTAAACCTGCGCTGTTTAAGTTTTAACCTGTTACCCCTTGTCCTGTCACTACAGTCCCTAATGAATAGTCCCTCACCAGCATCCCTGTAGGCCCCCTTCAGATACTGGAAGGCTGCTATGAGGTCTCCACTCAGCCTTCTCTTCTACAGGCTGAACAGCCCCAACTTTCTCAGCCTGTCTCTATGTGGGAGGTGCTCCAGTCCCCTGATCATCCTCATAGCCCTCCTCTGCCCATGAATCCTGAAGTGCACTGTATCTGTACATTTACATGAAAGACAAGTTGTTCAGATCTCTTCCTGGGACTTATATGACCTACAAGTGAAAAGCTTAAAGTAATTGCAGATGTTGAAGGTGAGGCACAGAGGGTTTAATTCACTCATGTACCCTGAAGCAGCCACGTAATTTACTAGATACTCAATTGTTGCATAATATTGGCTGGCAGGGGGGGAAAGGCAAAGGATTACAACAGGAATGAACAAGTTGTGATGTATAGATGAGTAAGAGTGTTTTATCACAGAGGTGCTTTATCACAGGTGTTTTATCACAGAGCACCTGAAAAGAAGAAACGTTACTTTTTAGATATACTGATTGTTTTACTTGCTAAAAGTTTATGCAAAAGTCTTAAAAGAAAAATTCAACAACAATGTCCAAGAACTTCAAAATTAGGTGATTTGGGGACAACAATTTAAATGTGTTTATAGCACTGTGTTCCATAAAGTCTGAGGTCTGTACAGTGGTTCTCAGCACTCATGAACTATTGACATCATGTTACTAGCACACATTAATGCAAGTCAGCAAGATCATATCCATATGTCCACAACCAACATCTGGGTTTTTTTTTTCTACAGAACTCAAAGTGGAAAGAGAGAAGGGAATTTCCTTGTATTTATCCAATAGGTATCTAAGCTGAACACCTTTTATTTCACCCATTTTTGGTAGTAAATGCAAGCACTTAAACTCTTACCTTAAATGAAAGCCCTCTGTTTTAAGAAGGGATAACAAAAAAAAAATGACAGAAAGTCAGGTAGAAGGTTGATAAATATGTATTGATTTCCTAGTAGTGAGTTTTATTCTGATGTGGAAAGAAAGATATGTGTGGGTTGTTTGTTTTTTTTCTTATAACAATTTGGCCCAGTTCTGGCACCTTTACTTTGTTAGCTGCACTATATAAGAACATACTTCACTGAAAGGGTGCTACTTGCACTGGGGGCTTTACAGGTCAGACTTTCCAAATAGAGAATAATTTCTTTATTTTCATTAACCCAGTGTGATGCCCAAGGCCAGATTCTGACCTGCCATGCATTAGAATAGTATCACAAATTTACACCATTTTAAACACTTGTGTAACAGGTATAAACACAGGTGGTCTGTAGAGTGTACCCAGATACTCCTGCTCAGTCACTTAAAGAATCTGAAATGGGCTTCACCAACAGCCATACAGGAACAGTCAAGCACAAGTGATGTCCTCATACTTAAAGTCCTTTCTCTCAGTTCCCAGGTACCCATGCCCTATAATCTTTCTCATAATTTCCCATCTCCAAATACAATTAGCTATTTTTGGCCCCTATTATTCAAGGCTTTTCTTTATCTGATGGTTACAAACTTTCTTATTTATAGACTAAATGGCTATTCATGACAATCCAGACCCATTAGTTTTAATGCTCAAATTTGCCCTTTTACTCAACTCATCTCCCTTCCTGCATTAACCTCTTCTCCCAGTCCTTAGAATATTTAGTCATGTCCCCTTTCACCTTTAATTTTGCTGTTAAGCAAGGCAATCTCTGTTAATTCTTTCTTGAATTTTCATAGGCCACTTCTGTACATGATTGGGACTGCATTCGCTTCATTGTCCCACACATCTCTCCATAATAGAGATGTGGACTGGCACAAGCAATTCCCATACTGTTTCATAAAGCATATATATAAAATGAATGCATACTCATTTATACATGTACCTAAATGCCTTTTGATTAGAAATATTTTTAGCCAGCTTACTAACACAACAACTGCAGAATCCAAATTCTCATGCAAGCTCATTACTTTGTCCTATTCTTTGATTATTTTGGGACAAACACTTTGCAAATCCAAAAGATTCCCTGGACACTTCTTAACAGTGCATTTAATTAGCCAGCTGAGCTCTTCTTCAGAAGGTATTACTAGTGCCAGGTATCTAGTCTTAACAAAAATTTAGGAATTGGGCATTTGACTGCATAATTAAATCTCTGACAATTAAATCAGATGGGAAGAAAACAAAAAAGGGATGAAAATACTTGCACTGCAGGGAAAACCTTAACTGTTTGATGTTAAGAAGAAATTTCTTTTTAAGTGCATTACCTGCATAACATTCACTCCAGAATTTCTTTTACCTTTTAGTCCATCGTTTGAAGGAGTGGTTGCAGAAGCCCAGAAATTTCAGACAAGGGGGTAGTTCTGTAACAGACTTTTGCCCTGTGTCAGGATAATTCACAGACCATAGCAAATTCTCACAGATTGCTGTGAGGCTGTAATATTGAATTTTATCAAACATAACTATGAGAAACACAATTGGGTTTTTTGAGATACCTGTAACTGACTCAAGGTCTTCTCTTGACTGAGGCACCTAAGTTTAGGAATGTCTGAACTAGTTACTTGATGTTCTGTGTTAATAGTTATCTTCCTAATTTACAATCCTCCACTTCCCTTTTCTCCTCACACCTGTTCTTGTTTTCACATATGGCAATAAAGAGCTGCTGAGCCAAACCTTGACCCTTGCTCAGGTCTGCCTTGCACAGGAACACAGACAAACTTTTTCAGACTCAGATTCACAATAGTGAAGTTTGAAAGCATTACTAGAACAGGAACTGGTGCTTGTCAAAAGATTATTTTTATTCATACTTTTGCTATATATACACTGCTATTACAACAGTAATGATTGACTATACAGTGGGTAAATTATATTATCTACATTTTACAGGCAGCTCAGAGTTCAAGCAGAATGCCAAAGTGCTTTTCATTCACACTGTAAGATACTGGCAGGACCACATCAGGGCTGGCAGGCTGGACTATAGCACAACTACATGACTCAGGGTAGGGTCTGAGTGCTGTCCAAAATGGCAGTCCTACTTTAAATGGGCAAACATTGTCTCCTGCTAAGATCAAGTTGTTAAAAGAAGGCAGTGACATGCAGCATAGTGACAGAGAGCTGTGCCTGGCACCAGTGTCTGTATCTCTGAAAGGAGTCATGCAAAGTCACCTCCTGGTTGAAGACTGTCTTTGCACTATGTGCACTATGACCCATGCAACCCTGATGTATGATTTCTCGAGAAAGATGAAGCCTTCTTTCTGCCTAGGTCTTATCCTCATTAAAAGTGCTGCTACAGGCTGCTTCAAATACTGATGTGGAAGGTGTCCTTTCACTTGCTTTTACTTCTCAATTAATAAGTTAATAAGCTTCCTCAAGTAGTGCAAACTGCCTTACCCTCTCCATTCACTTCTACGCTGTTAGGTGAGAAAAGCTCTAGAGCATTCTGCCTTCTTGTTTAGTTTGATTATTTACAGTCCCACTCTTACCTTCACTGCTATAATTGCTTATGAGTTACACAAAATCAGTCACTTGCCTTTATTCATACTGAATAGCCCCATAGACTACAGTGAAGGCATGCTGAGTGCAGCATACTTCAGTTTATGACACCCATGAATCTCACCAGACTGAAGAACTTTTAGCAGGAGAAGTAATTCAGAGTAACTTCCACTGTCTCTGCAAAAGAGGACATGGCTCCTACCTCACCCTTTCTCAGACTCTCTGTCTCTAGAGTTAACCCATTTCATGCCTGTTTCCAGTTTGTCAGGATACTGTGTTGATTCCCAATAAACTGCATGACTCAAATATAAAAGTCAAATAAATGTCAAAATATTATGCATCTTCCCTTCTGAATGTAATTTTAAGAAAGCATGTTTCTACAAAGAAACAAGTATTTGTATGTAAAGAACTCAGATCTGAGGTTATTCAGATTTCAGCATTAAGAGAAAGTCCAGTGTAAGCCAAGATCACCCCCTAGTTCTGGCATAGCTCTGACACTTGGACAAGGCTTATTGTTGTGCAAACAAAATTAAAAAAATAATCAAAACCAAAGCAAACAAAAAAACCCATAAAAAGTTGCTGAGAACTACTGAGGAAAACTCAATACAACCAGAGCCCAATACAATCCTTGAACTCCAGCCTCAGTTTAGCCTTCTATTACAAGCCCGGGCACAACTTATCTTAAAATTGACCTGAGGCCGAAGAAATTTGCATCCCAGACACTTTGCATTCTCAGTTTATCACAGTTCTCTGTCCCTTTTCTTCTTCTTTTTTAAATGTGACAAGCAAAGTGTTTGAGGGTTGCACTTATATTGAGAATGTAAACTGCAGTGAACCACAGACAATAAACCAGTGAAATTTATTGCACGAAATTGTAGTTACTTTATAGCAGCCAAAAAAAAACCTCTCCAGGTTCTAAGCTTTTCTTACATGAGCCTGTAAAATTTCTACTTACAAAAATTGTGATGTGAAAGCTGTTAGATATGGAAGTAGCCAGATAACTATAATTCACCATGGTCATGACAGAGAAAGAGGGTTTTTCCTGGTCTTCTGATACCCTGATCTACTACTTCAAGTATCAAGCCAGAAGAAAAGGACAAACCAATGTGATAGCAGCAGCAACCACAGAAGTACAGCCTGCTAAAGCAATATTCAACAATAAGCACAACCCAACCGTTCCTCTACCCCTCCTAACTTGAATTGTGCCTTGATGCACAATCTGCTCTTTTTTTCAGCTCTGCTGCACAGCCAACAAAAGGCATATTGCTTGTGTTATTAACAAGACTGAAAATAAGCACTGAGACTGTGAAAAATGTATTCATTCTTGGGATAAGTACTTATTGACACCATAATGCGTTGGCTGCCTCTTCTATTTCATGAGCTATAAGGAGCTTTATTATCAGGGAGTCACCTCATTCTCTCAGAACAAAAGAAATTCAGGTGTGGGGTAAATTGCTCTTTAATGTACTATAGACAAACTATGCTTATATTGTCTTCTGGCTTTGCTGCCTGAGAGATATTTCCCCGCAAACACAAGCAGTCGGATTTTTCCCCATTACTCTTTGAATCTTTGCTCAGCTGCCACCATGGCATTTGGGACTGCTCAATACAGTTTTCAAAGCACTGCATCTGATATTTATGAACCTATAAACTCGTGCTGTGTTTTGAAGCAGCTCAGGCTGTTGGCAGGGCTTGTTGTCAGTTTTGATTGCAAACAAGTTCTGACTGCATTTCAAGTTCATTCAGAGTGAAACCTTGAAAAATCCAGTAAGAGACACTAAACAACTTCAGGCATGTCTATATCAGCCTTGAGTGTCTTAAATACATTCTGAGAAAGGGACAGCTATGAAGATGTCCCCACTGACCTTCTCCTTATATGTATGCCTTTTTTTCCATCATCATTAACAAATAGCCACCATGGTTTCAAATTAATTTTTTTAAGGAAATTCTATTTCCCAGTCTTATGTTTCCTGATATGTACACTTACTGGGAAAGAACAAAGACTAAAAGGTACACATTTCATATTGGCTCATCTCAGTGTGGTATGCAGACTGTATAATTTCAATAATAGCTTGGCAGCTATATATCTTACTAACATCATCACTGCAACCACTTTATAATGGCTGTAGTCCAGCTCTTATTCATTCCAAGGATCTTTTAAGCTAAAGAGGCTCAGAAGCCTGAAAAACACCACATATTTTACCTGCTTTCCTATGATCTCCTCTTCCTTCATCACTGGTGCATCATCATCTGAGAGTGATGGAAGAAGTAACACCACTCATCTTTCTTCTTATTTATCCACTTCTTTAAAGACTATTTTCACATTGTACAGTGGAACAGCTCCCAGACTGTGGAGCACTACAAGCGATGCTTAATGACTCCTGGTGCCACAGTAAAGACTGAAGAAAGACTTTCATCAATATCTCATCATTTAGATGATGCTCATCGGAGTTTTATTTTGTAAATAAGAGGTTCACACAGCTCTACTTGCCAAGGCAAGTATAAACAAACTCCTCTTATTAAAGTACTTATATGTCCTCCATCACCACGGACAACGACCAAATGAGTAAAATAAACAATGCAAGGTGTGATGATTTTGGCTGGGATAGAGTTTATTTTCTTCATAGGAGCTAGTACGGGCTATGTTTTATATTTGTGCTGAAAACAGTGTTGATAACACAGGGATGTTTTCACTACTGCTGAGCAGTGCTTACACAAGGTCCAGGCCTTGTCTTCTTTTTACCCCATCAGAAAGCAGGCTGGGAGTGCACAAGCAGTTGGGAAGGGATACAGCCATTACAGCTTACCCCAACTCACTCAAGAGATATCCCATACCATATGGCAGTGTGCTCAGCATATAAAGCTGGGGGAAAAAGGAAGCAAATGACATTCGGAGTGATGGCATTTGTCTTCCCAAGTAACCATTACCCATGATGGAGCCCTGCTTGCCTGGAGATGGCTGAACACCTGATCACGGGAAGCAGGGGATGAATTTCTTGAGTGTTTCTGTGCATTGCTTTTACTTTACCTGTTGAACTGTCTTTATCTCAATCCATGTGTTTTCTCACTTCTACCCTTCTGATTCTCACCCCATCTTACCCCAGAGGGAGGCTGTGTATGGCTTAGTTCCTGACTGGGCTTAAACCATGATACCAAGTAGTGTTCTTGACATGAAAATGCCATTTTTCATGCCATTCAAATCATCTTCTTCAATATGGGGTTGACTAGGGCCAACTAGCAGTCTCTACAATAACTCTGAGCAAAGTTTGGGTAGTAATACAAGCCAAGGACCTTTTCCAAAAGTCAGTTTGCCACTCTGTTTAAGAGGAAAAGATTTTAACCTTAAGCTCATGACCAGACCATATCTCTTGACATAAAAGGCTAAAAATATTCCCTGACAATGTTTAATTTTCCAGTAAAAATGCAGTAACAGTCTCTAAGTGTCATTCAATCTACTAAGCTTCAGCTTAAGGTGGTAAAAAGGCAGTAAATATTGTTGCAAATTATGCTTGTCAAAGGCATAAGGAAAATAATGCTTAGTTTCTCAATAGCATTCAATTATGCAGTTCTCACAGCTTCAAAGATCAAGATAGGTCTAACTTCTTGGGTAGAAAGGTCTTTGAACCCACAGTAGGAATGAATCCAAGCAAATGGAGCAGACCTTGTTTCTATGGACAAAGCCTGCAGCTAGTATTAATGCCAAAACTGACCCCATAGTTCTGCTACAGTCAGTACAACACTTAAGCAACTTCAGATATGACTGTCCCATGCTAAGACAGCTATCTAAAGTACGCAAAGTTGCCCTTTAGCAGGTCTTCTCTACTAATTATGAAGAGAGCCTTGATGACTATTTTGGTGCATATACTTTATTTTTAGAAGGTTAAAATTATGTGAAATGCATCTCAAATTTAATCAGTTTATGAGACTAAAACCATATCTGAATAAAGAGCGTACATAGGGCAATGCACCTTAGGAAGGTTAGATTTAGATATTTAGCTTAATATTTAATGAGAACTTGAAGCAAGAACTTGAAGAATTCACAATATAAGATGTAATCATTTTACTAATAGTTCTGCATAATTTCTAACTTTTTTCTTCTTGATGGTAAATTTTAGGGGTGATTTTTTTCACTATCACAGGCTCAGTGACCTCCAGATAAATCACACTAATTTTATAAAATTCTTATCAGCTCCTTTTATTTCTCAAAACCAAAGGTAAATGTGTAACTGCAGTTAAAGGTTAAGAAGTCAGAAAGATTTATCACTGAAATGACACAGATAAAATCTGCTAAGGAACATCTGCTCTAAGAAATTTATTATTGCAATACTTCCTAAGTGCTCTCTTGATTATCTTGCAAAGGTCTGCATACTAACAAATCTGCTGAATATCAATTTATAGTGAATGTATACTTCTTAACACATCAGAAAAGCATAAATACATGAACATTTCAGGCTCAGTCTATCATGGGACAGCCTTAATTATAAAAGATTAGCTCCAGTGCCACATGCTTTTCATGCTCTCTATCCCAGATCTATATTTCCTGTTCTCAGTCTTGAAGCAAACAGTACAGGCGAATTGTGTGCCTAGATACATCTTGGATCCCCAAACAAATGAGAATGAATGTCTTGTTTTCTTTTGGCAAAATCTATCATTCTTTGTAATGGAGTGATATAAATAAATATACATCAAATTATACAACATGTCACAAAGCAGACAGTCACAAAATGGATTTGCCTTTTTTAAAGGCATAGCCTGAGTACGGATGTTGAGAAAATGAAACCACTACTGGTGTTCTAAGGTACAGCATGCCTCCTTTGACCTGAAGATAAAGGAAGGCAAAGCAACAAAGGCATGTCACATTAAAGGATATAACACCAGAGAAGCCTGAGCACCCTAGTTTCATGTAGAAGTTTTCTTGAAAGACAGAAATATTTCCTTTAGATTCCCTTCTCTGTATCAATATTGCTTTATTCCCAGAGAGCAGCTCTGTATGTCACTTAGAGAGAAATCACTCATCATTAACAGAAAAACAAATCAACAATATATTTACTTCACTAATGCACTTCCCTAGATCACATTATACAGGAAAGCTTTTAAAAATCATTTGTTTGACTGGTCATACTATGGTCTGAACTGTTAGCTAGTCAGAGTAGGAGACAGCATTTTAATGTAAGGACTTTAAAGGTGCAGTTCAGATGTGTTCACACGTGGAAGGAAGGAACCACTCTGCTGCAAAACAGCTGTATGTATGGCAGATGAAATGTGCCAGGAAAACACAAACACTTTTAGCATCAGCTCCCAGAAACTGTGCTGCAGACTCTGCTCACGACCTTGCTCTAGGAAGTAACAATCCCAGCCAGCTAGCAGATCTCCTACTGCCTTTCTGGGTTGGTGTGCCAGAAAGCTGAGAGTTTTCTTGGGAGTCTGGTTAAACTTAACTACCATGTTATGGGAGAGCAAGGGGGCATTTCATGATGTACTGTATGTTCCAGCACAATTTACCACAGAAAATATGGCCACAGTAAACTCATCCACCTTTGTTTCTTGCAACTGTCAAAACCAGATTCTTATAAAGACAGTTACTGCCAAACTTGCACATGCTCATGCATGCACACAATACATATGCAAATATGGCATTATTCTTCTAGTGATCTGTTAATTGCAATCACTCTTGAAAAGAGAAGGTACATAAATGGAGGTATATCCATCCTCACCAAGAGAAACAGAGTCTCTTTAAGGTCTCCCCAGAGTCTTCTCTTCTCCAGGCTGAAAAACTCCAGCTCCCTCAGCCTGTCAAGTTACTTCATCTGTTTCTACTAGAGAAATTTTTCCCTTTACAACATTTTATACTTCAGAAACTCAGTTTTCTTTAACAATTCAGTACCAACAGCTGACTAAACCAGATACATCATTAATTCCGTGGAATGCAAACACAAAACAATAAACTTAAATGCAAAATAAATGATGGGCAGGAGAGAGAGCTATATATTACCCAGAGGAATTATACATTGCCCAGCCTATTTCTCTATTCTTTCTCTGTCTGACTAGTTCTCATTCACCATTTTAGTCTTTGGAGTTTTTTCAAGGAGTGTGATTATTATTACTTCATATCAGTCAAAAGAAACTAATGTAGGGTATATAAAAATAGCTAGTAAGTAACTTCAGGTCATAAAAAACCTCTTTTCTGACTCAGAAGTTAAAAAAAGTTGAAATTTTTAATTTGAAGTGTCAAGGTCAGAGATAAATCTGGTTTGGTTATTTGATTTTATCCTTTACATTGACAAGTACAAAAGACAAACTTCCAAATGGAAATAAATATGACACTATCTATGTCCAAAAACAAAATGGAAGATAACAATTCTTTCTGTGAGAATTTCTCTTATTTGAAAAAAATACATTCTAATTCTGTATTAATTTACAGCCTGTAGTGCTAGTTTTGGTAATGCTTTGTATTATATGGTAATACTACCACCTTTCAAAATCTGTTCTGAGTGGCTGAAAATTATAGCCCATCTAAATTTATCATGATTATTGTGCATTCACTTCATGGAAAACCTCTCAAATTTTTGTTTTGGGAAGACTGCAATAGGGAAAGTATATCACCATCTGCTTGCTCCATTCATATCTCTAACATCCTAAATTGACCACTAGTGTACATGCACAGCAGTCTAAACAGACCTTTGGCTTGACTCATTACGGATGCTCTTATGTTCTCAGAATTGCTTTAGAAAACAGAGTACATGGCTTCCTAATAAGTTTTGTGTTGCATTTTGTTTCATAAAGCAATAGCAGTGCCATTTTCTTTTTTAATCTGTTTTGCATTGCTTAGCACTGATATTTTGTGCTCCTAATGTAAACAGATTGCCCTTTGATGTCAAGACTAATTCCTTGCATGTTGATGGAGCAGAATATCAGAGATGAAATCAATCACATGGCTCTGAGACAAGAATCCATCTGTATCATCACACTAATTTGAGAACATATTTGGAGCCAAGATAAAATATAGTGCTGCATGGAGCTAAACATCATTCTGATCAGCAGAGACACAACTAAATGCCACTGAAGTCCAAGGAAAATAAAATCAGTGGGCAAATTGAATCAAGTTATCCAGCTGTATTTCTTTACAGAAATGCAAATACGTGTGGTGCCTGTATACACACATATATTAGTAAATTAATAATTTGGGAAACATACTTGCAGGTACAGCACTTAGATTTGCTGCACCCTGGTAGAGTTTTAGTGCAAGTATTGAAGGACGTTAGATTTTGGCACTTTCTCTGGATCAAAGGAACCTCTCTCACCAACTTCAGCATAAAATAAGGCAAGCCTAAAAAGTTGCTCCTTGTGGCAGTTGTCATGGGGTAGACTTAGCTGACAAGAACTGCCAGCATATGAACTCTAGCTAACCCTATATGATAAGGGAGTAACTTAGTTTCAAAAATAGAAGAGTACATTGAGTGTAAACAACCTGTCAAGCAGTGTGAGAAAGCCTTTGAGATGGGCTGATTGTGAGCACAAGCACCAGCTAGCTCTTGGGTATTGAGGGAATTTGAACAAATCAAGAATTAATTTTTCTCTGCCCAATACTATAACAATTGCCATTCAGAGCCATTCAAGATTGGAAAGGGACTTCACAATCCTCCCCCATGTCTACATACCACACAGCTGGAACCACTACATAGACTCCCTCCTGACTTGTAGATTGTGTTGGCTCTCCCACGGGGCAGGGAAGTCATGTAATTTGTAAAATTGCTTACATCTGTGATTAAAGTGTTTTGGCATCCAATCCACTTAGTCTCTGAACTGCCAGTCTAGTCTTAAATCACAACTCTTCTTCCTCATCAACTATATCTATAGTATCAGACACCACTCCAGCAAACGTGTCATTATTACACAAATGCCTGTGATGTAAAGATTAGATGTCATGACTGACCCAGAATAGTGGTGTCCAATTTTTCATGTTAATAAAGCTCTCGTGAAGGTTTATGATTCTTGTACACTATGATTCATCCCTCCCATGTAAGCAAATATGCACCCATTCTGTAATCACACTGCAAATGCCTGCCATCATTCATGTTTTCAAGCATGTCATTGAACAGTGGCTACATTTATGTAACCTGTCACTTTCCCCAAAAGCATGTATTCCATATCATGAGACAGCTATGTCCCCATTCATACAACAGGGCATGCAAACATCTTCAGGTCACCTAAACTCGCATGCACATGCCTTGTCAAGTACCCATCATAACATTCTGATCACACTATGGATACACAGCTGGCTATATAGTGAAAAAGACCGGTCATACAGGGAAGGACAACAGGTTTCTGGAGAGAGAGGGTGTCAATAGCAAGGACAGGCAGGAACAAATTGTTGTCTGTGGTGCCCTATCCCATAATCCACCTGATGGTCTTTCCTAGCCCATATAAAACCTTAATAAATCCTCCCAGAGACAGTTGTCTAAAAGGTACATGCACTAACCCATTTTGCTCATATCTGCCCTTCAATGTGAGGAATGTTGAGGAGAAAACACATTTCTGCAGCACCTGAATGGATATGTCCTGTCTCCTCCTTCATGCATCAGCAGCAGCACTGGGCACAGATGGAGCACAGCTTATGTTCTCCTTCTCCAAAGTCTCTTTATTCCTCTGAAAAGAGGGTGGTGCAGACATCATCTGGTGGACCAGAGAGAGGACTCCCTCCACCCCTGCTTAGATTAGGATCAGCCTGGACTAGGGAGACTAGACAAGATGTGAGAAAAATCACAGCATTATGAATCTTAATAGAACCTTACTTTCAATGAATTGTTCAAATCCATATGTGACGTCCCCCATCTGTTACAAAAATAAATGTGCAATATTCTTCATGTCACTTAACTGTTTCTGAACACTGTGTGGGAGAATACAGGAGAAGGATTAAACTAGGCTAGGTGGATTTCATAAAATGTTGTGGCATCTCATTTCAGTAGGGTATAATGCACTGTCTACTGAAACTCTTCATATACTTAGATTTTCATGTGGCATGCCTAAAAAGACATGAGGAATGACACATGCCTTTGGGTCAAATTCAAGTTCACACAACAGTAGCACACATTCACACAGCTGCTAGCAGAAATCACAGCAAGCTTTTCCACTTGTATTCAAAATAATCTGCAGGTACTGGGAACTGGGGAATAGGGATGGAGAACTCCCAAGTCACAGGCAGTCAGATGAAAAAGAAGGACCTATATTTCTTCACTAATGAATCATATCAGTTCATAATTACAAATTTGAGTGTTTGCTGGACATCATGATTCCTTGATGCTAACTAAGGAGGTACTGATAAAGAATCAGATTAATGATTCTTTGATGATCAATGATCAGTTTATGATTCAAATTCATTTTATCCTGCTTCGGGTGCTACGGCTGAACTACTCCTTTTGCTTTTGCGCTGTACCGTCAAAGCTGTATCTCCTTCATCTCACAGGCAGCTGAGAAGATCACTTTGGGCACAGGTAAAACTCACTTTGAATTCTTTTCAGTGGCCTGCCTCCAGCCACAGGTGGGTAGAGTACTCTCCACTTTCTGTGAAACTCAACTTCTCCAGCAAAGGGAATGCTAAAAGCAGAACGAAAGTAATGTCTTTTGTTAGGTCCTGAGGATTAGGCAGAATAAGACAGTACTATAGACTTCTTTCGTTATGTTTATTCTACAGCCAAAGGGCAATCTCTCTACAAGTGCATGTTTTTGGTGCAGAAAGAAGAGACCTCTCCTTCAGGAGTGTCTATTTCTGCATTGACTATTCCTGGCTTATACTAGGTTTCCAACATTTAAATACTTAAGTTTCAGTGAGACTTCTCTTAGCCAGTCTGCAAGCTCCTTCTGTCCCATCTGCTCTAGTACTATCCTAGGGAGTGGAAACATGATAAACAGAGGGCTTTTAACACACAAATCTCTCCCACCACTTTATAGGCCCCTTGACCTTCACAGAGAACCTACGGACTGCTGGTCACCTGCATCTGTAGTAGCTAACCAAGGAGGGATACAAAATTGTTTGGTTTCATGTAGTCATGAACTTGCAGAAGCACATGAGTATATATAAAACTGGAGTTGAAAGAGAATCACATATATGTGAGGGTCATGTATGAGACCTGTCTTCTGTGATGTGGACATACGGAGGAAAACGAGAGCATTGGCAGGTATTTGTAGAAGAAAAGGATTGCAATATTCTACTTGGTTATTTTCTCATTCTTTAGAAAGGTGTAAGAAAATGCTTTCTCTATCTTTCCTTAGATGTGGGTTGACTCAACAAAACCTGAAACTCTGCTATCTTAAGCAGTGTTTAAAGATGGGAAATGCAAGGAACATGTCAGCATGAGGGAGACAGTAGATGCAAAGCATAAATTTAGCAAAAAAAAAAAAAAAAACAACAAACCCAGAAAAGACTGAAACCAGCATTTTTCTATGCCTTCCCACAAATAAACAAGGAGGTGCTTACAAAGTACACATTATATGGCATCAGCAGGTCAAAGCACTGCCAGCAGGTGGAGGGAGGTGATCCTCCTCCTCTGCTCAGTACTTGTAAGGCCACAACTGGAGTCCAGTTCTGGGCTCCTCAGTACTAGAGAGACACGGATATACTGGAGAGTCCAGAGAGGAACCACTAAGATGATGAAGAGACTGGAGCATCTCTCCAATAAGGAAAGACTGAGAGGGCTGGGACTGTTCAGCTCAGAGAAGAGAAGGCTCAGAGGGATCTTATCAATGTATATAAGTACCTGAAGGAAACGTGCAAAGAAAATGGAGCCAGGTTCTTTCCAGTGGTGCCCAGTGACATGAACAGAGGCAATAGACACAAAAATGATATAGAGAAGGTTCACAGAAAGTTACCTTTGAACATCAGTAAATACCTTTTTACTGTGAGGGTGACTGAGTACAGGTTGCCAAGAGGGGTTGTGGAGTCACCATTCTTGGAGACACTCAAAAGCCACCTGGCCATGGTCTTGGGGAGTCACCTGTAGGGGAGGTGGACCAGATGACCTCCAGAGGTCCCTTCAAACCTCAAGCATTCTATGTCAAATTAGAAAGAAAACTGCTTCTTAACTCTTCAGTTGAAAATCTTGGCTTGGTGGAGCAAGTCAGAAAGACCTGAGCCCAGCTAGAATTTAATTTGGTTGCTCCTATAAAAGACAAAAAAATGTTTTTATAAATACATTAAAAAAGTGAACTACATGGGCAAAAAACAGACCAGAACTGAGCTGCAGGATGCTGTTCCATTATCCTAGACTGATAGACAAGTTGAAAAAATTAAAAATAAAAATTGTAAAGCAATTGCTTGAGTGACTGACCAAGGATATTTGCACATTTTTAACTCAGATATCACAAATGCATGAAATTGTTTTCTTCCTCTCTGAATAGCAACACTGTTAAAATAAATGTACTGGGAGTCTTTCCACACCTCCAGTAGAAATACAGAATCTTCTCTGGTGCTGTAACTCTCCTGTGTGCATTTCATAACATAGAAGCTTATGTCTACCAAAATGAGCTGAATTCCACTAGAACTGGAAAAAAAGGAACAAATCTGAGTGGACAGATCAACCTTTTCTGCACAGCAGGTGTATAGTCACCACAGATTAGTTCTGCTTCATTCCAGGACTGATTGAGCAATGCTGCCCAGAGACCAGTGACAACCCAAGAGGACAGGTGGGGTATTTAGCCTATGCACTGAGACAAGGATTTAGTCCCAAAGGCTAATTTTCTTTTCTTGACTTTTAACTAGGCTTCTTTGACCTTCTGTGTCTGAAGAATTTGTATAAAGATCTTTTCTGTAGTAGCTATATCCCCTCTGCACATCTGACAGCCCAGAGTTTTACTGCAAATGTTTCCATCTCCTTTTAAAAACAGGTCATTTGTCTAGTTGAATCAGACTTATATAAGGCACAGCTTTAACAGAGTAGCCAATGTGCATTAGCACTCTTTTATTAATGAGTTCTACACAATGAAACTGAACAATTCTGCTCTTCTCCCCGAGAACTGAAAACAGGCAAGGGGTTTAAAGTGACTGTCTAATCAAGCTGCACCTTATTAACGGAGGGGTTTTTTTAACAGCTTTTTATAGTGAGACTGCTTAAAAATACACTTTAATTAACTCCAGCTCATTTTTGCTTACTTCTCTTCATTTGATTTAGAACAAAGACTGCGAGATCATGCTTACAAACAGGAAGAAATATTTCATGATAACTTTTTAAACAAGTGAGATTTAATCTTTTTAATTCAAAACCCCATGTCTTTCTATTCATATTATTCACTATGCAAATATTTACATAAAATCTAAATGTTTATATGTACAAATATTTATATATAGCTATATGAGCTGGGCACATTTTAGTAATACCAGTACATACCAGTAAATATGGAGAGACACACCAACCTAGAAAATGTAAATACTAGAATAATACTAGAATACTTATTAGAAATCATAATCCCAAGATTTACACAGAAAGTGCATACCCCAAGGGCACTACTAGTTGTAAACAACCCAAAATGCATTGAAATCAGTCCCAGTTTGAATCAGATCAAGACCTGAATTAGGCCAGAATGATTGTTACTCTAGAAGTGAGCACAAAGCAGTAGCTGATTTGGGTTTTTCTCCCACTCCATAAAGGAACTCTGTCATAACACTAATCCTAAGGATATCATAAAGCATCTTTCAACCAGTCTAGTAGTTGTGTTTCAGTCAGGACAGCCCTACGAAAGATGTACTGCTCCAGATAAGGCTCAATTTTTCTTGTTACTTTGATATTTCAGAGTGGGGTTGAGCATTTAGTAATTCTGAGGGCTGGATTCCTGGGTAATGGACACTTTTGCAACCAGGGAGCCAGGATGATCTAGAGACACCATAAATGCAACCAGCCTCCAGGATGCTGAGTAACTGGAGAAATAACCAAGAACTGGAGAAATAATCAAGCCCAGAAACGAGGAAGGTCTAGGCAGGATTTCACAAATAAATTTATTTCCTTCATTCTCCAGCAACTCCATTCTTAATTGAAATACTTTGATTTGACTACATGATCTGGGTAAGTATTTCAGTTGTACCTATCCAACCAGTTTTCATCTGTACCTTCTCAAAAAGCTGAGAGCTGGTATCAGTCCTGTCCCTCAATCTCCAGGCGGCCTGATTCCATCTCTATACAACACAAACAGCCAGATTCAGAAAGGTAATGAGTTTCATTAAAACTGTATTTTCTAGTAAACAGAAAAAGATTTGCTTTTCATTCTTTCTAACAAGTGAAATAGGGAATAAATGTTCTTCCCCTGTAGCTAAAGAAATTTGAAACAAGTCCAAACAGCTTCTGTATTGAATTTATACGAACAGCAGCTCTAAGCTCATAAAAATATATCACTGTGAAGCCTACAAATATGGCTTCATTTTATTACTCTTACAACGATAATTTGGAGCAATAAATATTTTACACTGAACTTGTATGCTGTCTGCAACTTGGGTCATCTAATTTCTTCGGACTTCACTCTATATCTGGGACTCAGTTTTCACAACCCAGTTGGTCTGTGCCTGGAAATCCTAATGATGTTCATGGCAGCTAGCTGCATGCAACAAAGACAAACACAGACCAGCCCATGTTACACATGAGTGGCATTTAATGAAAGGCTGGATCAAGTTTCTTTTTCTCTGTTAAATGTACCTTTCTCTGCAAGGTCAGTTGATCTCCATGGAGTCACTTGCAAACTTAGGTAATGCTTTGAATCAGAGTGGCAGAGTTCAGCCTTAAGGGTGAGAGGCCATCACCAGGGGAAAAAAAATATCCAAAGCTCTTTCAAAAGCTACAGTGCCTTTAAAGGAACACAGTTATGCTGGGTATTATCTGGTAGGTGAAAGCATTCAACCTTGAACACTGTGTCTCATAAAGACTACAAAGCATCTGTGTGCCTGGGCATGTTCTTTTCATCTAAGTTAACCATACCCCTATTGCAGATATCACAAACAGCTTAAATCTCTTTTAAGTGTTAAGAGCAATCACAGCTTGTTTTAGGCTTCCATCCCATTTAGTGATGCTACCTTCTATTTGAAACAAGCAAAGACCCCACAATTAAAAGAAATTTTTCCTGTAGGGCAAAACCAGGGGACAGATGACCATAAAGTGGGTCCCAGTCTAGGCCCCGAGCAAGTGAACACATCACACTGTCTATGGGGAGGGTGGCTCAGAAGTGTCCTGTCACTCCCCAGTGCTTCTGAAAACACAAAGTATGTTTCACCTCCTGCTGATCACGTGGAATCGGGCCATGGCCTTACAAACTTTTAATCCATTTAAAGACAGCAGACATCCCAGACAATTCAACTGGGAGCAAAGCGTCCCTCACTGCAATGCACCTAGGCTCTGCCTAGGAGTGTGCTACTTACAGCACACATTTCAATTCTCTATCCCCTGCCCATGTCACAGACTAAAGGCTGAGTAAAATCTAGCCCTCAACAATAAACTGCAGTACTAGAAGAAACATGTCTGTATTTATTACCTCATGCAGGTTTGTATTTGAGTTGCAGACTATAAATTCAACAGAAAGTATTTCCTTCATCTAAGCAAAAAAGCCAGTAGAGTACACTTCAATTAAAGTATGCAGATTACTTCTTGCCTATTACTATTACATTCTCACAGACCATGTAGCATTGGCATGACAGGGATTTGCTTCTAAAGAAAGCAATAATGATACACATTCTCCCCAAAAATCTAGTATAATATATTTCATCAGATGGCAGGTACAAGAAAACAAAAGGGGACAGAACAAATGTAAAATAGTAGTTTCAACTACAGTGATGCCTTCTAAAAAGTGAGATGCAAACTGTCATTCTGAAGAGCATGAATATCTTTCTCTTAAAATAGTCAGGACATTTTAATTTGGAGTAGCCAGAATACTAAGCAAAGAATTAACTTGTCTTATGGAGACCTTTTGGCTATTTCCTTACAATTTGCATATGGCTGCGAGTAGAAAAATATCTTCCAGCTCTCAGGTGAAATGTATAATAAACCTAAATAACACAAAAGGCTTATTGACGTTGAGAGGTGTCTGAAATGACAAGTCTGGAAGCAAAATAATGCTTGAAGGTGACTCCAGTCAGTCATTTAGCCTGCCTTCTTTCACCATCCTCAGGTTTTTTTCTGCATTTGAAACTGCCCAGCAGGGCTCAGATGCATGGATCGCTGTCACCTATCCTGAGCAAAAGGGTCTGTGTGCTGCAAGCAACCTCCAAGGGATATAATAGCATTTAACTTTTTCCCCTCCAATTCCAAGTGTCTGAAAGTAAAGATCCTAACCTTTTCTCACCAGCTCCTGACCACATTCTCTTGTGCTGGCGCAATGCCTCAGTGACACAGCTCCTATGAAACCAAGAGGAATCAATTCTCTTTGCTGGTGGCACCAGTGGTTTTCTGCTGGTTTAGCAAACACAACTGCCCAATGAATGAGTCCGGCAGCAGAAAGGTGGCGATGGGGAAGGACAGACCTGCCTTTTCAGCACCTGCAAGCTCTGCTGTCCTTGCAAGGCTCTGCTAGCCTTTGGATGTCACCCTGAACAGAAGGGTGAGAAAACCTGTGCAGCAGCAACACTCTGGACTCAGCTCTGCCTCTTGCCCAGAGCTCTTGTCACCCATGCAGCTGCTCGGGAAGATTACACTTATCAATTATCACTTTGTACCTACCCATTCTCTTTATATAGCAATACCTTACCTGAAAGGGGTGCTCTGCATTCTCAAAGGAAAGAGCTTAATTACTTGCAAAGCTATAACGAGTCTGACACATCTTCTGGAACTTGGATCTCATCCATTGTCAATTTACTACTAATCTTTTTTTTTTTACTTTGTTAAACCAAACATTCTTCAGATCTGGAAAAGCCATCATCCCAAGTCTTGCATCAGTAAGTAATAATTTCTGTTGCCTATTACAAACAGCACTTCAGTCAGGGAAAGGAAAACTATTAAATGTTTATACTGAACTACAGGATTTTGACAGGCCTCTTACAGCAGTATAAACCTCAGTGCTCCTCAGTGCTTGACTCACAGAGCTTAAAGTGCCAGCCTGAGAATCTTTGCCTAAAGAAAACATATTAGAAGGCCATGACATTACTGCATGCTTCACAGAGATCATTTTAAATAAAAATCTAAACTGTGTTATGAGGTGAGGCTGTGAGGAAACTTCAGATTAATCCCTTACTTATTTCTCCAGAAAAGTTCAATATTATCACTTAATTATCATTCATCCTCCATTTCCACTGTAAGGTTCCTCCCTGCATGCCTCCCTTCCACCCAGCTTTCATAAGCTCACCTATACAGCAAGTCTCTCCTTACTCTCTGTAGATAAATATTCTCTGAAAATATATTTATGAGATTAGGCTTTTTGGATTTTCATTGCACCTCCTTCAGTATTGTTCCTACACCAGTCTGGTCCCTCTCACACAGTTGCTTTCCATCTGCTACATTTTGTTTGTTTTCCCTGCTTTTATTGCTTAATCTAAGATGTGAATTTAATTTAAAAATATTGGACTGTAAAAAGAATATATGGCAAATGTGGCTCCCAGCCACTACTTGTCCTCAATATTGCCATTACTAAATCTGCCATCACTGCTTCTGAGATAGCAGAACTTGTTATCAGCAGCACTGGACACCTGACAAAAACAAACTCAGCTTTCAAAAGGTTTAGTTTAGCCTGTTATATATTTGTTCAAATCTGCTACGCATTTGGAATTACTGCCTCATTCCCACAGTTTGTTTTCTTATTTCAGCTGTACCTTCTACCATGAACAATCAAGCTGCTGTACTCCACCCCAGGCACAGCTCTTCTCTGGACAGCCCAGAAAGCCTTAGAACCATAGAATAGTTATGGTTGGAAAGGACCTTAAGATCATCTAGTTCCAACCCCCCTGCCATGGGCAGGGACACCTCACATTAAACCATGTCACCTAAGGCTCTGTCCAACCCGACTGTGAACACCTTAAACTCTGGTCTTCTCTGCCACAGAAGACCCTTTCCCAGACCAGAAACATACAGTCCCTTCTGCCAGAACTAATCTAACTCTACCCATGGGCTGAAAAATCCCACACCCTTCTTTCAAATCCAATAGCATCCCACATAACTTGTATGTTTACAAAGTCTCATCACCCAACAGTTCATTTTGGAGTGCTTTTGTTAAGGCACGGCTCTGTCAAAGTGATATCAGGCCCAACAAGCAGCGCTGCCTTACTCCACAGTGTGGAAGACAACTGCTTACAGAGTGAAAGAATGGCTTCCTGGACTTATATTGACTGTGACTCAAGAGCCACATTGCCTGGTGGCCATGCAGTCATATCCAACCTGCAAACCCCATGCACCCTTGTCTGTGGGGATAAAGGAAAAGACCATGTGTAGGAAAGGAGAAAACTTCAAATGTATTTCACCTGAGCAAGGTCAGCTTATAACCTCACACTCCCAGCCACATACGACTTTCCATACTTTCCTTCCCTTTTCACTTCCTTTGCTTTTCACATCACAGTGGTGCATTTCTCATGGCTTTTTATTCTAGCCCCTAATTAGACCCATCTCCTTTACCTTTCAGACATGAAGTAACATATCTCTTATTTCCTGAATTTAAAATAATATTATATCTATTTAAATGTATTTTATAACTCAACCCCAAATTCCCTTAGCTGACTGGATCACACCACTACTTCCTCCCTGCCTTCCCTTGAGTACTTCCCAGTGACAAATCTAGAAATATGTGAGCCCAAATTGTCCTGAATTGCTTAAGGCATAACTTCAACCTGACAAATGTAAACTTTGTTGTGTAACAGGCAGCTCTGACGCTGATCACACAGAAAGCTCCAAGAATTTCCTCGATTAAGTAATTCCCACGTCTTTGCTCTTTCAGCTGTCATCCACCTCTGCATTTCCAAAACAGTGGAGTGGTGGCACAGGGTTTGAAAGAAAGTTTTCCAGTCCTGCTGAGCAGGAATTCCCTCCCTGATGCTTATGGCAGCAGGAAACCACTGCTCTCCAGGCTGTGCTGGGAGCAGCTCTATTGCCAAGGCAGCAGCAGAGCCCACCTCCAGCGCCAGTTGAGCTGCACTGTGATCCATGCTGGGAGCCACACTGCCACCAGGGAGTCACCACCTCCTCCCTCCCTGCCATGCAGGCACTCCACCTCTGCTCCCTTCCTGTCTCCAGCATGGGCGCTGTCCTCACATTATCCAGCCCAGGCTCTGAATCAGTTGGCATCTCCTCCAGCAGAATTGTTTCCTCTGAGCAGGCTCCCATTTCATTTATTGTATGGGCATCCCTCAGAGTGTATGACACATGACAGTCATCCAGGATATGCTGGAATTTTGGTAAAACCAGACATTTTTCACATCCTCCTTTTCAGACTAATAAAGGAAGTGTAAATGAATATTGGCAACATTGCATTGATAGTTTCCTTTCTCATTCTTTTGGCTTTAAGAATTCTCATTTCCTCTTTCTAAATTAGTCATCACACAACCAAATAAAAATATAGCACGTGTACAGTTAGTGTCACTCTCACCAATTTTCCCACAGTTTAAGAGACGCTACCACCACGTCAAGCAAATCTGCTTTGAAACAGTTGCAATTTGCTGATAAAAGAAGTACACAAGCAGAACAGACCGAGACCTAAGGCACCAGATCTAGTAGCTCAAAACATCTCAATTTAAAAAGTAAAGACTATGCATCAATAAATATACTTGAAAGAGCTTAAGAACCGAGTAACTGTTAGATCTTGAAACCTTACTGGCAATTGGGATTCATTACCAAAGCACTGTGAAAATGATTCCATAGTGAAAGTTAAGATCTGTATTGCACTCACTGATGAAAATTTGTGAAAAGTAAAGAAAAATAATCAAACTTCCTTGAGCCTCGTGAAAATGACTTTCAGTGAGACACTGCAAGAGATCACTTGGCTTAGTGTATAAAAAATACTTAGAAGTGACTTAATTAGAATATGAAAGTATATTTTTGAGGAAATGTTTTGGGAAAGTGATAATACAGAGCAATGGCTTAGAGCTACACTTATATACGTTCAGACTAAAAGATGCACAAACATTGCCTATTATTTTGACAACAAAGATGGTTCATGATTAAAACAAACTACCTAAAGAAATGGTGAATTTTTCATCTTTCTTTTATATCAAGACTGAATATTAAACATTAAATGTTTTTTATGGCAGTTGATCTAAAGATTGAATGGGAGAAAAATTAATTCCTATGCCTGAATTGTGTGGCTATTGAAATAAAGGAATATAGGCTGTAGCAGCTGCACAACATCTAAGCTTTTTTGTTTTAACCTCTTTACAAGAAACCAAACTCCACTGTCATGCCATAAATAGCAGGGTTAAACAGCAAGACTAATATCAAACAAAATTATTTTTATACTTGACCCTTGGGGTCTTAAAAGTAAATATACGGTATTATCATTATTCTTTTAGTAAACATACGTGTGAAATATTGTATTTTTATCTTTAAAAAAGTACTCACACATGTCTGTTGGTGATAAAGAAATTCCACTGAAATCATTTAGTAATCTTAAATACAGGAAACAAATACGAAATCTGCAAAAACATAAAATAAAATAAATTTATAGTTATTATATCCTATTTTTCCTTGAGTAGTTCTTGAAAACCTTTAACAAGATTCTATTCAGAGATACTGCTTTTAAAACATAATTGAATGCTTTTCATTCTTACATGTTATACTATGTATTTATTAATTAATTTAACCATACAAAAGTATGCCTGTTCAAGGCAGGAGGCAGACAAACAGTTGTAAATAAAATAACTCCACACACCCCCCCTCCTTCCTGTAATCCATTTGAAATTGCTGGTGATACTTAAATAAACATAGCATCTTTGCTCTGCATCCCTCAGCAGAAGTCATGATTAGTAAACAGTTTCATGATTTAGTTCTGTGGCTCCTGGTGCAATATCAGTGCAGGTCAAGGCTGAAGGAAAAGAACTTAAGAAAATAATACATGATGAGAATTTTTGCATAGCATTAGTACACTCCACTGGGTTTTGGTACAGGAAGCACATGTGACCTGACATTGCCACAGACCTGCACTCAATGCATGAATGAACAGTGAGTAAGTTGCAGCCAATGATCATAGTATCCTGCAAACCTCTCATTAGTCCACTTTCAGCAGGAATATTAAACAGTATCCTGCCAAAGGTTGGAGAGGTGATATATGCCTTTCTCATCTGCTTCTTATTTAAAGAGCCCACTCTCTGATGCTTAGGTCCAGCTCATGCCAACCAAACCCCACACAGCAGCCACAGCAAGCTCTGGTAGAAGGATGGAAAAAACCTGGCTGGGGTACATGTACAGTGAGAAGCGTGTCCTGTAATGCTTGTGCAAACAGCTCCACCAACGCGGATGGAAATTCAAACATCAAACCCTAAATCAATACAATCACGTGCCATCAGAGAACAGCAGCTCTCAAAGCAAGCTGGTGAACAAGCAACTATTCCTTCCAGAAGTAAAACTACAGAAAAGAAGTAAAATTTTGGAACAAAAAATAGGAGGAAAAAAAAAATCAGGAAATCTTAAACTGACCCTCAGCTGCAGAGAGGTTCCTGGCTGCCACCCACCAGGGGAGTGCTGACCCAGGATTAAGCGTTACCTCTGTAGGGAGAAAGCACAAAAACCTGTGCACAGTGCCCTTCCATCTTCCTTAGGAATACCTCACCTCTCTCATATATGTCAGACAGTGTGAAATACCCCAAGACAGGAGCAGAGCTAAAGTGATCAAAATCAATGGAGAAATGAGCTCTCCCACCAGCCCCTGGTGGTTTTTGTTGTTGTTGTTGTTTTATTTTGTTGTGGTTTGGTTTTTTTTTTTGACTAAAAAAGTTGCTTGGCCCTACTTATTCCTCCCAGTAAATTTCAAGAGAAATTTGGCTGTTGCAATAATGTATGAAGATGCAGTATGTTAATGCTGGGTTTCATGCATTTCGTTTCAGAACAACTCCATAGAGCAGCTCATGGCAAATACAGACCTATTTCAAATAAATTAACCCTTTCCCCACTGCTTTCCATCAACAGCATTTTTGTCATTCTAGACATCCATGTGCCTTTAGATTCAGGGTGAAAAAAGCATTTCAGGGAGAAAAAAACCAACCAACCAACCAACTCAACACCAAACGAAACCCAAACAAATGTAAAAACCCCACAAAAACCCAATGCCACCTTGTAAAGTTCAGAGACATAAACAAGAAGATTCAAGGCCAGGCTGGATGAGGCTTTGAGCAACCTGGTCTAGTGGAAGGCATCCTGCCTATGGCAGGGGGGCTGGAACTAGATGGTCCTTAAGGGCCCTTCCAGCCTAAACCATTCTATGAAGCACATACAAGTGCTGTCTGTCTCTTATTCATGCGAACTCTTTTGCAGGTGCAGGAAGGAGGCAGTCACGGGGGGAGAAAGGGGGTTGTTGTCCGTAGATGGCAGGATTTCCCCAGGCCAGTAACATTGTTTGAATTGCCGTTCCTGTGCACACTTGTGTATATACGTGTGTGTGTGTTTGTGCGCACAGACGCGCTGCAAACACGGACGGCAGAGCACACCGCCCTCTCCCCCTTCTTCTCCCCATAGCCCCCCAGCTCTCCGCGCCCCGATGGGCACCTGCGGCTGCGGGGTGGGCAGGCAGGGGGGCGGGGCCTCGCCGTGACGTATGCGGGGCGGGGCGGAGCCATACAAACAAGCTGGCGCCGGGCGCCGGCTGCGCCGCTTCCCGGTGGGTGAGGTGGGCGGCAGCGGTGATCCCTCGGCTACCCCGCGGGCGCCCATGGACCAGCGGGGAGGGCGGGCGCTGGCGCACGGCTCCGCGCCCCGGCGGTGAGTGATGCGGAGCGCGGTGCAGTGATGCCGAGGGGGTGCTGCCCGCACGAAGTTTGCGGTGGAAGAGGGGCGATCGTGCAAGGGGTCTGCTGGGACACCCCCGGGAGTGCACAGAGGCTGCTGCCCGCCCCTCCTCACGGCAACCTGCTTCGAGCAGGTGGGGACCCCGCGCACACGGGTGGCGAGCGCCGCTCCGGGGCTGAGGAGCGCGTCTGACCGGCCGTGCACAGCCCGTCCTCCCCCTGGAGGGACGTGCGGCTGCTTCCCCGCACCTTCGTACCGAGCCAGGCTCTGGGAGGCGTCGCTGTCGGAGGTGGAGGGAAGGAAGGGAGGAAAGGAAGGAGAGAAAAAAAGTGGTCGGCAGCACCTGGATTACAGGTCTGTCCACTTCGGCCCCTGGGCACTTTATTCCTTTACCTCCTGGTTTTCCCTGTGGCTAAATAACAGGGGCATGTAACTGCAGCATGGCAGGGGGTAGAAGCAGGGTGACAGAGTGCAGGGCTCCTGCCCGACAGCAGAGTAACTGGCGAAAGCTTCGCGGAGCATCTTTGATCCATTCCCACGCTGAAAACTGGAGACGGCTGGGTGCAGCGTGCTGGGATAGAACCTTGGCAAGATGCACAGGGCTGGAGGGTAAGGTGGTCTCTGGGGGCTGGCAGGAAAGCACAAAGCCTGAACTCCACTTCTGTTTTGAAGGACTGGCTCGCACGAATAGTACAGGGAAGGATTGGTTACTGCGGTTCTCGGGGTGCTTTCCATAGATAAGGCTGTCAGAGGTTCAAATCTTCTGGGGACAGAAGGATGCCAGGAGGGAGGGATGCCGGTCTCCAACTGGAAGAATTCTGGTTTGGTCTTGTCTTGCAGCCATTCAGAAGATCAGGAGAAGGTACCTAGCTAAGTACAGGCATTTCAATCACTTCAGCTGGCTGGGAATTAAAGTATATGACTCTGTTTGTCACTGTGTTAGTGCACTAGGTTGAGGGCTTTCCCTGATTCAAGACTGTTCTTTGGATACTGGGGAAGAAAAACTATCTGGGAAGTCCTACGAATAGCAGGTTTGAAAGGCATAGGGATAGAGTGTCTGCAGGGATCATCCCTCTGGTGTGAGAGACCCATTCATTGCACTGAGAGCTTCTGCAGTAGATATGGCAAGTGAAATGTTAGTAGAACAGGTTCAGTTTGGTGTATGCCCATGTGTTGCCTGGCTATCAAACTTAATGTATAACTATAATGACTATTACAATTTACATCTGCCAGCATTTCTTACGATCTCAAACAAGTGCATTTCCCACATTGATCAGACATGAGCACCTATCAGTACGAGCGCAGTTACTGACATCAGCTTTAGCTGTCTCCTGCACATCCACCCTTTCAGTACCCACCCTGCTGGTTTTGATGGGTGTTTTTTACCTTTTTGGAAAATGCAGAGCCAAATGAATGCCTCTAGTAGGTCAGCAGCATGATTATGCATCTAAAGGAAAGCCAGCTGCTGCAGTGGGGAGGCACTAATTTGACGTAGCAAATTCTGACCCCAGCATTGCCCAGTTCCTGTAGGTGTCCCCTCCTTGTCAGGATGCTGCCTCACTTACTTTGAATTTGCCATATTTTTCTATAGATGGTAGAGAAAAACAGGGTGGGTGGAAAAGAGGTTTTAAATATGCATCTATACATATGTATGTATAGATACATGTAACTCATGCTTTTCATTAGGGGAAACCAGAAATGTTTTTATTAGTCTGACTAGCATGGGGTATATCGCTTCCTTCTTCTAGAAATGCCACCCAGAGCCAAGAAGCTCTCGGAGCCCAAGCATATGTCAAAGATTATGGATTTCCATGAAAAGTTTTGATAGTTAGAAAAAAAAAATGAAAATATACCTGGGCAGTCCAAAATAGAAGATCCTGCTAGGTCACCTCACTTCTCCCTCTAGAGTGTGAGGGTTCCCTCCAGGTCACCATGTAGTGCCTCACTTAGTAAATTGATTGGTTTAGCTAAGTCTAATACAGTGACGACCTCACCAGTGAACATTCTGCTCCAGTATTATCTTGAAGGAAGGAGAGTGGAAGACATAGACATCCGCTTGGAATATGAACTAAAAGATTATTTGGAGGTTTGGGGTTTTTCGTTTTTAAACGTCTGGTTTGTTTTTTAAATGGGACTCACAGCCACAGAGTGGTAAGAAGTAGCTTGGCAGAGGAAATGAGAATGGGATTGCTTAATCTGCTATGCTCCCTTTTTCAATACATCCAGTTAAGGTGAGCCTTTGCACAGAGAGGGAGCAAGACATGAAAGAGCCATCCTTTCACACAGGTTGTTTTCTTGGTGACAGCTTTGATGAATTAAAAAACAACTCTATTAACTGTGCAGTAGATTTCTATTTCCTAATTAAAATGTGACCTATTTTGCTTGGGAAGTGGGATGGGGAGTAATTTCTGGGTTTTGAATTGAACATTTAGGTTTATGGGGTGTAGAGAAGGCAGTGGTAGAGTGTACCCTTTTGCTTTATTTAAAAGAAGGGTCTTGATAAGTATTATAAAATTGCTAGAAGGTGGCAGAGGGGATTCCATATTAGTGTTCAGTACAAATATTTCTTTCCATCTTGAGCTTTTCAAGTTTATTTTTATTCTGCTCTAATGTCCCATTTTATTTTTACCTGCAAGAGGTTTTCTGAAATCTAGGGTATTCTCTCTCATAAAAAGATTTATGATCTCTTGGCATGAAAGACCATAATGGTCGCTCCTGACCTTAAGAAAAAGAGTATATGTTATATATAACTACAGTCTATTATAAATTTGCTACTTTATTGCTCATGCTGGAGCTGAACTTCTTTAGTAGTCATGAACTGGTGACCTAGCTAATTTGCATATACTGTATTTATCACTGCAGGTGCAGAGCAGAAATATAGCAGATTTCAGCCAAAAATACTTCCAACAAAGTCAGCCTTTCTCAGCTCATTAAGTTCCCCTAACCAAAATTTAGGGACTTTTTAAAGTATATGTCTGAAATCTTAGAACTGATAAGCAATCTGTCATCTTAACAGCACTGAAATCATGATTAGATTTCTTAACATGCTGACTATAAAAGTTAAAGCCATGATTTGATCTCTACTAGTTGTGCACCATTCTTAATATAATTTGGGAAATGTACCTAGACTATGCCATTTAAGCACAGTAATGCAAGTCCATATGGTTACTTATCTTTTCACCTTCCCTCTTAACGCACAGATGGCTTTTTTATATCATGAGGTGATCAATAGTTTATGCCCCTAGAGATCTCTGGCTGCAGTAGTATATAGTTCTGTTTAATTTAATACACTTGCCTCTGTAGCACTTGCTAAGGTAGGCAATTACTTGTTAATTACTGGAAACTAGAATTCAAGCATTTCATTGGCACATGTTGTTTAAAACTTTTGTTCAAATGTGGTTAAACAGTGTGTGGGGGGAAGTGTGGGAAGCATTCCTTCATGAAGAAGGCATTGTGAGACAGTTTAATAGTTAAAAATAGCAAAATGCAGAATATGTTTCCAAGGAAAAATTGTTTCATAAACTAGATTAGATTTAAAAAAAAATGCTCCCTTTCCTTTCCTGTTTTTTGCTGAACTTTAAGTGATGGTGGTACTAGAGAGTTTTATTCTAACTGGATACAGTGTGTCACTCAAAAAAGCTCATGTAAAAAACTAAGGAATATATGCTATGGCAGACACCATCTATTCTTAGAGGACAGGAATATATACTGTTCATATCAATGAGTGCCTGAAAAATTTCAAGCACACTACAGTTGATCTAGTTCAGGTTTTTTAAACACATTACTGAATACAAATGTTCAAATTGCTGACTTTCCATCAGTTTAGGAAGTTGTTCATAGACAACAGTTAGCTCAGTTATGGATTTTATTTATTTATCCAGTATAAGAAGCCAGCATAGCAGATGTGGAGGCTGTACTGCACAGCAGCATTAAGTCTTATATTTTGCAGTATTGTACACCCAAATATGCGCGAAGGTAGTGAGTCCACAAACTGTCCTAAGGTTCTATCACAACTGCAAAACTGCATATACTTTATAAGAACAGAATGTTTCCCTCAGATTTTCAGCTCTAATCTCCCTCTAGAGACTGACTTTAGCAATTGATATATGGTTCTCGTTCAGGCCAGACTATGCTTTTTTGGAAGCCTGGGCAAAAGATCTCACCAGTGAAGAGCTTCTGTCTGTGAGGAGACAAAGTGAGGACATCTGAAACTTAAACCTATTCAACCTTGGTCCCTAGAGAACCATAAAACCACAACTCTTTAATGAAGGTGGAATCACCTGCATGTTTTGTGGAAAGGATGCAGTCTTCTCTCTCCTAGTCACTGTCCTGGTGGTGACTGTGTCCCATGAGCTCTGCTAAACCTCTTGGTGCCCTTTTTTTGTGAACTAACCACCAGTCAGATTTGCCAGCAGACCCTATCTGACACTTACTACAGACACTCCTTGCATTCCCTCCTACCTGATTTGGCAGCTAACTTGAAGGTTCTTAGGAAAGTTCAGAGCTGAATCCAGACCCATTCCACCCCCAGCAAAAATGAGGTCTGGGCAAAAACTATCTTTTGTTAATAGTAATAATGTAGGTAATTTAGGCCATGCCATTGAGTGAGGATAGACATACCAAGGCATTCCTTGATAATGTGGTAAGAGATAGTCAGAAATAATAAAACACTGACACATCTTTCAAAGAGCACTGTAATACTCTTAAAAGTCAGTGAAATATGGCAGCTTTGGCTCTTATACTCCATTTACTAAAGAAAGCTTCCATTTATTTCCAAGTTCCTATTACTTCTGAAAGGCTACGAAAGCTGATTTGATTGGCAATATCCACATTGAATCTTGTTGAATAAACAGTATGGCACATTTTGCTAATTAATTGGAGAAAACTGAAGAAAAGATTAAGCAAAAGCAATCAGGCTTTTTGAAAAGTCTTGCTATAATCTTCGAAGCAGGGTTTAACATAAACTGCATTTCTTTTATCAACTTACTCCTTGTAGCAAATACAATAGTAATGACTGTCAGTGAAATTTTTGTACTAATCTGGAATACAAAGTCATTGACTGAATTCATGTATGCTCTGCATGACTTGTGGAGGCAGTAAAGCGCATTCTGAAAGCAGAAGAGTAATTTGGCAGAGGGGCTGCTAAAACTCTTCAGTGCATGCTTATTATTGTTGAAACAGTTTTTTGGACCCACAAATTATGAAGCTATGAAACATGTTTGCATCATTTTATGTAAACTGCTGTAATTCTAGCCATCAAACTGCAGATCTGCATAAAGCATTAAAGAAGACATAGGAAAAGAAAGCTGAATGACAACCAATTTATGTGCTGTTTTATTCCTGGACATCACTTTGCCCACGCAACATATGCTTTGTGCTGAATTTAGAGGCACACTCATGTCCATTGTGTTGCATTAGTCTAACACACAAAAAATAATTGATACAGATACCAAACTTACACTGACTAAGAGAAACAAAAGAGAATGGAAAGAAAAGACAGACAAGGCTTTACTGCTCATAAGCAAACCAGCAATCACATAGGTACTTTAAATGGCATCATTACTGATATGGTTCACTGGGTGTAGATAAAGACAGTAAATGCTGCAGATACTGTGGCAATGTTCTGCAGTATAAGAACACCAGATGTACACCTGAACAAATGGTCAGGGAGGAATAATGAAATTCTGTATGTCTGAAGCAGAAGATACTCCCATGTTATTCTGAGGTCTCATGCTGCACCAGAAAACAGTTGCTTTTGTTTATTTAGAAAAAGCTATCTTCCCAAAATTCTTTGAGTTAAGAATGGGAAGACACTGAGGCAGAGCTCCACCGAGGCTCAGAAAGCTATCTGAGGTGAGGCCCTAGGCAGCATGCCTGTAATATCCCATAAGTCTGATTTCAAAGAGTAATGCCAGACAGAACAAGAGTAGAGCTACAGTTAAGAAGCACCTTACTGTGTCTTTGTTTCCCCCAAAACAATCCCATGCTATACTCAGCCATAGGAAGGATTGAATAAAAAAAGTTGGCAACTGAATAATATGCAAACTGTAAATTAAAAATTAACAGTCCAATAAATTGGTATATATAATTTATTAAAAATAATCCCAGCAAGGTGGTGTCACTAATATTGAAGACCAGCAGCTAAAAGTTAATCTTTGCAGAGACAGCCTCTTGCAGAACTTGGCTATTAGCATAGTGTATTTCAGTCTAACTACTAAGAAATAAGGGTTCCTGCCATTTGGCTTTAACTCATTTCAACAACAGTACAACCTGTTCCTCAGTGGAATCCTATTATGCTTCTCAAGTAAGGTGTTAAGACAACAACTCAGGCTTACTATTTATGGAGATAGTGACTCTTAAAATATGCTCTGAAGTAAGTGGCTATTCCTTTAATCTGTGACCTTAAAATTCAGCATGTGTTAATGTTTTGTTGCTGTTTCATACTAAACTGCCCATAAGTCCCTGGTCCCATACCATTTGCTCACACTTCTGCTGAACATGGTGGCAACATACATCAGTGGGGACACCCACCCTGCATTTACTTCAGTTGAATCATATCACCCAGTGTCCCCCCCACCAACATCCCCAGTGTGGGGCTAACAATTAAGATTATTTCTTGTTAAAACTGAAGTAGATTAAGCTAAGATTAACAGGAGTGATGAGGACAGGGAGAGAGCAGATTAATTACTGCAGCCAAAATGGAGCTCTTTTAGCCAGATAGAACTTAACAGTGACTGAAAATGCAAGAACAAATACCTCTGCAAAGTTGCCTCACATCAAATGTTGTAGAACAGCCCAGAGAATGACCTTCCAAAGACAGGGCATCCCCATGAGTTCAAAGCCTGTAGGCACATAGGCAAGTACACACTCTCTTGACTTCACATGTGTAGTGACCCTTTGCTTCCTACTCCCAGGTTTGATTTCTGCTTCCTCATAGTATCACTGCCTTGTAGCCCTTTAAAAGTGATTAGGAAAAAAGGAAAGCATAAAAGTAATAATCTGTAATAAACATCAGGAAGCAGACCTGCCCTATTCAGGATGAAGGCATGACCTCTGTTAATACAAAGCTATCATACAGAACTTTCTAGATCACTTAGAAACACATCATTAGTCCTTGTCACACTGGGACTTAGCTTATTGTGGAAAAGTCATTAGTTTCTTTTCAGATTCTCTGGAGAATTTCCAAACGTAGCCCTTGCATTTCCTCAGGTTGTTCGTATGTAATTTCATTTTTCAGCCCTTGTTAGCTGGTATAGTACATGCTGTTCCAAGCTTAAATTTATAATTACAGTACTCCATAAGTACTACTAAGTAATACTAAGGCAAAGCAGTCAGGTGCTCTGCCACTGTGGCTTCCACTTCTAAATGGAGTTGGACAATACCAAAATCACACATAACACCTGCCCTCCACTGAGGTTATAAAAGTCTTCAGAAGGCATCTTAATTTAGGGGGGTGTATACACTGCCTGCTCAATCTTACAACTATGCTATGTGTGAGGCTATTAAATTTCACTTCAAACACTGCATTAAAAAAGCCCTGACCTTTAATGGAGTTCATTGGTGGTATTTAGTAGTCTTTTGATAAAGTGTGAAGTTAGCTGTTTACACCGCAGCAGCTTTCCGGCTAACTTGAAATGACCTTTGGAAGTATCCATTGTGTATTTTCTTTCCTGAATATCATGACTGGACCACAGCTTTTTTAGCATTTTGTTGATGCAGTCATTCTGTAGTCTGTGGTTTCGTTAGCTTACGTTTTTGTAGGGTCAGAGCACATACCACCTGATTCTGTCCTTGGAAACCCTAAACACAAATCAAATGTTAACTTCACTTAAAAAATGACACAAAAATTCAGCTTTTCCTTGGTCTCTTACTCACCTAAACCTCTTCCTAACTTCTTCCTAGAAGAATATTGCCTTCCTGTGATTGGGCAACTCTGTATTGCTTGAGTTTTTCTTCCAGGAGGCTTTACTTCTAAGGTTGCTGTCACATAGTCCTTTAGGAGGCTATGATTACCAGACTTCCTACAAAACCCTCAATTTCTAGGAATGCCATTTGGGTGCAGCCCATACCTTTTCCTTTTTTTTCCTGCTAAGGTAAACTTATTCTTGCAGATAAAAAAAGCACTTAATTCTCTTGTGATTGTGCTTCAGCTCAGATGAAATGAGATTAAAAAAATAATAATATTAGAAAATAATACTCTGTATGAATATTGGGGACAAGAGAAAGATTCAGAATCTTCACATCTCCTGATGTTTGGAAATCATTTTCTGATAGTGTTATTGAATGTGCCTCTTTTTTAAAGAATTTCATTATGCAGAAAGATCTATGAGCCTAGTTTTGGGAAAGCTAAACAAGTTTGTACAGTTGTGGAAAGCAAAAGGTACTTGCAGTGTGATTTTAGGAGAGATACATCTGAGTATAAAATAATATGCTTCTTTTTTTCCTCTTTCAGCAGAGTTTCTGTTTGAGAAATACGCGTTCAGTCAGCAAAACAAAAACAACTTTTAAAGGTTGTTCTCGGTGGAAATCGCTCTATGCCCCATTACCTACTTGAGTGAAACCAGACTAAGAACTGTCATGGCAGCTTTTCTGCTGGGAGCTGTGTTGCTTATTGTTCAGCCTCAGGTAGTGCCTTCCAGACCAGCTATAAATTCAAAGGCAGAAACTTCTTCTCAGTCTGTTCAGAGAGAGCTTTTAAAGAAAACATCTCAAAAAAATGACTTCAAGGAAAATATTCATTCCAATGGATCGTGCCGGCAGCTGCCACATACTATCATTATTGGAGTGAGAAAAGGTGGAACAAGAGCTTTGTTAGAGATGTTAAGCCTCCATCCAGATATTGCAGCAGCAGAAAGTGAAGTTCACTTCTTTGACTGGGAAGATCATTACAGAAATGGATTGCAGTGGTATATTAATCAGATGCCGTTTTCTTATCCCCATCAGATCACAGTGGAAAAAACTCCAGCATATTTTACATCACCTAAAGTGCCTGAAAGAGTTTATAACATGAACCAATCAATGAGACTACTCCTTATTTTGAGAGACCCAAGTGAGAGAGTACTATCAGATTACACCCAAGTGTTCTATAACCACATGCAGAAGCACAAGCCGTATCCATCCATTGAACAATTCCTGATTAAAGATGGTGAACTCAATGTGGGCTACAAGGCAATAAACAGAAGCTTATACTACATTCACATGCAAAACTGGCTGAAGTATTTTCCCCTTGATCATATCCACATTGTAGATGGGGATAAACTAATCAAAGATCCCTTCCCAGAAATAGAGAAAGTAGAGAGATTTTTGAAGTTGTCACCACAGATAAATGCTTCAAACTTTTATTTCAATAAAACAAAAGGCTTCTATTGCCTAAGGGACAGTGGTAGAGAGCGTTGTTTGCACGAGTCAAAAGGAAGAGCACACCCGCAAGTAGATACCTGGTTGCTTGAGAAACTGCATGAATATTTCCATGAACCCAACAAGAAATTTTTTGAGCTTGTGGGCAGAACATTTGACTGGCACTCATTTGTGGCAAGTTAGTGGTAGCTTCAGAACCTGTGTTCCAGTGTACAGTTAGAAATTCTAAAAAGGGCATTTAAGCTATAATTTATTTGTAAAATCCATAAATACTTCTGTACAGTATTAGATTCACAATTGCCATATATACTAGTTATATTTTTCTACTTGTTAAATTTGAAAGCATTTTGTATTGTTTTTCATGGTTGTTAACATTGTGTATGATGTGTCTATAAGAAGAAACTAAATTATTTCACTGCAGAAGATGCTTTCTTGAAAATGCATTGTCTTTTTAATACATAAGAAATTCATTTCAACAGAGCCCTTCATAATTATTTGAAAACTTTGGCCTTTCTGGACTGTTCTGGACTTTTTCCTTTAATTACTAATGAATATGCTAAACTTTACATTTCTCTTGCTTGAAAATTTGGTTTAATAATTTGTTTTTAATTTGAAAATATTGTTGTAATTAGCAAATTGTTTCATTTGGCTTTACAAAATTATTTGTTGGTAAAGTGGTGGTACTTACACATGTTGGGACGTGCACACCCAAAGGACAATGGAAGTCTCTGTTTAATATGACATATTAACTGCTGTACTTACCTTTGTATTTACTGTTATAACAAGTACTTCTCAAATTCTTCAGCAGTGTGGTTCAGGTTTTATGGCAGATTTTTAAAGATTCTGGTGGGGACCAGCTCATAAAATCCAGAGTTACCTGCAGAAATATGATCAACCTGAATACTTCCTACAGTCTCTGAATTTATATACGCTTCATGAAAAAGGAGGGTTGAGAGAAGAATTTAAGCAATATAGGAACATTTTCAAGGTTGCTTATGACTGTTCCCTCATTTTATAGCACATTTATGCTTTGCCATCACTGAAAATGAACACTTATGCATAAAAATCAGTTGGTCTAAATTCTAATAAGCAGTAACTTCATTCATACAAATCTTACCACAATTTACCCCATTTAAAGCTGTTTTCTATGAGTTGAGCAGGGGATTCATGCAACTGAAAATTGCCCATGGTTTACTCTTCATTTAATCTCCTTCCAAGGTCTGTGATGCTAAATATTGATTAGATGTGTTCTGGGATTAACCCCAACTCCAGGAACTTTTATCATCTTCCTTCTGCTAAAAATGGAAAGTAGATGTTAGTACACTGGTGAAAATTACAGTCCTTCTTGTCTACAGTAGTTATGATGTCTTGTTAGCCATCAGTTTCTGGAGTTTAGAGTTAATCCTTTTTCCACACAAGGCATTATATGGTACTTTCATTCTGAGCACCCAGTTCTCATTTTATGATCTTGAGTTTAGCTGTTGAATGTGCAGTGGCAGCACCCTGTAAATTTGAACTTGTAACTGATTGTTACAGTCCTTTATAAAATTCAAATGTAGATTCATTAATTTTTTTCCTGGTGAGATGGTTCAAACTTGGGCATAATGACAAGGTACCATCTGGATGCAAATATCCCATATTATGCTGCTTGCATGAAAATTTGCAGATGCTGCCCCTCTCTCTCCCATTCCTTGTGCACCTGCCCAAGCTGTATTCAACCTCAGAGAGGTTGGTTGTGTTTTATAAAGTAGACCTTTGACAAAAGTCTACAATTAAATGGTATTGTACTCAATAAAATATTTTCTGAATTGCATTTCTCCTTTCTCTTTTATTCATCAGTTTCTGGAAGACCGGAATTTAGAATTCAGCTCCAGTTTAGATTCCCATTAAATGTTCCTAAAAATTTAGCTGTAGCCTCATGGATTGATTAGAAAACTGTGGTTTGCTACCGGATTGTGCCTGCATCATCCATTGCTGACCCAGAATATACAACAAGAAGGGAAAGTTTCTGGTGGCAGTAATGTCAAATCTTACATAAGGCAGATACCAAAATTATCAGGATTATAGTACCATCACACTCCTTTTGACACTTTAAAAAACAGAAATTCAGAGAGTGTTTGTGTAAGGTGGGGCAGTATTTTTTTCTACACTGGCTGTTATCCCATTTCCTTGCTAATGTCATCTGCAGAAGCCCTCTGGACCTAATTGATTCTGGCCCAGATGAAAGGCTTCCCACCTTAGTATAGACCTGCCTTCACTAGTGCCTCCCTACAGCCTCAGACTAAGCCTGCCACATTCATGTTTTTTGCTGGGAAAGGAAAAACACTCCCAGGTTATTTGACCAGGAGCCAGAGGAATAAAGGAAAGAAGGGTTGCATCAAGTTCACCTGCAGCAAGTCATATAGGGCAGAAGTGCTGAATTTTGAATGCCAGGACAATATTGACACATGATATTGGTACTGAGAATACTTTTAGATGTATAGTGTTACTTGATACCAGTATCTTACCTGTCACACAGGGATATTTCCCCCCCTACCCAATTTGGTTTGTCTCTGTAGAAAGAGAAGTAGAGCATGAACCACTGTGTCACTCTTACCATGTTACTGCTAGGACCTGTTAGCGTGTCCTCTATAGTATCAGGAGGTGAAGTGACCAGTTCATGGAGACAGCCTCAAGCAAAAGCTCACACGGCTCACGCCCTGGACCCTAAGTTTGAAGGGGCCCAAAGACAACATGTCTTTCAAAATATGTATGCTTCATGCAAGGATGGCATGGTTGTATAACACCTAATGCTGGAGGTTGCACAGGTAGTTGTGTAGTAGCTATGCTGGTGATGAACAATAAATCACACCCACACTAATAATAACGGTAATATTTACTTGCCATAGATGCTCTAAATTCAAAAGTTACACTATTTGAAACTTAGGATTCTGAGTGTGAATTTTGAGTTTAATAAGAGAAACATTTACTTTCCACACATGCATTACTATGTTTTAATATATTTGCTAGACTAAAGAAGTGCTAAAGGTTTGGTAGTTTCTAAAGAAGTGCTACGCAACAGCAAAAGCCAGCAAAAGCCAACAAAAGAGAGTGAAACAAGCTGAAGCACATCCCAGTTGGGACTATAGAAACATTAATAGAGAGCTTTGAATTCATGCCATATCCATAAAAGAAAGAAAAATATACCTGAAAACACCTTTCCAGAGTTATGAAATGAAGGTATTTATTTCTGTAAAACTCTACCCTCTCAAGTTTAAAGTGCAACCACTTGGGTGTTGCTGCAGAGGCCTGTTCTCCCAGGGCTGCTAGCCAGGTCTGTGAGCACTCTTGCAAATATAAAATAAATACAACACTTTATGGGAATCCAATGTCCAATTCCAAGTCTACCACTCCCACTGAGTACAAAAAGAAATGCCAATCAAGTCATTAATCAGAGTGGCACTGCAGGACTAAGTCCTGCCCTTTGTTTCACAACATGGATAAGTGTGCGTCTTTCTTCGAAAGCCAGATATTGTACCTGCAAAGGACAAAGTTTAAACTATAATGATTATACCACGAATGCTGCCCAAAGATTATGGAAAGGGAAAGAAATATCTTAGGAAAAAAAACACACAAAAGTTATTATCATCAAGAATACTGCTACATCTACAGTCGGTGCTGTATGAGCCTTTTACATGTGCTTTGCTGTTCCTGGTACCTTTTCCCCGATATTATACGGGAAATAACATCTACTGTGCTTAAATAAATCAACATTGGTTTGGAACATCTCAGGAAAAAAAAAATCATTCTTTTAAACTTGCTCGAGCCTGTTTGCATTGGGAATATGGTAGTGCCACACTCATTGATGAGGGTGTGAGACTTACTTCACCACCACAGAATATTTTGGATGCAAACTTCATTTCTTTGTGGCTTAAAGTTGGTCATTTCTTGTTTCCACGTCTACAAGCATTTTCAGGCCCAGTGTCTACAGAAAACCAGGATTTTAATTCTCTGTTGTCATCCACACAGATTTTCTAAAGAGAAATAAGAGGGGATAAGACATGTTTTCATGTATCTTTCTTCTGCTTTATCTAGCATGGCTGACCAGACATTAAGGAAAGCTTTTATTTATATGACTCTGCTTAAGTGCCCAGTTATGCTGAAAGATTCTATATTCAGTGTTAATTCCTTCATTTGCAGTTGCATTGGGAAGGCTGGTTACAGATGGAAGCCATGCAAGTATCCTGTGAGTGAAAAAAACCCAAACGACTTTTATTAATATTTTGCTTACCAAAAATAAATGAAACTGCATTTATCACTCCTAGAATATTAGCAAAGGAGAGAAGTACTCTCTTTTCCTGCAACAATAACCCATCCACAGTATATTTTCGCATAACTACTACACAAGAGTTGATGCAGTTTTTAAGTTAATAGTGCAATAAACTCTACAGTGATGCTGCAGTTTTTAAATGCCTTCTGGGATATATAAAATATGCAAGTCAGGGTGGGGAGCAGCTGGATGCATAGGAACAGCTGGTCTCATTGGTCTGAGAACACTTTTTTGTTTTAATGATAAGGGACATGAAATTTTTGGCTTGGATTATCACTTTGTGTTCTCTATGAAAGCAATGTCTTCAATTAACTTCCAAGTCGATAATCCTAGCATAATGACATCATCTTTTTACTTGCTATTGACATTATGCTCTGCCAAAACACAGCTGAAGAGTGAAAACCCCAAACAGCAGATGCACGAGTGAACCCTTAGTATAAAAAAAAGATTGTAATACAACTCAGACACATAGCTTCAATTATGAAGTAACATTAGCTTGAACAAAAGACTGTTCTGAAGTGAATGGAGAAATTCTTCTTTACTTAATTTGGATGAGGATTACAGAAACAATATCATAGAATCATAGAATAGTTAGGGTTGGAAGGGACCTTAAGATCATCAAGTTCCAACCCCCATGCCATGGGCAGGGACACCTCACACTAAACCATATCACCCAAGGCTCTGTCCAACCTGGCCTTGAACACCACCAGGGGTATTCACAACCTCCCTGGGTAACCCATTCCAGTACCTCACCACCCTCACAGTAAAGAATTTCTTCCTTATATCCAATCTAAACCTCTACTGTTTAAGTTTCAACACGTTACCCCTTGTCCTATCACTACAGTCCCTAATGAATAGTCCCTCCCCAGCATCCCTATGGGCCCCCTCCAGATACTGGAAGGCTGTTCTGACGTCTCCACGCAGCCTTCTCTTCTCCAGGCTGAACAACCCCAACTTTCTCAGCCTGTCTTCATACGGGAGGTGCTCCAGTCCCCTGATCATCCTCGTGGCCTCCTCTGGACTTGTTCCAACAGTTCCATGTCCTGTTTATGTTGAGGACACCAGAACTGCACACAATACTCCAAGTGAGGTCTCACGAGAGCAGAGTAGAGGGGCAGGATCACCTCCTTCGACCTGCTGGTCATGCTCCTTTTGATGCAGCCCAGGGTACGGTTGGCTTTCTGGGCTGTAAGCACACACTGAAGCTGGCTCATGTTCATTTTCTTATTGACCAACATGCCCAAGTCCTTCTCCTCAGGGCTGCTCTGAAACTTTTCTCTGCCCAACCTGTAGCTGTGCCTGGGATTGCTCTGACCCAGGTGTAGGACCTTGCACTTGGCATGGTTAAACTTTATCAGGTTGGCATCTGCCCACCTCACAAGCGTGTCAAGGTCCCTCTGGATGGCGTATCAACCGAACCACACAGCTTGGTGTCATCAGCAAACTTGCTGAGGGCGCACTCAATCCCACTGTCCATGTCACCAACAAAGGAGTTGAACAAGACCGGTCCCAACACTGATCCTTGAGGGACACCACTCGTTCCTGGTCTCCAGCTGGACATTGAGCCATTGACCACAACTCTGCATGCAGCCATCCAGCCAGTTCTTTATCCACGGAGTTGTCCACCTATCAAACTGATGTCTCTTCAATTTAGAGACAAGGATGTCATGTGGGACAGTGTTGAACACTGCACAAGTCCACGTAGAAACAGGGACATGTATGCATTCACAGTACCAGTAACATGCCCTCTCTTCCTTGATTTTCAATTCATTAAGCAGTATTTCAACAATGATGATTGGTCCAGCTTCCAGGATGCAGTACCGTTAAGTGAAGGTAACAGAAAATTCATAGACCAAACAAACTTTTTGGAGTATCTCCTATTGCTGACATTTGTGAAATTCCTTTTTGAATAGACAAGGGCACTGGCAGAGTAAAGGAACATTGGATACAGGGGAACATATTATGATGGCTTCATTCCCTGTGTTCATATCTTTATCTCTGATGAACAAGGAAAAACAGCTTCTTGCCTGTTCTTGTCTATGCTACCAAACAGAGAAAAGGCATCTGAGTATCCAAATCCATCTGACTATCAGCTGATTCCCATGCCTTAAGGCCTTTTAAAAGTCAGTGCAGCATAATGCAATTAGACTTACTATTCACCTAAGTGTCTAATCTTCCCCTTTTTTGTTTTTAAATTTGTACTAAGTTTTCCATCTGCTACAAATAAAAGGGTTTGATGAATAAATGATTTACAGCCTGCAGGAGGAGAAGAGTTCATATTAAACACTTTGCAGACAGGAAACTTGCAAAAGAGGATATTTTCTCATAGAAAAAAAAAAAAAAAGAGCATCTGTGGACCAGTTGGTTTCTTGCTGACTAACCCAACTGGATATGATACTGCTTTTGGCAGCTTCCTTATTCTTGTGTGGGCTTGTTATATGAATTCCATAAGATATTTATTATTGAATATAGCTATATATTGAATGTCATGCATATGATATTTTATGATTAGTTTTCTAAGTTAATTGTGTAACATCAAATGATGTTGAAATCCTAGTGCTGTTTTTTCGTACTTAATAAACTTGAGTCAGCAAATGCTCAGACATTCATAAACCGAAAAGAAAATAATGTAAAAGTTTAACTGCTGCAAATGCTCTTTTTTGTGACTCATACAAGAATCTTTTTTTTCTGCAGCCTTATGAAAGAAAGTTAAATTTCAAGCATAGTAAATAAAGGAAAGGATTTACTATCCCTTACAAATAAGGTAATGCATGAAAAATGGATTTTAGCAAGTAAATTAACTGTTCATCAAGTTGAACAGGGATTGACAGCTCAGGAAAGTGGAAAAGAAAGCATTTCCTTTTCTTAGAGCAAGGGTAGAATAAGTGTCACTGCCTTTGTGAGGACCTGCAGAGTTCTGGTATGTTCCCTTCACCTTATCACAAGCGTTAGAGTTGTACTGCACCAAAAGATGCTTTTACTTCTCCTGTGCCCCAGGTTACTAGCTTTGAATTGGTCTGTTTAGCTATGAGTTTACTGGAAAGAACAATTTAAACATAAAGGAGAAAGTAGCTTAGCAGAATCAGCTCTCTTCTCCACTTACATAACTGCTTGCCTTATAAACAGTTATGCTGAACCAGCTGGCAGGACACTGTGCCCAGTGCAGGCAGCAGGAATACATTACACTGATATTGCTGCTAAACTCTTCATTACCTTATTCAGGAGACAGTTTTGGCATTGTTCCTACTAACTGAAGGACCTCAGCTCTTCAAAATGTGGCCATTTCTTTGGCAGACAGGCCATCATCTCTTGTGTTTGATTGTCTAGTAATAACTACTTGCTGGGGAATGATACCCTACATTTCTTTTTCCCCAGACCAGTAATTCAGAATGTGATTTCCACAGATACAAGTCACGGTTGAACACTCAGAGATACTGCTTAATCTGGCCAAAGCTGATCAGAGCTATGCCAGAACAGAAGTAGATTCATCTCAAAAAGAACCCAGACAAAACCTGTTTTTTCAGCTGCATCAGGTCCCTACTTCAGGTCATCACATGTTTCTGTAAACACAGGCAACCCTGAGCAGACCTGAGCGTGAGACAGCCTTTCATTCCAACACTGCCACCAAAAATTAGACTATTAAACTACAGAAGCCTTCAGGTATTACAGCACCTTGAGATATTCCTGCCCTCTGCTTGCACTGCCTTAGGACTGGTACAACTCTGTGGGCAGTTATCCTGTGAATTGGATCAGGGAACTGATGTAGGTTTTGTACATTATCTTTAAATCACTGCCATGAAGAGACAACTGGAGAAGTGGTTTGCTGTGGTCATTATGGAGGTTGATAGAATTTTGTCGCTGAATGCTTTGTCCTGTGACACCACAGCTCTGGTGTTTATTGCAGCATAACCTGTCTTCACCCAATGAATCTTCTAGTTCAGACCAGCCTGTGAACTGACAAATGCTCTTGATAAAACATTCAAACAAATGAATGCCCAGAACTTATTTTTACCTCTTGACTGATCATAGACATAGTAGTATTCAAACATTTTAGGTGAGGAGTGGGTGGTAAATGACTCCCAAACGTGTCTGTGAGGACACTGAACAGTGAAAGTGCAGAATTTCCCACAGTTCTCAAAGTGTTCATCTTTCAGTGGGTTCCATTTACTTCTTTGTCTATCTTCCCACAAAAGGTAGAGGTTCTAAGATAATATTTCTGAGGGCAGCATCTTTAGTTTCACCCTTAGCCAGATTCACAAAGGATCTGTGCCACAGCTTTGTATTTATACTTAAATATGGATGCAAACAACCAGAAAAAGAATGACCAAAAAACATCTTTCCTAACTTAAAAAGATGTACAATTCTTGATCATGTTTAACCAAAATTATAATAATAACTGGGAAAATCTTTTTCTAATAAGCAGGATTGTTACCTTGTTCTGATACACTGATTAAACCTAGTGTCCTACAATCATCTGAGGAAAGGGAAACAACACTATAGGTCCATAGACATAAACCATAGTATGCAGTCATATCTTTGGAAGTACTGAACGAGCAGGAAGGCTACCTTTTCCTCTTGCTGGTGAACATGTAATTTCTACTATATTTAATGTCAAGCTTGCTTTATACCTCTGAGAGAATTCTACTCAGAATATTTTAAATACCATTAATAACAGCGATAAATTCCCTTTCTTATCTAAAAAATTAGTTTCTGAAAACTTGTTCTTAACTTGGCAAGTGGGGAACGTAGCTACAAAACTCTACAGACAAATGTATCTGTACAACTCTGGTTTCTGCTGCAGAGTGATATTGATGGTTCTACAAAACTGGTAGAGTCAGTGGCTTCAGAGCTAAAGTCAGAAATTCCAGTCTTACTGAAGTCATCTTAGTAGAAGCATTGAAGTGCACAAGTCAGTTCCTCTATGTCCCATCAGTGGCATGCATGACTCAAGTATTTTAAGGAATATGATCTGCCTATATGTGTTATTCAATTAATGACTACATTCAGCACATCTGATTTTTGAATACAGTATACTAATTTCTAATACTATGGCAGATATGCCATTACTTGACTATCATCTTTCAAAGTAACAGTGTCACAATCATTACCATGAAGTGTCTCCAGGTTAGTAATAATAATTTATGCTTACAAATTTCAGCTTCTTCCAAGAATTTTATAAGACCCCTGAAATACAGCCAGTGTTACAGTGAAGAATGACATTGTGTTTAAACGTAATACAAAAAAAGCAGGCAAATCAGTGTTTTTGAGGAAACCAAATACAAACCTCTACCCTTAATAGGGGCAGTGAAAACTTTAATGTGTATGTAAAACAGGAGCTTCTTTTCAAGCACATCAAGTAGAGCCCTACATGGTAAACCATGCGGTATCAATTTACCTTGCTCTGGAAATGGAAATGCTGAGGAATGAGTAAATGGTCCCAAAAAGAAAGAAAAAGTATTTTAAATCAATGTCTTTAAATAGTATATTCAGCCAGAAATAGATAAGCTGTAAAATTGCCTAGTAAGAAGTTGGCAGGTAAGAGCCATGTCTTTAAAGGTATTTATGTATCTGGAAATGCAGAAAAGTTGGGATTTTTATGTTCATCTTAATACCAGATTCTTTGAAAGTGCTTAAGTAATGTGGCTCTGGTAGCCATCTCATGGCTTTGTACATACTGTCACAGGGAAATGGGCTCTACCTTCTGAAGAACAAAAGCAAAAACAACCAAGAAGAAACATGGAGTTCAACAAAAAAAAAAAAGAAAGCATCACATTTTAAATATCTACAAATGAACTGGTGAAAAGAAAATCTTCTCATCTTTAAAGACACCTAATACTTAAAGAAAGATCATCTCAGTGTAGAAAGTACCATTTTTTTGTCTCAGCTATTTCCAGTGATAAACTCTCTATAGCTTACCTGATCCTTTTCTGAAGTTTTGCTTTCTCCTTAGGCAAAAGTTAAAAATAAGACCAACCAGAAAGCAGAGGGGACGTACCTCAACTCTAATTTCTATGGAATAATTGAAATCATATCACAGGAATTTAGCATTATAGGAGTGAAATAATGGAAGAAACTCAAATCAAGAAATAAAATACAGAGACATTAGATGTACACAAGGCTGTTCCAGATGGTAAACCAAATTCTCAGTTGATACAGATCAACACAATTTCATTAAAGCCGACAACCTTTGTTATCATATACTTTAGATCATTAGAAAAAGGACATGAAGAAAACAAAAAAAATATCTGTAGGTGTTCCATAATCCCTTGGCATTTCTGAAGTGGTGTAAATGACTTTTTTAAAATGAGACTGAAATCTTCCCTCCCTTGTTCTGGAAAAGAACAACACGATTATTCAGCCATTCTTCTTAAAGCAGCCAAAATATGACAGAAACAAAAAAAAAACTTTAAAATTCCATAGCAGAGTTGGGTAGTGCAAGATCTCTTTCAAAGGACAAGAAATCAAGTAGCTAGACTCCAAGTGTTCATGAAAGAACTCATGTCTCATAAAACCTTCACCCCCCAAATAAGCACAATTCAGTTTTTACTTACTGCCTGTAAATCTGATGCATGCTATGTAAACTTACCTTGCACAGATTTGACCTGTTCAATCTTTCACAGAGCTAATTTAAAACCATGCCTGCTCCTACAGATTTTCCAGCAGGACAGTCAATAAAATGCTAACTTGATTTATTCCTTTACAATTTATCACAAAAAAAGGTAATGAAGTTAAATGCAACAGAAGGATGCAGAGAGTCCCAGCAGTTATGGTTCATTTGTGTTCTGCATCCAAACTAATGATTTGCAGTGGATCAAGTTCTTTTTCTGTCGTATCCCTTGAAAAGTCTACTAAATTACCCATATGTTGACACCTGTAAGTGAAGCATAAGTGATAGACAGTTAATGAATGAAAAAAGATTTTTATTCTGGCTTTCTTGGAGCTTGTCTATCAGTAAAGAAGTTACCGGGTCTTTTTGCCTTTTCTAGTATATTAAGTGAATGTGTTTTCTGAAGGAAATGCCAGCTTCCTCCTCTCAATTTCACACTTCAAAACAAATCAAAAAGAATATGCATGAGTTGTTACTGAGGCAAGTGCCAATTTGCTCATGCAGGCAAGCAATTCGGCAATAAGACAAAGCAGACAATTGCAGATCGGCTTATGAGATGTGGACCGTAAGAACATCATTCCTTTGAAAGGCACCTATTAATCATCTCCTAACACATTTTTAGCCTCCATGGGAAATCTCTCAGAAAAAGCAATGACTTCTATTCTAACTGTCCAGGTTCATATGCTAATTTGAAAAGCAGAAGCAGCCACAGCCACTGCCCTTTACTGAATGAAACGTGCCTGAAAGATCATGCTGATCTGACAAGTCTCTCACATGACTAATGTGGTGAACAGAGAAAGACTTTTGTAATCTACAGAGCAAGACCATAACTATGCTCAGATACCAGCTGTAGTTTAGATAAGAGGACATAGAAATGTGGAGTTGCTAAGTATTTTTTCTCTTTTTTCTTATTATATAATTCATATAGATGTTCATGGAAGAGAAAGAACTGGCTCTGTCTATAACATCCCCAGAGAAATACTGTGGAATTTCTAGCTCTTTTCCCTCAATTTGGTTTAGATCAAGAGATGTCCTCAAAAAGGCTCTTCCTTTACACATGAAATCTACATCAAATGTAGGTTAGCTCAAGGGGAAAAAGTGGACGTTAACACAAACTTCAGAACAGGTCATTAGTATCTATCCCACAACAAACTGACATTTTAATTCACAATGGCTTCATTTATTGCATGCCACAGTAGATGCTTTCTCTCAAAATCATGGGGATATGGTCTCACTGAGACATGGTGGTGCTGTCCTTACTCTTGATTGAGAGCAGGGAAAAAAATATTGAGGAAAGCAAAATGTAGCTTTAGGTGAACCTTGATGTAAGGACAAAAGGGGCTATACTGCCCTGCTTCTGCCTGCTTCTGTAGAAATCATGAAGAGAAGAAAATAGCAATCAGGAAGAAAAAGGTGCTGCAACAGTGAGGTCAATGGCTATTTTTATTAGATCTATAGATTTAGCTAAGTTAAGCTAAAGATAGCACTGCATTCTTTTCTAATAAAAACAACAGAAAGCAAATAGATATATGAAATATAGCTGTATAAAGGTTTGTAAATAAAATAATAAACTGCTGAAAGGACCAGACTTTTCAATATTTTTGAAATGCTTATATTGATATTTCATTTGCAGGAGGTAACAACATTCCTTTAAATCATTTAGAATAATTGAACAGATCTGGCTGTAGATTGTTTGTTCTGAGGATTAAATATAGGAAATGTAAATCACCATTCTATAGTTAATGGTCCCATAAAATAAACAAAGTCTTATTCTGCTTGACTTGTGTGGGTGAGTATCAGAATGCAAATTAATTTTTCACCTAAATAAACTGGCATCAAATCATTTAAAAGCTAGCAATATGTACCTCATATCATCTTACAAGAAGTAAGCAATGCAACATGACAAACCTTTTACTGTACTGTTGGCAAAAATTACTTTCCATTGCTGTTTTCCCTGATTGGCTGTAAAAAACATGTACAAGATTTCAACAACATCTGAAAGTCCTTGACAACATTCAGGTGTCCAGATGATGTATAATAAAAATCTTCACAGCTTTAGTTGCAAAATCAGCCAAGCAATGCTGATTTTTTTTGTGCTATGGTTTACTGCTAAGTGTAATTTAGAACATTCTTGCAGGTGAGATTCCAAAATAGAATTAAAAAATACAGGTTCTTTAAGATTTCACAAGTACTTAAGTATGAAGTCAGTTTGGGATTCTCAAAAGGAGATGTAATAGGATTTCCCCTAAGGAGCCCTATGAAGACATTTTGGGAAACAAGCAGATCTTCTCCAGGTCTTCTAAATTAGAACCTCTAAATCATACCACTTCAACATTTATCACCACTCCAGTTTACTCTAAATGCCTTTCAAATCAGTGATTTTCGAAGCAATGTAACTGGAGTTAAAGAGTCCTGATGAGCTTCTTGCTTAAGACATAGTAGGGACTCTATTCAAATGCTAAAATTCATATTCAATGGTTTATCTGTTCTGAAATTCTTCATTATTCTCAGTTTGCCTATAATGCCTACAGTTTCAAGAGCACTAAAACTGTTTTGAAGAACAAAGAGACTAAGGTAGCACATTTTAAGCAAAACAAATATTGGCTTAGTAGATTTAATATAGAATCACAGAATCATAGAATAGTTAGGGTTGGAAAGGACTTTATGATCATCCAGTTCCAACCCCCCTGCCATGTGCAGGGATGCCACACCAGACCATGTCGCCATGTTGGCCATCTGTCCAACCTGGCCTTGAACACTGCCAGGGATGGAACATTCACAACTTCTTTGGGCAACCTGTTCAGTGCCTCACCACCCTAACAGTAAAGAGCTTCTTCCTTATATCTAATGTTTAAACTTAAACCCATTCCCCCTTGTCCTACTACAGACCTATTTTATTCTGACTGCACATTTCTGAATGTAGCAACCTGGTCCAACATTTATTGCCCCTACAACTCTTCCTTTACCTGAAGTTAAGGGAGCCAAAAAAGTCACAAGTGTTCATCAAAATGCATCTGTGCCTTCTTAGAAGCTGATTGACAATAAACGTAATGCAATACTGTTAACAATGTAAACAGAGTTCAGAGTTAATATTTATGCATTTGTAAATACAAAGCAGAAAAGGATGCAGAAGAACAGCTTTGCAAGAAACCCTCTGACTTCGTACAGAATAAATAAAAATTAAATTTAATAGAGAATAGATAACAAAGGTTAAAAGGTACAACATTTTATGTTTCAGTTTTCTGTGTTATCCAACATAGATAACTTCTGTACAAGGCCACCTGGGACGAACAGCCACAATCTAAATTGTCTATCATCACCTTGCCAGTCCTCAATCTGCCTTTTTAGAGTCTGAACCCTGGAAGAATCCAGGCTTGTGTGTGCTTTTATTTTTTGTTTTTAAAGAAGTAATTATGAAGGTCAGTGTCACAGCTAGTAAATATCGGAAACCCTTTTTCTTTTGGATCATCCTGAATATACATTAAAGTTGATAGACCTTAACTCCGTCTCTCTTGGGTGGGATTCCACAGCTCACAGGCTTGACCTGACTCCCAGTAAGACATTGGTCGTGACTATTTTCTCAAACATATCTAGAGGTTTATAACTAGATGATGACACAATGATCACACCTGCAAAACAAGCAGCAAAACATTAATTCCTGAAAAGTAGGAAGACCTACAGAACTGTTTGAAAGCTTTGATTTTCCCCTGAACTGAGCTAACATCATTCCTGGAGGTAAAGAAAGACGAAGCAAAACCAAAAAACACTTAGCTCACCATACATGATGTTTCCCTATGACTCTCAGAGACTGATTGTCAGTTTTCCATTATTTATCCCTCATAGCCTTTCCTAATCTATTCATGCCCCCTCCCCTTTTCTAAAGTCTTTGAAGTTTCAGATCAGCTCTGAACCCAGGCACAGCCCTAGGAAGAGTACCCCATTGCAGCCTAGATGGAGCCAGTTTGTTTCCCTGTAGCCCAGCAGCCACTCATATCTAAAATTCTTTGAAGTTGTATACCTTAGGCTGCTTTATCTCTGTCATTGTTCTATATTCTCATTCCTTTAACAACCTTGTTGCCATTTCCTATGATTAACTCTATGAATTCAGGTTGGTAACAGAAAAAACCTGAATAGAGAAAGAGTCATAACACATTCTCAGCTTTATAACTTGGATAAAAGAAAAACACATTCTGTAAATGCCATTTTATTTTTTTAAATCTAAACAAATTCTTAAACTGTAATCAAAAAAGAAGGCAACATTAATTTTAAAACCAAGATGCTTTGTGACTCAAATTTGTTGACAATACATGATGCTTATAGCCCTGAGAATATTTTCTGGCAACTGTGAAAAGCCAGGCCTGCTTCGGATGTAAATGCTTACCTCACTTCTCAGAACAGAACTCACACCAGATTTTGAGCCCCTATATGTCTAAAGCACAAGAAGACTTCGGTCTCTCAGAAGGGTTACTCTGCACTATTAGTAGGAAGTTTCTTAGACTATACACCAGAAAATGTTGAACTATGGAGTGATCACTTCTATGACTCTGAGGATGGTCCTTTCAGCAATCCAGGAAGCAAGGTCCAGAACACTTTCATAAAACTGAGGAGGACTTGTTCACTTTTAGAGCAAAGGTGTGCCGTGAAGGTGTTCCTATGAATATCAGTGGGTAGCACTCCTTTCACACAGCTTTAAATTGCTGTGGCTTAGCTAATTATGTCAGAGTGCCTTTCCAGCTGATGGAAAAAAGGCAGTATTTGGAGGGGTTCACTGACCTGACATTCTTCAGGCATTTATTCTTGGATAAGACAAATCACATCCTGAATGTGTTATCCATTTATTGCTAAGGTAAGTACATAGAAAACAATTAAACTAACCTCCCTACCCTCTCTCCTGGTGATTCAAATACTTTGTGAAGAAGCAGAGGACCCGCTCTAGCCTGAGTGTGTTCAAAGCCATGCATTGTTTCTCCATATGGCAAATGCTTATCATAACACTGTGTGACCCCTATACATTTGACAGAAGCTGTGCTGCCGTGTAGAAAAGCACACAATCTGAAAGACTCCAGGGGAAGTAGGTACATACTACACCCTGATCAAAGCATTTGTTTTTATTTTGTTTCTCCTCTTTCTTCCTGCCCTACCCACCCCAAATGTAAACATACAAATAGCCCTAGATTCAACAATCAAAACCAGGACTCCTTTTCTCTTTCAGCAAGCATCACTTTCCAAGTTAAGTGTATTAACCCCAAGTCTGTAAAAGAGAAGGTGGTCAGACTGCCATTACTTCTCTTCCAGCAGCTAGGTATTTAAGGAACATATATCTAGAAGGCAGTACTGACAGGGACCCAGCTCAGTAGCTTTGTGCTGGAATTACATTTTGTTCCTCCTCTGCCAAACCAAAGTTTTTGGCATCAATTTGCTTCACTTCTAACTTTGATATCCCAGCATAGGTAAGAACTAGCTTGTCCATTCTGGGCCTACACAAATGACAGGACTTTGTGAACCACACCTGAGGAACTACCAAGTGGTAAGAAAATATCTAGATGCCTCTTGGTTTAAGCAGTTACTGTACAAGCAGAATTTGGGTCATGATTCATATTTAGGTGTCAGATCCTGTGGTTAGCCCATTTTAGATGACTGCGATTTTTTTCCCTAATGTCTCCCAATGACAAACCAATATTTCAAATTAAAGATGAAAAGGTTTTAAAAGCCTGATTAACTATAAAATCACAGTCCTTTAGGATATCATTTAGAATAAGTTTTCTAGTAAATCTCCTCAGACTTTTCTTCTATCTTAATTTACATAAAACTTGCCTATGAAAATAGTAGGGCTTGATATGCATCTGTCAAATTATTAAACAAACATTTTCAACTGCTTTTTTATTAGTATTTTGAGTATAGAACTGTAAAAGGAGGTAAAAGGTATCTGTAATGGCATTGTTAAAATCAGAATTTAGATCAAATTTTCAACAAACATTTTAAAGTGCACGCTTCTGGCAAATTTGGGTCATTAAGTAACTTTGGCCTTAAACTCTTTAGAAGTTTACTGTAGGATTTTAATAAGACAGTCTATGCCAGTAAGAATTTAAGATTAATTTTCACAATGACATTTAACCTAACCAAATTTGGGGAGGTAAAAAATTCACAAAGTGACAGAACATAAAACTCAATACACATAGTGGAGGGAAGCCAAATTTCTAACCTCTGGAAAAAATCAGTTAGGCACTGCATAGGTTATTTGGCAGAAATGTTTTCATTGTATTTTTGGTTCAGAATGAAAAAAACTCCATGGATTTAATTTATATAACTCCACAAATTTGTGAAGCCACGCTTCACAAATAAATGAGACTGGTAAAAATCTTATGATTGCCAAGAAACAGCCCCCTCTTGATTATTGGCATTTCAATGCAATTACAGAATTCAGGTTTAAAAATTAGACTGAATGATAAAAAGCACATTCTTCATAAATATTTAACCTTCTTCAGTATGACAGTAATTATAGTGTGGAGCTCAGTAGCTGCATATTCCATTTAAAATATCTGTCATGCCTTCCATTCGAAATGCTTCTTTACAAAGATTTGCAATACCAAGATAAAAAGAAAACTCCCCCAAGGTGGAAACTTGGAATAAAGTCTCAGCTTCTAAAAATTATTATTAATGGTAGATTCTGAGGATGAGAGAGACTGTTTGAAATATAGTAAGATTTTACAACCACTGCTTTCTTTTCCTGAGCAAAATATTTAATAACATTGGATAGTCAATTCAATTTTTACATTCTAAAAATATCTGGGAAAAAAAGCAAAATATTTTCAAAATTCAAACACTGATTTTCATGAACCTTTTTTTTTTGTTTTGTTTTTGTTTTTAAATGTCCTTTGGTCCTGCTAATAATGTCATCATTTTAAAAAATACTTAAAGAATTTGGTGTTGAATACAATTATTTTATTTCAAATTAAATGTTCCAGATAACTAAAAAATACCTTATTATTCAATAGCTTTAAATAACATAAATAAATTTTGATAGGTAAAACCATGTTTTCATGTTATGGAAAGCTAGTGAATAGCTTTGAAGAAGGTTTTGATAATGCTTAACTCAAAATTCTAAATTGTTAAACTAGGGGAACTTAATTCATCCATTTGAAATCTTATGGTGTGGGAGTGGGGATAAGGTGAGAAGAGGGAAAGTGCTAAATCTCAGCTATGTTCATTAGTTAAGTGATGATAACAAGTCTTGTCTGGAGAAGATGATATTTGTGTCAGTGCTGGCACTCAGGCATTTGACTTAGGTTTTCACTTCTGAAAGAAGCAGGCAGGATGTATGCATAAGTCTCTTGCCAGGGCAGAGTTATGTTTTGATACTCTGCTGTTGCAGTCAGAGCACCTTAGGAACAATCAAGACTTTCCACTTTCTTGCAAAGAGAGAGCACGAGTGACTCCCAGGAGCTATTTTCCTATTCTCTGCCCACACAGTGTGGATAAGCAACCAGGCTAGTTTGTGTGTAGGTGGTTGGCGGGAGGAGGCAAATAAAGACACATATGTTTATATGGCACTTCATTTCTACTGGAAGTAGAGAAGTCAGCGAGGTTTAGAGCACAGCTGCTGCTTATGCAGCTTTGAAAAGCTTCTTCTGGGTCCTTGGAGCTGAACTATTATTAGAGGCAAAAATTCCTCTCCAGCTTCATGGCTCTATCATTGAAGAGTAACTGACAATATCTCTACAAGATGCTGCACACTCCTCTTTAAGATTAGTCAAAGAAATACAATCTAAACTCGAGTTTCACATCAAATTCTCTTAAGCACTGAAAGATTTAATAAGTTCTTTGTGCTTCACTTCTTTCCTCTGCTAAGTTTTTTTTCTAGAAAAGTAAGAACTTATCTCTTTCTTGGGTGTTCATAATGGCTTCTGCCCTAATTACCTGTATGCTATCATAGACTATTTTTATTCATTTTCATTGATTTGTATTTATGACAATAAATTTATTTGTCACTCTATCAGTTAGTATGAGGATTTTCTGCAACTCTTGACAGCTTCAGTCTGTTTTAAATAAATCTGAGTCATATACAAACTGTATTTCTCTGTTCAGCACTTTTGCGGAGTTTTTGAATATGCTACACAGTACTTGCATCTCACTTCTAACTTTCTTGTATTGTCATAACAAAACATGTGACAATACTCCTACTCTGTTCCATATATTTTGTACACTTGATGGTCTATGAGGGATTGTTCTTTATTTCTTGTGACAGCTTCATTTCTTCAACAATATTGGCTTGATCCTACTGATATGCTGTCAGCTTTGGAAGACCCTTAGTAATGTGTGAAATAGGAGTTTCCCCTACAGAGTGACTCTTCCTTCAGATAACGCGTAATAATTTCTCTAATAACTCGAGTACATAGGAAAACTGTCACTCAATATAAATTCTATTTATTTAGCTGGTTATGAACTTCATATTTCTACATTCTCTCTGGAATGTAAGGAATGTTCAGGGAATCCTTAACATGTAATTAATATAGAAGAATATATTGGCATTTAGATGGTTATTCAGCTAAATGCCTAAAATGCTCTATGAATCTATACATTTTGTTTGGTATAAAAGATAGATTCACTGATCCTTGGTTTCTTAGGATCCTTTCTGATTCTTTTGAAAGTTTGATATTGTATTTTCCAGCTTTTGTTACTTTTGTATTAAGGTTGATTAAATTATGGATGATATACCACAGTCATTGATGAAATTCACTTCACTAGGTCTTACTTCCCTTCCTACTGCACTAAATGTAGTGAATTTCAGAGAGGGCAAGAGTAGAAAAACCAAGGGTTGAATAATAATAAAGAAGAAATTTAGCTATCAGTCAGAGACAAAAAGACACATGAAAAAAAAAGAGGGACTTAAATGCAGCAGAAGCACAAGTTTTTCTAAAACAAACCTTTCTCTTTTTTTTTCCCCTGAAGCACAATATTCTGCTGAAGAATGTTCTGTTCTCAACATTGTGCCTTAGATAAAACTCCCCATCTAGAAACTCACTGCTCTACTTGCAAGCACATCTACCTTCTAGGGTTACAAAATAAAAGGTCTGAGGTACTCATTTTTCCTCCTTTTGGGGACCCATGACCACTATTATTGACATGCAGCTTTCTTGGATCAAAACCTATGAAAAAAAAAATGAAGCCTTTAAAATTAAGTAATATTAATTCACTGTTAGAAGATAGGTTTTCCTCTAAAATTAGACCATAAATGACAAGGCCAGACTTGAGAAGGAATCTGGATGACAAATATTATTTGCAAATATACAAGCAGACCATAAATTTGAATGCATAAATTTGAAAATATTAAGAAAAGTAAGTATGTTTCCCTCAGGAAGACATGCTTATCTGAGGATGAAGCTGTCATTACTGGGATAAGACTACCTCTCTTTTATGCATTGTGCCACTTCTTCACTGTTATGTGTCACATTTTAACCTCTTCATGTAGCCATGGTTGTCGAGTAATAAAGACAATTCCTTCACATGTGCCTCTAAACCCCATGTCTGCATTCACCTACACTCTTTACAAAATCTTTATACGTCTTAAGAAGAAACATGAGAATAAAACTACTATCTAGCCTAGTATTTTCTTTGAAGAAATTCTAGTTATTAGTGAACAGACAATTTTTATACTTTGATTTCATGGCAGAAGTAATTCTTGGTGGTTAGTTCATCTGGTTCAGCTATTATTTAAACATTGTTAAAATGCAAGAAGCCACGATAAATGAAAATTATTTCATGGAAGTTGCTCACTTTTATGTGAGCATAATCATGTGAGCATAAACATATATAAGTTCATAATTTAAGGGGTTTTGCAATACAATAGCCTGAGCTGCTCTATAACTTGCAGTTAACTGACTGTCTTAGCATCCATTATGGGATGCTATTGGAGATCATAGACACTTGATTGTTCTCATCCTCATACACAAGTGAACACATCACCAAAGGTAAAATTAACACAACAGCTCAGGCTTAAGCACCAAACAGAACTGAAAAGTGACTCTGGAATGATACCAACTGTGAGCATTCTGACACAAGAGGATAATCTAGAAAAGGCCACCTCCTCCCTCTCTGATGCATATGAGGGTACTAATTAGTCTCATTCTGGAAAGCATACAAAAGATACAAATCCATATATGCTACTTATGCAGTAAATTCTATTCTATGTGCACTAAAATAATTTCTCTGTTTCTATAAGTAGGAAGTTGTAGCCCTTTTCATTCCAGGACAAGACAGGAATCCTGCTATAGCAGACAACTCTCCATTACGACATGCCTCGGTCCTCATGGGGGATTTTAACTACCCCGATGTTTGCTGGAAGACTCACACAGCCAATCATTCACAGTCTAGGAGGTTCCTCCAGTGCATTGATGATAAATTCTTAATGTAAACAGTGGACAAACCAACTAGGAGAGGAGCACTGCTAGATTTAGTACTCACCAACAAGGAGGGTTTGGTTGAAGTGGTGATGGTCCATGGCAGCCTTGGTTGCAGTGACCATGAGATGATGGAGTTTAGGATCCTGTGTGGGAGGAATAGGATACCTAGCAAGGCCAGAGTTCTGGATTTCCGAAGGGCCAACTTTGGCCTCTTCAATCAACTGCTAAGGGAAGGCCCATGGGAAAGGGTACTAGACAGTAAAGGGGCTCAGGATAGTTGGTCAGCACCCAAGGACCACTTCTTCCAAGCTCAGGATCAGAGCATCCCAATGAGTAGGAAATCAAGTAAGGGATCTAGGAGACCAGCGTGGTTAAACAAGGAACTGCTGGGCAAACTCATGTGGGAAAAGAGAATATATGGATTATGGAAAAAGGGGCTGGCCACTTGGAAGGAATATAGGACAGTTGTTAGAGGATGTAGGGAGGCAATTAGGACAGCTAGGGCCTCCTTGGAAGTTAGTCTTGCAAATCGGGTTAAGGACAATAGAAAGGGCTTCTTCAAATACATAGCAAATAAAACTAACACAAGAGGCAATATAGGCCCACTGCTGAATGAGGTGGGTGCCCTGGAGACAGAGGATACAAAGAAGGCAGAGGTGCTGAATGCCTTCTTTGCCTCTGTCTTTACTCCTGCAGACTCTCCCCAGGGGCCCCAGATTCCTGTAGCCCCAGAAGGAGTCAGGACAAAGGAGGGGTTTGCTTTGGTAGATGAGGATTGGGTTAGGGATCACATATGCAATTTGGACGTCTATAAATCAATGGGTCTGGAAGGAATACACCCACGGGTGCTGAGGGAGCTGGTGGAGGTCATTGCTAGGCCACTCTCCATCATCTCTGGTAAGTTGTGGGAAACAGGAGAGGTGCCTGAGGATTGGAGGATGGCAAATGTCACACCAGTTTATAAGAAGGGCAAGAAGGAGGACCCGGGTAATTACAGACTGGTCAGCCTTACCTCCATCCCTGGAAAGGTGATGGAACAACTTATTCTTGACTCCATCTCTAAGCATATCAAGGATGAGGGGGTCATTAAGAACAGCCAGCATGGTTTTATGAGGGGGAAGTCATGTTTGACCAACCTTACAGCCTTCTATGGGGAAGTGACTAGGTGGAGGGATGATGGTAGAGAGGTAGGTGTGGTTTTTCTTGATTTCAGTAAGGCATTTGATACTGTCTCCCACAGCATCCTCATAGATAAGCTAAGGAAGTGTGGGCTTGATGATCAGGTAGTGAGGTGGATCAAGAACTGGTTGAAAGGAAGAAGGCAGAGAGTTGTGGTCAATGGGGCAGAATCTGGCTGGAGGTCTGTAACTAGGGTAGTCCCTCAGGGGTTGGTGCTGGGACCTGTGCTGTTTAATACTTTCATCAACGACCTGGATGAGGGAACCGAGTGTACCCTCAGCAAGTTCACTGATGACACTAAACTGGGAGGAGTGGCTGACACACCAGAAGGCTGTGTTGCCATTCAGCGAGACCTGGACAGGCTGGAGAGTTGGGCGGGGAGAAACTTGATGAAATTCAACAAGGGCAAGTGTAGAGTCTTGCATCTGGGGAGGAATAACCCCATGTACCAGTACAGGTTGGGGGCTGATCTGCTAGAAAGGAGTGAAGGGGAAGGGGACCTGAGGGTCCTGGTGGATAGGAGGATGACCATGAGCCAGCAATGTGCCCTTGTGGCCAAGAAGGTAAATGGCATCCTAGGGTGCATTAGAAAGGGTGTGGTTAGTAGGGCAAGAGAGGTTCTCCTCCCCCTCTACTCTGCCTTGGTGAGGCCACATCTGGAATATTCTGTTCAGTTCTGGGCCCCTCTGTTCAAGAAGGACAGGGAATTGCTTGAAAGAGTCCAGCGCAGAGCCACAAAGATGATGAAGGGAGTGGAACACCTCCCTTATGAGGAGAGGCTGAGGAAGCTGGGTCTCTTTAGCTTGGAGGAGACTGAGGGGTGACCTCATCAATGTTTACAAATATGTAAAGGGTGGGTGTCAGGATGATGGAGCTGGGCTTTTTTCAGTGATATCCAGTGATAGGACAAGGGGCAATGGGTGTAAACTGGAGCATAGGAGGTTCCGCGTTAACATCAGGAAGAACTTCTTTACTGTAAGAGTGACAGAGCACTAGAACAGGTTGTCCAGGGGGGTTGTGGAGTCTCCTACATTGGAGATATTCAAGGCCCACCTGGACAAGTTCCTGTGTGATGTACTCTAGATTACCCTTCTCTTGCAGGGGGATTGGACTAGATGATCTTTTGAGGTCTCTTCCAACCCTTGGGATTCTGGGATTCTGTGATTACTATGTATTACTATGCATTACTATGCAACCCACTTGCTGCCTCTCACTGCCTCTGGGGTAATACTTGTCTTCTCCTTAGCTTCAAAGAAAACCATGAACTTGGCATGATCTACCCCTCAGATGGAACTGCTGCTATGTAGTCTGCACATGTATGATGGTGTCCTGAGGTACCCACAGTGTTTGAGTATGCCAATCTCACATGCTCTAGAGGGTACAGCCATGCAATGAGTATGTTTACAGGCTCAGGATATGTTTACTTGCAACACTGAAAATGCTGCTACTTGAGAAATTTTCATGCCTATGCTCCCCTGCCACTTAAACCTCTTGTCTTTACCTCTACAGTGCAGTTTATGCTCCCTTCAGGGACCTCCTCATTTACCCTCATATAGCATGTGCCAACAAAATTGGCTGCAGGCCTTTTCTATGAATTAGATCACTAAAATGATCTAAAATTTTTGTCTCTCCCTGGAAATACTTTTTTTTTCTGTCATGTTTTTAAACCCAGTGCATTTTCATGAAGTAGGTGACAGTTCAGTGCCCTAGAGAAGACTGTCCTAGCCAAACCTTTATGCAACAAACCTCTATGCAACAAACTTCTTCATTACCTTCAGAAAACTACTTATATTAACACCTTTATTATAATTAGCAAACTATTAAACTTTAAAGAAGTCTCAAAGAGCTACAAGAATTTGGCAGATAAAATGGAATTTCATAATGAAACCTCAGTTTTAAAGGCAGAAAGAATCCACATGTGGATATAAACAGAATAATACATTCTTAATTAATTTATAGCCATATAATAAATAAAAAATATACATTTTGTAACCACTTATCAATGAAATGCCTGACGTATTAAAGCAAACACTTCCAAATGGGCATGCATAAGTGGAAGAAAGATTTAATTTTTATCAACAGGCTATTCTGAATCTTTATGGCAAAGATGAATGGAGAGAGGGTAGAAGGGAGGGGACAGAAAAGGAAATATGACTAATGATACATATGAAAATGACTAGATACAATTCCAGATGATGGATATTCCCAGCAAGATTCTTTAAGCAAGATAATAACTAGAAATAAAACTCTAGTCGTACAGCAGCAAAGTAGAGAGTGTAATTGCTGGTAAAATTCCCGAAACAGAATCAGAGAAAGAGCAAAATAAAGAAAATGGAAAATCTGAATATGAGTACAAAAAACTGCACAGTAGTAATAGAGGTGTGACGGGGAAAACTACATGTGAAGGTTGGAGACAAAAGATGAGGGAAAGAGACACCCCCTCCTTTCTAACAGACTTGCTGATTTTTGTCAAAAACTGTATCAGGCTAGAATAGAAACGGGAGGTTTTACTTTGTGGTGAAAGCCACAGAAAAAGATACAAGATAAGAGCTCTAGTGTTAGCATACAAAGCATCTCAGCCCAAGTCTATAAAAACTCACAAATGAGATTTCCAACTCAGCATAACCAATGCCTGTGTGTCAAAAGAAAAATGAAGGGTTGAGTCCTCTGTTATCAGGAAATAATTTAGTGCCATTGACTTCAAATAGAGATGGAGCAATTAACACCAGCACAGAATATGGCCTGATCCATTAGTTTCCATATTAACAAGGGGAGCACAGCTCCCTGTTAATTTGCGACAAACTTAAAATAACTCTGAGTGTTGCAGCTCCGAAAGTGGAAGATGAAACAAGCACTGCAGAACAGTTGGGGAAGCTCATTTTTATCAGAAACATCTCTTCGTTCCACTTGTAAAAGCAATATCACCACTAATAATCTCACTGTTTTTACATGCCTACAATGAGTATATATACACTGAGGAAGGACCAATCCTGTCCGGATGCTTAAAAAACAAGCATATTCAGGAAGGGCAAAATTTTCTTTAAGATGTTAACACAACACTTACTTAAATATATTCCTTAAGTCTTAGCTAATTCCCACTGGCTGAACACTCGCGGTGACCAGTGCAGTGGGTCCTGGTACCTTGAAACTCTAGATGTGAGAGATTTGAACACTGTTTAAGCCTGAAAGCAACAATATGCTAGGGGTTCTGTCCAGAAATGATCTTCCTATTCCTGGTAGAGTTATCTAGAACTTTTTTCCATTGGACTGTTATGCCAGTGTAGAAATGTTCTACAAGAACAGGATGTGATAAGCCATTTGCGGAAGCAGGCAGGTTTCCTACAGGAGATAGCACACTTTACTGACTGATCACCTGGCCTCCAGCAGTGTGTCAGACAAGCTACACATAGCCACAGTTCTGCTAACTGCAGAATAACAACTAAAGCCATGAGTGGTAGAGTTTTAGAGTTCCCTGCCAGGGAGCTGGAGACCTCTTGGTCATGGGACTTGAGTGAAGCCAAGACTGCCATGCTGGCTGGATGTGGCAATGGATATGTAAACCACTAGCACTGTGGTGTTCAGGGAGCAGTTCTAACACTTGGATGCAGTCCTAGAATGTTGTTGCACAAATGTTCCCATTGAAACAGAAAAGTTGAATATATGTATTAATTTCTGCAGGTTAATAATTTGCCTGCTTGCACTTTCTGTGTTTTCTATAGACCTTTCTCCAATAAAAAATTAATATTTGAAGATATTTTAGGGCCCAGAGCAGCAACAACATTGAAGCCTCAGAGATTCTCAGGCTGCCTAATGATATGGCTGGATACCTATGTACCAAGGCTTATTGTGATACGTAATTACATCCAGGAGATTCAAAAGGCTTAAAAAAATGTCTCTGCGTTTGGAAAAAATGATGACATTTGTGTTAGAAACAAATGTGTTAAACTTTTGTCTGCATGAAGAAATGAAAACACAAAGAATAATTTCCTCAAAACCCAAAATGTTGATGAGCTTCCTTAAGCTCCCACAGCTCTCCAATTAACATTTGTCTCCTGCAGTCCATGGAAGTCTAGGAAGACCAAGCTCTTGCAAAAAGCTCCTAGGAAAAAAAAAAAAGAAAAACCCTAAACCTTTTTATAAATTCATTAATTAATGAAATGGAACAAGGGCCGTTTAGAACCATTTAGACCATTAAATTTGGCGGCCTACTCAGGATAGAAAATATTTCAATCCAAATACATGATCTGCTTATTCCTGAATGCATGGAACAACCGCCTCATTTCAACTCCCTGTGAACTGGCATTTCATGAGTGGTTAACTCTTACCACCTCCACATGAAGGTCTTCTACTTTATATAGAATAGTTAGGATTGAAAAGGACCTCAAGATCATCTAGTTCCAACCCCCCTGCCATGGGCAGGGACACCTCACACTAAACCATATCACCCAAGGCTTCATCCAACCTGGTCTTGAACACCGCAAGGGATGGAGCATTCATTACCTCCCTGGGCAACCCATTCTAGTATACATAATTAAATATTTATTGTATATCAGACTGAATAGTTTGGCACATAGACCGCACACCTGAAAATACAGCAGGACAGGTGTTTGACTTTTAAATACAATTTTTTTTTTCCCTGGAGCATAAAAACATTACAGGGGAGAGGTGCTGGGAGGGGGGAATCTGTTCAAAATTGTACACTTCCTTCAGGAACTTCCATTAGAGTAAATTGTCATTTTGCTAGAGAAAAGACTTGCTGCAGATAGTCAAGTCATTCCACTACTAAGATCTCCATCTCACATCAGTCCAGTTATCAGACAGCTCAGACGCTTGTGCTGCCAGAATGTCACTTCCCTATTGCTTTGGCAGCTCACCAAAAAGAAACAGAGCTCTCCAAACTCCTGATTTACATGCACATTTGCCTGAGCTCCCAGGCGTCCCTGCTAGGCTCCCTGTGTCCTGAGTGGGAGCTGCCTGCACATGCCAGCATCTTACAGACAGACCCATAATAAGGCTGACAGAGAGAGGTCAGATATTTTAAGAGCCTTATGTTGAAGTTTCCTAAAAATGCAGTATTTCAGGTACTTAGACTGTACAGGATATCTCATATTTTTTATTTTCTGCTCAGGTTAGGAAGAATGTTAAAAAAATAGAAAGGTCCTGTGGGTTAGACATGTAATCTTCTGCACTGATTTACTCTTCATTTCCAGCTTTGAAACCCTTTCCTACAAACACTCAAGTATCAATTACACAAGCAGCTGATCCTAGTTGCTTAGGTAATGGCTTTCACAAGATGCCTTCTAGAGCCAGTGTTCTGTATGCTGCTGTATTTCCTTTGTTTAAGTTCAATGTGATCTGTGTGCACAATGTAAACACAGCATGTACATAGCACTGATAAAAAGGGGATATTATATCCAGCAGCATCAATGGATTCCCTTACAATAGCAACAATTTAACTTAGAAGAAGGCCCCACAACAACCACAGCATGCTCACTATGCAAAAATTCTAAATCAACGTGCAGGTACTCGGTGTCTTAGTGATTTCACTTCAATTTCATAATCACATTTCCTGCTTGTCTTTTTATGAGTATTTACATCTGCCAGCAAATAGTCTCAATGGGAAATAGTTTGCAAGCAAGGAAGAAACTAGGCTTATGTAAAACATTTAACATTGTTAGCATGAAATATACTCGCTTCTGAAGTTCCTCTTCACAGCAAAAGGTATCCCTTTAGCAAAGAAAAAAAAAAGCTGGAGTGGTATTTTCAACCCCTTCTTCCCCATGACTTTGAGGTGGCTGTGCACATATTTTGCTTTTGGGTCAGAGTGCATCTTACGAGATGTCTAAACATCTGCTGTACCTTGTTTTGGTACTTTACGTACCTGTGAACTCCCTGATCCTCAAGTAAGGTTCAGTCACCAAAGCAAAAAAAAAATCACAATGATAATAACAATAAGAAAGCTTTTCTTCCTGAGAAAATACCATGATGCAATTTGGGCTTTCTGACTGATGATGAACAGTCCCTTCCACTCCTACCATTTCCATAAGATTGAATGAGGTCATCTTTTGCACAGGGGATCTGAAATAACATTTCTAGCAAGATATTAACTGTAATATAATAATAAAAAAACCAACCCAACTTATGAACATTCACAAAACTGCCCAGGATTTAAAATAGTTGTCTATCAAAGGATATCTGGGGTGGGAGTGCAAATGAGACTATTACAACTGAAACAAAGACAAAAGAAGAAAGAAATAAAGACAAAAAGAGGCAACCACACTGATAGAGTTGCTAGGGCATTCAGAGAAAAGCAGCATTTGCAATTTATCAAGTGATTAAACTCAGATACTATTCATTAGGGAGACTCCAGCTTTCTGAACAATAACACTTAGCACTTGCTAAAAGCAGAGGTGTATTTTCCATTAGGACTGAGCATCAAGAATGAAGATACATCCTCTTAAGATTGGGTTAAAAAAATCAAGCTTGGACACCTGTGTAACTGAACATGAACTGCCCCTTTTAATATCAATGAAACTGCTTAGGGTTTCAAAGCTTGACATGTACATAGTGTTGAGTTTTTGACAAGCATGTTCATGTTTAATACTAAGATCTTGTATGAAAAGAAAAAGGGAACACATCTTGGATACATAGTTGAGAATTTATTGTTAGTCCAATTAATATTTTAGCATGTAATAAAAGTACACCATCTGGTTATTTTTTTCCCAAATCTAATTATACCAATGTATGTGTGTCTTGAATTACCTAAGTATTACAGAAGAACCCTTTTAATTCTACAAGAAGTTATATACAATATATCTTCCTAGTACCTACCCCTTTTCTCTAATGCTACTTGCACTCTTTTAATACTCCTCTAGGCACTAAAGTCAACAGCTCCAGGCTGTGTAAGAAGAAGGGGGCAGGGGAGCCTTACTGAGAAGGACTTGAAAGCAGCCTTACTTCTTTGTCCCAGTTAATAAAAAAGTCTGATGTTTGTTATCATCAACTACATCTACATCAAAACAACCTAAAATCTGCTCAGGCCAAGACAAGCCCAGACAAGCTCTAAGACCTTGCATTCCTAGTTAAATAAAAAGTGTATGGCTTTTTACTAGTAATGGTAAAAATTATTTTTACTGGGCTACATATATCAGTAAGACATGTAGATGCTTGTATACAGTGCAGAAAGGAAGGCTAGGTACACAAATGTGCCTTGCTACCACAGGCAAACCTGTTACTGTGTTACCTGTTACTAACTGTTAACTGTGAATGCATGAACCCTAAATGTAACACAAAGTGATGCACGCAAACCTGTTATTGGAGCTATGTTGTGAAAATCTGTTACCACATCATAATGCTAAAGCTAAGGTATAGTCACGTTTCTCTCACATCTGACATGTGGTAAAGTTCCAGAATTACAGAACTGTGTCTTTTACTTCACTATTTTATAAATATTTGACATCATGTTTCTAAGTATTAAATATGTAGAATAAGAAAACCTCTCCTGAAGGCAGATGGCTTTGCTAGTGGAAACTAATGTCCCTTTTAATTATTTAGAGCTTTTGAAGAAATATCAGTTGAAAGTAGAAAAAGTAATGGGAAAAAAATCTACTTCAATTTTTTAAAAGTCTAAGAAGAAGATATTCAGGAAATTAAACTGCTTTTGAGTGATGGATACAGCTTTCCCATAGAACTGCAATGACAAGACTATATGCAGAAAGGGTTAATGGTCAGCATAGCAGGTGTTAACAGTATTGGAAAGATTGGATGGTGTAGTTTATTTACAAGCACTCTGAAAAGGGAGTAAATAGCAAAGCTTGCAGAAGACAAAAATTTGCATTAATTGGATTTAGTCAAGTTAAAACTGAAGAAAATTTAGATGGCTTTAACAAAAGTAGACAAAAAGACAGTATGGATTCAGAGTTAAATTACTACAAAATTTGATGGGATAATATATGATTCTTGATACCACAAAAACTTTCTTTTAGTTTCCTGCTGACATTTAGGAGAAAAATTTGCCCAGAACAGTATCCTATATAACTGGTCATTACACCTCTCAGTGTAATATATATTAACTTAGAGAAAAGATACTTGGTGAGATGGATTTCCGGTCTGATCTGATGAATGCTTTCTAGTTTAAGCATTGCAAATATAAGAAATAAAGAAATGTTCATAGAAAATGTACAGTGTGGTACTCAAAAAATTCTGATAACTTTTTTTGTTATTAGGCAAAACGAACAGGAAGTTGCCAAACAAGCATAGGGCGAATTACAGAGATACGGTCCCTTGGATGTGTCTCTTGAAAAGATTTTAAATAATAAACAAAAAGAGTCCAAGAATGTAGTCACAGGGCAGTTATTTAAAGAGTAGCTGTGTAAATCAGGCATCTGTAATAAAAAGCTGGTGAGCTATTCTAAGTGTTATTTGTACTGAAAGTTGAGCAATAAATTCTAAGGATTTTAAACTACTGAATTTAAATGTATTAGTTACAGATAGGCATTCCATAAACTGAAGTTATTGCTGGTTGCCAAATTTCTTGAGTTATGTCAAGACTAACTTTCAACTTCAGGCTTGACTTAATACTTGACATTTTTGAGACATAACTGCTTGAGCAGTACTATAAAATACAGAGCTAAAAATGTTTGTGTGGTGTTGTAGCATCTCAATTTTTTTCTGTTTCAGATTGCATCTCAAAAGTGAACTTGTTAGTGCTGTGGTCAGGAATAGAATAACATGTTGGACTGACTAACCCAGAGATTTTGATTCAACTACTCTTAAATAGCTGATGTGAACAAACAGATGACATTTTGTCTGGAGACTACCAACATATGAAACATGAAACACAGCCTTTCAGTTACATCAAGTTTTTAAAACACACCATCTACTTCCCACTCATCTCAAATGGTCTGCAAATAGCAAGATATCAAGTAATCCCTACTTAGTAGCCACCCTGCAGTCTAGGGCTTATCAAAGACTGGGTTTTTATCAGTTTTGGAGCAGTTAGGTGAGGGCGATGCTGAAATAAATTTGCAGTTAATGAAAGTTTGGATGTTTAAGCTTCAGTTCTGTAACACACATCATGAACATGACAGGGGAACAAAAATTTACCCTTGCAGAGAAGAAGTCCAGCTACATACCAGGTTGTGCTATCAAGGGTGTAGACAACAGGTCATGAGAATCGATAATTCTAATTTACATGTCTCCTGTGAGACTTCATCTGCAGTGCTGCAAATCAGTTTTGGGTTCCCTGAGATAAGAAAGATGTTGACAGGCTGCAACAAGCTCAGGAGATAAGCCACTAAGGTAGACAGGGAGTCTGGTTTATGAGAAGAAGCTAAAAAAGCTGTGTTTGCTCAGCGTTAGGAAGAGAAGGCTAAGGGAGACTTTGCTCCTATGCACAACTACTTAATGCAAGGAAGTAAAGAAGATGGAGGCACAGTCCCTTAGTGAAAGTGCACAGTGAGAGGACAAGAGGAAATGGACACTCTTTTACCTCAGTGAGAATCTTCTATTCTCAGACACTGCCATAACAGGGCCAAAAAAGATGACGTCTAAAATTCTGAGCTGCTTTTTTAATATTTAAAAATAAATAATGAACTATTTTGCATTCTTCTAGAATTCTCATTTTCACACTGAGATGCATACCCCACACTTTGCCCCAGACAACTACCTATGTGTAGCTGAGGGATTTTAAGAAGATAAAAGTTTAATGATGGTTGAAGAGCACCAATTTTCAAGTGTATCAACAAGACAAATAAGGACATAAGATCCAGCGGTAAAGAAGCTGCAAAAGCCTCGCTTGGAAGCAATAAGCTTGTCGTAGGAGGAAAGAATTTCCTTGCTTAAAGCAGCATAAATTGAGGTTGGGGGAATCAGATGCCAAATAAGCACAATCTTCAGTCTAACACTAATAACCAATTTGTATTGCTTGGGACTTCAGGAGGATGAAATCCCTTTGCTTTGAAAGAACCATCTTACTGAGTAAGCATTTTATCAAGCTGTGTTTGATAATACCGAAAAAATACTAAAAGCTGCACACAAGACTCAGTAACAATACTAAGCTCATGGATAGTTTGCTTTCTCTCATGCATTCAAAGAACATTACAAGATAAACAGTATTATTTTCCTCTTTGAAACAGGAGAAACTGAGATACCAATGCTAAATGAGTTCACAAGCCACTAGCTTACCTCTGAATACCAGCCCACTGCCCAGTCACTAACCAACACTGTTTTCAATTGCCTGGCAGTATGCTCTGAGCATACCAGCATAACTGCACACATTTTGTATGTAAAATAGCAAGGGTTTGGGTGTTTGGGTTTTTGTTTTGTTTTGTTTTTTTTTTGTTTGCTTGCTTGGTTGGGTTTTTTTTCCATAGGGAAAAAACTGGTATGGTCAGTTTGTGTTCTAAGGCTGATCACATCTCTATTAAGTCCTCTAACATTTATCTAACCCTTAGGAGTCTCAAGACTTTTCTATTTACATAAGCAGTCACTGCATTTCACAGTTGGTCCTGTCAGCTTCCTTGAGGCCTGCTACATATCTTGGCAAGAATTACTATATCCCCAGAGGAAGTACTGATTACTCTTTCAAATGGAGCTGCCACTACTTTGGAGAATGTCTTCATAACAATGGGTTATTTTGGCTGTAGATAGACTTCTTTGTCATCCTTTATAATTAATTTGAAACTAGAACATTCAGCAAAACTGTAATGCAGTATGTCTCATTTCTCAATGGGAAGGCATCTGCAGTTAGTGTACTCCATATTGAATTAGTTTCTCTATTCAATAAGTTAATGCAATATACAGTACCATTTGAGTAGGATTCATATTCAGTATCATCTACATAAAGAAAATATATTGTATTTTCGTTCAGTTTTGATATCTTTGTATGAAAAATTTAATAACCTGTTCCTATAGTTAACACAATTAGATGTAGTTTAAGAGGACACTATCACATGAAGGAAATCTTGTGATAAATTTAACTAGTCTTTTATGTTTTGCTATTGTGAATGATGACATCAGCAATGACTAAAGTTATCAGAACAGTAATATGTAAAATATTGGAGACTGCAAGGAGTTAGTTTGACTCCTGTTTGAAGAATCGTGCTGTAAGTCCAGATCTAGCCAAAAGTAAACTTAATTAGTAAAGTGCCTTGCTTGGCTAGAATCACAGTAATATTAGAATGTGCTGTGTTTGTTGAATTCTTGAGGTAATTAAAATATCTGAGACAGATCTTCAAATGTCTTTTTCTACAGGGAAAGACAGATGAAATGCAGAGGACTGAAAGTGACCATCTACCTGTCATTAATATTGGCAACAATAACAAAGCAACACACAGTAGATAAAAAAACATACCTTGTATACACCCTAAAAGGATTAAATTCACCTTGCTGCAGAGGATAAGAACAAAGTTAATGTACCATATAATCCCCACATAAGTCCAAAATGCTGTGTTATTTCAGTTGCTTTTCAGTCAGGAAATCAAAAGCAAGTTCTTTTGGAACAAATAATTTATGTCTTTGAATTGATTTTGCATGCATTCTTAGATTCAGGGAAAGCACACAGCATTTTTCCTTACAATTGTTTTGCAATGCATAACAGACCCAGATGAAACATAGAAGACCCCTTAAAAGGTCAGTTTCTTACACTGACTGTATTTCTTAAGTCCAAATAAACAGACGTCATTTAGTCAGCTATGTATGTGCTTTGCACAATTAACAATATGCATGCTTAAGATCATGATTGTTTGCTTAAAACCATTCATGAGTAAGCATTTGTCATCAGTATTAGGGTTGTCCCTGAAATCTTAACTTACGAAAATCCAATCAATGCTACTCTGGGATACAGCTGCTAAACCAGAACCCAGGCTAGACAGCCCATTGGGTTTGTGAAGTTTACAAGGTATTACAAAAAGCCTTCCCACACTTACGTAGTAGGACAACAAGGTGGGGCAACAAAGAGATCCACTCCCTTAATTCTAAGAACAATATTCCTTAAAGGGGAAAAATAGTGTGGGATTAGTTACAATTCCCTCCATGCCAGACAGACAAAACAGTCAGTTGGCCACAGAGTGCATAGCAGTACAGGGCTCAAGGATTATTCACTCTAGTTGCTTCCCACTGGCTCTTTATAGTTTCTAAAAGAACAGACCTTTCCCCAGGAATCCAGAAAATCACTGCATCCAGTATTTATGATTAGTGAACCACTTTCTCCCCACTAACCAACCTTCATTAATACTTTTCTTCCAGAAAAAGAGCCTCTTCACAGCCTGAATATGTAACTTCATAGAATAACTTGTAGCTATTCCCACAGTTTTCTCGGATGTTATTTGTGACAAATTTATTGTGGCTGATTTTGCAATATACCTGCTCTCTGTTGCTCTCCTCCTTTTCCCCAAGAACCCTATTTATTTAAACAGCAGCTCCTTGCTTCTTTCTTCCCCATCCTTCAAAGGCACAAGAAATACAGTAAATACAATGGTCAAACCCCACCCTTTGCTTATGATCCACTGGGCAAAGACAGTTCTGACAGTGGCAGAAGACAAATAGGCCCATCTCCATTATCCAGAATACGATCTCACCAGTTTTGTATGACCTCTACCATTTTAAGTCTTCTTGCCAGGCTGCAATTTGGTCTCATCACATGCTACAGTTGAACTGCAATGCTTCTCAACCACCAGCACTATAAGTACAGATTCTTAACCATTGCCTCTCAGAGATAACAATAGTATGATTTCCTGAATCCCAGTCTCCTGCTCAGGATTTTCTGTCTGTCCTAGGGAGAGCTTTGGTCTGTTCATCTGCTCCCATTTATTCTCTCTCTTTCTCTCCTCCTTTCTCAGACTCAATACCTTTCTTCCATCTGTTTTTATGACCAGCTTTCCCTAGAAAATTTTCTCTAAGACTTTTTTTCCCCTTTATCCCAGGCTCACAGCTGGTCAGCAAATGATGAGTTCTTTCTGTGGTAGGTATCTGTACTAACTACATTTTAAGCTGTTGGTCAGAATATCATGAAGAGAAGTTTTTCCCTCTAATGAACAAAATTCACAGAGTGACTGCATGGAATACTACTGTTTAATGATGTAACTGGCAGACAATGGAATAGTTTGTAGTTAAGTTAGAATCAGTCCTTCAGTTAATTTACAGTAACATAGTCCTGTGTCAGTTGCTCTACAGTTTCCACCTAGTTACGCTTTACTGTATGGTCGTACTTTGATACTGTCAGGAACTGGCTGAAATAAATCCAAATAAATTCCTCTTTTTTTTCTTTGTTCAATTTTGTGAGAAAAGATGTGATAAACTGTTAGATGGTGTATTTATTTCAGATTACACACTGATTGAATAAATGACCCAAGATAATTAGGAACTTGGTATTGATAGAGGTGCTGTCTTTTAAATAAAAACAAAAAAATAGGGACCAAAGCTGATTAGATGCTAAATTTTCATAAATATATGGGAAACAGAGGTGAAGAGAACCATAAGACAGGTGCATACACAAAAACACATGCACAATTGCACAGTCAGTTTATGTAAGTTATGTAATTATTATGATTGCAGATGCAAATGGTAAGTCAGCTGTTTAACTGTTCATTTACTCATGTAAGTACTGTTTTCCTAAGCAATGACATTGTATATATGCAAATTGAGAAGCAATCTGATTTGTTAGCGTTATACTCACTTTGCACAGGAGTAAATAGCTACCAAAGATGAAAGGAAATAGATCATGGCTGAAAAGTTTAATGGCATTAATTGTTGGTGGCACTGCAGCTCATTATATTGCAAAATCTCGACTAGGTTCACATTCAATAGGAGACAGGACTAGAGAGGGGAAAAAAAAAGAAAAGAAAAAGACTGCAACAAGAAATATTTCAAAACTTCTGCAAAGATGATAAATGTCCATTACTATGGTCTGGAATCTCAGACAGAAAGACCTCTTCTGGGACATAAACTGTTTTCACTACATTGATTATTTTTCTGTCAGGAACATGTGTATTGATATACTCACTGTTTGTTTCAGTAAGAGACTGCTAGTGAGGCAGCAATATCTTTCAGCCAAAGACAACAAAAGCAGGGATACCCCTTCCATACGTCAAAATACTACATATATGCAGCTGCACAAAAATGCGATACCCAAATGCAAGCATCATCATCAATGTCTGGGGTAGAAATAACTATAAAAATTTCAGTAAAATTTCTATCTCTGTGTTTTTCATACATTTCATAACTTCACGTGCCTATCATCTGAAAGCTCCTTCATTCTGTCACTCAGGGTGCTGCTCTGGGCTTTCCTTCTCTCAAAATGCCAATCTTAATCCAAACCCTAACTTTAACATGAATCCTAAACCTAAAACTAGTGCTGGGGCTTGGCCTTAACCCAAGACCCTATCCATGGCAAGATGAAAAGGTTCTCACAGAGAACTCTGAAGGCCAGCACTCACACTGGCAGTTTCTTCCCAGCCCCTTAAGTTACAGCTCTAGGCTTTTTCAATCTCCCAACAATAAATAAAATAATTAGCCTAACTTGAGCTCAGGGGTTGAAATAGAGACAGAACCCAGAGTAGCAGCTAGAATGAAACAGGGATTGCTGAGATGGGCTCAAAATAAGCCAAGACAGTGCTCTAGGTATAGTCTTAACATGTAGTTAAAGTCAGTAAAAAGAGTAAGACTGCAGTTGGAGAAGGGAAAAATTAAAAGGAGCAGTGGACTGCCAAAGCAACTCTGTCCTGAGAACTTCTTCCTCTGTGTGACTGGGAACCTTGATCTCAGGCTCAGTGTGGCTCTAGAGTTAGGATTAGGATTAGGGTTGTGAGAGAGTCAAAGCACAGAGCTGCAGTTGGCATGAGGCTGGAAAGGGGCTCTGAAAGAAAGGTGCAGGCTCCAAAAGACCTCTCTCCTGGCAACTTCATATCAGACATTGGGCTGGCCTTTCGGAAACACTCTGCTGTTGTACCCACTGGTTCTGTGTTTTTGATCCCTCTTGGTGTTGTGTTGAGTAGACTTTCGGGAAAGCAGACAGCACTATTATAATTTTTAATCACAATCCCAATAACAATTTCCAGTCTAGTTTAGGAAGGCATTTCAACCTGAAAAGTATGTAATGAGGATGAACAAGAATTATTTAACATAATAACACAAGAAATATGGAAAGCGATGAGCTTGGAAGAGATTAACAGAGAGAAGAAATAGTAAAAAGAAAGTTTAGACTGAGCCTCAAATTAAAAAATATCTCACATTAAGACCCATTAATCAACTATGCAGGTGAAAGTGCTCATGATATTGAGTGAAGGATGGGAAGTTGAAAATTAAGTATTTGACAGGGAATATTGTACCTGGCTTAATAAATCTTTCCATCAATCATGTCTCTTTACAAAAATGCAATGTTTTCACATTCCATTCAACATTTTGAAAATAATATATTTAGATATTTAGGCTAAAAGCACAGATACACTTTGATAGGGAATGAAATCCTTTGTGTGTGTGTGTGTAGTTTTGACTACTTTTAACAGGTGCCATAGAATTCTTTCCCTACTCAGTAATACAGTATTTTTATTTTTCTCTGACTCCCTACCCACAATTTTAGAAGCTTTTATAGTAGTAAGGATGTTACTCACTGATTGAACAAATTTAAAGATCGAAAAGCTTAAAATATCAGGGACCAGAAGTTCTAAATAAATTTGGTTTTGAGAAGAGAAAGAAGGGATAAATCTCAAAGGAAATTTAAGTGGAATTTAATGTCATCAGGACTATTGGAAGTATAGCTTTCACAATTAATTCATAAAGATAAAAAATACCTTTACCTGATTTATCACTATTACAGGTACATTTATGGTAATAATTATAGGTACCTTTCTTTGCTTTTACATGACTTTAAGTACTTGCTGCTGTTCATGAGATCATCATTCAGCATCATTTAATTCTACATGCCAAAACCTGCCAAAATTTAGTGGTTGCTTGTGCCTTGTCCACCTGCTGCTTATCTAGACTCATCTGGAAAAGATTCAGTACTATTTCTGCCTTGTATGGCATGCATGGCATAAACTAATTATGTGTGTGTGTAATGAGGCCGAAAGACCACGATTCCTTTAGAGATCCCTAAATGGCAGTTTTGTCTAAGTTCTAGTGACTCTTTGAGACAATCTACCACAGACCTTTGCAGATGTCTGGAGTCCACACAGCCAGCAATCTTGAGTCTATCCCTTCAGCCTGGTGTTTAGATCCCTCAGCCAGGAAGCCAATTTGTGGCTAAGAATCACCTCTTCTTCCTCCTGCCTTTCCTACCTCTTGATTATAGCTTTTGGTCATGCTAGGGGACTCACTAATTTTTGCCTGCACAACCCTTAACAATAGTTAAGGATGCAAGCATGCAGTTGTTGCACTTATTAAAGCATGCTCCAATCATGCATCACAATGCATTAAACAGCATCACAAGCTGTTTTGCTTGCTGATTCAAAGCCTATTTTGATGTTGCATAGGCACTTGGATGCTTAATTCAACCAGGACCCTGTGAACCTGTGGATATCATCAGAAGCTTAAATGCCTGAAGTTAGGAACTGGGAATGAAGGAAGGGATTTTGGACAATGTAAATTGTCCAAAAAGCAATCATGTCCAAAAACCCATCATGTAAATTCTGCTTAAACTGTACGCTGGGACTTGTGCCTCTTATCCTTGACAGTAAATGGTGACAATCATTATTATTTTCTTTCAAATCTTTTTATCTTGTCATTTTATATTTCACCAAAAGGCTTTTTCTTTCATTGCAATGGAGGGAGCAAGGGTCTTCTAAAAACTATTACATTGTGAATAGTAAAAAATAATTTATACCATCAGCTTCACACACAGGACTGTATTTGGGTGCTAATGTATCTGGAAAGAGGCAGTTTCAAAACTTCATATATTAGGGTTTGGGAATCACACACAACAAAAAAAAAAGAAAGAAGGTGAAGAAAATAGTCATATTCATTGCAAACCCCACACATTCAATTATTAAGTAATTCAGAAATTGCTAGGTTAGACCAGTGCGATTTTTCTTCTTTTCCATCACCATGGTGGAATTAAATCACAGAAAGTAGACAAGAGAAGAGGTTCTTTCTTTTGTTGCTTTGAAGCAATTAATGGAAAAGGGAGCTGAAAACTGAAGCAGATGCTGCCAAAGTTATGCATAAATCTGCAGAGAATCTTTCTACCAATTACATTTTTATCCTGCCTATATGACACTTATAAGTTCACAAAGTGTCCTGTTGCAGGCTGCATCTTCTGTCAGGGAGCCGTTCATATGAAAAGGATAAGCATAAGAGTATTTACATGAATTTTCATCTTCTTTGGGAAAAAATTTTGCTTTGGCTGTGGTTTGCTGCCCAGTTGCAGCCCATGAAAAGTCTTTATGGACACTGGGTCAGGGAAAACTCTTGGGATTTGTGAAGGGAGAATTAATCTTTTATTTTGCCAAAAAAGTTCCATATTTGTGCCAGAAATAGCCACATTATTCAGTTACATGACAGAAAAAAATATTCTCTGAGTGACGTGATGTCCTGGGTTCAGCAGTAGCACTCTGACTGCTACTGCTGAACCCAGGACACATGACTAATCCCAATAAAGATTCCTGATTTGTAAGGCAGAATTAGAGGTTACACTTGTCCAAGGAATAAGTAAACCCTGCTTTTTGTTTGCAACTCAGGTAGGTCAGGCTTCACATTAATTGAGTCCTGTACTGACAGCACTGTGGCTATCTATGGTAGATTTCCCCTACCAAATATTTCCTCGGGTTCCAAACAAGATTATGGTACCTATGTGGCCACCATAAATCATTGCTGCAGCCAGAGCTGGTTACTCTACTTCTGACACATCCATACCAGCTGCAATCATGTTCTCCAGTACAACAAAAATTCTAAACAGATTATCAGGTCTAGAGGAAAGTGTCCTTGCCCATGGCAGGGGGGTTGAAACTAGATGATCTTTAAGGCTCCTTCCAACCCAAACCATTTTATGATTCTATGATTCTATGATACTGAATGTCATCAATGTATTAAAATTATATATATTCATTTACATGAGGAAAAATGAAGCAATGCCACTAATTAACTTATCTAGTTTCACAAGCAGATCATAATGGAGAAAGATTTTAAAGCTTTAGTCTTATAAACTGAAATTTTTCATACCAATCAAATGGCATGAAGAAGAGTCAGGGCAGTAACTTCTACAATACCGATGAATAAGAAGCAGTACGAACCTAATATCCCAGCAGCTATGTTGTTTCTTTTGATATTATGTAAGGTACATCATCTAAATGAACTAATTCTTGCTCAGAAAATCCTTTTAGAGCTTACAGCTTTTGTTGTTTTCTCTTGATGCAGCTTTTTGCTCCGAGTGCTGGCAGCAAAGTGAAATTTACTCAAATCCTGATGGTCTTGTGGAGCTAGTGCTTCAGTGAGCAGAATTTAAGTTCTACTTAGCTGCCAGCACCCAAAGCAGAGCATACAAGATTTCCAGGGAGAACACCACATTTGGAATGCAAGAAAATACAGATGGCCAAAGGCAACCTAAAAGCTGGGATCTGAGGAGAAAGAAATGGAGTGGGTAGAGGAAAGAAGAAAATTAGAGCCCAGAGTAAGAAAAGAGAGAGACAAGGCAGAAAGAGCCAGGACACAGGAAAGGGGAAATGCAGTGAACTTCAGCCAGTGCAAATAAGGACAGTTCTGTACATTAGGATATGGTTACAATTTTATCAATTATAGCTGAGCACCTGACTTGTAAACATAGGAGGGAAGGGATAATTATTTTTAAAGTGAAGAAACCAACTTGACACCTTGGGTCATCACTGTATCTCACTTTCTTTCTATCTCTTTTTGTAAATGTAGTAATTTTTTCTCAATCTCTGAAAAAGACACAGCAGTAGAGAGGCCCCTCAAGTGAATTCTTGAAGTCTCCTTGGAGTATCCATGTAGGAAAGGTACAGTTAATAACGAACCATCTACACAATAGAGCTGATAGAACATTTTAAGAAAATGGAAAGCTGACAAATGTGTTTCAACAAAGTTGTCAGCTGTAAATTTCCAACATCTGGGAAGAGGATACAAGGCAAAACCTGAACTGTATCACAGAAGAGAATAAAAGGGAAGGAAAGAGAAATGAAAAGGGAAATATATAAAGAAAGGGAAAGGCTATTAAATAATTTTACATTCTAAGAAACCTGAAAGGTTGCAAGTTGATTCTCATGGAATGAAACCAAATTTTGAAATACCATGAGCTGCTGCAAGAGAGCATTGCTGCCTCCTAGCCACCTCTCACATTGGCCTAGTTACAAAACTATTTCTACTTTAGTGCGGTCACTGTATAATTTTTTCCCACAGTACAGTGAAAGGAGAGACCCTTTCCTATTCTGTTAGTACAAAGAGGCTTTCAGTTTATAAAAATTATTGATTACTTGCCAACATGCATCTAAGTCCAAATATTTGTGCAATCCAACATAAATTCACCACTGCACCTTGTTGTGTGTCACTGAGCTCTGTGGTCTAATTTTAACGGAATACTTGATGAACTGATGTGCATATTTTCATCCCACATATAGAAATTCATCATAAGAATTATTGCCTTCAGCAAACAAAATATCACATGCAACATTACAAATTTAGATATACCTTCTTGAAAATATAGTAGGAACAAAATCAAAGAGATAATGACCAGCAAAAAATCTGCCTGAAATTCAAGCCTCTGAGAAATGTCCTACTTTGTCAAAATTAGAATGAAAAGTAAAGCGGAAAGAAAAAGAAAAATAATAGAATTATTAGAATTGCACATAAAATAACTCAACCTGACAAACTGGAAGCACAAAACACTATAGAGGTCAGGAAATTATAGGTTTTGATCCTTGGAGAAGTGAGAAGGGGGGTCAGTAGAACTCTGAACTTCCAGAGGTGGTTGTTGGTCTCTTATCCCAAGTAACAAGTGATATGACAAGAGGTAAAAGCCTCAAGTGGCATCAAGAGAGGTTTAGGTTGGATATTAGGAAAAAAGTCTTCATGGAAAGGGTTGTCAAGTACTAGAACAGGCTGCCCAGGGAGGTGGTTGAGTCACCATCCCTGGAGGTATTTAAAAGGTGTGTAGATGTGGCATTTAAAGCATGGTTTAGTGGTGGACATGGCCAAGCTAGGGTAATGGTTGGACTTGATGATCTTAGGGACTTTTCCAATGTAAATGATTTTATGATTTTATGATTCAATCCTATTCAGCTGGTAGACTTCTACGTAGCTACTGGATTAACACATTTTCATTGTTTGCTTTTCACCCTCGTCTGTTTGAAAAGTCATATCTAATTTGCAACCCATTCCCTTTTCAAGTTAGTTGAGGATCAATGTCTCTTAATTTTTTTCAATTTTCTTTCACTGACTAAATATATTCCCATGTGCTCCTGGAAGTTTCAGTCAGAAGTGTCCTGGATGAATCTTATTCTAGAAAGATCACTAATTCTTCGTGCTCTTTCTCCTATCACTTTTAATTTATTCCCAGGATGTTTCATTAAGAGGCTGCAAGTTCCCAAAACGTTAATAGAGGCTTAAATAAGACTAGTCTTCTTCCATTGATCTCTCATGCCTCAGCCATTCAATCTTTTCACCTAACTTGATACACAGTGTAAATATCCTTTGTATGAATGCTGCTTTTTTTTCTAATGCAATTGCACACCACAGAAGCAAGCGCACACACACAAAAGGGACAGTTCCTTATCTACTATAAATCAGCAAAACTTACTGAAGATGACAGATAAGTCCATTCCCAGCACTTAGTACTTTTATATATATATCATAACATAGTTTGTGATGCAAGTCAAGACGGAATCTAGTCTGTTTCTCCCGTGTCTTCATACTCTCCCTACTCTACAGCTTATAAGACTCAACTATAGTCTACACTGATACCACCTGTGATAAGGAGCACAAGACCACACTCTTCCTTTGACTTTTATCCTGGAAAGTGAATGAGATTGGAAAAAGTTCCAGTTTGGTACAGCATATGCTACACAACATGCTACTGCAGCCAGCCCAGTGCTGTGGAGGGGCAAGCCAAATCTCTCATGCCAGCAGTAGCTCTATTCAGTTCACAACCTCTTGCTGCCAGCTGTGATGTGAGCAGGCCCCACAGAAAAAGTCATATCTTAGCAAACAGCCCTTTCGAGCAAAGGGTGCTGGATTTGGGAGCAGGAAGTACAGGAAAGATCTTCCTTCACTTGGAGGCATTTCTAATGCTTTAATGGATGTGCAGTAACATCCGTCAGGAACAGGGCCTGTGATCGGGATCCAAGTCATGAGGAAACATCTCTAACTCAAAATAAGCTGCCTAGTGATTTATTACTCACCCTATGAAAAATGAAAATCCCATTATGTTTGTAGTTTGAATTTATCTCACTTCAGTGTCCAAAAATTTGCTTTGTCTGCTAAATCATAAAAAGAAAAAAACATCTGCCACTGTACCTTTTCTTCCTACGTAGGTACAATCACAGCAAGACATCTTGAACTCATTCCCAAATCAAACACAGTGAGTTCTGATACCCTGTGATAAGCAGAATATTTCAGACCTTGACTAATTTGTATAGCTCTTTTCTGAACCCTTTCAGGGTTTTTAACTTCCCTTTAAAGGTACAAATATTAGCTTTGAAGACAGTATTCCATTAATTAGTGGTATTTGGCAAAGTTTTGAATCAATGGGTTTCCTTTGGAGAATGCCAATTTGCAGAAACCAAACTGTAGTAATGTATCCGATGTGTTCAATCTTTCAGAAACTAACTGGTTTTCCCTCAGCTAGGCTGTTTTGCCAGCTGTGGCAGAATTAGAACCTATGGGGTTCTGATGCCACCAACTCAAACCTCTACAATTTCTTAACAGAAAAATTAATTGTAGCCTCAAATTCAGTCAGCACTTCCTGCTTAGTGTCAACAAATGGACAGCTCTTTCTCATTTCCTGGGAGGAAATGGGGCTTTTAAGTTTCCCAGACTACTTGGTCCCCAGCTGGACCCAAGTGACAGAAGTTTTTTTTGGATGCGTATCTTGGTTTACTGACCTGTATAATAAAATTTTCCATCTCTGCTGTACTGGTTATTGGTCATTACTGAAAGATACTTAATTCTTTTCTAATCTCTCCGATACCAGCTTTTAAAATTGCACATGCAGGTATTTACGCATTCCAGTTTCTCCTGAGGACAAACTGGACCAATATGCTGAGAAGATGAGCAGTTTGTTCAGAAGCTGATATATTCTTACTCATCTGATTCTATCTAAACACAGGTTACACTTACTTCAGTCTTAAACGGGAAATAATTTTTAATTTCTCCCTATTAAATAAGGACTCTGTCAGCTTTTTGGACAGCAAAGGTGGTATCTCCGATATTTCACCTGCTGGCAACAATTCCCTCTCTTGATTACAAGTAAAAGTCACTTTGATGACAAAAGCTGTAGTTCCACAGGAATTTTTCCTGAAAACATGAGGTCTAGAGCATTCCTTCTCTCTTGCATGACAACACCACGAGCCACCAGAATAAACTCATGCCGCAAGCTAGGTTACATTGCTTTGCTGTTAAGAAAAAGTTAAGAACATGAAAGCTCAGCTTTAGCTTAAACTGCCCTGGAACCATGCTGTCAGGCTGTTCTCAACCAGCTTTTTTCTGGAACAGTGCCTGAGCTTCACCTTTTTTCCCCTCTGATGACTTGTCCATACCTTATCTCAGCATTGCCCACTCAGTTGTACCAGTATCTGTAGCAGCAGCTGAGCAATGAATCACAGAACTGGCCAAGTTAAAAATAACTCAGGAAAGGAAAATAGTTTCAATCTGATCAGTTTAATGATCCAGTTCACTCTGCAGCTGCACAAATAGAGCTAGGAGTAAAAATGGGAAGAGAAGGAAGAGTGGCAAGAACAATCAAGCTGAAGAAGAGCAGACCATGACACCAGTGTAGGAAGTGTTGTCAACCTACAGCCTCTGTGAGAACAATTTTTTATGATGCTCTTCCAACCACTAAACATTGTGTTTTATTTTATTCCTGCAATTAATATATACTAATAACTAAATTTTCTATTTCTGATGCATACTAACCAAGCTATTTTGCATAGGTTTCCTGTGGTTCAGGTTGTGAATGGCTCCAAGTCAAAACCTCACTGGATATTTAAAGGTAAATTCCAGAATTCTTTATAAATGTAATGTAATGTTGTTCCATCACCAGTGCCTGTGTTGTGGAATTCTCCATTACACATGATCTCAATCTCTACGTATAACCTGAATGTAGTGAGAAAATCAAGCAAATCAGGCATAGATCATTTTTCTCTTGGGTATTTTGAGAATCAAGATTACTCTGCCTGACATGTGCATTATTTCCCATGAAGCTGTGCTGAAATTCAAAACCAATGTAACCTAGCAGTTAACAAGCTAATAGCAAGGAAAGAAATTATAGCTGAAAGCTATAAATCCCTCGTAACAAGAAATATTTAACATTTCCAACTATTTCTGTCTCCTGGTTTTGCTGCTTGCCCAGCTTAAAAATAATTTTCTGGTGGAAAAAAAAATACATTAAAAGAAGCCTAAATATTTATAGATTTCTTTTCACGGTATACTCTTCTGGTCTTACCCATTCAACATCACTTGTAACTCCCACATGCACCAGTTCACTACCCTCTTTCAATGCAGTTTCAGCAGAGGATTTCTGATACTGGACTGAAGCTACCTTGAGTTGCTGTAGCACAGTCAAGTCTAGAGTTACATCCCTGCCAACAAATGAATTTTATGTGAGACCATTCACTAGCACTGAGGCCAGCCAGCATAGAACACCCCAAGTTCCCATTACTAAACACTATTCTTAAGCTGGGTAATGGTATCTTAGCTAGCTACTGATAATGATCCCTGACCTAGACTAACTTCTGAATAGTTAGTTCATGGCAAATATTTGAGACCATAAAAGTTCATCTGAGCCAAAGGCTTACCAGGGGATGTTCTGGCAGTGCAACAGTACATACATTTAATTTATGTTTCTGTGAACAGACCTTGGGCATGTCTATATTATTAAATTAAGCAGTGCCAAGGAGATGTCATAAAAGCAAACAAAAGGGCTGAGGAATATACTTTTGTTCATCTTCCTGCTTGCTGTTTTTAAGCTTTGGCTGAAAATTACCTCTGCTACACTTAAGGGAAGTTGAACTCAGAACAGACCTAGTAGCTTGGGCTGTAGTGCACTCAGTTCTTGTCACACCTTAACTACCCAGACCCCATGAACACGGACTAAGACCTACAATAAGGATAAGGAGGGGCTGAGACAACTGGGTTTGCTCAGACTTAAGAAGGCTAAAGGAAGCTCTTAACTGACAACAAATATTGAATAGGAGGATACAGAAAAGACAGAGCCGAATTCTTCTCTAAGTATCCAGTGACAGGTAAAGAAGCAAAGGAAACAGGCTGGAAAACAGGAAATTCTGTTTACACCTAAGGAAGAACTTTTCCACCAGAAGTGTAGTCAAATACTGGACCAGGTTGCCCACAGAGCATGCATAATCTCCATCCTTGGAGATATTAAGAAAATCGGTAAACAAGCCTTGATAAGTCTGACCTAGATCAGTCTGCTTCCAACAGAGACTGCCAGGGATCCTTTTCAGCCTGAATTATTCAATTATGCTACAATTCTAAGGAAAAAAAAAAAAGTCTTTCCAGGTCCTTTCTTACGAAAGAGCTAGAGCTTGGGAGAAAATAGATTGTGCTTGAGGGTTATAATATAAGAATAGGTATTCTACTTTGAGAGTGAGCATAAAAGCACAATCTCAGACTTTAAGTGGCCTGGCTGGTAGGGCAGTTTTGTGTGTTTGGGTGGTTTTTTTTCCCCCACGAAGACAGAATGAAGACAACAGCAAAGTAACCTGCAGCCAGTGCAAACCACTTGTTAGCTGTGCTACAGCCTATGTGTGAAGAAAAAAAGTTCTATGATATTTCACTGAAACAGTTGTTGGGTTTTTTTTTCTTTAGCTTTTTCACTTGCCTCTTTAGTCCTCTTCTTCTATAAGATTTCACTTATGTGTACATAAGCTTAGTATTCCCTGTTGTTTGGACTGTTAGAACTCTCTCATGCCCCTTTTGTGATTAGTATCTATCATGTATTTCAGGCTTCTAAGCAAGACTTCATATCTTTCCATATCACCAACTCTTCAGCTACTTTCAAATCTCATTTAGAATCAGGCATCTTTCCTTCTTTAAATCTTAATTCCTGCCCCTGCCTGCATTCACAAATAGTTGGGATACAGATTTTTGTTTGCTTGTTTGTTCTCCATGATAACGTCTAAAATAAAGCATGGATTCCATGCCTCATAAAATTCCCCCAATAATAACCCAAATAGGCCCTTTTTTCCCAAAACCAAGGATCTACAGAACAAACACCATTGTACATATGCCAATGACCAGCCCTCCAGCCCTCCCTGAAAAGTCCTGATTTGGAATTAATTCCTTTTATAAAGTTTTGTGGTTCAACTGCTATGAAACTGGCATCAAATCAGAATCTATTCTTCCAGCCCTGAAGACAGATAAGCACTAACTGTGGACTCACTTTTTTTTCATGGGCATGCATTAAAAACATTTTTAAGATGCCAGTACTGAAATTACTCCCCACTTGCAGATATTGCAGTAATTATGCAGCACTCTGGTGCCAGTATACACAACAGAGGCCTTCCCCCAGGTTTATGTCTTGTGCCATTTACCCATACATTTTTCATTATCATTTATTTTTATTAGGCAGCCTATCCCAGCTGCCAGTCAGTCAGCCTGCATGTAGACAATGTGCTGCTCCCCCAGACAAGGAAGTCAGAAGGAGAATTTTAAATGAGCTGTTTCAAAAGTGTTTATCATCTAAACCTACTTCCCAAAGTGGTACCACAGGTAGTTAAAGTGCATCTACTGACCTGATTTTCTACCTGGGAGTGAATTTCCACTAAGCACAAGGATCTCCCTAGTGGTGATAAACAGCCTTGCTATTCACTTCCATGCATTCTTTATTCATTCAGATCCACACAAATGCTTTTCTTTTTTGTCTCCTGTTCAGAACATGGTTTGACTGAGAAAGCTTTGTTCACATAAATCTCTAAACATCTGTTCAAGTTTCTTTCATTCCCAGTCCCCATCTATTAGAAATTCTATGTACAGTCTATGGAAAGTTTACTGTATCTTTATCACATAGGAAAGAACTAAAAAAACCCAACAAATTAAACCAAAAACAACAACAACAACAAAATAAAAAAAGAAACCAAAACCAGAAAACCCCTGCTGCAAACAGAAACACAAAAAATCACCCCCAAAACCTAACCAACTTTTTTCACATCAAGCAAATTCAGCTCCATATAAAAGAATCAACTTTAGATCAGCAGTTGAATCAAATACTGTGTAAGTCTGGAAAGGCAGAATTTCAGATGGTTATCGGTGGTGTTAGATAGATAGAGGTGGTGCTCAGGGCTCCAAGCAAAAGTCAACATCATCCATTATGAAAATTTGTCTTGAATCATTATGCAGTTTGTCTATTAGGCACATCTAGGTCAGATGTTCCCAAGAGCTGGGATACTAATGAAACAGGTTGAAAACTAGTTGTGTTTTCATTATACATTTCCATACATTTTTAATGCAAGTTTGTATATCTCCAGTAGTAAGCCCAGCACAGCCATTTTAATAGGCCATTAGTGACATGGTTTACCTTGGCAGTCCTGAGGTAAAGGTTGGACTTGATTATCTTAAAGGTCTTTTCCAGCCTAGTTGATTCTATAATTCTATGATTCTACTAATCAAAATGAGTTTAAAATGTAGGATTAAGTCAGTTGGCTTTACAACATCAAAAAACTTTCGAAGGTTATTGACTTTTTTTTCCCTGGTTTGAATAAAGTTCACAGCAGGAGGACATATTGTAATATCTCTAAGATACTTAAGCCTTTATTGAGGTCAACTCTCCATTCCACCACAATTTTCAGGTGTGTCAGAGAGAAATGTCAATCTGTTGTCTCTTACTAACACATTCTACTGCTGGTTATTGTATCTCAAGGCACTGCAGAATGGTACTTGAGGAAGTTGAAAAGATCTCAGCCTCTAGTTTTGTCAAGAAAAAAATTAAAATAAAAGAAAGCAGACAGCCACCCATTTATCACACAACAGTATTTGAGTGCCTCATGGTATCTAATGTATTTACACAAAAAGACGGTAAGGTAGGCAGATGTGATACTGCTATACAAGACAGGAACTGGAGGCTTGTTTTTCACTGTTGAGGAACTTAGCAGAAAACAATAGAATTCAAAGTAACCAAAAAGAATTGGTGTTATTTTTGAAAGCCAAGTCAAACATATGGGATTTGAACTTCCTATTAGCATTAGAAACTGCTCTCTTTCCTTTGTTTTCAGTTACTACGCTGATTATATCTGTGGCCATTGGCCCCTACTTGGTATCTCATCTGCTTGGATGTTGCTATGGTACCCAATACTATTTCGCAAAAGTATACGCCTTTCCAGAATGTTTCACAGATATTTCCTAAAGTGTTACCTGAAACAAACATAAAACTTTCATAAAAGATAAAAATAAAGCATATCTTATTCTGCCCAAGCTGCAGCTGATGGATAAATGTTATAACAATTTGCTAACTCTGGCCAGTGTAAATCTCATTCTATGGAGGTGTTCCCACATGCTGGGAGGAAAAAAAAATAAAGGAGAGATAATCCTACCTGTGAGACCTGACAATTACTCCAAAAGTATGGAATTCTCCCCTGGATAGAGGTAATGCTAACATCAAAGTCACCTCACCACAGAAAAAAAATTAAAGAATCCAGTCTTACAGTATGCTCTTCATTGAGTACAGTGGACCTGCTTCATAATGAGCAAGGAATTAAGTGAAAGAATATGAAACTCAAGAGGGGAAAGCATACAAGTATAACAAAGCTGCTCACACATTTTCAATGTGTCAAAAATGTTCTTTTTCTGGCCTGCATAAAACATAGAAAGTTCTAGACTATTTTCAGGGGTATGAGAAAAAGCCATCAAACAGAGAGAGACAAAGTCACCAGCAAGCCCGTACAGAATAATGATCCAAATGTCATTTTCTTCATTTTTTAATTTGGTCTAATTTATTTAAATTGTTACCTTTTTTACCCAGTAAGCATTGTACTAGGTAAAAAGACTCGACCAGAGAGTCCCCTTTTCTTTAAAAGATGCCACAATAGCTTTTGATAACCCAGTTTTGACCTTATCCTATTTTTTACAGCCTATTTGCTATTTCTAAAGTATTATTCATAGCCCATTATTATACTAATAAACTTTAATATATTTTATAAAGCTGCCAATGGTTACATGCTTGAATGGCCCTCACAAAAGAAAGCTATAATGATAGAACAAGGTAAACCTAATAAACCATTCTTTGTTCTCAAAGTGTATTTGTGATAATGGGCCATTACCTTTTATTTATTGTTCACATAAATGTGTGATGGGATTTGTACCATCTCCAATATTAACTGTCTCATCTTGCTGAGACCATGCAAGTTTTTTGTTAACTATGCTTTGAATTTTTGATCTCTTTAGTAAGAAGATAAAGAATGTACTGAAAAAAATATATTAAAATTTTCCCATACAATTCTTTTTATAGTCTCAGCAATTGTATGCATGCAAACTCATGTACATGCTAAGCTTATTTTTCCTAGTTTTACCCTGAGCTAGTACTACCAGTTTAAGTCCCTTAGACATGTAATAAACAGGCAGAATATTTCAGATGAAAACTAGTACTGTTTGGTCCTTTGAAATACTGCTAAAATTTTGTGGAGTACTGGCAGCTCCATTGTTTTATATCAGAAAGCAATATTAGACCTTGCATGCATGCAACACAGGCCAAAACCAGAAAGCATATTTAAAAACTAATAATAAACATCCACGGTGCATGTAGTTCCAATACCACTGTCTTCATACATGTCTATATACAATTTATTAGCTTCGTATAGGTGTTCTCCCTATGCTATATGGGAAAAGACAATATCTTTCTTTGCAACTTAACTTCTTAAAACTGTTAATTTTAACCATGTTCAAAGTCATTTTCTACTTAAGCCTGTTAAGTTTCGCTGTATTAGCAAGACCTAAACTCTTCATTTGAGTCAAGCAGATATGAAGTACTGGACTTAAGTTCCATCCAAACCACAGGATCTTCCCTCGTCCAATTTCACCAGAGAAAAAAAAACAAACAAAAAAAAGAAAACCAAAACCCAAACCAAAACCTAACCAAAAAAAAACAATCAAACAACAAATCAAACCAAAACCACAACAAAATCACTTAAACCAGACATACAGATCAAAGGAGACTTGGTATTTCCTAAAGGTGTCTTTCTCAGTGGTATGAAAAACTAAGAAAGTAGGTTTTTTAATCCAAAATCAAAGCTAAACTTGTAAAAAACAGCTGGGAAACCAGTCAGAGCTCTCAGATTATCTAAACATTAGCTATCAGGCTGTTCCTCAGCAAACAATGAGATCTTCCATTACTTCAACGGACTCCAGGAGACATCACAAATACAAACAAGCTCCAAGGTGTATATAGTCACATTTACCCTGACCTCTATCTTCTCCTACACCTCTTAATGCTTTTCCTGTCAAAGTAGCGGTGCAAGATGTGATCCTAAACAAGAAAGTAATGTCTCAAAATGACTCTATGCTAGGTGCATTTTGCCGTAGAGCTCATCATTATCAGTTTTATTTTCTGACATCAGAATCTGCCCACCATTACCATCAGCTGTTATACTGAAAACCAGTGTTACAAAGGCATAAGTCACATCCTAACTTGAACCAACAATTTTCAGCAGCATCTTCTTCAACATGGGTCCAGTTCTAAAGATATTTGATGTAAATTTAAGTGGCACACTCATCAAATGCAAGACCACCATTTTCTGCAATCTGAATACTGATACAACAGAAGTAGGTTCAGACCATAGCTTCATATAATATACATTATTCAGCCAAGTAACTAATTGTAAATTATTCTTGGGCTAAAGTTTATCAATCTTGTGAAGCTTCAGAATGGCTTCCTTTTTGAAAGGCACATGGTATTTCTCTGGCTAAAGTAGCACCTGTTAGCTGGAAAGAACTTGAAGGGTGTTATGATGCACCAGCAGTATTTTCTTATTCATGTTAACTCCATGTGTGCTTGTTCTCCCTTTAGAGGTAGCCATGGGTAATACCTCATCATACAATTAGTTTCTGTCAAACACTGCAGTAGTACATTTATTTTTCATAAGTATTTTTGATAGAAGGCAATAGATTGTCTATCTAATCATAGATTGTCTATCTAATCAGACAGCATTACACACCCTACAGAACCTCAGCCATTCCCTCCTTGGATCTGATTGTGCCACAGAATATGTTTTAGAATATCCTTTTATTTTCTAGGTCTTGGAATGACACTCTCTTCATCCTCCTGTAAATTGTTGCAGTAGTTAAGCACCCCAGCTATAAAAAGTTAACCCCCTAGACACACACAGCATGGTCAAAGTCTCTCCTAAGCAGGTAGATAACCTAAATTAAATAAATGGTTTAGCCTATCAGTATTATTTTCCTTTTAGATTCACACCAGTGCTCTTCTTAATTAAGCTATTCTTCTGTATGCTAAGTAGCCTCTAACAGGATCTGAGACACACATAAATATGCTTATTACTATAGAAAAGCAATATCTTTTTTAAATGATTCAGACTAGTACAGAAAGAGTTTCACATTATTCTTATCCGGGGAACACAAAGTAGCAACGAATATTACCAAATCAATGTTCTTTGAAACATCATGGTTCTGCTTCTCACTAAACTCTAATTACAGGTAGACAGCAGGGAGCACATAGATGCTTTGCCATTTTTTCTCAGTAACTGCTTACCCAAATGGTTGTATAGTGTCATAATCTGCATGTGAATTATTTAGGTTTCTATTATTAAACCAGTCTGCAAATATTCAGAAAGGGCTGCCAATTGGCAAGATTCTCAGAGATGTTATGTGTCATTGTCAGAGGCCAGAACAACTGCCCACATTTATTAACAAAAGCAATAATTTAAAGACATGTAGGTGTCAGCATTTGCAAATTATTTCACATAAACTCCCAATTCCTCACAATCAAGCCCAACTGCAACGCAATTTTTAAAAAGAAAAAAAAAAATCAATTAAAGTGATTTATCAAAGCTGTACGTCCAGTGTGGAAGTACAGCTGACTGTGTCCTCAGCTGCCCACAAGTCCTTTCTAATGCCACAGAATTCTGCCTAGGAAATCTGTTAGAAAATCACAACAAGTTTCAGTTTCTCAGGCTGAAGGTCTCATTCTGTATGATCCTGGGCAGTAACTGTGAAGAGCTGTGTGAGCTAAACTGCTCACAACACTGCTAATTTCCCTTTATAGAGCTATAAGGAACATTCTTTAGGGAAAATGCCATTGGAATTCCAAAACATTCAGGCTAGAGAGGACCTTGGGATCTCCTGTCCAAAACAAGATAAAGACTGAGTTCAGATCAGGCTCAGGGCTTCATCTAGTCTGGTCCTGAAATGCTGTACCCCTCATCATTATCTTGCCATAAGATGTCTTGGAGGAACATTTACTAATCAATATACACAGTCTGTCTCCTCATTTCCTTTTAGTGCACTTAACATAAAAAAAGTATTGTTCTTCATTTCATTTTTCTGTGCTACGTGAAATGAAGAGGACAGAGAAGTCAGCTTGCAAAGATCGAGGCGAACGTCTGAGTGCTCAAGAGCAGGAGAAACTCAGTAGGCAGGCAAAGGGTAACCCTTCCCAAACAAATAGTTGTGAAATTTGGAGGTCAAGGGAATAATGTTGTTTCTGTCTTCACATTTATATGTCTCCAGAAACACTAATTTACCTATCTCTGAAACATTTTTAGTGTTTTCTCACTGGGACTTAAAGCAATATATAACTTGAAATGGAGGGTAATACTCCTTATACCTTAAGCAACATGACACCACCCTCATTCAGCCAGCCATTCTTTCTACATTTCCAGTTGTCTGAGGCACAGTTCTTAACCCTGTGTCCTCTTGGTCCTTTTTTAATTCTCCGGAGAGCTCCATCCCACTCTTGTCACCATGTCACATTGAGCACAACCACCAACAGCATGTAAAGGCCATAAAGCATTCAACAAAAGACAGTTTTTAGGTAGAGACACATGTCTCTGAGAACCACTTTAGAAAGCAGCATCTGTCAAAGCTAAACTTACACTTTCCTGCTTTCCATGACACTTGTTTGACCATAGGAAGTTTTCCAGTACTTGGTAACCAGTACAAGCATAGCACAGCAGCACAAGCTAGGCAGTCTCAGAAGCTGCATGCATTCCAGCACATATTTTACACACAGCCAGGTGGACAGGTCTACCCTTTGAGATGAAATATTTTTCACCTGGCTACAAGTGAATTCTGTCTTAATGTCCAGTCAGACGAGACAACTGTTTTAATAATGTAGCAGACACACATGCTTGTGTCAGCAAGACCTAAGAGAGCAAGATTAACTATTTCTGCAACATGAAAACTGCACATGAAATGCCAGGATGCAAGAAGAGAAGTGAGGTCTATGGGGGTTTTAATGTATTGTTATTATTATTTTTAATGACTCAGAAAAATAAACAGAAAATGCAATGGACATTTTCCGACTTGAGCTTGTTCTGGCTACATCTGTCTGGAGTGACAGTATTACATAGCTATTCACAGCTGCTTCGCAGTCACACTGTGCTGTCATTGAGCACCATTACTGGGCTTCTGGGAACTCTCGCAGATGATGACACATGCTTTCATTTTAGATAGAATAATCTGCATGTTCTTGAAATCCACAAGAGAGTACATCAATTAACATATCCCAGATATTAATCCATAAAACATGCTTTCATTTTGGAGGCTTGATTTATTGTTTTTAAACAGTCTTTTTCTTTCTGCTTGCATTAAATCATTGTTTGTTTAATCAAAGATCTGCTGGTTTATTTAATATTTAAAAAACAGACAGGGAAAACTTTCAAAACTCCCGAGGAACAGAGGTATTTTTATTAAAGACAGACAGGAGAGTGAAACAAGAGAGATTTTGCATCATTCCTATTTAAATATACAGAGATGTAGCAAAGCGCTTTTTTTTTCTTTAATCATCAGATACTAAATGGTTTTATATTAAATTTGTCAGATACTACATGATTGATAGTGAAAGATAAGACTTGCTTGCAGAGAATGGCATTTTCATCATGTGTTTCTGAATCCCAAGTCTTTGATGCATTGCATCACCTTAGAAGGGCCAAATTGTACTTGAGCCCTAAAGAGAAACATATAAAAGGAAGACGAAGAAGCTTATCCCCATATTCTGCCCCTCTACTCTGCTCTTGTGAGACCTCACTTGGAGTATTGTGTGCAGTTCTGGTGTCCTCAACATAAAAAGGACATGGAACTGTTAAAACAAGTCCAGAGGAGGCCACAAGGATGATCAGGGGACTGGAGCACCTCCCGTATGAAGACAGGCTGAGAAAGTTGGGGCTGTTCAGCCTGGAGAAGAGAAGGCTGCATGGAGACCTCATAGCAGCCTTCCAGTATCTGAAGGGGGCCTATAAGGATGCTGGGGAGGGACTATTCATTAGGGACTGTAGTGATAGGGCAAGGGGTAACGGGTTAAGTCTTGTGGGGGAAGTTTAGATTGGATATAAGGAAAAAGCTCTTTACTGTAAGGGTGGTGAGACACTGGAATGGGTTGCCCAATGAAGTTGTGAATGCTCCATCCCTGGCAGTGTTCAAGGCCAGGTTGAACAGAGCCTAGGGTGAGATGGTTTAGTGTGAGGTGTCCTTGCCCATGGCAGGGGGGTTGGAACTAGATGACCTTAAGGTCATTTCCAGCCCTAACTGTTCTATGATTCTATATATCTCTGTGTCCTTCTAGTCATTTTGCTAAGGATGTATGGATACAAACTAGTGTCAATAGTGACAAAGGTCTAAGTGATTTTGCTGTTGTGAATGCAGGTCCTCCAATTCATCTCCTCTCTGACAAACAGCATCAGAACATCCATCACAAGGAAATATCTTCCATCCTCCCAAAAGGCAGGGCCATGGCATACCAGAAACATCCCCTGCGATTTCTACTTTCCACAGATAAAAGCATCTTCAGAACTAACAGATGCTGAGGGCGTTCAGCTTCCCTAAAGATATTGAGATAATTCATACTCACTCCTAGAGCTGACGGAAACCAAGTGCTACAAAGCACTGACTTATTAGGTTGTTTTGCAGGGTTCTGCAAACCTTTTGGAAAGCTTTCTGACTGGAAGAAATAGCACCAGTAGCCTGACAAGGAGACCTCTTACCTGGAAAGATAGGTTGATGCTCATGGCTTCACTCCAATTGGAGAAGACTAAGAACTTCCACTTGTGTTTTTATACCCCAGCTACAGGTTATAGTAATAGTATGTCAGTAACAGATATTCAGTAAAGAAGCTCAGACATTCTTGGGTTTGACTTAGTATGGAACTGGAGAAAAATCTCTGAGACTGGGAAGTCTGTGAGAATTATACTCACTAGCCATTATAAAAAATAAGAAGGGAAAAACAACAACAAATAACCAAGAACCTGTCTGCATTCCTGGCAGCAGTTTGTCAGGTGTTTCAGCTTTACACAATTAAGAGGACTTTAAAGAGAAGGGATTGTTCCTAGAGTGACAGGTTGTTAGCACATGAAGTCTTGATATTTATACTAATGCCACTAGGGTCTTTAGACATTGTGACCAAAGGCTTAGTGAAATGCAAGTTTCAGGCAACTGAAAATCTGACTTAAAAGTTCTAAACGTTTCCATTCAGCTCTTCTTTGTACCCATATCATGGGATTGTAAGGACTCTAACTGAACATTTATAAAGGCTCTAGAAAATGTATCTAAAATGTAAACAATCACAAGATAAGGACCAAACCATCTCAGGATATACTCTTCCAATAGCTGTTTATTCAGTGCCTCCTGCAGTAGGATTTTAGTCTGATTCTGCAGGTCCTAGATTCCAAAGAAGTGCAAATACTACAGAAGAGGCCCTCCAGGTTGGATGCCCCTGAGAAGAATAAATATGAAAAAGAGCAAGAATAAAGGTGTTTCCTGGCATGCCAGAATCATCCTGCAATACCTGGATAAGTAGCTACAGTCCTATAAGGACTTTGATGTGTAGAGTTAGTTATTTTACTCTAGAGACAGAAAAACATTTTCAGTCTTAATATATAATAACAATAATATATATTAACAATAATCACACCATCTCTATACCAAGGTGTATGAATGAATGTGCAAACTGAGTATATGCTGTCAATATGCCCATGAAATGGAATAATACTGACATAATGATTTTTTTTTCTGGGAAAGAACTGAAAAAAACAGGTTTGCCTAGGTCATACTGACAGAAAATTGTGATGCAGGGAGAACAGTTTATATCTTCAAAGTCATGGGCTAAATGATTCTCCTACTAGAAAGATTTTTTTCATAACTGAAACCAGGAACACACAAAATCAAGGGGGAAAAAAAGCCCAGAGGAAAGCTCATGGATCTAAAAGACTTCACAGAAATTATTCTAAAATTCTACAGAAATTAATAGAACATAACTCTGCCATTATTTTTGAAATTGTGCCATAAAATTCTACTCAAGATATTAAAAGGCTCTTATAATTTTGATGATTATTTTAAAAATCCGAAGAGAATTCATCATCTATGATTGAATTCTAGGAAAGTTTTCTACAAATAAATCTAAAGTGTACAGAAGGGGAAAACTGGACTAACAGATCATTTTACTTCTGATCCAGAAAAACATAGAAATGGATGAAAACCAGACAGACTAAAACATAGATACTCAGATTCATCAAAATATGGACATAAATGATATGGACAGTCATTATTAATAAATTTACTTTAGTGCATTAGATTTTCAGTTATTTTCAAGATAGAAAGGATCACCTGAATAGTCCATTCAGGAGCATGATTCATGACTGTTAGCAAATATAGAGAGACAACATGCATAGCATGTGATGCAGCTCTCCAATGACTTACCAGTTTAGAACCTACACCCTTTTTGTCAAAAATGATTTAAAATTATATTCTTCAAGATTTTTCTTCAGCCAAATCTTTGTTATTTCCAGAGATTCCTGAAGCAGCAGATTTATCAATGATATGGTACAAAATCACTACTGTCACTATATATGCTAAATCGTAGAGTTATTTTTGCAAAATTTACTCCTTGAATACTCTACATCCTCCAAAGAATCTAAGCAGCAATTCTAAACACTGAAATTCTTGTTCTGGCTTGGCTTATTGGTGTTGCCAGTTTGCTGCAGACTTCAGTTCTCTAGCCCAAAGAGTGAAATGGCTGAGTCTGCCAGTTTGAAGAAAGTGGTTCACTCCAGTCTAAATTCCAGGAAAACAGATGTAGTAATCTATTAAAACAAACAAACAAAATTTCACATGTCTTAAATATTCTCCTTTTAAACTTCAGAGAAAAAAAAAATCCAGGATAGCACTAGAATTCCTTCAACTTGCAAATGGCTATCAGGTTGGGAATATTAAACATACTGTAGATCAGCAAGTCTTGACTTTTTCCTTCACCAAATGTATAATTCTGGAGCTCCTAGACAGTGACTACAGTAGATCTCATAGAATTAATGTTAACTGTTATTTCAATTACAATACCCTGCAACCATATTTTTTTCATGTGGTGAATAGCAGAAGTAGTGCAGTAGTGTGTGACCTGATTAGCATTGATGTAAAGTGGGAATACATTGAGTCACACTGATAAAAAATGTGCCAAAGCACACCTAATGTTAGTGACATCAGCAACAGGCTCGTGATGAACGGCATGTTGTGATGTTGTCAGCTCCCTCCCCCAAAGTCACTATGTGTGCTCCAGAAAGTACAGCAATGACAGGAGCAAAACACTGACTCATGGAGAGATTTTGTTGAACTAGTCCTGTAAGTCAGATTCTTACAGTGTTTACATGTGTTCACATTTGATATTAAATAATATTATGATGCAGACACAGGTCTGAAGCTCAACTCATACTACATTTTATTACCTTATTATTATATGGTAGGTCAGTGCACATAACATGGACTATAAACTTTAAACTACCTATTTAATCAGTCTGGATTTATTGTGGCAACCACCTGTGAGACAAGAGATTCCCAGTGATGGAACCAAGGCTGATCATAGTGTTGCCTGAAATCAGAGTGTAGCTAAGGGAATAATTTGTAATCCAACCAACCATATCAAACAGTGAAATGGATTTATGATGGTGTTATGTGAGAGAAATGAAGGTCAGTTTTCAGTGGTGAAGGTGCTGTTGACTGCAGAAGTATGTGATGAAATTCTATGTAATAATATAATATATATATCTGCCATCCTTAAAATACAGAAAAGAATCTGAATGAACTTCCTTTGCTCTGTGGTTTAAAAGATTCCCTCTCCCTTTCCACAACCCAATCTAGACGATCATATCAAGAGAGTGTGATATGTTATTATTCATCTTACATCAGCTAAAAATAAAAACAACACGTCTTGCTGAAATGTTAGGATGATACTTCATAAATTAGATTTTTTAGCATTTCCTCAATGAAATTAATATTAAACTTAAATAAGAAAACCCATTTTGCCATAGATATCTTCTGCACAGATGGACAGAATCTTGCCAATAGTTGTTTTGTAGACTACTGCAAAAATGGGGGTATTTTTGAACTAAATGTTATTAGAATTCTGGGAAGGGGGGGGAGGGGGAAGGGGGAGGGGGAGGATGAGGAGGAAAGACCTGCTGTCTAATATCTGAAAAACTAATTTTAATTTTCTACATTATTTTTTATTATATCAAATATGTAACTATGATCAGAGCATCTCAACACCTTGTTACTTCACAGATGCCTGGTAGGATCTTATCTACAGATGCTTACCTGCATAAATGTCTTTAAAGCTGCCAGTATAAATATAGACAAATCTGAAACAGAAGCACCAGTGGGAAGAATTCTTCATGGACATAAAACCGACAACTTTCCCCATCATATTTTTTTGGTTTTGATCTTGAGGTGCACATCTGTGCTATCTTCACTGTAACATTGTGCTTCGCCTTTACACAAAGGGACCTACCTTACCTCATCCCACTTTCTGGTTATAATTGTGAAAATTGTTTTGCTCATATTTTAAATTGTGCTGGTTTTTAAAATGTATGTGGAAAAAAACCCCAAACTTATATAAAATTCTAAGACAGTGAGAGAAAAGAAAGGTAAAAAGACATTAACTTCAAACCTGACAGCCTTTTTTTTTAGTTTCAAGCAAAGTAAAAATAAAATATTGGGACTAGGATGATAAGTAAACACAAAAAAACTGAAAGCCTCACTAATGCAAAAAAAAAGTAAACTCCACTCCATAGAAACCCTCCTCGCAATTGAACATTAAATGCAGCAAGATTTGGGACTTATTAATTCCAGTGACGGTGAAGTTTGCCAAAAAATATTGTCCAAACACTACCTGGGAATTTTATCTTTGGTACTAACAACTCAGCTCTGAAAGCACAAGGTATAATGAAGGCTCAGACCCAAAGCCATCAAAGATTTGAGGATCAATTGTTATTAGAATAAGAGAAGCTAAGGTGCTTAGTAATTTGCAAGATTGCTGGAAAGAAGTATGACATGTATTCATTTGAATAGGGTAAAGAACAGGCTGAGTCAAATAAACAGAGGCTTTGTATTTAGTCCATGACTGACTATGCTCCAGACATGCTGAAAGCATAAATGAATCAAAACTAGGTCTGCAGCTGAAAGGAAAAAAAGTCTGATCCTTTTGCCAATCACCAGTATAAGACTGAAGTACTGTACTGTGCAGCAACAATTTTGAACATGTCTATTCACACAATTGTGCTGTATTCTAAAACAAATGCAATGCATTAGCTATACTCTCTTCTTACGCTGTTTGGACAGTGTCTGTAGTTCAAGACTGTTTTGCAAGAAATGCATCAATCATCTTGCATTTTAGAAAAATAAATCAGAAAGATATCATGTTGCTTAAAAGATTTACAGAACCTGATAAGCCCAGATAAACAACTGGTACAGCCGCTTTCCGGGGATTCTACTCACTCATTGTGGAGGGGAAAGTTTTTCCTGATTTCAACAGCATGGTAAGAGGTCATGCACAGAGTATCTATACAGCCAGAACCACTTGAGAGGAAAAATCTGCCAGTGATTCTAAATTTATGAAGGTGTATGGGGGTCTGCAGAGGAGTTCAGTGTATACTCCAGGTCTATTTTATATTGTACGTATTTGTAACTAGGAAAGTTTTAATAAGATGACAGGTGTTGACAGGAGGGTTTACAAGTAAAATTGACTTGGAATGCAAAAACCATAGACAGTGCATGTAGCTCTATTATGATCTTTTAGTGTAATTTTTCATTTTGCATTAAATCCTAACTTGTGAAAACTGTGTTACCTACACAACACATATGGCACCACTGTTTGCACCTGCAGAAGCACAGTTACTTCTACAACCACATCCATAGGTGAGCAGTCTGCCTTGCAAACAGACGCTTACTGGATGGCAGGGCACATAAGGGCATAGCCTTCCCTTCAGGACTGTCCAATACTGCAAAGCCATAATTTCACCTGTGGGTCAGCAGCTACCAGCAAAGAATTCTCATCCTCTCTCTCACAGTACAACTGAGTGCTTGTGGGAAGCTGTCTGTTGATGCCCAACTAAAGGGAACATCAGCAAGTGCCATTGTTTCATTCTTGTCCTGGGATGAAGATAACAATGCATTTCTCTGCCTAAGAAGCATAAAGAAGTATCAATTTAAATACTGATACAATACTGGCTACTGCTGTCTCATAATGTGCTCATGTAATTATAGATAGAGATGTATAAAATGGAGTCTTGACTATAATCCAAATCAGATGCATTGCTGTTTTATATTATTTGTTCTAAGACATGCCTCAGAAGAAATGCATTATTGTGTTAGAAGAACTAATTACTAAAATCTTTTCCCCAGTCTCCAGTATTGAAAGAAGGGGATGGGATGGTAGGCTACAAGATACTGAGGAAGCCACCAATCAGGTTTTCCTTTGCGTCTGATTGAACAAGAGTGACAGTGGTTTCAGGGCAAGTGCACAGAAATCTTTTTATTTCTTTATGTAATTCAGAAAAATGCCTGCAGGTAAATCATAACAGAGAGTGCAGAATACGGTTAGGGAAAACAGGTGTCATGTGTTTTTTTCCCATACTAAATTCAAAACAGCGCTGTACCAGCTACTAAGAGGAAAATTAACTCTACCCCAGCCGAAACCAGGACAAAGTATCTCTAGGTGGACTAGTTATGCTGACCTTGACAAAACGATTAAACCAGACATCATTACGCTCCACAGTAAACTTATGCTTAGTTCAAAACAGAGTTTGAGAAAAAATCTAGAAAATGCACAAAATGCCAGAGGAGGGAGATCTGAGCATAACTGAATGTTACTTTTAAGCCTATATACTTCCTTTGATGAAGGCTAATACATCCAATTAACATTAATGAAAAATGCGTTGTGCCCATATGCAAGCCGTGAACTGAGATCTCCTATTGACCCTCCAAGATTTCTTTGTATAATTCAAATATTGCATTGTTACATTTAAAAGATATTTTGACTTGAAAAGTTTCAGTTTTATGTTTATTCTACTTTAATAAAAAATGAATAGCAACAAAATATAATTGCTTCAGTAATGTTTTTGCAATAACATCAAGGTCTTTTATGTTTCTGCAGTTTGAAAAAAACCCTCAGAAATAATGTCAATATATTTTGCATATATCACATAACCTACATTATATAAATCACAAAGTGATGTAAATATCATTTTGTAAGGTGTCCATGTCAGATTTCTAAAGAGACAAATAATAAATCAAAGTGGATGAAATGGGGTAGGAGGGAGGGATTTCTTATTTGGAGAAAAAAATTTAACTAGAGCTTAGATCTGCAGGAAAACTATTCCTGGTTTCAGGACAGCATTCTTCAAAGAAACAAAAAGTCTTCAGAATAGAATGAAAGACTTCAATTGTTTCCTGAAACAGATTTTAAAATGAGGAAAGTAAGGCATCTGCATTATTAATCAGAAAAACACATCCTACGAATTTTAATACTGTATTTGTTATTTTCTACTGAACACAGTGTTCCTCACAACCTGACAGGGTGATGATCCCAGAACCAAAACAGATGGTCTTTAGAAAGATCTACAGATCCTCTTTCCTAATGAATCTCACGAATCCTACAGGATTTATAATAAAGCTACTCATACATATTAAAAGAACTTTACTTCTTCAGTAGCTTCCTTTAACAATATTTCTATGAAAACAAATACCCATGTCTCGTGGGTTTTATGACTAAGAGACATCTCCTTGCTGTTTCACAACTGGTGCTGCAATGTTATATTCTAAGCTTTAATTATCTCTTATTCTTCTTCCCTTCTAGATTGGGGTGTCTGCATATGTTCTTTCTTATCCCCAGTTTTGTTCTGTCAGCTACTTCTATTTCAGTCAACTTTTCATTTTCTCTATTAGCCCTTCCATGACTTTCCCATTAAACCCTCTTTGCATGGAAAAATAGCAGCATCAATTTCTCAAGCTGCCATTGGTTTATTTCTCAATCCCTATTCCTGCTGTGAGTCCACAGTCAACTCCTCTCTTCTATTAGTTATACAAATGCTGACCTGTGACTTCTGCAGTTGTGCCATCTGCTTCTTTTAAAATTGCCTCCTCATCCTGAAACACTGCATTTTGTTCTACCTGTTACATGCTGGAAACCAATTCTATTCTATACCTTGAAAAGAAATGGTTATTTTTGTGACATGGCTTTACAATGAATCCTTGAGTGTCACTCCTTCAGTCAGCCACAGCAATACAAGTTATGTTGGAGAGACTACATCAGTTGATGAAACACCTCTTGTAGGAAGAAGGCTGAAAGAGTTTGGGTTGTTCAGCCTGGAGAACAGAAAGCTCCAGGGAGATCTTACTGTCTTTTCAATACTTAAAGAAGGCTTATAAGAAAGATAGGAACAGACTTTTTATTAGTGCCTGTTACAATAAGGCGAGGGATAATGGCTTTAAACTGAAAGTGGGTAGAATTAGACAGAACATGAACAAGAAATCTTTTATGATGAGGCTGGTGAAACACTGGCACAGATGGTGGAGGATGCTCCATCCCTGGGAACAAGAAGGGTCAGGGTGGACAGGGCTCTGAGCAGCCTGATCTAATTGTAGATGTCCCTGCTTATTGCAGGGTGGTTGGACTAGATGACCTTTAAAGGCCCCTTCCAAAGTACGCATACTTTGTATATTGTCAGTTAAAGGTAATGAAACAAATTCTTTCTTAAAAAGTTATGTTGTAATATACATCTTATATATTTATTTATAATATTAGATCAATGGTTTAACATATTTCTACAAGGTAGCTGGTTCCTGAAGGCACCTGGAAACAACTCAAAACTTCCATAAAGTGTTCTTTTGAGAGTTAAGTGCTCCCTGGCTCAAAGAGTTAGTACGCTGAAACAATGGGACTTCTAATTGCTTCAGTTTCTTCTGACTGACTGCAAAGGAAACCAGGATGAAATATGTACATTGTATTTCACAGCGTTTATCCAAGCATCCTCATACTTTTCCCATCATCAGTTCATTATTTGAGGCCAAACACAGCCAAAAAGTCAGTGAAATTCTTAATTGCAAGTTTCAGCTGGCTTCCCACTGAAATAATATGAGACTTCAAAACTAAAAACCAACTCAAATTCCTTAAGAAATCATAGCCCAGTGGAAACCAATAGTAGCATAGATTTATTAAACCATACAACTTAACATGTAGACAATATGTTATCTATTCTTACTATTTTTTGTGCTTTATGCAGTCTTGTTTTTTTCCCTTTTTAGTATAAGTTTGGCTCTTTTAATCTTTCTTTAATTCTCCCTCTCTAACCTCTGTTGTTTGTTTCTGATTTTCACTGTACCACCATTCTTTGTGATTATGTGATGCTGTTTGTAACTTTCCATAGGAATCTTTTCCAAGGATTAGATTTTGATTAAAATTTTAAATTAGCATATTTTACATGGTTTGAGGTCATTATAGAAATGTGCTCCAATGTATGCCTTCTAATAGCCCTCAGCTAGTGAAAATCCTCTTGTTGTTCAAGAGGAAGAGGCCTATGATTTCAGAGAAGAAAGTTGTAATTTCCTCTTCATTCATCCATTCAGTTAGCTGGTAAATGTGATTTCTGAGTACACAAGCATCCATGAATGGCTTTATAATGATCCTGCAGTAAATTAATGTGATTTAATCTGAAGAGACTTGAAGGGAGCAGCTGCATCAGATGCTGTTGCCCTCCTCCTGAAATGCAACAGTAGATTTGGTGGAACATCAGAAAAGCTATCTTTTGCAGAGGGGCAAACAGGACATAGAAATTAAATCTAAGGCCATCATTTCAACTACTTAACAGAAGAACTGCTGATGAGAAAGTATACTTTCTAAAAGAAAAGAGGTGGACAAGTAGAACAAAAGGGAGGGAATGTAGCCAGAAGGAAAATAAAGCTGTTGAATTAGAGCTTGCACTGTGAAACATTAAGAAGCAGAGCGCCCTTGCAAAATGTAGCTAAATGAAACCCGCAGGTCATAGACATGGCCATGAACATAAAAACCCGGCTAACCCATTCACTCATAAACACTGCAGATTTTCTTGAAGGCAAAACAAGCTAGGGGGAAAAGAGGATGAAGAAATCAAAATTTAGAGACTAAAAATGCAACCTTAGAAAAGCATAGATACAGTAATATTTTCTCTCAGGGAAGGTAAGGAAGTACATGTAGAACCTGTCAGATATCCTCTTGTACTGGTTTTAAACTATGACACCTCTCCATATCATTTTATCATTTTACCAACTATCTATCTTATTCTACTTTGCCTTCCTCAAGAACTGGCCTCTTTGGTCTCCTCCATTCACACAGATGTCTGTTCTTCATGAACAGTAGGTCTTTGATCTCCTTATAGAAGACCTACGAACATGTAACCAGGAGAAAACAATTGTCCCAACCACTGCATAAGAAATGTGGAGAGGACATGCTGCATCTCCTGCCACAACAGGTAGCAAAAAGAGAAAATAATTTTCTCATTTACATTAACAGCCAAAGTAGGTGGGGATTCTGATAAAGAGCTCAGGCTTCTGACTCAGCTTTCATATGACCTCTTGTGCAGGGTTAAGCATTCAAATTTCTGAGTTCATCTGTGCTAACCCAGTTGACCAAAACCCTCTGGTGCATGTACAGATTTTGCTTTGCAAGCTATGAATGATAAAAAATCCACACATTTCCAAAAATGGACTAGGTTATAGTAATATCATATAATACTGAGTCCCTATGCAGAGAAATCAATACCTAGTGAAATCAAGGATTAGAAAAATGCAGAGTGGGGGAGGGTTAAAAGGAGTATCCAGTTAAAGCTGATGCAGTTTTAAGTAACAAACATTTGTAATAATACCAATAAAATTGAATACACTTATTTTTCATTCATTTCAAAGAAAACTTTTCTTTCACAGTTCTCTGTCTGCATTAGAATATTTTAGCACACTTAAAGCACATAGCACCTTTTGTGAAATTCATGTCTTCAGACATACACAGTACTTTGAAAAATAAAGGCTTATTTTTTTTAAGCCTTCCAGAACATTTGACTGTTACTTCTAGGCTATGGTTGATTCCACAGTCAGATCACTTATCTTCTCTTAAGGATTAGTGATAATGAATTGGTTTTCTGCACTTACATGCGTGCAATGTAAATAAGGAACAGTAATTTCACTGGTAAAAGTTTAATTTGCTGAATTATTTCCATGCCCTGGCATTGTACTGTGATACAGCCTCTGAGTTAACATGCAGCATGAGAGAAGTTCTGTGAAAACAAAGATGAGGGTAACTCCCTATTTATTTATTTGTAATCAGAAAGATAAACAAACTCTTTTTTCCTCCCCATGAAATCAAGAAAACTCTAAATCGAAAATCCCACTCTAAACAACAATACATTAAGCCATGCAAGTCCTACTTACACATACTTTTTGTATGAGATCAGTTAAGAAATAGACTTATCACATGGATAATGGACCTACACCAGGCAGGATATTTCTAATCTGGAAGGATGCTCTGTTAAAACAAAGATAGCAGATACGGAAAATCACAGATTACTGAATTTGTTTTGCTCTGCCTAAACGTTCTTGGTTAAAATATGATAATGAACAAAATTGAGATTCCCTTACTGCCTGTGGCGCAGCCATGGGGAGGCAGGCTGTCCCCTGCAGCCTATGAAAGTCCATGTTGGAGCAGATATCCCCCTGCAGCCTGTGGAGGACCCCACACCAGAGCAGGGAGAGTGGCCTGGAGGAAATTGACACTGGTGGAGAGTGGCCCAGACTGGAGCAGGTATTCTGACAGGACCTGTGACACCGTGGGGGATCTACACTGGAGCAGGCTGTTCCTGAAGGACTGAACCCCGTGGAAGGGAGCCAAGCTGGAGCAGTTCATGAAGAACTGCAGCCTGTGGGAGGGACCTGATGCGGGAACACGCGAAGAGTGTGAGAAGAAAGAAGCAGCAGAGACAAGGTGTTAGGAACTGACTGCAACCCCCATTCCCCTCTCCCTGTGGACTACTCAGAGACAGGGAGGCAGAGGAGTCAGAAGTGAAGGAGAGAAGGAGCCTGAAAAGAATAGGGAGGGAAAAGGTGGAGGGAAGGTGGTTTTAGCTATTTTTTAGTTACTCACTATACTAGTTGATTTTTATTTAGCAAAATTAAATTAATTTTCCCAAAGTCAAGTCTGTTTTGCCCATAGTGATAACTGGTGAGCAATCTCCCTATATCCTTGTCCCAGCCCATGAGGTTTTCATCTGTTTTTCACCCCCTGTCCTGACAAGGGGGAGTGAGAGACCAGCTTGGTAGACACCTGAGGGGCAGCCAAGGTTGACACACCACAACTGAACATAAGAAACAGAACCTGAATTTGTTAGCAAAAAATGTCATATTAAGATTTATATCCATACATGGCATTCAGGGTTCAAAGTGAAACAAAGTTTGCCATTCTGGTGTATATACATTAAAGTACTCAACTGTAGAAAGTGAATTTCCTACAAGAAGAAAAATCTGTCCAAATGAACTATCACCCCCCACTGCCATAACACTTAACGCTTCCATCAACAGTAAGAGGTTAATGTGAAAATAAAGAAATGTTGAAGGTGAAATTAGATGGATTTGCAAAAAACAATATTATGCTGGCTCCATGCCATGTGTCAGGAAAACTCACAGGATACACCCTTCAGGACTCTTCCTGAAAGGAAAGAAAGTCTGGGTGGAGTTTGGCAAAGCATCAACCAGGAATCCCAGGCATATCCGTGAAAGGGCAGAGTGCTTAGATTAAAAGCAAATTTGCTCCTTCCAGGAAGTGAGTATCAGATCAGTAGCTCTGTGACTTGGCTAGAAAATCAATAAACTGACTGGAAAATGGAATGTTATCCAGTAGTCATAGTTTTTCTCCTAGAAAGGAGGAAAGAAACTATTTTTTGCTAGAAACCGAGTTAAGAGGAATTTTTGGATTGCCATTTCCCATATATATAAATATACACACATATGTATTCCATATAGTGGGAATGCACTTATCTACTAAAGTATAACTAACAGACCTTGGAAAAATAACTAAATATAACATAGATACTAAAAGATTACTTTTCTCAAATCCTAGCAATTTGCATAGAGGAGTACTACTCAGGACCAAGTTCTTAATATTTTTGGTTGCAGTGGTTGAATGTGATCCTCTTTGAATATGAACACTAACAAGTAGCCAGAAGGGACAGGGCAAAATATTTACAGGGAATAATTTGGGTCTCAGATGTCTTCATTATGCTCAGAAAGTAGAACACCAAAATGTGAGCATAGGCCTGTCAGCATAAAACACTCATAAAATGTCTAGATGTAAAAAATCTGTGTGCAATTCCCTCTCTCACTGCAGGAGCACCTGACAACTATTCTAATTTTTATGCATTTTAGAAACATCTTTCTTATTTCAGAGACCTAACAGAGGGTTAAAAACAAAAAAAAAATCTTTGTATCTTTAACTACCAAGTTTTTAGAAAATATTTTTTTAAATGTTTTAGAAAATTATAATTAAGCCAACACTAAACCCATTTTAAAATCATGTTTCACAAGTGCTTCTGCATAAAGGAGATGAGAGGAAGTGGGCTGAAACATGTGATCTGGGGTTTCACTCACTCTTTGGTTTTATAAGACCTGAAAATGGACTACAGATCACAATCATAGAACTCAGCAGTGTTTGCCAGGGTGCCTGTGAATTTCAAGAATTAACAGTTCTAGGGATTTCTTTTAATCAATGAAAACTGTAAAGCTCAATCCAGTTCTCACAGAAGCCAAAGACAACCTACTTGTTGTCTTCTAGTCACGCGTCTGATCACAGACCTTATGGTAACATATACTGAAGAATTCCGCTCCTATTCACCAACTTCTGCATGATGCTGGCTACCTGCTGGTTGGACAAGAAAACATCTCTTTAAACCTCACCTTGGTAAAGATTTCAAGTGTTGATAAATCCACAACTTTCCTTGCGTGATTGTAGTAGCAACTAAACAAATGTCAAAGGAGGTGTACTTCAGTTCCTGCTCAAATTTGTTTAACCTTATTTCAACACGAAAAGCTAGCAAGAACAACAAATTTTGAAAGCATTTCTGTTTCATAACTTGTCCACTTTTAAGTCTCACAGGAAGGACAGATTTTGCTTCAATAGAGCTGAAAAACAGCACTAGTAATTATCCTGGATTGAGAAAAGTCTTATTAAATCTTTGAGTTTGAGGGATAGGGCATTTTCAATTCCCTCTTCTATAAACAAACGCCTTAAATCTGAGCTATATAACAACAAAACTGTCACATATGGAACTGATATAAAGCCCAAAGTATTTTTTTTAGAATGCTCTGAGACTTCATCACAAATTTGATGCTGATATATAGACCTCTGCACTTTCAGATCTGAGGCATTTAAATAAGATTAAATCCTACACCATAAGGTTTTGGAGATCCACTGATCCACTCCAAACCTGGATCTTCCTTTCAGCTCCAATTCAGAAGGAGTAGAAAACCCATATCACAAGATGCATCATTAAATATTTCAGTCCAGAGTGTCTTCCCTCTCATAACATAATTGCGTAGAGATAGTCCATCATGAAAAATATATCCAGGAATTTCTACAGCTGAAGGAGGTTGCTTGTTCTAAAAATTAAAATTACCTCTATCATCACAAAGTATTGTATAAAACATAGGCATTGTTTTTTTTAAAAAAATATGGTAACATTAATTTGACCTGATTTTTACTGTTTTCTTAGCCACCGATGCTTCCTACTGCAATATTGGAAATATGTTTGGTACCCTCTAGTGGACAAAACAGTATATAACTTCTTATGTTACCCAAAATACGTATTCCTAGGCAGTGAAAGAGAATGGCTTCAAGTTAGAAAGAATTCGAAAATTTCTTAGGCAGATATGATCCAAAAAAAGATATAATAAAAATATATTTACTCTTTAATTTCATGCTTCTAGAGCAAAATGGTTTCTTTTTCTCTCTCATTGGCTGCAATGACCCACTGCAATTTCATGGCACTGATCTGTTTAGTCCCAAAGTAATGGCTGTGTATTTTTTAGAGCTCTGTTTATAAAGGCCCAAAAATCTCTTTCAAAGGTAAGCTAAGCAAAAACTCAGCCTAGGAAACTATCATCAAATTTTTTATAATATACTTTACAAGAAGTACAAAGTAAGGTTACTATTGAAAGATTTTCTTTCTTTTTTTTTGGTTTTTTTTTCAGAGCACCAGGAGTTCCCAGCTTCTGCTGAACTCAGATTTGTGCACACATGTCTTTTATCTTGCTTCAGCTACTCACTAGCCATTTAATGTCAGCAGATATGGATCAGACGTTGTAGATTTTATTGGTTTTCTCCAAAGAGAAGCTATGAAAACTTCACAGATTGAACTGAAAATTATTGTGGTACATAGATGCTGCAAATATTTTTTCTTATTACAGACATTAAAAGGCATCATTGGGTGAGCCATTACCGGCTATGTGGAGCAAGCAGTAAATCAGATATGGTATATTTACTTTATTTTTTTTGTAATTTGTTTTTATATCTTATCTGTCAACTTCTCTGAGGAATGTGAAATTGCTTTTGGCATGTTTTCATGGTCACTACGTAATTTACACTGACTAATTTATCTTTTTCCATGGAACTGACTGACATCACTGGCTTGACACATCAATTAACACTTTGTCAGGTTTTCCTTCCCAGATTATTCATTAGTAGGTCACCTTCACTTATATACCATCATTATATCATTCATTGCACAGCTATTTCCATCACTTATTTGACATGTGTATTATTAGTGCTTCTGTTTTCTGGATGCAAATTATATGAAACATAATTTGACTTGGAATTCAAGAAAGTTTCCTCATGTTTTGGAAAATCTCATAATACATATTTCATGTTCTCTTTGTCTCAGCACTTCCTTTTTTATTATCAGATACCTAGGAATGCACACAATAAGAATTTATGTGTTTAAATCCAGTACAGCAGCAAAATTCCTGGAAAAAGTAGCAGAGCTTCCCAAGGCACAGACTTGAGTATCTCAGAATGGGGTCCAAAATAGCTAGCACACAGAGTAAAGATAGATCTACTGTTAAGCCAGGAGGACAACCAAAATCATCCCATTTGAGAGCAAAAATTCAGAGAAACCCTCCCTTCATTGACTCATGAAGCACAGACCTGTGTTCTTTGCCCATGTGCACTACTGTTCCAACATGGATTTTGTATTAAAATGTTACTGGCTACAATGAACAGGAGACAGACACAAGACATGCTGTTACTATGGTTAATATCACCATCTTTGATTTCAGAAAAATAATCAATCCTGCTTATCTGAAGGAAAGAGTAGTTATGCACATGCCATATGAAAATATTCTGGGGAGCCTTCCCTTCTCTGTTCCATATGACTAAACTTCTTTCATGTGAGAACAGACTAAAGAACTTCCATTGCCTTGAAAAGAAAGACTCATGTGAGAGGACAAGGAAGTTTTAGGACAATTATCTTTTAGCCACAAGCAGCAGATAGATGTATCCCACTAGCAGCAACTCAAGATTAGATTACAAAACCATTTTTCCAAGGTTTATGCAATCTTCATATTTCAGGCAAAATCTTTGGCTCATCTTCATATTTGAAGAAAAATACAAAAAACTCCCCTACCTCATGTAGCTTTTTTTCCTCAGATGTTAGGATATTTGTATTTATAGGACAGTTTACATGTATACTGTACTCCTGGGAGTTTCTCTCCAGTCTAAAAGAATGATTAGTATTTCTTTCATGCCTGAATCAAGTTCAAAATGATCTCAACTAGAAGCAAGGGAGGGCAATCCAAATCTTCTTCTCTAACAAATCCCTTGAGCCTTACAAGGGCTCAAAAGGTAAGGCAAAATAAGAACTACCATGTAGAGCAATTGTGCTACTATTTTTCTCAAAGAAATGACACCAACAGTTCTTAAAGTCAAAAATTAAACTGCTTGTACTAATCCAGAGAAATAATTAAATTTTGAAAACCAGTTGAATTTGGTTACTTCTATGGCTAATCATTCTGTAGCATAATGTGATTTATAAATATCCCAGCTTTACGTAGCTCCTCTCTTTTGATTTCTATGTATATATTGTTAACATATGACACGTTTAGGAGAATGGGATGAATGAGACCTGCTTGCTCAGTCTGGAAGTCTAGCGGTAACTGTGCTTTTGTGAAGAGTTTAGAAAATCTAGCTTAAATTTTAATCCAAACATTCTGTAAAATTAGCAGATGGTTGCTTGCACTGTAGCATTATCTAACTGAAACGAGTGCTCAAAACTCTAAACACTTGTACAAGCAACGAAAATATTACTGAATTTGAATCATCAAAACAAGCTCTTCTCAAAATTAGCACATCCTTTCGTGACAGAGAAGACACACATACACCAAGTAAGGAAGGCTGCATATTTTAAGGTGGTAAATTATACATATTGAAAATGGCTTAATACTTCTAAAAGGAAGGGCACTTTACGAGTGACAAGACATGCAAAGACATTAGCCAATTTTTAAGGAGTTATTCAGAGGAAATATAGGCCTACTATATAGCTGCCCTCTTCATTTTTTGTTTCATTTTCACATTGGTAGCAGAAGCCAGAGTTCCTAAAGGAGCTGAGGTTTCTGTTCCTTTAGTATAAATGTTCTGATTTAATCATTATTGAATTGATCACAGCAAAGAGACCATTTTCAGTATCTTTAAGCAAAGTGCTTGTCATAGCCTCTGAACATGTTTCTAGATAATTTCACCACATATCTCGTAAGGCCACTCACCGGAATAAGGTTTGCCTGACATCAGGTCCCTGGAACTGATTGCACAATATCCCTGGAGAAGGCTTAAAGCAGGAAAGAAGCTGATTTAATAAAGAGCAGAGGCTTTCCTCATGCTGCAAAGGCACATGAACACTTGTAACAGACTTCCTTCTGCCAGTCAAACATAACAGTAATTACTGTCAAATAAATAAGTTTCCAAGGTGGATTACCTTGAAGGGTTGGTCCTGGCAAGGTGAAAATACTATTCCTCAGGTCAAGCTCCCCTCTCAAGATAAACCCTCTGAACCTAAATCAAAAGTAGGGTCAAAATAAGTACTTTCCCTTGGCCATAGGTAAAATTCTCACATCTCTGCAGTGAATCTATAAACTACAGCAGTGTTCACCTGTAGGTCTCCATATTGATACCCTACTTTCTCTCCAGGCTATGTTTCATGATCTTGTTGCCTGACATTCAGAACTGCAGGATGCCTAAAACTGTGGGACAGGTTTAAAACAGGTTGAGACCATGAAGAGTGGGTAGAGGTCCATCAGTCCAGCTCTGCATCATTTCCAGCCTTGCCTCAACCTTTTCCTGCAGGCCTTCCTGGGCCAATGCTTCTAGGCAAGGGTTTATCTGCACTTTCCTACCCCTTCTTCACCCTGGTCCAGTAATGTCCTCCCTGAGTTTCTTGCTCTGCTTCCAAAAATTCTGTTGCAGTGTGTAGTCTCTAGCTTTTCACCTGCACTCTGCACCCCTTGTCTATAGCATCACTACCCTTTGTCCGGGTAATTATGTTTCAGGAACAAGCATCAGCTGGCTTCTGGTATTATAAGTATTATAAATCACTGAAATTTCCACTAATTTTGAACTCTGGAAGTCATTCTGTTCTCAGATGCTCAGTAAATCAATCTTTTTTTGGTTTTTTTTTTCTTCTTTTTCCCTGAATATGTGTACTGTGTCACAATAGCCTGCATATTTCTTTTACATTTTTATAAATGGATTTCCAGTTTTCTCAATTTTTTGCAAAGACCATAAATTTCTAAAAATTAATGATCTGCAATCCCCCATAGACAATACTTCAAAAGAAATACAGGTGGGGAACATATGCTCTTGTCTTGCCAATCTCAGCTAATCTAATGGTTTCTGATAATACCTAGCAAAGTCCTCACAGCCCACAGACTGCAGGTACTGCTGCTTATGGATTTTGACATTATATATGTCAGTTGTGGGTTCTCTTCCCCAACTGACTTGTCTTAATCTGTAAATGAGCTGGAAAGAATCACTGATTTTCTTAAACTCTCAAAAAAAAAAGTTGGAAAAACAAGTTAAAGAGAGTTTTAAGATTTTACAGATGACCCCAAGTATTTTCCACCCTTGTTTCTCTAAGGGTGGCTGCTTTTTACTATATGTTCATGAACCTTAGGCTTAAAGACACTTGAATTACTCCCTGACTAAGATATGTGGTAGGTAATTTTACTGTCTTGAAGCTAGTCAATCTACTCTATACTTCTACCTATGACACTACCCTTACATTCATCTGGATGTAAATACTCATGGTTTCCCCCTGTGAAAAGTTAATGGAATTAGCTCTCCAGCCACAATTTTCTCTTATCATGTTTCTCAGCAGATTCTGTGGTTCTCTGTTCTTTGATCACAAGTACCGTCACTGTGCTGTCATATTATGGGCAATGACAAAAAAAAATGGTATCCTTGACAAATCAGCCATCTGAAATTAAAAACCTGGCTAGGGACAGCCTCAGAGGTTCAGGTTTGGGAAGTTTTTTTTTCCTATTTTTTTTTCTTCTTCCTACAAAAGCACTTTGCCTGGAAATCTGTTATAGAATTTCTTCTAAAGCACCCATATTACACAGTACCTAATCTTGCAATCATGCACTGAACACAGAAGAGTAACAAAATAAACAGTGGTGTTCTTTCCTCTGCATATGTTCAGTAAGCATTTGCTACTGCGGACTGTGGGAATTCACACAGGCTAGTGTGCCCATCTTTTGCACAGCCCCTTTTTAGATTCAGGTGGATGACTTGGCAAGATGCTATGGGACTGTTTGATGTACAGATGCTCTGAAGTGTAACAGATTTGATTAGAACAGTAGGCAGCTTGATTTCTTGTATGAGATTATCTTATGGTTTCTCCCTCATGTGCTACAGCAATAAATGAATGATAGCTCTGAAGCTAACTGGATGCATTTGATTTAGATTATATTGGTTTTCAAGTCAGAAATAATACAGACATAAACACAGGAAAAGGAATCTAGACAACATTATGTACCTGTCTGACCCAGGTACTGAACTTGAACAACCTAAAAGAACTATGAAAATCAGATAGATAATATTTAAAATGCTATTTGAAACATTTTTTCACATATTCCTCAGTATTTAAATCCTGCCTTTCAACCCTGTACAGACATTTTCACTTCAGTAGATGTTTCCCCTTTGAGCTTTTCCTATTTAATATATTTCAAACTGAAGTCTCAAGCTGCTTGCTCACCTCTCTACTTCAACGGATCGGTTGAGATGGAAGGAGAAAAATAGCTCAAGCAGATGTTTCAGAAGTTAGAAATGTTAGAAGGAAAAGTGGAGGTTGCTAATGTGGATTTTATATTCGTGCATGGCAGCATTAACAGATGCTCACAGACTAATAACTACTTCTATCATTTTCCATGGAAACTGATAGCAAATTTGAATTTTAAAAGTTTCTTTGAAAAGCCCACATGGATTAATATGATTTATTGCATACAGTGAAAGGCAATGAAATTTTGCCAGAGAAGCAGTTATTGTATTTCAAACAAATGAAAACGACAGACTCTTACCCCAAGGAATTTAGCAGGTTGTGGCTTCCCTGAGTTTGGGTGTACAAAATGCTGATAAGGAGAAATTAACCTCTCTACACTGAACTTCACAAGACCCTGTTATTCACAGAGTTATGCTCCTTTTTGTCTCTTTTAATACACTGAAAGTCATATGAAGACACCACTAGTACATCTTGGTTGCAGTGACTATTCCTCTTAAATACAAGCAAGTAGGCTTAGTGCATGTATTTGTATGCACTCCTGATTTGATTGGCTAAAGGCAACTTCAAAAAAGCAGAATACCCTGAAGACCACAAAAAGGTTTATAAACTATTGAAGGTGATTTTCTATAAGTGATGTCCTGGTGGTTGTCAAAAAAATAAATTAAAAATTTCCAATAATTTATATCCCAATGCACAAGTCTAAAGAGGGGGTACAAAATACGAGAAAAGTCAAGCCTATTGATGGACTTGTTAATGCTCATCTTCTTAGTCTCTTTTTGGACTTACGTTTCCAGGCTGAGGACCAGAAGAAAGATCAGTTCTAGGGAGTAACAGAAGATGGCTCAATGGAAAAGTCTATCTCTGACACAGGCAAGCTAAAGGAAACACAAATTAGGAGCACTATTTTAGGATATTTTTTTTGCAGTCAAAGGTGGCTGTTAATGGAACAGTGAGAGTTCCATACAATACCATGAAAAAGCTCAAGTTGGGTACCTGATGGGTTAGTTACTGCACATACAAACAGTATGAAACTATTCCAACTTACGTATTCAATGAGACAGTGAAACTAGGTGATTTACCCAAGGCCAGATAGCAAACTGTGGCAGAATGGAAATCAACAAAACCACACTCCTTTCATACACTCTTTGTCCTATTGTGTCAGCCATAGACATTAACTGATGGAGACTTCTGGCTTGCAACAACATCTTACAGGATCCTACTAAAAACCTTGATCCATTTCCCATTGATAACAATGGCTGTCAAAAAATCATAGAATCATAGAATAGTTAGGATTGGAAAGGACCTCAAAATCGTCTAGTTCCAACATCCCTGCCATGGGCAGGGACACCTCACACTAAACCATATCACCCAAGGCTTCATCCAACCTGATCTTGAACACTGCCAGGGATGGAGCATTCACTGCCTCACAAGATCTGAAATGGATCTTTTGCAAGTGAAAAATTAAGAAGCCCTTCACTTTTCAATGACAGATGCACATTACATCCCAAGGTAAAAAAGTTAGTCATATGGTAAAAGCAGTATATGCCAAACTGTTTTGTTTTTTTTTTTTTTTTTTTAATGCACTCTTCTAATATGCTTTATGCATTCTATATTGAGAGATGGAAGAAGCTTGAAGTACCTGAGAGAATAAGAAATGCACAAAACTGCAGGGAATACACTTCAGAGAATAGTCATTATGTAAGAAGCGGCAATTATATTTTAGAATAAGTCTTGTTATTTGTGAGCCAAAAACTATGGTTTGAGTTTTGTTTGTAGAGCAGAAATAAATCTTTACACAGGAGAAAAACAGACTGCTATGGCAGCTGAAAAAATTCAATGGTCTTGCAAAAATACTACACATATTTAATTCAGACCTATATACATAGCTAGCACTGTGGGAAGTTTGTATTATCTTCCTCTATTTTTGAGTTACGTAGTGTTTGAAGCATTTTTAATATAGAATTGGATGTTAAATATTTAGTCTCTCTCCTTTGTTTACCTTCCTTCTCTTCCATTTACCCCTGGGGTCAGAACTTGCATTAGCTGGAGTTAACTGCATATAACTGCACAAATGCGGTTCCCCTGCCTCTGGCAGGGGGTTCGAACTTGGTGATCTTTAAGGTTCCTGACAGCCCAAATAATTCTAAGATTCCATGAATTCAGTAACTTCACATATGCAGGACTGGGGGGATCTTTCATACTTTTCTCCACAGATAATCCCTTTTGCATAAGAGTCTTTTGCTCCATAATTTCAAATAAAAGGTGCACAAAGTTGTTCTTCAGTGAAATTGTGAATTCCTAAGCTAAATCTGCAGCAGATTTCTTTTATATTTTTTTCATGTATACTTTATTGTAAGGGGACAACTTCATGAAAAGATCAGCAAGATTCATGCACACTGTTGTTTAGGTTAGCCAAATACCTACTCTTAATTCTGAAGATACATTTAAATGCTATCGTTTGCCCTTTTGACAAAGGGTTGCTGATTAGAATAAACCTACCCATATCTCACTAGAGGTGCAGTACATATTGCAAGCTTATGCCCCCATCAGGGCCCACTCTGAGAAGCTGTCAGACCACATGATTTCCATTGGTTGCATTGTCCTTATATTATTCTGTGATTCTCTGCTGAAGATTGGCACAAAAGCCATTTTCAGAAATTAATTTTCTATTAATTTTTTAGCTATTAGTGTTTGGGGGCAGGTGATAATATAAGCATAAGCCAACACTTGTGACTGTGGGTGTACTTTGAAGAAATCAGTATAGAACTTTAGAGTATCATCCATTCTCTACACCTGCCTGAGTAATGTTCTCTTAGCTCCTATGATCTTGGGAACTTATAATTCTATGAAAAAAAAAACCATCAGATGAGTGCTGAGCTTTTACTCAGAGAAAAATAACAATATTCATATTTTCAGAAGTTAATTCTTGTATTTCCATTGGAACTAAGAATGTTTTCCAGCACATTTGCTTTCAGTATTAATTCATTCCTTAAAATACTATTAAAATAATATAAAGAGACTGGTTTTGAACTCACAAAAGCTTAATTGAGTGAAATTTGCACAGAGCTGTGCTTAAGTGGTATATAGTGTTTTTCCTCTGAAATACAGCATGACTGTATTTTCAATATAGCATTTGAGCTGGAAAATCATATCACAAAATCATAGAATAGTTTGGGTTAGAAGGGACCTTAAGGCTCATCTAGTTCCAACCTCCCTACCATGGGTAGGGACACCTTCCACTAGACCACGTTGCTTAAAACTAGCTATATGCCTGCCCTTACTTTAAAATTATGTTATTTGACTTAGATTATATAAGAATTTGGTTTATTTATGCTTTAAGCATTTAATACAATAATTTAATAATAAATTAGTAAAAGTTTTTTTATACATATATAAATCTGTGTCATTAAAAAATGATTTTGTATTACAAAAAAGATCCACAAATAAGTTCACTTTCATATTGCTTATTAGTCTACTTTATGATTCAATAAAAAAAAGGAACAAAAAAAACCTATTAGTGACCTAATTAATTCCAGAAGTATTGATTGACAGCACTCCAAAATTAGTTCTGCTAGTCACAAACAAAAGGAAAAGTATCTGCCTAGTTCCTCTACCTCAGACAAGTTTCTCTTTGTTCTGTAAGGCACACCTCTCCTCCTGGTCATTCTTCCATCTATGACAGGTACTGCTGATAGGGAACCCATCAGTACCTGCCTCTTGGGGTGTGAAAGCTTGCTTCATTCCTGCCAACACTCCTGTGAATTGGTTATATGAAAACAGGCTGTTCAGTGACCACCTAGAGCCAGAGCATCTGACAGACGTCATAGTATCACTGAATAATTTAGACTGGAAGGGATCTCTGGAGGTTATCTCATCCATCATCCTGCTTAAAGCAAGGCTGGCTTTGAAGTTAGATGTGGTTGTTCAGAGTCAAATCCAGTTGAGGTTCATGCATCTCTAAGGAAAGAGATTTCACAGCTTCTCTGAGAAAGACAGTCTGATCTTTTATCACACTCTCCATGAATAATTTTTTCCTTAGATTCTCTTGGAATATCTCTCATTGAAACTTGTGTCTGTTGCATCTTGCCCTGTTATTGTGCACCTCTCAGAAGAGTGGCTCCATCTCCTCTATAACAGCTCCTTAAAGGAAGTTAAGACAGCATTTAAGTGTCCCAATATATTTGCTTGCATATCCATAACTTAACTCGGATAGTATTTTATTTCCTCAGACTCTGCCACTGAGCATAGGAACCTGTAAGCAGATCTTACCAATAAAAAGTTTACTGAGAAGTATTTCAATCAACCACATTTGCTTTCCACCACAATTGCTTGTTGGAACAGACCACTCTTGTGCCTTGAGGAGCTTGATCTAGACTATTCTATCCCTGACCCTGGCTTTCCCTTTGCAGTTTCTAACTCTTTTCCCCTCCCTTCCCCTTTTTCTGTCTGATGTTTTCTGACTTTTCTTAAACACCTTTTCCCAGAGACACCACCAACTTCACCAATGGGCTCAGCTGTGTCCTGCATGGGCAGTCCTTCACCTCTTTCCCCACTGGCCGCCACTTCAGCCCTCCCAGTACCCTGGAACTACACCCAGTACAATCCTATTTTTCTGTGTATTTCTGAAAGACTGTGGCAATCATAGCTCTTCCTCCTGAAGACACCCTAAGACTGGGGAAGCATACACCTGCATCTTCCTGAACTATAATAAATGCTGTAAAATGCTTTACAGCTTACAGTGATGTGACTATAGATACCTGTCAATAAGAATTAGATTCAGATCAAAATCTGCAGCATGTTATGCTGCAATGCATGTTATGCAGTTATGCATGCTGTGCAAAATTAAAACGATGACTATTTCTGTTAACTTTTGCTTTAAATTTGCAATCTGTAACCTAAATCTTAGTCGTTGCTCACTTGAATCAGAGTGGATTTGTTTAATTTAATTTACTTAAATATAATTGCTTGCAATTTATACTAATTTAGTATTACCTTCAGTTCACTTCCAACTTTATATATCATTTTCATTCAAATTTGTAGAGATAGATGCATTTATTCTTTTGAGACATTATTTAAATGGTAAGGACATTTCTACATGATATAGCTTTTTGCCAGAATAAAGTTACAAAACCAGCAAAATATCAACATTTCCTTCAAATGTAGTGACTTAGGATTTTGTAAAGTAAAAGGTGTGTGGACTTTCAAAATACTGCTTGAAGAGACTTGTATTTATTTATTTAGTCTACAAATATGGCATCTATGTCGATAAAGGGAGGATCCTGGGGTGTGAGTGGGTGAGTTATTCAGATTATTTTTACTTGGACTCTGAAGCACAATAAAGGTAAACTAAAAAGGTAGCTACAGAAGAACCTTTTCTTTTGTATAAGAATTGTTCTGGATTTGTGGGTATTTACAGTGCATAAATGTTAATTTTTATTTCTTTGTGTCCTGCTGTGACATAAAATTATGGTAGCAGAATGTCAACAAAGGTTTTGCTCACATTTATTGCTTATTACATGATTGTTCCATTGTGTTCTCCTTTTATTTCTCCAACCATAGGCTAATATTTAGATCAACTAAACTGTTTCAGGTTGTGTAACAACATTGAAACCGTGAGCTTTTTATCCTCCAAAATAATCCCACAATACTTCTTTCCTGTGCCAACATTTTACTTATTATTGGCCCTCCAAGGCCAAGGGGCCAGAGCTACGCAGATCTTGGCTCCTGCATGCTACAGAGCTAATGCAATCCAGCTGTAAAGGGAAGCTGAATGAGTGTGAGATTCCATCTCTGGAGCAGTGCACAGACACAGACTGCCTGTGAGAATCTGATCCAGAATACATTTCATTTGATCTATTTTTTTCTGTCTAAATGCCTATACCTATTTTTCTGCAGTATCTGTATTCTTATCCCTAAGTCATACTTTGTGACGTGTGCTTTATCCTTTCAATCTCATAAATGTATTAATTTATTTGTATGCCTTTGAGATTTTATCTTGTCTTGCTCGCTTCTCTTATGAACAACCAACCCCTTTCACATCCACAATCTCATTTCTGACAAGTTTGTTTCATTTCCCTTTCCCCACTACTTTATCCAAACAGTAAAACAGAAATAACATAGCTCAAAAGGTAAATTTGATTGTCACCACCACCACCAAAAGTTGACATATAAGGAAGATAGCACATTTCCTTTGCATCTTCATGTCTGTTTAACCAAAGCAGCTGAAATTGAAAGAGGATTCTTGGTGCAAAAGTAAGGCTTCAGTAAGGGAAAGTGTTCACCCTGTGCCTTAACAGGAAAACCAACAAATAAAATGATGAGGTGCCTGCTCAGCCTCAGGAAAGGTTTCCTAATACCTCCCTCCCTAAGACTCTTTTTGTGGCTCTAGGCAGTAAAAAGGATGTAGCAGACAGCACAGAAGCAAGAAAATAGGTCACGCCTTGTTTAAAAGTTCATACTGCACAGTGGTTCCTGTCCTCAAAAGCTGTTTTATTTCAGAAAAGCAGCAGGCTGAGTGCACCACATTTCACAAAAGTTATTCATGACAGTCTTCTGGGGGTTAAAAGAGAAGAAAAAAAACCCACAGAAAACAAAACCAAAACCACACAGAAGACCAAAACATAACATAGTTGCCACAGTAAAAACAAAAAGATCCTGTGTTTTTCTAGAACAAAGCAACATTGCATTCAGTAGTTCTGATCAACTCTTCTTTTGATATAACAGTTTGCTTTAAAAGGAAGAATTTAAATTATGCATGTAGATCCACAGATTTCATCCTGATTTGGCTCAGAGAGAGAACTACTGTCTGGAAGATGCAGAACTTCACTGACTCAGTCAGCATGCATGTTAACTGGTACTTACTCACAGATAGTGAGTGGGACTTGCTGATAAGTAGTAAATGCACCTCTTTGTCTACGACATTTATGCAATAAAGCTGTGGTTGTCATTAGCCATGCACAGAATAACAAACATTTAAAATAATTTTTGGAGGTTGTTCTCAATTATTTTTATGCTGCTTGGCATTGCACTTCCCATTTCATTATACTGGATCAGTTTTTATCACAATGCTTAGCAGGTTGCAGTCAAAGCTCTAAAGTATCGGTTATGTCTGCATTATATCTCCTTGCCTGGTAATTTGATGCTGTTAACCAGTATCCTTCTTGACTGCAATGACAGAGTTCTACTGTACTTCTCTCTTTGACCTTTCAGGTTCAGGCTCAGAGAGAAGAGACCTATCTTGAAGTGCTCCTGATAAAGCTTCCATTTGCTGATAGCTCTATTTAACCCATAGGGTGCACCAATCTTCTCAGTAATTCACCTGTTGCTATTCAAGCTTCAGCAGTAAAGTAACCTGATGAGCAAAGGCTGATTCACTTCAAAGATATACTTACCATTCAATCTTCCTGGGTTTTTTTTTCCAGAGAGGCTTTTGTCTAGTGAGCGGAAGATGCATAGCAGTGAAGTCAATGTGCCTATGACAGATTACACTGGCTACATAAAGGTGCCAAGCTGCATTCAGACATAGCTCTGAGATCACCGTGATACACACCGACTGTATCCCTCACCAGCTGCTGAATGCTCCATGACCTGCTCTGCACATGATGTTCATACATAGTCATAAATGCAATGACTGTTTCCCTTTGCTTACTAGCTAAGATCTTATTAGATCACAAGTAATTAAATACCATTATCAGTAAGCAGTTTTACCTGGTACTCATACACTAAGAATCACATATACATATTACACCGCATAAAAAAACAACTGAGAAAAGTATCCGATAGACAGAAATAGGCAGGCAGAACAGAAGGCAATGGTAGATGCAGATACCAATATTACAAACCCTTATTAAATATTTTTAGTTCAGCTCTTGACATCAGTGCAGATTATTTTTGAACACTAAGGACAAGTACACGAGTAACATGGGGAAACAGATTAATACAGGGGAATAGAGGAGGTGCTATTAGTAGTAAGGTAGACTGATGAAAAAAAAATCCTGCAACTTCTCCCAGTGGTGTCCAAAAAAGTGGTGAGTTTTCCAGTCACATTTCTGTACTTTCTTTAGTGATATTACTGTAACAGTAGAAAAGAAAAATTGGTCTTTTCCAACTACAGTGTCTCTGACTTAGGGGTCAGACTATTTGAAGAAATGTTACGTTGAAAAGCAGGCCCTAGATGCTAAGTCTATGGACTACGGAAAGGAACAAGTCTGAAAATTGCCTCTAGTCTGATAGTCCTTTTAGCTCTCAGAATCTTCTTCAGCACTTCTCTTAAAAAAGACATATTTTTTACAATGCATATCAATACAAAGGTTTAATCTGTCTATACTGTGCCTTTATTCGTTTATCTTCCTACACACACAACCCATGGTCTGCCACGTTCATCTGACAGTTTTTCTTCTGCACCTCCCTTCACAGGATCCTACTTTCTTTCTCGTAACTATACCTAAAATTGGATCATCTTTTCAGCTGTTCTACCCTCTTCCATTTTTTCTATTTAAACAAATTCAGCATCTGTCACTAATTCTGCCCTTTTATTGGATGCTCCAATCAACATATTATGGCTCAGACAGAATGCAATATGATCTCAGAGATACACATGCAGTTTACAGAAAAGTATGACATACTAAGAAAATGAAATTGAAGGTTTTATGAACTACATGAGAAGAAAAATGTTAAAAGAACAGGGTGGGAAATTAAAGTGGTCTCATTAATTAACCAAAGCAAGTGTCCTTAAAAGCATTTCTAAAACAAATCCCCCATAAACCAGAATAGGGAGAACCAGCACCACATAAAATGATTTCATAAGTAAAAGTTCTACCGAGATCTGTAGAGCTGTGCATTTGAAATTCCAGTCTGATGATTAAGACAAAAGCAATTTTAATGATCAAAAAAGATATAATGATCCTAGAGTTTGATGAATATGACAATTAAAATTTTCTTAATTAATTTGAGATAATGATGGAATCAAAACTTGCATCTTAATGGAAGATGATAATCTAATTGCAAAGCTGCTCCAGATGTGAATATACCAGAGGGAGTTAAAAGAGAGTGTCAGAGTTCAGGTTTATTTTGCTGCAAGAAGGAGCACAAGGTGTTTTCTATGAATTATACAATAGTAAATACATTCAGCTTAGGTGGTGAACTGCAAAGTATGCCATTAATATTGCTATTGGAAAAGTCCAGAGCCTATCAATATGTAAGAAAAATATATTTATGGAAAAAAGGCATCTCTCCAGACCTTTTCTGAAAGTCCTTCCTATGCCACACAATAGCTTTCTTCTTCCTCCATTACTCCAAATACATTAGGTTATTGGAAAATCCTTACTCCCTTATGGACACTTTGGATTTGTGATATACATCCAGTGTTGCATATTATGGGAAGTGAGAGGATCTTGTTACTTGCATTATAACAGAGAGCAAATAAAAATCAAGTACAACAGAATAAATATGTGTCTCAGTGCCATTCTTCCACACAAGTAAGCTAAGTATAAAGTTCTCATCAGATTTACCATGACATTAATAAGAAGCATGAGTATTGCACAACTTTTGTCTTTCTAAGCCATTTAGTAAAGTATTTCTCCCTCAGGAGTTACTACTTTTCTGTCTAAACTGAGACAGTCTAATTTTGGTAAAAAAATAAACAGGAAGACACAGGCAGAAATGCTGCCATTGTCACAGGCACAGTTAAGAACTAAAGTGAATTGTGACAAATGAAAAGCTGAAAGATAGGAATTTCTCCTACATACTTAAAGCTATATAATGAAATCTTACAGTCCCAAAGCTGGAGTGCCTTAGTGCTGACAGAAGAAACAAGAAAGAAGAAGGCAAGTAGCAGCCCTCTGAGGCTGTCAGTTGCCTTTTATTATTATAGTACAAATATGGCACTACACTGAGATCCTTTTTATTCAAATTCAAAAGAAGTCTAAAAAGATCAGAATATTGCATGCAAATTATTCATAGCTCTATTAGTAAATAGAAATATGCAAAGCAAGAGAGAAGTTTTCTGTTATGTTTATTTTAAAATATATGCAATAACATTGCCCTTGGTGTATGTTGCCTACATTTTGGTCTTGAAGCAGACACAAGAAGACTAAACTCAAGGAATTCCTATTTATGAATGGAGCTAGAATGATATCTCACATTTGTTTTTGAGAAAGAGATACAAGAGAAGCTGTATATCACTGACCTTCAGCTGATGAGTTCTCTACCTTTTGAAATCTTGTCCTGGGTTCAGCAGTAGCAGTCATTTTTCTCCTTCTGAGTAGCTGGTGCAGTGCTGTGTTTTCACCCTCTACATTTTATAATTGAAAATTATACTTTGTGGCTTCACAGAAAGGAATCTCATCACTGCATTTCAAGGTGTAAACCATTTCTTATTTATATTAGGTTTGCATGGCAAGGTTTTGGTAGTGGGGGGGTACAGGGGTAGCTTCTGTGAGAAGCTGCTAGAAGCTTCCCCTAAGTCCAATGGAGCCAATGACGGACCTGCTGCTGGTCAAGGCTGAGAGCATCAGTGACAGTGGTACCACCTCTGGGATAACATATTTACGGGGGTGAGGGGAAACTGAGCAACTACAGCCAGAGAGAGTAGTGAGAATGTGTGAGACAAGCAGCCCTGCAGACACCGAAGTCAGTGAAGGGGGAGGAGGAGGTGTTCCAGAGATTGTCCTGCAGCCCATGGCAGAGCCCATGGCGAGGCAGGCTGTGCCCCTGCAGCACACTGAGGTCCATGGTGGAGCAGATATCCACCTGCAGCCCATGGAGGACCCCACGCCAGAGCAGGGGAATGTCCAAAGAAAGCTGTGACCCCATGGAAAGCCCATGCTGGAGCAGGGTCATGTCAGGACCTGTGGCATCATGGAAAGAGGAACCCACACTGGAGCAGGTTTGCTGCAGGACTGATGACCCCATGGGGGACCCACACTGGAGCTGTCTGTTGCTGAAGGACTGAACCTCAAGAAGGGACTCTTTGGATCAGTTCATGAAGAGCTGCAGCCTGTGGGAAGTACTCATGTAAGATTCATGAAGGACTGTCTGCTGTGGGAGGGACCCCATGGTGAAGCAGGAGAAGAGTGTGAGGGGCCCTCCCATGAGGAGGGAAGGAGTGACAGAGGCAGTGTGTGATGAACTGACCACAGCCTCCATTCCCTGTTCCCTTGCACTGCTGTGGGGAGGAGGGGGAGCAAATAGGCAGTGAAGTTGAGCTTGGGAAGAAGGGAGGGGTGGAGGGAAGGTGTTTTAAGATTTAGTTTTTGTTTCTCATTATCCTGCTCTGATTTGATTGGTAATAAATCAGACTGACTTTTTCCCCAAGTCGGGTCTGTTTTGCCCATGACAGTAACTGGTGAATGATCTTTGCCTGTACTTATCTCCACCCATGAGCTTTTCTTTATATTTCCTCTCCCCTGTCCAGCTGAGGGAGTGCTAGAGTGGCTTTGGTAGGCACCGGGTGTCCAGCCAGGGTCAACCTGCCACACTTGTGTCACTGTTTTTAACGCACGTTCTGTTTTATCAGCTCACAATTTGTTTAAAAAAGAATAGATTTTTTTTCAGATACTCATTCCTTATAAATAGTGAAGTTCTGTGCATACTGAGATAGTCTTAATTTTAAGTTTTATTTTGGAAAATATTTAGAAATCGCAAACTTTTCCCTTTTGCCTTGAAACTGTATTGCCTGTACGTATTTAGTAAAATACATTTTCATTTAGATTTTAACACATTTCTGAGGGAAGAAAAAGTATTTTCCCACTTTCTTTCTAACATGACAGAACAGGACTAAAGGACTAAAATCAAATTTTTTCCTTCCAACTGTTTCGACATACAAAACACTTGAAAAAAGTAATCTGAGAAAAAAAAAATTCAACAGTGCAATTGCTGTTGGAAAATGTTTGGGAAAAAAAATCAGTATTGCTTACAGATCTGGACATCCAACTGGCTTTCTAGTCTATCAGACAGATTGTTTAGACTATGCATAAAGCAAGAAAGTACTCCAAATGCTGTGTATAAGCCATCTCTGCGAGCTACTGCAAGGACATTATTGCCTTTCAAAAAAACCTGTGAAAATATTACTTAATAATCCACTTTTTCCCTAGGAGTTAAAATCTTAATGTTATACATACATATATATATAACATATAAATAATATATATAGATACATATAAAAAGCTTAATCCCATCTGATTTTGAGGTTTCAAAAAGGGACACATCACGTCAACATAAACTGTATTTTAAAATTGGAAAAGCCTGCGAAGAACAATTAAAAACCCCAACAGAACACTGCAGCAAAACACATCAAATAAGAATTAACCTACAGAGTAATGTTTTATTTTTGCCAAGACCCTCTTGCTTACTTTTATATTTGTCAAGTTTTTTTTCAGTGAATACAGCTATATACAAGCCTTTCCAGAGTTAAGATCTAATTTATGAATTAGAGAAAGTAACAGTAAAAATGCAAATTACTTAGGATATCTAAACTTCATTTTGAATTCTTTCACAACAAAAATGATGGAAGTCTATTTAACTACAGCAGAGCCTTAATTAAAAGTATTTTCTTTATTCTGTTTTGCCTCTAGTATTTGGAGTTGTGAAAAAAACCCACAGTCAACAAGGTTTTCAGGATCTGCAAGTATGCCACAAAAATTAATCTGCATTTCAAGCCAAAATTTGTGCTAAGACACTATTTCCCATTGCAATTTACAAAGATCAGATCCAGGTGTTCTCTAATTAGCAGAGTAGCAGATTTTGCTGTTGCCATTCACATTATCTCTGTTCACAGATCTACATCACACTCAGCAGCTTCTTAATCCCTCAAAGTCATTTTGTAAAATGCAAAGGAAAAAGCAGATTATGAACTCTGAAAGATCATTGTAGCCTATGTCAAGTCAGCCTTTCTTACAGGAGCTTTATCCTTTCATCCCTTACAAATACCAAAACTCACTTTTAGCATCACACAAAAATTTCTGTCTAAAATATTTTTGTCACATACAGCTGTTTCTCCTAACAGAAACTTTCACCGCTTCCTTTCCCAAGAACAGGTTGGATTAATTGTGTCTCATTCAGAAAATAGCGAGTAATTCCTCTTAATTCCTTTCTCCAGCCAAGGACTAGGGGAACTCAAGTAAACAAGAAACTAAATTACAAGTCAGAAATCTGTGTTAGCAGGAGACAACATAGCACTAATAGTAGGTTCTTTCCAATCTATTTAATCACCTGTATATACTAGTAAGCCCTTCTGCAACATTCAGTCATGTCACCCTTGCACAGATTCAGTCTGCTGGGTTTTTTAACCTCTACTGCATTAACTAATCTATTACTCTCACACTGGCATTCCTCTGGAATTGGACTCTGAGTGGTAAAATGAAGCTGTCATTAATTTACTGTGAACATATTCCCGCTCTAGATATTTAATTCACTTATATCATATTCAAAAAAAAGAGCCATAATAAGAAAATAATATTGTTCTTTTTTACCACCCATTTTTATACAATGTTTTCAACTGTTGATCTCAAGACAATCTTTACAAGAAGCGACTATAACTGCCCTCATTTTTGCTCTAGACAATCAATTAAATACAGTTTTTATGAGCTGGTTACCAGTTAATATGTTTGAGTTTCCTAAACATGAACACAGACTTAAATACTGCTAACTAGGAAACTACTGTGATAGAACACCAAAAGGGTAAGTGTGCAAATTTTCAGTGATTTTTCCATAGGCTGATTGCTCAAAAAACTGGAGAGGAAGGTGAGGTACAATACTATTTTCTTTCTTGTATTGACTCAGTTTTATTACCACTAATCAGTGCACTTATCATCATTTTGGTATTTCCTTTACCACTGATTAACTCAGAATTTTGTCTTCATAAGCTAAAGATTAAGACTATTAAGGTCAATGCAGTTACATTGCTATAAAGCCTGGGTTAGTTATCAGTTTATAATATTTCCAGATCATTAGCCATGTGGAGGTTGACATTTCAGCATGCAATTAAAGGCTGGAAATGCATCGGGCCATGTGCAAATAACACTTGGTGTGATATACAATTTCCACTGCTGCTTCAGAGATTCTATGGTGACTTTCTAAAATGTTTGCCATGTTACCTTTTGTTTTACTATGAAGAGGAATATTATTTCTTGCCCAGGCATCACTGGTTTACTGAGATATTCTCTAGAGCTATGATTCATCAAAGTGAAAGCCAAATAAATGCCACACTGGTGTATATATAATAACAAGTATTGCCTAGTTGAGCTCGTGTCACTACAAATCACCTCACCAGACACTGACATTATTCCTTTTCTTAGACTCAGTGGGTCATTTCTACCTCCAGGTAACACATGTTTGCAGGTAATGTTTGCACCCATTTGGTTGATTTGGAGTTTTTGCACAGTGTGAAGGCCAGAGTTCAGGTTAGAGCCTCAGGCTTGGAAGCCATGAGAAAAAGCCCTAGCTTTTGAAAGACAAGGGCTGCCACTAAGTTAGTAGGGTAGTACATGAGTTTAATAAGCTAAAATTCTTACAAGGAAGGATTGCTTTCATCATCTCACTGTTATTATTTACACATAATAAAAAAAAATAAGACACCATATGAAAGTAGATGTACACCCTCTTAAAGCTAGTTAGTGACATAAGAGAATAAAGAGGTAAATGCATCACAAAAGGCAACTTTTCTAACCTTTTTCCATGGTAGGCTTTAAAGGAACATTCATAACCAGAGCATGTAGCACATTGAAATCTGGGTTTACAGTTCAAGAACCAAAACTCTGTTTCTAATGTATAGCTTTGGAGAACAGAATTAAGCACAGTTTAAGAATTTATTTACTACTCTGTTTGAACTTGTCAAGGAAATGAGTAAATGAAATTTGCTGTATTTGTACTTACTAGCCAATATATTTATGGAAATTAAGACATCAGAAACACATCTGAAGCAGTAAAAAATATTCATACAGTGAGGAAAAAAGGTAAAGGATTGTTGACTACAGTAAGACTTACTCAGCAAAGCCAGTTCCATGCTGAAATATATCCACTGTCTATCCAGCACTACAACTTCTAAAACAAACCCAAGCAGGTGCAAACTGTGATACGTTTGCATGCAATGTGAACCACAAATTGTATAATATAACCTGTGCTTCAGACCTTTTTACAAGAAAGAACTAGAAAGAATTTAATGAAGGCTCCAGTATTAGTAAAATAGAGAATTCATTTTAATTGACCTATGCAAATTCTTAAGGCTGGAGTCTTAAAAAGTATATTGGTTGGTTTTGAGTCTAGATTCCAACTTATTTAAACCTTAAGATATTCTAAATAATTGTAAAACGTTGAGAATACTCAGTATATTCTGGAATTCATCATTCTCAGAAAAATCTGACAACAGTATTTGTATGCCCGTATGCCCATATGCCATAGGCTCTTAATGATTAAGAGTGCTTAGTCATCTTTGTTCCATAAAACCTAAACAATTAGATGATCAAAACTACTTATTGCCGATTGTTCTGCTATATGACTTCTTTGTTGTTGCTATTCGAAGCTGAAAAATCCAAATTTCTCTGTGGGTATTTATTCTAGGAACAAATTCAGAACATTCCAGAGAAAGATTTCAGCTACATTAGCTGGGAAAAGAAACCTGGTCTTCACCATCTGCACATTAAAAACACGGCTTCCTGGTGACATGAAACCAAGCCTTGAAGTAGCACTAAAGTTTCTTACAGAATTTGATGTATATTTTTGATCCTGTTAATGCTTCAATGTGAGGATATAATAATATTTTATGCAATACTTATTAACATGGCTATATATTTCAAATGATTGATAAGGTTAACACAGTTTATTAGAAGGCTAATAAAGTTTAATCTTATTCAAACAGGTGCAGAGTGCACATTCGCACAAAGAAAAAAGTATTTACAGCTGTTGTGAGCAAGCCTAAAATAATTATGGAAATCATTAACCAGAGCCAATTGAACAAATTGTGTTTAAATTACGCACAACTGTGGACTCCTTAAAACAAAATTATGTGTTTTATTTGCTTCTCCACATTTTCCTTGCTGTTCTCTCTTCCTTTAAATCATGAATTCCTTTATATTCATGTATTCTTTCAGGCAGTGCGAGGTATTTATCATTAAGCTTCCTTCTACTAAGCAGGACATCTGTGCATGTTTATTTAACCAGCTTCAAGATTCAGTCTGCAATTTCCTTATTTGTATGGTTATTCCTAATGCCTCCAATGGAGATGGCTCTGTAAGAATTGCAAGTATTGTTTCCAAAGCCTGTTCCTTTTCTCCACAGTTCACAGAATTCAGGACATGCTTTTAGGCACAGAGATTAGGGAGTCTCATAAAACAAAACAGCAAGAAGAATTATAGGTATAGAAAAGATGTCTTTGGTGGCTTGAAAGAAATATATGAGTTCTTATCTTAAAGATATGCTTTCCCTGGTAGCTTATTTCCTCACCTATTTAAAACAGGACTAAAACAGGAAAGCTAATGAAAATGACATGAAGTTCCCCTGATTAATACTAGGAGAATCAGACTTCTGTTCCCGACTTTACTCTTGCTTTCTGTATGAACAGCTAACTGTAGGAGCAGTCTTACAAATCGTACGAACACTAAACCCCTTGCTATGTAACAACCTGACTACTACACCAGACATGATGTGGTCCTTGCCTAATGGCTGGTTGAAGGGCAGCCTTGCAGAACACAAGGTTCTGAACTTCCTCATGGGAGCTGGTAAATCCAAGGTTCTTGTTTTTATATTATTAAGGTTGGGAAGCATCAATGTCAGCAGTATTTTTTATATATATAATGTGCACTGTCAGTATTGTGTGTATTCCAAGCAGAGCTGTCAATTTTAGGCCTTTCAAAGAATTTAGGCTCAGGGGTGTCTGAGCTGTAAATTTCAGACAGGCACAGGAGAGAGACAACCAACAAGCATGCAACTCTGCTGTGAAGGGAGCAGTTCTTCACTTGCAAAGAAGAAATTAAGGCACCTAGGAATCTGACCTGGTAAAACTGAGTCTACTGTAGAGTTCTACAGGTATAAGTAAGACAGGAGTTAGCCACTTAAATTTTACACAGTGACAGATGCTTATGAATATCAGCAACATTTAACTCTTAGCCTATAGATAATTTGAGGGGGGAAAAAGTGCTTCCTAAATAGTTCTCTAGCTATAGATAAACTGGAAAAGATAATAATTATCTGTCAGCTTGTATAGTTCAAACATCAATAATTGAATTGTTAATATGTACATCATTTCTCATCTAAAACAAAAGTTTCTAGTATTAGTACAGAGGAATACATCTATTAAGAAAACAGTCAATGAATACATTCAAATTTATGTTCTCTTTAATATTCTAATAAAACTAATATGCACATATAAGGTTGTGCATAGCAAAGAAGATTGTGAACAGCATATTATGGGATTTTAGCAATAGAAATGATGACAACTAGAGTCAGATATGTCAAAATATTCTGAAGAAAAGTCAATAGAATGTTGTTTTTCAATGCTTCTATAATGTTCTTTGGTAGCCCATTTGAAGAAAGAACATACAGATAAAATTAGTACACATTTTTCAACTTACAATACTTAGCTCCGCTACACAAATTTCCTGACCAATTACATGTCACCATAGCTGTGTAGTAATCCACCACATACAGTCATTCACATGGTTTTTCAGCTTTGTTACAGGAGGTCCAATTAACAAAAAAAAAAAATCTAATTGAAGAGATAATGAAAGGCATTTCTCAGAGAGAGCTCAGACTTTCCTCTGATTCTAATTCCCATCTTGTTGAGGCAGAGCTTAATCCCTTATGAACTTCTTGAGAACAATTTAGACAAAAAAAAAGACCTCTTCACTCTTTTTCAGTACAGTACTTAACTGTCTAGTAATCAAGTGCACATTACAATTCTGCTCCTTTAATATTAGTAAATCCTCCTGTCTTCATTATTCTCGCTTGAGTACAATAACCTGCATACTTTCACTATTTGTTATGTTACTTGAGCTGGCAGCATAACCCAAGCCAGCTTTTCAGAGTTTCTGCACTTCAGACTCAAAAGTTTGAATGAATCAGGCATTTTGATGCACTTTTGTATATCAAAGGCTCATTTTCAAATGCAAAATCTCGTGAACTTTTGACCCTTTTCTGTTTCTTTTTATTATATCCCTTTCTGTTTTAAAGGGATAAAAATTGCACTAATTATATTGGATGTGTGAAAGTGTGTTATAGACCTCTGAAACCACTATAGAGATAGGAAAGGAAGATCAACAGACCAGCAGTTGGATTCTTAGTAAATATATCAGCATGCAGGAAAAATCAATATTTTTACAGAAAGTAGAATAAAAGATGAAAACCAATGAATCTTATGGAAGCCCATAATCTTATGAGTGTCATATCAGCCTGGCAGGCATTCATTTTGGATAAGTAATCTTAATATCACAGGATAAAGATTGTATAAAGGAGTTGCCAATATTTTGTTATGGAAATGAGAATATTCAGGGTTAAAATAGAGCTGAGCGATTTCTTTTCATCACCGACTGAGAAGATCAGCAAAATCTCACATAGAGCATCTTTCTGCATCTCTGTGGGAATTCTGCTTCTTGTGATCTGCTGCTGCCAGATTTAATGTGCTGAATTTATTATACACAAAGTTGTCTGAGTCACAAGTCCTTTTTATTTCCTCAGCACATATACTGCTTTACACTGTTCAACAGCATAAAATGGTTAACTAGAGCATGATTTTGCACTATATACTCTATAATATAACAAGAAAAAGACATGGGCTATCAAAATATATTAATTAAGTACTAAAAATAAGTGTCTGTGTCATCTGCATGTTATTTGTAAAACAGTCTCTAATTCCTTCTTCAGGTTCCTCTTTGAAACATTCATCACATTACAATAATTCTTATTTTTGATCTCTGACCACATCATCTGCCACCCCTGAGGAAGGCATTAGTCTGTTAAGAACAAGAAGTCATTTTTTCTAGTCTATAAGATATCTGAACAATTAATAAAATTAACATCTTTGCTCCATTTTCTTATTTGAACCATAGGAATCAGAGATCCATCTGAGAGAAGGGCCCCTTTCTTACTGGGGTATTATCACTGTACCTCTGAGTGGTATCAGTGAGGAAACAAGCATGAAACTGTGCATAACTGTTTTGCACTGTCACCTTTATCTGGACATATTTTACCTTACATACAATGTACATAATTTAAAATTACTCAGATATTTATTGGCTAACATAGTACATAGCAAGGACTAACATACAAGTAGCATAAGCATTAACCTTCTTACCAGCTCCCTGGCGGGGACCTATACAGCTGATGATCCTCTTCCAGCCAGGCAATTGTCAGGCCAGTGGGGAAAAGCTGAATGTTACTTCTTGGAACTGGCTGATTCTCAGTGTTGCCAAGTTGCTGTCTTCTAATGCTCTTCCTTGTCTTGCTTGGTTTATACTTTTCCATATCAGTATTTTTCTTCTTGTATCTTTGAGCTGCTGACTACTTTCTTAGCTACCACACTTTTATTTGTTTTTAGTTTTCTTAACTTGCATAGCTTTAGTTCATATACTTTCTTATTTCTCAACAATTTTCTCGGTAAAACTGAGCCTTAGACACAGAACTGTCAGACATCAAAACCAGGCTTGTATGACATTCAGCTGAACCCTTAGGCTATGAGTTACAAGAGCAGCAGCATTCACAGTTGAACAGATTTACTCACTGTTAATGGTGAGCCTGGATTATACTCTGGCCACCCCTGCTGAGCTCAATGCCTTATCTACTAGGCCACATTGCTTGCCTTCAGTAACGGCATGTACATAGTAGCATTGCCCAAACCACAATGCAAAAGCACACCATTAAGATTACAGTCATTATTCAACATTTGCATATGTAGTTGAGTAAGTGATATCACTCAATTTACTGATTTTTCTATTTATACATTATGATATAGATAATCATGTGATCACCCACTTATTTAAATGGGAGTCCTGTATTATGTAGTCATCATTCAGGAAGGAGCTATTCAATATTTTCAATATTTAATATTTCAAAATTCTTTGATGAGAAACTTAACATGAGCCAGCAGTGTGCGCTTGTAGCCTAGAAAGCCAACCATATCCTGGGCTGTATCAAAAGGAGCATGACAAGCAGGTCAAAGGAGATGATCCTGCCCCTCTACTCTGCTCTTGTAAGACCGCACTTGGGAGTATTGTGTGCAGTTCTGGTGTCCTCAATATAAAAATGACATGGAACTGTTGGAACAAGTCCAGAGGAGGGCCATGAGGATGATCAGGGGACTGGAGCACCTCCCATATGAAGACAGGCTGAGAAAGTTGGGGCTGCTCAGCCTGGAGAAGAGAAGGCTGCTTGGAGACCTCATAGCAGCCTTCCAGTATCTGAGAGGGGCCTATGGGGATGATGGAGAGGGACTTTTCATTAGGGACTGTAGTGACAGGACAAGGGGTAACGGATTAAAACTTAAACAGAGGAAGTTTAGATTGGATATAAGGAAGAAATTCTTTACTGTTAGGGTGGTGAGGTGCTGGAATTGGTTGCCCAGGGAGGTAGTGAATGCTCCATCCCTGGCAGTGTTCAACGCTGAGTTGCACAGGGCTTTGGGTGGCATGGTTTAGTGCAAGGTGTCCCTGCCCATGTCAGGGGGACTGGAACTAGATGATCTTAAGGTCCTTTCCAACCCAAACCATTCTCTGATTCTATGATTCTATAATACGCTGCTGCCTTGCACTTTCAGTGTCTTATTTGTTGCACATTATTGACAATTATGAATTCCTTATGTCACTCCCCATGAAGTTAATCCCTGCAGTTAATTACAAAGTTTAACCACAAACTTTGGCTGTGCCAGGCTATTGTGGACCTCCCTTCTAGACTGGAAGGCACTTATATAATACCTATGGTTGCTTCCATTAATTAAATTAAAATACAAGGCATCAAACAACCTTCAATATTACCATGGTTTATTCTTGTATCAATATCAGCTGATAGGTTTTAAGAGTCTTTTCCTTGAATTCTTGATTGTCACAAAAAGTAAAGGCATTCAGAGTCAGGAAGCACCTCTGGTCTGAACGAAGCTATTTAAAAGAACAAGCCTATGAAAAGAGGGCCCACAGCACTTGTGTCAAGTAAGGATTTAACTGTGGTGCATTCTTCTCTTTGCAGGAATTCACAATTTCTATACCTGTCCAATGATCCAGAGGAAAACAAAGATTAATGAAGAGATATTGAGGGAAATGTATTTGGAAACAATTTAATTCACTGACAGTGAGTAAAAAGCACAAACCTTTACATAACAGCTATTTCCAAGACTCACTTTCACTAGAGACTCCTGGCTCCTTTTGGAAGACTCCCAGTTCCAGCTTCTGAGTCCATGAAAGGTGAATCAAAACACTGAATATATATTTTATGTAAGCAAGGGATATGATCAAGCACACAACCACCTTCTGTTCTTCTCCAGTTTAACAATAAAGCCTTTATTGTGCTAATCACTAAGGCGATGCAAGAAATGTGTGTTGAAGAGGAAAGCCTTGCATCTGAACCAACACAATAAAAAGGAGGTATCTAAATCTCACATATAACTCCCATTCAAATAGGTGCATTTGGTGTCTATCAGTGTTCACTACCCAATATAGTCTTTATTGTATCCAGGAATCGTAATCAAGATAACCCCACCCAAATCTGGAAATTCTGGATAAAATGAACCAAAATTCTCATTTTATAAGATGGCAGTGAACAGGTACCAGTAGTCTGCACAAAAGGTTATTTTTGTTTTATACTTTTGGCCAAAATCAGGTGTTTCCTTGAATATGATTTCTACTGTGTTTGTGATCAGCATATCAATTACCTAGCAATCTTGACTAGTATTTTTGTTATACGTTAGTAATTCCACAATCCTTACTTGTCCCTGTCAACCTATAAAAATCATATCGTCATAACGCACCAATGTAACTCAGTCCATAGAAACTTAGAAATGAATTCTCTTCTAGCAAAATAAATAACATGTATATTTTATTTTCTCCCCCATATGCAATGAGCTGTGCAGATAAAAATAGGCTCACAGAACAGAGGGCTATACTGTTTCAGCAGGAAATCAAATCCTCCGCTAGGTCACAATCTCATTAGGTCTGACTTTCCCACTTAAAAGTTTCTTTTCTCAGATTTATTTTAGACTTTAGAAAGCAAGTTTTTTGCAGTGCAGATTCCCAATTAATTGGTTCCAATTAATAATGGTATAGTTTGGGGATCTATTAATTAGTAATGAGAGGTTGTACTTTCCACAAATATACTTTCAGTTTTTCATTTTCTGGAGTTTTCACACTTACAACACCTTTTTTTTTTCTTTTTCCCCAGCAAAAGCAACATGAGCCAGATATTTTGCTTTCTATTTGGAGAAACACCATATAGTTGAATGTAACTTAAAAATAAGTATACCCGAAGTTTCTTGAAGTAAGGACTACTGATTATCCTTTCCTTTGTGCAGCTCGAATTCAGTGCTATTAATCTGCTGTATTCCATGCATGATGTCTGATACAGGGTCCTGATTTTTTAATAAAAATTTTGCATTTTGGCATTCAGTGAGTCTGTCTCAGATAATTTATGAACTCCTTTGCTCACAAATCAAACTGATTCAGTTCCAGAGAAATCTATAGACAATTTTTTTGTGTGTGGCAGCATGATGCATGTTTTCCATGGTGAAGTGATATTCTCCTAACTCCTCATCTTTCTGTAGATGTTAAGCACTGATAATCTCCACTTTGCTGAAAAGACCTCTCTGATTTATAGCACTCCTGCTTACTAATTTAGCTACAAAGGCCTATTAGCTGGCTGAAGCGCTCAAATGGGTCAGTAATAAAACAACCATTGCAGCAAGGTCTTGTCTATTATCAATGTCCATAATTACTCCCATTTAGTAAGAAAATAATAATAATAGCTGTCCTAGGTCTTGCTCACTGTTTCAGGTTCAGTTTTCTACGAGTCAATTGTTATTATGTTTGCTAGAATGTCTTTCAACAACACAATTTAACAGGAAGCAGTAAGTGGGGAAAGTGGAAAGGACATAGCCAGAGGCCAGCTAAATGTAAAATAAATATGATCTCATAATAAAATTAAACATAGAAATGAAGATTACCCTGCTGATTTTCCTGCCATAAGCATTATTAAGGCACAAGCTTTCACAGAGCTGTGATTTTGTTGGGGTTTTTTGTGTGGTTTTTGTTTTGGGGGTGTTTCTCGGTTGTGTGGTTGGTTGGTTGGTTTTGTTTGGTTTTTTTGGGTGGGGGGTCTTTCGTGGGTTTTTTTTTACCACTTTACCTCTTCTTTAGTAGGTTAGTCATTTTGCAGATTTGAAGTTTACCAGCAACAGTACTGCATCTGTTATCATCTGTCATTGAAGCAATCTTCTAAGAGACACTTGAAAGTTTACGGTTTTTCCTTTCTGGGCCCTCTGCAGTCCTACGAGTCTAAGAAGCCTAAGTTCCTTTACAGCAATCTATGAATGTGGAACTGATCCAGGGTTGCTACTCACTTAATTAGAGTTTACACCTTCTTATCTGTGTTTACCTTGCAGTTATAGAGTTAGAAGGAGCTGAGAGAATTAGCAAATTGGATACATACATTTTGTTAGGTAATCAAATTTATATAGATCTGTATAAGTAAATATCTGCCTTTAAAGCAGTTTCTATGGCCAAGCCTTTTTGCTTCCATTCTTAGCATATATGCTCTCTTTAAAATACTGTAAATCTAACTGTCCCCTAAATCACCTTGGAGACTTGACTTCCGTCAGACAGAATAGGATTAAAGTTATCAAGTGTATTCCAAAGTATATGTCTTTCAAAAAATCATAATACTGGTTTTATTTTAGTTTCACAACAATGCAAAAGAATTATTGATTTATCCAAAGACAGCAAAGAGACTTTCTGAAAGTACTGAAAGGGATTCTGAATTATAATGAAGAAGTGCCTAACGACAGAAAGCAGCCCTCTATCATTACAATCTATGCAACAGTCAGGTTTTTGCTAAAAAGTGTTTTGGTTTAGAACACATTATTTACTGAATAAACTTGAATTTCATTTGCCTCTTTGTCCTGGGTTCAGCAGTAGCAGTCATTTTTTCTCCTTCTTGGTAGCTGGTGCAGTGCTGTGTTTTGACTTTTGGGCTGGGAACAGTACTGATAGCAGAGATGTTTTTAGGTACTGCTCAAATGTTTGGTTTGTCCAAGGCCTTTTCTGAGCCTCATGCTCTGCCAGGGAGGAGGGGAGGCCGGGAGGAAGCAGAAACAGGACTCCTGACCCAGGCTAGCCAAAGAGGTATTCCATACCATAGCACATCATACCCAGGATGTAACCGGGAGAGACCTGGAAGGGCTGGAGCTCTGGGGGGATGGAGGAGGCATTGGTCAGTGCTCGGTTGGGCAGGGTGGGGTGAGTTATGGGTCGGTAGCTGGTGAGATGTTGTATTCTCTTCACTTGTTATTTGCTTTATCATTATTATTTGTTGTAGTAGTAGCAGTAGTGATTTATGTTATACCTTAGTTATTAAACTCATTCTTATCTCAACCTGTAGGAGCTACATTCTTTGGATTCTCCTCCCCAACTCTCCGGGAGTTGGGGGAGCAAGGGGGGGGGGAGTGAGCTAATGAGCTGTGCGGCTTAAAGCACGACACTCTTTCATGTTTTCCTCTCTTTTCTATAATTCTAGGATATTTTATAGCCATTTGAATTCAAACCAAAATGTTAACATTGTAGAGTGTTTCCTGCTAGAGGAGTGGTCTAAGAAGTCCATAAAAATTATAATAAAGGGCAGCACATATTTGGTGAAGACTTGTTGGTTGCTTTCTTTAGCAAAGTTATATTATTCTGTAAGCCTGGCACTTCATTAAGTAAATGTTTTCAATTTTAAGATGCAGTGTCTCACTCTAATTTAGATACTTCCAATGTTACAGAAGATTTTTATGTTGCAGTTACTGAAAACAGATTAGCTGTCTAGTGTCTGAATCATTATTTTTATCCTTTAAAGTATAACCATAATAGAATCACTTCATCCTCCTGTAAAAATCCAGGAGGGAAGCTAAAAGAAACAAGAGGGTCATCCAGGAGGGTTAATAATGATAAAGAGTGACTGGACTAAGTAATGACAAAGAACGTCTCAGGATATAAATGCTGAAGGAAAAGGTAAGGGGAAAAAAAGCAAACACCATAGAACATTACAAAAACTAAGCTCCAGGAGGAAGTTTTATAATGGAAGTCAAAATTCCATTTCCACCAACAGCACTAAACAGGACACTTAGTATCACTGGGACAAGAATATTTACCATTGAGCTGGAGAGACTCGAAGACAAAAACATCTGCTTGAGGCTTTGAAAGCCAGCCTGAGAATATTTCTATACAACTCCCAGTAACTGTTTGCATGGCTAAGGCCGTTTGATTTTTTCAGGGGTTTTGGGATGTGCAGGCAATAGTTGGGTTTTTTTGGTGAACTTTAAACAGCTTGACCACGTTCTTGTCTCAGTCCTACTTAAATCCACACAAAAACATCAAAGCCATTTCTAGCTGCATCTTCATAGGTGTAAAGATAATGCAGTTCTTTTCCCTCTGTATCTCCAGCTTGCCAAGTGCCACTCTTGACTAAAAAAAAGGAAGCAAAGAGTCTAATAATACACACACTGGAGTGTTCTTAGCTATTATGAGCTATTATGATAACTCATAATACCTTTCACAAAATACAGGTTTAGTGGCCCAAAATAAAAGACCAAATTCAAATTCTCTTTATTCCTTTAAATTCACTAAAGAACAACACGTGTGCACATGCACGCACACACTGGTTGGGAAAGGAATTCTTCGGCCTGGAACAAAAGCTGTATAAAAATCAGAAAAATAGCTCCCCAAGGGACAAGTCTGGCTTCCTGGTTTCAAAAAGCAAATCAGGTGGACGCCTTTACAAGCACGAGCTCATCTATCACATGGACTTCCACGGACTGATAGAAAGGGGGAAATTAAATGAATGGACTCACAGCTGCACAAATGAATAAAAACAAAGGTAGTTTTCTACACCAAAGACTTAACACAGCATGTATTCAATCAAGATTGTATTCTTCTATCTTGGTAATTAGGCTGAAGATAAATTGTACTTTCTTCTCACATTTCTGCTCTTTTTTTGTACAAATAAAACTGCTGTCCTCTGCTACACTTCCTCTGTAGTTCTTACTTGCATTTTCAAAAGCTGAGTGAACAATTTATTACAGAATAAGTTACTCTGTGCTGCATTTCAGGGAAAAAGCATGAAAGCAGAATAACACTGTATTATTTTGCAAATGTTGTTAGGTTTTCTTTTTTTTTAAGTAAAGAAAATATCAAATGAAATTAATTGTGACAAAGCATGTCAGAAAGAATCAACACAAAAGAAAAAAGGCAAAAATTAAGCACTCCACCCCAAACCAAAATACAAGCTAGCACACCTCACCAGTACAGAAACAAAGTTTCTGAAGGTGGAAACTGCTGCCATAGAGTACATCTAGGCAACAACAGCATAGATTCCCAGCTCTGTGCCAGTGCATAATGTGCTCTTGTTCCACATTTGCACTGCAGTGTTCACCACTCCTTACCCTCGATATTAAGATTTCATGTGCATTATACTCTTTACATCTCCTTCTTCCAAAAAGCAATCCTATCCCTGCCTGCCTTCACCCCCAACACCTGCCCAGGTTCTCCCACTTCATGTCTAGCCTTGCTATGTCACATGAGCTCAACAATTTGTACTCAAAAGTACAATTCTTCTGCAAACAAAACAAGGTGGGATCAAACTATGTGCATATAGCAGCAATTTACCACCACGTGCTGGTTGCATGCAGTTTATCTTACAGACCAAATGAGAACTTCCTTACAGAAAATACCATTGCTATCCCTTTAAAGTGATCACATTACCTCACTGGTACATGCAACACAGATTCATAACAGCTGGTAGAGTCATATTGAAATCACCTAAAATGAAGAATGAGATTAAAGAGAATGAATAGCCAGCAGTCTGAAGCACTTTCTCTACAGTGTATTAATGATGGACTTAGGAAAGATTGGGAAAGATTACTACAAGGACATAGAAACAATTCACAACTCTTTATAAGTTATCTGCATCACAGGTTAAAAAAAAAAAAAGAAGTAATAATTTAAAACCATAAACCTCTTCTGCATATCATAAAAGTGTTCTGGACTTGTGCCTTCCAGGGGGTGAGTAGAAAACAACCAACATGGCTTATGCAGGTTCGGAAGAGGTACCACTCAAGACTAGTCTCCACAAGATCTGATGATCACAGAAAGATGACTGAGGCTACTTGGCTTCAAACAGCAATTTACACACCACTGGGAGTCCATAAATAAGCTATAAATAGTGAACTTATTTCTAAAAACCACAACATTTTCAGTAGGTTTCATCATGCCAGAAAAGGTTCAGATATGCATGGAAAAAGAACTCCTGGACCACATGAAAAGCAGACTGGAAAATCTCCTTAGTGGAAATGATTACCCTATCTGCAGCAATAGACACTCCAGTTCAGTCCATCAAGATGTACAACCAAAAGCTTGACTGGACATCAGCAGGTGAATTGCATCTTTAAGCTGATATAAAATCCGGTTCTCTAGCTCTAGAAACAATATAAAGTTTTAAATTTTCAGGTAGGGGTAACATATTGACATCCTAGTCTTAAATTATATTGCAAGTTCAGTAAGAAACAAAATAGTCTGTTGGAATTAGCATGTTTGCTGAGGGGTGGTATGCTCCATCAATGTGCTACAGGAGAAAGTTTCAGCTGCAGAGAGAAGCTAGGACTGACAAGCTAAATAGTCTTGAAATTTGTATGAGGGCAGGATGTACTCTGCTCAGCCTTTACCAATGGAACTCTCCAACAACCCTGCCTGCCAGCCAACATTCAAATTCTCCTGCAACAGAACCAGTCGGCAGAAGACCCATTTCTTGGGCTGTTTCCATTTTTTTGGCTAGTAGCAGAATTTGCACTTCAGCCAGCTGGCCAGGGTCTTCAAATGCTCTTAAAACCTGCATAGAAATTCAGTGTAACAAATTTCTAAAAAGGTAAAAGATATCCGAGATCAAAAACCCTACCAATGCCATTTATTCAAAAACAAAGCTCCCCCATCTGTATTTCTTGCTACTTCCATTATGTTAATTAGAAATGTTTTTAACAAAGAAGGTCTAATTTTGAGCCTAGTGCAAACCATTCTCTGTGAGACAATGAGAGCATCACACATATCCAATAACAGAACTTAGTTGTAAAGGAATAGGTTATTGGAATGGAGGAAGTATTGTATCTTATTTCTATAGATTCAGATAAAAGGCATCATTTGAAGTGTATTGTTGTATAACACTGAGCTTTTGATTTATGGACATTCTTTGGGATTTTTTTGTGTAACATATTTCATTTCAGATAACAGTATTAGCATTAGAAAGCAATACTAGTGATGGAAAGGGAAAGACATCTCTCCTTTTTCTTAGGGACAGAACTTGACAATGTTTACCAACAAGGCTGTCTAAATTTCCCAAGCAAAGACCTACTTTTTACTTGCTCATGCTATCATGAACTTTGAAGTCATTTAGGCTGGAATTTTTCATGCTCCAAATGCCTATGTCAAGTGATTTGTGTGTGCACGTGCAAGGAAAGCTTCAGACCAAACAAGATCAAAGTAAAAGAGCTTGTCTTGACAAACTGACAAAACCCAAAGAATCATTCATTTAAGGCTTACAAACAGTGTGCTTTGTTGCAGAGAGTTGCAAAGCTTATTTTGCATATTCTTTTCACTTAATCTGAGTGCATTTGATCAAATTTAACCACATTTTACCTCTTCACAATGTATTACAGACTGCAGGAGTTAGAAGCTCCACCTACTTGCTATAGCTAAGTAACTGGGGGGAGGGGGCGGGGAGGGAGGAATTAAAAACCTTGTATATGATCATTAGAATCCTGCTGGACTTGGGTAGCTTAATTATCTGCTAATTGTGGCTGCAGCTGTCAAGGGATTTGTATGAATTTCTATTTTCTTACTGCTCTAGACCGTGCTGTGTGCAGGCTGTAGACCAAAGAGAAGCACAGAAACAAGATCTGTCCAGTGTTTGCAGGATCTCCATCTAAACAATATCAAAAAGCAAATAACTACCTTTATCAGCTCAAAGAAACATAGCATATCAGAAGAGAAAAGAAGGGGGACAGGGATCCTGGGCAACAGATTGGGACTGAAGCTATGAAAAGTACTAATGATGGAGAAGACATGATGCATATGGTTAATGCCACTGATTGAAGCCAAACCGAATAACAGAAAACTATATGGTCCAGTAAGGATCATATGCACCCATAAAATGAAGAAGTCACATTTACATATACTAAAATAGGCCCAAACAGCTTCTGTCAATTTCTGATGTTGGGGTGTTTGTGTTCAATTGTAATATCATTTCACCTGTTTCTCCTTTTCCTAACCCAGTAATATCTGTATCTGCATGTACCTACATGAAAAAGGCAATTAAATGAGAAAATGTGACATTTGGTATGACTGAGATACATTCTCTACTCAAAGCAACAGTTCAGCCCTTTTGTTAGAATATCTCCTGGAATTATTTGGCTTGCATTTTCAGGGGCAGAATGAGTTGGTGAAGTTAACTATCTTTATCTTTTTACCTATTTTAGGAAATGGCCCTTTTCCAGAGTTTCATCTTTCCCTCTCCTGGTATTATTAACAACCGCAGATTTAATTCTTATTGGAAATCTTGTGTTCGTGCTTCACTGATTAATTTTGACTCTAATTAAGACAAGTTGTTAACAGTTTATTGTTTATCTTATTATAATGCTATAAATAGGCTGAACAATTATATCAAAAAGGAGTCTGAAAAGAGATACAGCCACTCACAAACATCCTTCTAGTCAGAATTTGTACAAACAAGTTTGTTTGCTGTGATAATTCAGTAACATGTAAGAGACTGAAGACACATGTCAAGAGTCCTTTGCTTCTCCCAGTCACCATTCTAGGCTTCAGGCTGCACATTACCATGAATGCTGTCCTTCAGAACTTGTAATTATATTTTTATAGCTAATGCACTTTAAACAAATAGCAGCAGCAGGAACACAAGAAGGGCTTTGGAAAATATATATAATCTTGCAATATAAAGGATTGGTTCTTTGATTTTGAGAAGGATTTAAGGATGTTAGTTATTGAAATAACATTTTCTTGGGATTTAATTTAGGATTAGTGTTTATTTATGAAATCCACTGTTTTGTAGGAAATACAGTTTCCCACCAAAGCATTATATTCACATAGAACTAAAGCTGATAACATATGAGGAACATAATTAAAAGAGTAATTCCCATAGTCAAGTTATGTTAATTCTGGGAATACATACATATATTTAAATTTCAAAGAAGTCCATGAACTCTGGGGCAAAAAAAAACCAAACAAACTTACTCAAAAACTATGTAAAAAGTACAGAAATTAGTGGGTGTTGCATATCCTAATGATGCACATCTACACTAAGATTTTCTTCAATCTACTTCTTGCATGATTTAAACTATAGGTTTTCTAGGTTTATATGTTCAATTCAGGGATAACTGACATATTTAACCACTACTTTTTTATCTTAAACTAATGCTAATGTTAAGTGAGCTGAGCTGCAGGCCTTTTTTGACTCAAAATAGCACAATTTGACAGGATTATAAATTACAAATTAGTTTTTTGAAAGATTCCTAGTTGTTCTAATAGAAATAAGTAGAAATATTTTTCAATAATTATATTAAGTATTACATAAATATTTTATATATATTAAGTATATAATAAGAAGAAATTATTTTATACAAATGCCTTTAGAAAAGCATTTGTGAAAATGTTTTTACAATCTCAAACTTTCACATTAGGACAGTGAGTTAATATTTATCAAGAAAGCATTACACAGGAAATATATTTTACAGAGTTTGGTAAAAGTAAACCTTATTTGAATCTTATAATTTATAGTCCCTTTTCAGATCTTCATTTTCTCCCTGTTTGGAACAGCCCACCTATTTTTTTTTTAGACATATTTTAAACCACTCAATAAAGAAAATATTGCAACATTTTAATAATGTAAGCATGGGAAAGAAATAGATTTCTGTTGGAAGTTAGTTACTTTAAAGTGTGAAAACAATTCTGCTCATCCTTAGAGAATTCACAGCATTGATTAGGGAAAAACTACACTTTCATATCAGCATGATTTTTGTCTCTTTAATATTTTAATGGCAAGGGTTTCTCAAGTAGAATTCTTACATAAAGATTATTTATACTACAAGAATTAATGTCATCTAAAATGGTTCTTTCTATATTATTTGCACAACTGCCAGAGGAACTAAACTGTTCTGGATGGAAAAAGCACAAACCTCAAAACCTGTCAAAATCAACTGCCATAACAACAAGGAAAACACAAAGTTCTTCAGTTAGAAAGATTCAGATATTACTATGCAAACAAAACTAACACAGCCTCAGATTTCTATCAGCTTATAGGACAGCTAGAGATACAGCCTTAAAACAGCAACAAGCTTAATGTACTGCACATCGCTAACTACAACAGACCACACACAGAGACCCCAAAAGGCTCTCAATGTTAGTTTTATTCATCATATGTCAAGAACTGCCATCTGTCTTAAACTGCATGCATACTCTCATTTGCTAAAATCAAAATAGGCCAGCAAAATGTTAACTTAGAACCCTTCTCAGCAGTGCTTTCTATAGCCACTCCCCAAGGTCCTTTAAGTTTAACAGCTAGAAACCTGTAAGACCAAATAAATAAATCAATAAATAAAATCTTGCCATGATTTGACAGTTCTTAGTCACACATATGAGGAAACACTTCACATTTCACATACAAGGAAGAAAACAACCAAGTAAACCCCTATTATCCCCTTAAACTATCATGCAAGGCCACAGACAGTGTATATTCCTTCCTCTTAATCCAAATTAATTGATTCCAGGTGCTCCTCTGCAGGAGTGGTGGTGGGAAGATTCACTAATTTAAGGGTTTTGACAGGTCTATATAGTACTGCAGCATTCAAGTATTTCACTGTTGTTAGTATTAGCAGCTTATTCTTCAAAAGGTTTTTGCCAGTTGATGCATTAGAAGACTGTGTTTTCACTTCTGAGAGTAAAGATAGGGCAATTATGGGAATCATGGAAAAAACATAAGGTAAGCCAGAAAGGTTAGATTTCAACAGGCCCAGCTTGTGGAATCCTAAGACTCTCTGCATAGGAAAATTCCCAGTGTGTTAAAGGGATAAATAAGACACAGGATAATACACTCTACAGGTATCCAGTGAATTCACACTTCCAATTACTTTGTTCTTCTTTCACCACATACGCAAGCCTTCAAAGGAGGACTGCAGGCTGATTTTAGGTTATGGCAATGTAATGTTAAGTTGCTATGTTTCAGCAGTGACTCAGTGACTTCAGAGTTCTATTATAATTTACAAAATCACTCAGAAGTTCAAGTTCTATGGAAAGCTCTTTTGTATCTACTAACAGGAATTGCTAACATAAACCATGCATATATTTTTATATATATGTTGATATATGTGATAATTTAAATCATATTGGATCAGCCACATAATGATAAAAAATGACCCTGCATGTGTTAGAAACTGTCATTCAGAGTTCAAAAAGCAGTAGGAACAGTGTAGCATCAATATACAATTTCCTACACTGCAAGAAGAACATAAACCATTAGAACATGTACACTCAGTTCTAGTCTGCAACCAGATATCCCACCTTAATCAAGATACACTTTTTAACTGAGATATTAATAAACCTCAGTACTGAACTTGGGACTGTCTAGACCATACATAGAAACATTTTTGGACACTACTTGTAGTTTCGGGTTGCTCTTTTGCTGATAGTCTGGAGCTCTAGAGATTCATGTCTGTGAAAGTCCCTCCTTCTGTACAAAATTTGCTCCACTTAATTTTAAACAGATGGAGATTAGAAAACAAAAAAACAATTATCACTCATTACCATGGCTGGCATAGAACAGATTGCAGTGACATGGCCACACAATTCTGCTACTTAGAAATGAGGACATTTTTTCCTGACTGCAAGTCAGTCAAGCTCAAGTAACCCATTCAAACCTAAAAAGGTGAGCAAATTTTGCAAGCCAAACAAGCACAAGCATCTCTATAACCCTCAGGGCTCTAGTCCATTGTTCCCACACCTCAGTTTCTACAGTTTCTAGAAACTGTAGTTTCTACAGTTGTCCACACCAAAGCATGCAGTTATTCCCTGTTCATTTATTATGCATGAATTGGAACAATGCATCTAGGTCTGTTTTGCAGCAAAAGCTCTCCCTAAGACAACTAAAGCAGAATGACAAATACAAGCAGAATATTGAGGTTTGTTCATTTCTTAGCCCTTAAGCTCTCATGCAGACTACAACAACTTTCATATTTATTAAAAAGTATTCTCAAATCTCATCTACTGTATTATAGTCCTAAAGAAATCATGAAGGAGAACTTCTGAAATAGTCTTGAGAACATATTTTAAGAAAACTTTCAAAGTAATAATACTCAAAATGTATTGTGAAAAGCCAAGAATCCATCATTCCCATTGAAAAGTTCAGGGAAAAAATCTGCTGTGTAAAGATACTCTGCTAACAGAAACTTGGGAAGCTAACCTTAAAAAAAGTAAATAACACTTTTCCTACATCGAGAATCCATGCTAAAACATGAAAAGTAAAAGAACAGTAAACCAATTCCAGTCTCTCCAGAACAGGTCCCAAAATCTTTCAGTTACAAAACCCGTCTGAGCTCAATAGAATAATTTGTCATATAAAAGGAAAAGTAATGAACAGGATTTTATACCAGCAAAGCAACCTAATCAAGGAGGTGTTAGATGCTCTTAATGAGACATTATCACTAAACCTGGAGATTGGTTTATTACCTACTTATATGTTATTTGAGTTCAAACCCTATTTATAAACTCAGGCACATTCTCTACTAGGTCATTCCAATTACTCAGTATATAATTCAGTTTCTGAATCAATTCTATCAAGATGAAGATGATGCACTTGACAAGATCCTATTTGCTGAACAATGGTGGACAAAAGCTTCCTTAATAAAAGGAATAAAAGAAATAAAACCCCATGAGTATGTAAGACAAAACGGAAAGTTGCTCTACAAACACAGGTATGTTTCCTGTGGTACAATGAGTCACAGCATAGCATTTGCATGGTGGAGTGTTACTTACAGATGGAACTGTCAAAATCAGGTTTTTATTAAACAGGATGAAAAATGTAGTCCTCACAGGAGAAACTTCTCAGCATAATGAAATCTAATCTCTCTAGTCTCAACACCGGTGTCTGTATTTTTATAAATAGATCCAGAAGACTGGAAGGCAAAATATTCACTGCCTTTTCAATTCTGTTTCCTCAACTTCCCTGTGATTACTACTTGTTTTATAAGGGTTTCACATCTTATCACTATCTTTGCCAGCCGTGACCATAGAGCAAGAGAAATGGCAAGGAGGCAATGCTCATAACTTAAAACTGTTTCTTCCTCTTATACACAGCTGGTTTCTTCTGTTTCTGCTCTGTACTGTAGTGGTGCCCAGCTGGTAGAACATGGCAAGAATTACAAACAAGATCTGCCAGACCTATACCAACTTGGCTCAGCTCAGCTCTCTGATTTTTTTCTTTATCCTTCGATCCTCTGGTGCATTTGGAATATGTGACTAAAGTGACTGTATTGCAGCTATCTTTTCTGGCTTTCCTTGGTCATTTGCTATAGAATCAGCGTTCCCTGTGACTCTGCTTATTACACAATGAACATGTCTTACTGACAGTCTCATATTTGAGTTTTTTTGCTTGTTTGTTTTACATTGCAACAAGCTAAGAATTTGTCCACAATAATCTTAAACCTTAGGATCCTTAACTTTGGGGGCTGACTCCCTTTGAGTATGGTGGGTTTAGTGGCTCAGGAACTGAGGCTGATGAGAAGGAAATCAAATAAGTGGCTTAAGGAACTGCATCTAAGCTCCAGTATCAGTACCAAAGTTGCCAAAATGGGCAGTAGAATCCAGCAAAGCTGAAGGGAGAAGCAGAGAGAGTGGCAAAGAGGTCACTACAGTGAACCATGGTCTCATGATATCATAGAGACTGCTTTCAGAGAAGACTGAGAATTCCTGTTTTCCAGGATAAAACATAGAAAACAAGAAAAGTTTTGCTTTTCTACAGAGGTTTCTATGCTGATATGGCCATCAAACACTTATGTTTCTCAACTACAAAGGAATTCACCCAAGCACCTGTGCATATCTATTGAGTTACATATCTCTCCAAAAGAGAAATTTCTTTCCATCCAGTGAGGCAGGTTGGTTCAGAGACTAGCACATTTGCCTACTATCAGGGCAAAACCAGCAGCACAACATTCTGCTTTAATTTCCACTTTCATCTTGGACATTTAATCCACTTTTGCTGTATCCTCAGGTCACAAATTATATTAATTAATGCATTATTAATGACAACATTTATTTATAAATATTTTCACTGATCAGTATCTGTGGATAAAGATGAAAGGATGTATCTGCTTCATACTATGCTTTAGAAAATGAGATTTGCAGATAGATAGCAAAGCCCATGTTACATAAAACACAACTAATATTTTCTGTTCCATAACCAAATATATACATATATATATATATCTGCAAAGATTACACAAAGCACAGAATCATAGGATCACAGAACAGTTTGGGTTGGAAGAGATCTTTAAAGAACTTCCACTTCCAACCCTCCTGCCGTGGGCAGGGACAATAACTGGCTACCGGCCTCTAAAGCTGTTTAATCTTGTAAAACCCACAACTGGAGGCATAAGGTTATTTTTAAACTGGATTATTTCAGTATGGTTTCATTTATAAACTTCAACAACTGCTGTTCATCTAGGATACTACTTTTTTTTTCAAAGGAAATGCGAGAATCTTTCTTAAATGCCATAAAATTTACATTTGAGATACAAGTATCTAATGTGAAATGCATATGTCCATTACAGGATCAAATATTCTTAAACTCTGTACAAGACCTCATTGTTTGCTATTGTGGTCATCTACACAGGGGAAGAAAGTATGCTATAAGGAGTTACAGAAAAGGAAAATAAAGTAAGCACAGAGATTCCATTAGAGCAGGAGTCAAGACAATTGCCAAGATATGACAGTACTCTCTATGGTAGCAGGAAAGAATTCACTCTCTTCATTAGTCTCATCCCTAAATTACTTGTTGCTTGAAACATCTTCCATCTTTCCTGTTACATCTTTCCTGTTACAGCCTAATATCCAGGTAACAAACTTGGCAATAGTGTTACTACATTTTTATGAAGTTTGATGCTTCCATAATATTTTTTGTATTATTACCTATATTAATTGAGTTACATGACATGATTACATCGGTATTCTGGTGTAGTTTGTTCCATTTCCCCATCCGTGTTTCTTAACAGCTAGAAGAACACACAATGGTAAAGTTTATTAATTGTGGTCAATAAAGAATTCACTATACTGCTAACTGTTTCAATGGTGAGTCCTTGAACCAAGTCCTAATATATAACCTACTAAGAACAGAGGAAGTCAATCTCTGCACTTTTTGTACATTAAAAGTTTTTTTCAAGCAGGAAAAAGACAGTTTTGATTAAAATGAGGGTCAGTGACCAAGAAGAGTGAAAAATCCTTCCCAAAAAAATAACCATTTGGACCTACAGCTATTAGTAACACCACTGAAGCTACACAGCTGAATGTGGACCCTATTGGTTAGTTTGCTTTTAACTGTTAGAGACAGCAGGAGAGGAATCATTAATTTGCTTCTGCTTGTGAATATATCTGATTATATCTGAAAACTGATTTAAAACTTACAGTTTCTCTGGGACAGGAAGAACAGAGATTTCCTGCTGTATTCTGAGAGTGCTGGGACCACTTGCATTCACAGCACTTGGTAAGAAAGCAAATTATGATATATGATGGATTTATGCAATTCCTCTTTTCTTACTTAGTTGCCACAGGCTACTTCTAATGATCCAGCTGCACCAATCTATTTCAGAAGCTACTCTTGACAGTGAGCAAATGGCTGACAGAAGAATCAGGGGCAACAAGGGACAGTTCTTGCTTTTACACTTAGAAGCTTATGCCAAAATATGTAAGTATTTTTGTTTTGTTTTAACATTTTGGGATTCAGATAGTGAGCCATGGCAAAGAAATATAGATTTTACCTTTTCTTGCTAGCATTACTCCACTGGGGAAGTCAGAGCTGTCATATGACAGTAAGAAAAAGACCATATATTTCAGGAGGAATCACTTTCTTATAACTGAGAAGTCTATTACTTAAAGAAACCAATGTTCTCTTTGGAGATTGTTGCTGCCTTTCTTCTTCAACCCAGCGCCTTTGCTGTAATTTTAAGGAACACATATATATACAGCTCACAGACTCCCAACAGGTAGGTAGTCACTTCCTTTGTGAATCTTCTGTCACAGACATGAAGTCTGAACTTGCTATTAGGGCTCCACATCTAGATATCATGCTGCCAGAGGCTTCAGAACACTATTGAGCAAGAGCATCATTTTAGCTTGTTTACCCTCTAATTTCTACCGTCATTTCTGCCCACGTGCATCTTGCCAACATCTGAGATTATGAGAGATAAACATGAAACTTAAGAGAAATAAAAGGTTGAAAGTCAGTGTAATCATACTGGAATTATTATAAATTAAGAAGATGGAGTATGGACTCGCTCATATCCTTAAGGAATAATGAAGGTTACACTGTGACCAGTACCTAAAGCTGTCTTCATTTGCTCTTGTTCAGCATGAGTTCACTTTTCAGATGGCCTCTTTTGTGTTTGTTGGAGTGTGTGTAAACTTCAGTACTGGTATATGTAGAAACAATCAACTGTTTGCTTGCAAAGTCACTTATAATATCCATAATAACTAGTCTGCACAAACCAACATGCACTTGTATATGGTAAACAGATTGTATCACATTTTTCCCAACTGATACAATCACTTTTTAAAAGCTTTTACAAATATTGCTTCAGGAGAGTTAACAGTGTCAAATGCAAACATATTTAGCACCTCTTTTCAGCTCTAATTCAAGGTATTTGTGCATTTGGTCTTTCTCTATCCATATCCATATGCCTCGAGACATATTACCCCTCAGGTGCAATGATTGATTGTAATTGGGCAGTGTTCTTGGGAGAGGGATGTTTGTCAATGATGTAACTTGTAAGAAGGTTACTTCTCCATAAAAGCTTTTTATTTTAACCATAAGAAATAACTTTGTTTAACCCTTTGAATGGCAGCTGAATATTATTTACTGACCTTCTCTCAGGACATAAGCTATGGTCATTTCCATGCCTTCTGACCCCTCTCATTTGTTTTTCTTTGCACAAAAGGGACAAGCACTTGCTTAATCATCTGTAGGAGCTTGTGTCAGAACCAGCAGTTCAATGTGCAGGACAAATGTGTGCAACACCACACAAAATAAAGAGCTGACAGATCTGGTAGGACTCGCCTCTCTTAATTCTAAATTCCTTCATCTGAGCTAGCTTGCTAGCCTCGCTTTACGTTAATAAAGAGAAAGAAGTACTGCTGGATACACAGCTCCTGTTATTTTATTTATATTTACTTTATCTGAAAACACACTATATTGATTATATTGACTTTGAAGGGTGACTAGGACAATTGACTTGTAATGTAGACGCTAGCTCTCTGATCAAAAGATCTTACTATTTTAAGTGGGAGTAAGATACAAGAAGTCACTACTGCAAACCCACAGACAGCTGACGTAGATTCTCTCACTCCAAGGCAACAGCTAAACAGACAATATTGACTGCTTGGACCTATTGATATGAATAATGACAGATAAGTACTCATTAATAATACAAATCAATGCAAGTTCTTACATTAGGGGCTTTGTTGTTTCATGGGTTGTTGATTTTGTTTGCATCAGGCTTAGGCTGAAAGGAAATTTAAGGCAGTGATTTACACCAGTATAAAACCAATGGCAAACAAACTGCAACCGCATACCTAAACTAGGGAGAAAGTTTTAAACTGCCATGTAATTCAAATTAAAAAAAATATTAATGAAATAGATATTTCCATAACCCTGTAGAATCTGATTCTTGGAAACTTTGGCTCTAGCCTTACAAAACAGCCTCAGTAAGAGAGAGGGAAGTCTCACTTAAGCCACCTTTGTGATCTGATTATTTTGATCTGCAGTTTATTCTAAAAAAGTAGAAGAATCGTATCTTCTTTAGTGGGCATCCATCTGTGTCCTCTTGCCAGCCCCCTACAAGATTCATCCAACTTCCAGAAAATCTTTACTCTCCCATTCTCTTTCAGAAGCTGTGATGCCAATGCAGAATTGCTGACGGTCCCCATATTCCATGCCTAGATATGCTGGTTTTGTCATATCTCCAGAAGATAAACATAAAATGGAAGAGAGGAGAGCAACTGAGGGATTGTACCACTGAAGGTCATTTTTGTTTTCAAAATCATTCACAGTGTTATCTGTAGGACTTCAGGTGAAGAAAAAAAAAAAAAAGAATTTTCTTTCATAAAAAGCAGCAAAATTTTGACAGTTGTTCTCAACTTCCATCAGTCTAAAACCAAGACATATCTTAATTTCTCTCAAAGGGAAGGTGGCAGAGTCAGTTTCAAATCCCTCATCCCACCAAGCAGAACAAGCAGAACAGAAGTAGTCGTCTCATGCATTCCAAAGAGACAATGTGAAGAGGCCTCTCATCTTTGTATGACGAGTCTGAAAAACCCTTCCAAATTTGGTTCTCAGAACTATATTTTTTCTACAGAGTATTTTGGTTTCAACAACCAAATGTTTCATTGTTTTTTCTTTCTGATCTTGTTTTTAGTCTACTTCGGTTATAGAGAGTGCCGAAGTAGCAGAGAAAGAAGATGCTGTAGTGTTCATGCCCGACTCTATAGACATTGTGCTTGATTCAAAAAAAAAGTAAGATTCTTCTAAAACCACATTCAAAAAGACGGAGTAGGACTAAGGAAGTACCGTCAGGAAACAGGAAGTTTGCAATACTTCACCTTCACAGTGTCTCTGACAGGCAGAAAAAAACTTTGAAGAAACAGCATCATCTTTCCATCGACTTCTCTCACAACTCCATAAGTAGTATGAAGTAAAACATTAAAGTCAACTAATAGCATGAAGTAAAGCAGAAGAATGAGCAGCCCCAGGGCCTGTGGCTGGTGACATGTCCTGACACAGTATTCATCTGCAAAGCATGGAGTTCTATTGCGTGGTCATTTTCCCTGGCTTCCTTTAATGATAAATGCTGGACAATGCAATGTAGAAAAGAAAAACTACTTACAAGCAGAAATGATGCATTTAGAGGAACACAGGGTCTTTACTGTATCAAAATGCTCAGAGTTCAATTGATAAGATATATTGTCAAATGAAGAGTCTCAAATAAACAGTGTGATTTTAAAATCCCAATCAAACACCTAGATTGCTGCTGACTCAATTTTTTTAATATGTGATTAAGATTTAATCTCTCTTTCATTGTGGTAGGAAAACAAAAATGAAAACTAGAGATATTCAGACAGCGGATTAACAAATTCGTGAGAACACTGGCTGAAAGCACAATGACAATATTCACTCAGTAAATTTACAACTGAGCAGTCATTGGCAATAACAAATACTGTATATTTCTGTGAGCACATTATGCTGCTCTATTCTGACAAAACCTGTGAGTAATCAAAGTTTCAGACAGTTCACTCTCATGGCACTAGCATTCAGGACAGTAATAAAAGGAAGATCAGGAACAAGAGCAAGAAAAGAATGAATTTCAGCAGAGACTTATTGTGAGGGACAGGAGGACAACCTGTCTACAAAAGGAAAACCACTGGTAACTTCAGGATCTGATTCAATGATCGAGTACAAGTCATACAGAAGTGTATCAAGTTCTGTGTAACAGAACCTAGTATGGAACTGTACCATGAATTTGTGGTTATTCTGTTTGCTGATCAACTGCTAACACTAATTTAAAATAAACAACCCCCCCCAAAAAAAACAAACAAAAAAAACCCACCAAAACCCAGCTGTAAACCAACCTTAACAGCTTCCAAGTTATGCCAGTACATTTGGATATTGTAATAGAATCCATATATTATGACATACTACTAATACAAACTTTTATTTTAATAAAGTCACCTTTTCCAAATACATATCCTTTAGATGTTTCTGAACTATAGGATACTTTTATTTAGATCTACTTTTATTTATATCTAGACACCAAACTATAAAAGTAGATTTGTATCTTGGTTAAAACATATCTCCCCAGCTCACATCAGAAAGCTCTGAAAAACACTTCACAAGCTAAGGACTGGTTATCTTAATTCAGTAAGCCACAAGTCCCATATGCTAAGCCTTAGGACACTGAAATAGAGCATCTGTTCTGTCGCACCACACTGCACAATTAGATGACTCTGAAAACCTGACTTCTTCTAAATAGTTCAAAGCAAGTGGGAAACCTATTTCAGATAAATCAACAGACACAAAGAGTCCAAAACCTTTAAGCTGTTTTCCAAATTAAGCTACAGCTTCACTTCTTGCTCGCTTTTTCCAAAGCCATATGTTGCTTTTGCTTTTTATTGTTTAATACACTATTTAAACGTCTCATGTCCTCCTTATCCCCACCAATGGTTATCACTGCTATTCAGTCTGGTGATATAATGCTCTGTTTAGCTTGTTCCACCTTGTACTTTTCCACAGGATTAAGAGTATTACTAATGCAAGCTCCTGACTAAAAGAGAAAACAGATAAATTTATAAAGGTTATATGGAATTATTCTTAAAAAGATTATCATGTAACTGTAAATATGATGTAATGGAGAGGGGAAAAAAGACTTAGAACATTTCAGGACTACTAGGTATAAAGATTGCTTACCAACAAATAAGTACAGAATAATGCTGTAATCTTAGTTTGTCTTTCAGGCAAGCACTAATCACAGTATGCAGCAAAAAAAGAACTGCAAGAAATTGCAGATTTGTAGAATAGTGGAGGTTGGAATGGACCTACTGAGGTCATCTAAGTTTAAAGCCAGTTCTCCAGAACCATGTCCACTTGTTCTCTGGGCAACCTATGCCAGTGCTTGCTCACCGTCAGATTAAAGAAGTGCTTTCTTGTGTTAAGATCAAATTCAATATTTTTTCATTTGTGCCCATTGCTTCTTGTCCCATCAGTGGGCACTACTGGGAAAAGCCTGGTTCCTTTGTCTTAATTCCTTCCTATCAGGAGGGAATACACACTGACAAAATGCCCCTGAGCCTTCTCTTCAATGATTCAATGATTGAACAGTCATTACTCTCTTAGCCTCTCCACATACAAATGATGCTTCAACCCCTTACTCATCTTTGTGGTCCTTTGTAGGCTCTTTGGACCCCTTGTAGTCACTCTATATCACCATGTACTGGCGATCCCAGTAAGTACATATAAGCCCATATGCAGTATGTACATCGCTTTCTGGAATGTGGTAAAGGGGAAAAAAAAACAACAACAAAAACAAAATCATCAACAACAAAACTAAAATCAACAACAAAACCCACCACAAAATCTATTGCAAATGAGAAAAAAAAATCAAGAAGATTTTGTATTTCACATATGTTCCTTTTTTTGTATTTGTATTCCATTCTCTCAATGAAAGACTTGGTAGGCACCAAGAGCAACACTTTCTGCAACATGCAGAAATAGGACAAATCAGTGAAGAAAAAGGAAAGTGAGTAGATCACGTAGTTCATGTTTGATTTATTTCCTACAGTTGTACAGCCACCCTGGTACAAAAGAAAGCAGTAAGGCAGTGCTACAGGAGCTGTAGTTGACAGTTAACAAAAAGCACAGACCAAAGCACCCTTGTAAAAATGAGGAAATCAAGAAAGCAATTTACAACACGAACAACCTGTGCGAAGATTCATCAAAATATTCTGAATGGATATTCTGGAGTGAGTATGCACAAGGAAAAATAAGCTAGAAAGCTGTTCAAATCTTACCTTAATACTTACTGTTTCCTCACATAATACTTATTTTCTCATTGTTCTGCTCTGGGCTTCTTCCCTGACTGGAATGATCAGACATACATATTGGGTGTACACATATGTGCTCTGGCTGTTTCTGTGTCTATGCTGGATCCTGTTCTGCTGATACAGGCACCTAAGGTGCCTGCAAAACCAGATCCACTTGCTTTAATTTTTCAGCAAAACCTCAGATGTGCCAAGAAGCTGCCACACTATACTCAGTGTAGCTCTGCCTTATTTTGGCCTTCATACTCCATCACAGTATGTTGACAGTCCTACCCAGAGATTTTACATGAATGTTGACCTTAGGTTACCATTCATTGGAGACAACCTACCACGAGCCCTTCCATTCCCAAGATTATGTTTTTTATGACTATATAGCATAAAAGTCTCAAACTCTGTCTCTTGTGACTGCATACCTCGGTAAGACAACAGAATGGCTGAGGTCTCAGCCACCTCTTCTCAGTACCACTCGGTGTACTCTAACACAAACTTTAGAGGCTCAAAGGCACTGCCACAAAGAATCTTCTGCCTTTTGCAATGTATGAAGCAAAAGCTATGGTGCACATCTCTTTACCTGAGACACATAACAAGCAAACAACTATTGTTTTCTTTAATATTTTTAATTAATGGATTTCTTCTCCTCTCACAATTTATGATAGATTTAAAGTAATTATTTTCTCTCTGGAGATAGAGTTCAGGAAGGACAACTACAAAAATTGGTATAAACAGTATAAATCAGTACACTGACTTTTGTGTCAGTTCATGCTTATTAAGTTTCAGTGTTTTAAGTCTGCTTTCTCTCTTCCATCTACAATCATTTTAAATCATATTTTTGGTTACAACTTTGTCTTTTCTTCTTTTTCTGTCATACATCCACAATTCAGTTCTTTTGCTCCTCTCTGCAAAGTACAAAGAGTTCTCAAGTAGCTCATCTGATGCTACTACAATTTTCCATCTCATATATGGAATATGCTTGTTTATTTTTCTCACTTTGCAGAAATTCTGATTTTTTCAACCAGACACATCAGTGCAATTATTTTTACCTTATTTTATGCACCCTGCTGTGTATGTCTAGAGGCTCACAGTCAAATGTCTGCTTCCTTAGCAGCTGATAATCTTCCAAGCTCTGTGGGACTTGTTTATTAGTCTATGCCAAAGGGGCACAATGTTTTTTGAGTGGCACTAGTAAAGAGATGTTGAAACTTTTACCAAAAGGAAAATTACTGGAAAGCAAAAGCCAAGATGAATTTGCTTTCACTTAATTAACTCAAAAAAAGTACATTTTCAAATGAGGGTCACATTTACTCAAGTCTGTTACAGTAACAACATAAACTTCATCATTTTTTAGGCTGATTTTTCAACTAAAGAATAAACATCCAATCAGAACCTGAGGTAAGGAAATTAGAAAGTGATTTTTTTTTCTTTCTTAAAATATCTACATTAAACTACTGGCAGATGATGTCAAATGTTCAGCATTAGTGTATAAGCCCACCATATAGTTTAAGCAAGTGCTTAATCATGCTAAACTTGAAGTAGCTCTATAATCACTATATGCTGTTGAATCAGACCATTGGTTTTTTATTTTTAAGCAACCACCTACCCTATGACACAAATAAAATAAGAAAAAAACAAGGTTTTTTTTCCCCTGTGCTCCATTGTGTGTGGAAGACAAATGGTCCCACTAGACAACAGAACCTAACTATTTCATGTACTTACATGTTGCTTCCTGATTCAGCCTCTGGGTGTGCTGGACAAATCATTTCTGCTTTTCCTGTGAAGCAGTAATAATACTACAGACCTCCACTGGATAGCTTTGAGACTTAATGACAGAAACAAAATAGAGGAGATGGGAATTACCATAATATCATGATAGCAATTTAATTGTTCACAAGTCGGTAAAACTAAAATCACAAGGTAGTGCAATAACCTTAAAGTAGTATGAAAATTCAGCTTTTGAAGTCTGCTCTGCTGTGCATTTGCTAAACAGTATACAATGGTTCCAAACATATATGTTTTTCAAGAACAAACTGTTACTTGCCACCTAGAGGTTTAGCAATTTTCAGCAACTTGACTGATAAGCAATAATTTATGATGAATTACTGATTTTTTTCTGTAAAAATTGATCATTTGTTTTAACATATCTGGGTATCATCTTCAGCATGCTCAAACTGTCCTTTCCTTTCCTGCTGAATGGAATAGCTGTTAACTGCTTCTGTTAAAATACCAACTGTCTGGATAAGCTCCATGCAAAATTTAACACACCAAATCTGAGTAAGAGGTAGAGCTGTACCAATGTCTCTCTGAGATTCATTCCCTTATGGGGGCAAATGGAGAAATGACCTGCTTCAGCTTTATCAGCTGAACGTTCCAGTCTTACAAGATTTTTCTAGAGTCTTGCTATTACAGTCATACTAACCATAATCTTCAGAAAATAACTCTGGATTTGGCATCATGTAAACAGCTTGCATTAGTAGAGATAGTAAGATTTAAAATTATGTGTGTTGAATAGCAGGAATCAGCATCAGATTCTATAGGTCTTGCTAATGTCATAATAGTTACAGTAGGATATTTATACCAAGATACCAGGGTATGTTTTCCCATTTGTTTTCCCAAAAATAAACAGGCCCCACTCACATCCACAAGTGCATTTGGTGAGTATAATTTCAGGAATAAGCTGTAAAACAGCTATTCTATTGAAATGTCTGAATTTTTCTGATAAAGATGACAATTTTGTGGGTAGCTTTGAGTGTTGTTAATTGCTTTACTAGCTCAGGGCTGAAATATGATTAAGTGGTCATAACAGCTGCTTGAAATACAGCTGTATGTGTCTCTTGACAGCGCTACAGCACACAGCAAATTGATACAGCTATCTAGGACACAAAGAGAATGTTTTTCTTATATTCTGATCAGAATGTTTTTTCTTATATGCCAACCAACGTCTTCTCTCCCAGGAGGAGTCTGGGAAAATACAAAAAAGAGATGCACCAAGTGAAAGTATGTGAGTGCTTTTCTCCTAGGGTCCTCACCAGAACAAACATATGGATACCAGGGGGCAACCAGTCAGACATCATTTGACATGAAATACAAAATACATACATCAGCCTCAAGAAAGACGAAAGGAATAATGTCTCAGGTACTAGATCAAATTTCAGGTATCTTGCTGAGGTAGCTGTCAGATTTCTTCTGTCATCTGCTATAGATTCACCAGATGAAACAAATTGCTATACAATGGTTGAAAAACTTCTCTAACATTCGACTAAGATAACTGTTTCTTAACATACAACTCAGGTATTCAAAATTAACAGAATAATATAGCAAGCTACAGCACAAGTGATAGATATAGTCATTAGATGGGAAATGGGAAAAGTTTTCTTCTGCAGATTGAATATCTGAGACTGAAATATACAAAGTAAAACGAACATCCATAATAAAACAAAGATGGAATGAGGTTAGAGGGTACCAGTAATTAATTTTGAAAATATTTATTTTGTTCCCTTCCAATTGACATATTCACTAGCTTTTTAATTTATTATTACAATCACTGGATAGTATCGGTAATGAGCTGTGTACTTGGGTTTGATTTGAATATACTGCTATTAAGATTTAGCAGCTTAATGAAATACTAATAAATAATATTTTTTATGTCAAAGCATCTCTTATACGCAATATTGCTATATTACAATATGTTTTGTAAGCTCTCTGTGTATCTACATAAAGTACTATGCTTAGTGGAATGCACAGTAATGAAAATTACTAATTATTCCTTAAGTTCATAAGTTGGGCCATATGGGAGATATTCAGATGTTTTCCTTTAGGGAACCTATATTTCAGAAGAAAGATAGAAATACATTTGAGAGAATATTCTAATCTAATATATAAAGCTTTTAGAAGAATACTATGCATACTGTTACACAATCCAGAAATCCTGTTTTAAGGAAGCATGTATTAAAAATTTGCTCAGAAAATTTATATTGAATAAAGAACTTTTAGCTTTCTTTACTCAGATGCGAAGTTCCATATAGCAAGAACAAGAATCCTTTTCCCACTGATCTAGCATATCTTTGAGACAGCTAAACCTAAGTTCTTGCAGAAATTCCCTGCATTAACAAATCACATTATCAGGTGTTCACACAGATCTTTACCCTTCAATTATTTAGCAACAGTTAAGATGCATTTCTTTACATACAGAAGCAGCACAACTGTTGTCACATATACTAACATAAATAAGTACATCACTACTTATGAAGTTCAATGCCAAAAATTCATATCACAACCTATAAAATGAAGCAGTGGCTCCAGGAACCCTGAACACAGTTCACTGGCCCACAAAACTACTTCAGAGATAAGGAAGCTCAGCACAGGGCAGAGACAGTGCAATGTCCTTTAGACTTCTCAAGTGGATGGAAGTGCTCGTTACTTCTGATTCCAACTCAAATGAACTTAAACGTAAATACTACAGTGGGTTCTACTGGGGTAGGTCACCTAAGTTCTGCAGAGAGGTATTTCTGGGGCACCAAACTACTTTGAGCACGATTCTTAAGATTATACTAAAAATCAACCACACATTTAACATTTGAACTTTTAGGAAGGACATAAACATACTGGGAGCAATTATCATTCAAATTATTAGTGGTTTAGTGTCATTTTTCCTTTCTTTGTTCTTCAAATCCCCATTAATTTGAGGAAGATAAAATCTCCAATACCATGTTTAAAAATGTAAGCAAAACAGTTACTCATGTAATATTCTCTTTTTTATCATGTTTTCTGTAAAATGATAGTATAGATTTTGCTATTCTACTACAAATAACCATTTTACAGAAAAAAAGCAGTAGGTCAAATTAAATCTATGGTGCAATTCTACTGTAAATTGATGGTACTGTTCTCAGGATGCACTTGGCCATTATTTTCTGCCAAGACAGCACATTCATGTCTCTGAGAAGCTAAAGGAGTTTAGGTAAATCCTTTTCATCTCTGAACTGGAACTTTTTCCTACTGTGTTTGAATTAAATGCATTAATGCACTGAGGCCCACAGCACAAGCTGTATGTCGTGCCTGGAAACTTCTGCTACATCCAGTGTAATGAAGTTAAAAAATCCTTTCAGGGTGAGGTGCCAATTGCAACTGCACTTTACTGTGAAGCAAAGGGTATAAGTTATAAAACATTCAGTTCTCAATATGAAAAAGAGGATTTCACTTTTATCTCTGGTGTGCTTGTAAATTAAGATGGGTGAGTCTCCTCAACATTGTTCACTTTCTCTGTTGATTTCAGATCCAAACAATGCTCCGTCTTCCTGTACAATTCAGTTGCAAGTGTGTGAACTGGAAATGAAGCACATTGTAAACTTCTGTCTCAAGATCAATCAGTTCTACATATTATATGTTATTAAAGAAAATTATTTCCTTTAATAAGGAAAAAATACCCAAAACCAACCAAGCCAAACCAAACAAAACAAAAACAAATTCACCACATTCTACATTTGATGTCATGACCCATCCCTCATCTTTAGAGCATCAGGCATGGAAAACCCACACTCAGAGTACCAAGTGCTTCCCAGTCAACTTGGGATAGGCATTAGCATTGGCCAGTCAGTCTAGTATTCCTAGTCAGACAGGCCAAAGACATGGTCTCAAACACTGTCTGTGGACCAGTGTCCTTGTTCAGATCACTAAAATCTTCAGTGCACTTGTTTTAAATCCTGTAATCAATGCCTGAGCCCACACTCACATTTGCATACTCTTTGTCAAATTATCACACAGTCTTTTACTATTCCTTGGCTTCTCTGGATTCCATATTAAGCCTTCTTTTAGACAAATAGAGTAGAAAACAAGAGAACACAAACTTAGGTATGCTCAGCCAGGCTTAACCAAGGAGTATGCAGCATCCTTGCCTCTTAAAAGCATTTCAGAATTGGAGTGATATTCTATTCCTTTGCTGAGAAAAGCAGCCCTTTCTTTCTGCCATGAAGGCAAGCTGCCCTGCAGCTCAAGTTGCTGCAAGAAGAGAGCCCACTGTTATAAGGAGCTAGACCAGCAATTCTGAAGCAGAGGATGGTCCTTAACTGCTGTATCATGCTTTCGCAAAAGACCTCCAGAATTTGTCACAAACTTGCTGTGGAATACACCATAGCAGCTTAGATGCACGCTGAGCACTTACCACAAAATACAGGTCAGGCTGAAAATAGCGCACCCCCTGTGTCACAGCCACCTTCCACCATTCCTCTTTCAGTTTAGAAATAAAACTCAGCTGCTGATCATTAGCAGTCACCGACGTTCCCCTGTCATTTTTCTGCATTGTTTTATCACTGAGTACCCAGGCCTGATTCTGGACAGGTTATTGTATTCTACTTGTGTTATGCTCCTTGTTATCCTTAAATTGAATTGGATCTTCTCCCACACATCCCTTCCTAAACTGATATCTGTAAACAAGTTTCCATTTCACTACTTCGAACTGATCAACACAATTCCTGTATTTCACCCTCTAGCATTTTTTAGACTAAAACTGCTCTTGTTAGTGCTGTTGTTCTTTCCTAATATTCCCTGTATCCAACAATATTTCTAAAAGATGGAATCAGCATATCTCAGAAACAATTTATTTGACCAGTTCTTTCTAGAAAAATTTCCCCAAATGTAAATGTATTAAATGAAATTACAAAGCAAAGCAATTAGCGTGTGATACCAATTGGATAATGTAACCTTAATCTTACTTATCTCACAGCAGTTATGGCACTGATGGTTTAAGATAATGGACACAGCATGTGGTAGTTTCATAAAACTGTAAGGATTATAACTGACAATAATCAAAACAATAAATGAAACTGGAATTAGCCTTGAGATTATCCTGTTTTAGTAAATATGTATGAATTTACTGAGGAAAGGCTCAGCTATTTTGTCTTACTGGCTTCTTATCACTTGTCACAAATGCTAACTACTTTACATTCTGTCACTGTATCCCCCCCCTTCACTCCCAGTCTGTGACCTTCCAGTATGACAGGATTCTGTTTTTAACAAAACACTGAATACATATAGAGTTTTCTGTTCTTCATCAACTTGCATGCTAAAAGCCAGGCTCCACAAATTTAACAGAAACACTTGCCCAAGTTCATAGCCTGCTTTCTCCCTTTGTACGCTCTGGGATCAAAAGTGTCTGATACATAGTTGAGAAAATCCATGGAGAAAATAATGCATATCTACTACAGAAAAATCTCCCAAAACTATTGGATTTTTACCAAAAATAAAGGAAAACCAAGTGAGACAACTAAAATTATGCCAATTGTATATATGCCTATAGATTTTTATCACAAATGCACCTAAAGCCAACTTTTTAATGGCTCACAGCCCCCCAGATCTTCATTTCTAAAGGTTTTCAATTCAGTCTCCTCAAATCCCCCCATTCTGTCCTTCAAAAGTGTATGTCTTTCCAATGGCTAGTCTTCTAAGGACAAAGACATTTAGTCTCATACACCTTTTAACCTATTCTCAGGGATGAAGACAAGCCAAACTTTAATATACTGTATTTAGGAAAAACATATTTGAGCTGGCCATTATAAGTCTAGAAGGCCATTTCTTTGTGATACCCAGAAGGATCCACAGTTCCTTTTCAGCCTTTCCATTCTGGAGAATTCAGCAAGAATTAGTCCCATAGGTCAAGTTCTAAGAAAAAAAAAATCATATATAATCCAATGGAAATTTATGATCTACAGACACTTTCACCAGGTCAATGCCCTCCTGATTTAAAACACTGTATCTGGGAGTCCCTCCTTGAATTTCAAAGGAAATTAAAATGATGGAGTATCTTTCAGCTCCAAGCATATAATCAAAACAAAATTGGTTATCCAGTAAATCCATTTGCTGATGTGACTAATGGGAATCATTGATCTAGTAAGTGAGCCTTAATTACAGCTTTGATTTGACCATATTTTTGTTCTATTTGCAATAGATGTAATAGTAAAAACTCAGTAATAATTTATACAGAAGAACAACTTTGATTTTATTAGAAAGTTGAGCAAGCAATGTAAAAACAAGTACACAAATGGAAGAGCCAATGGATCCCCAATGATCTTCACCACATCACTGGTATTCTGCACTGGCTTTGTTTTGGTTCACTCCAAGTAGCCCTTTACAAGACAGCTCTTCTAATAGAGAGAACAAGACCTAAGATATTCAGACACAAGCTAGTCATTGGCATTTATACCAATGAGGACGGATGGTCATTTCTTGGCCCTCCTTTACTTAGCCCACAATATGGACACAGTCAACAAGAACCATGAACCCTCACAGCTCCAGAGAGTTCAGGAAAGCAATCTATGGACCACAGGACTCCCAAATAAAACCCAGACCATTCACATCATTGCACAGGACCACATCAAATTCTTATAGACAAATATGGTAAATAAAAAGATGTAAATATAGTCAGCCCAGCTTTTTAATAAGTTGCTTTAAACAGGTTTATGAGGCTTTTAGAGAAGAGAAGATTACCATGGTCTGAGCACAAAGGCCTGCAACATGTAAGGTTTAAATAGCTATAGAAGGTCATTTAGATCAGAAATACTTCCACATAAAGTGACAACTGAAATTATGAAGAGACATGATGCAAATTGTATGGACTCTTCAGTGCTCAGCAATAGAAATAGTGACCTTTTAAAACTGACAGAGTGAATTTGAGAATCAATGTCACTACCACTTCCCTAAAACGTAAGTTTTACATCAAGGAGATGGATGTAACAGGATATGCCATCACCAGGACCTAACAGCACTGTTTCTGATTTCAGTAAAATCAGGTCTCTTCCTGGAATATACCTTTCATGTGCTACAATGAAAGCTTGGTTGAAGAGCCTAGGCTGTCAAGAACAGACAACATTAGCGACAGGAAATGGATTCCTCTCATCCAAATAGCGATGTCCAGTAATGGAACTGAAGACCCATTCGACTCCTCAGAGCCTAAAACTTTCAAGTAGCACAAAACCCATAGCATTTGGAAGAAAAGGCATAGCACAGAAAGGAAGGAAATTCACCTTTGAAAATGAGTGTTTGTTCTGAGTAAGTATTGCACTGATGATTTGCGTGTGGCTGGTTGCAGACCTCAATAACAGAATAAATTAAGTCTGCACAGGAATATCCAAGCATACTAATTTTTAAAAAAAGACCCAATTTGATACAGCATCTATCCTTTCTGACTCACTTCTGGTCTTTGCATTTCCTTTCAGTGTAGTTGTTCATTCTTCTCTTTACAGTATGTGTCTATCCATCTCTGGATATTTTTGTCTATACTGCAGCAGTTTCTGCTTCACACATTTTGGGGTTTTGAGGGTTTGCTTAGTTTGGGGTTTTAACCTTCTCATTATTGTTTCAGCTTCTCTTTCTCCTTTCCTTTTCCTTGTTAGTTTTATTTCTCACCTGCTCCAAGAAGACAATACTTTCTGCTCTATCAGATGTTGATCTTATCCACATCTTTATCATACCCCAATTCTCACCTTTCCGAATGTTATTTTTTTGTATTTTGCTTACATTTTTCACCTGTGGCTTACCTCCACATCCTTTCTGTTTCTTTGGTAATACCTGACTGCCCTTCTCCCACCCAATTTCCACTCTACTTTCCAGACATTAAAAGGATCTCCACTCACTGCTGCCAGATTCATGCCTCTCAACACCTTTGAGGCTTCCCATTTTACCTAAAAGCTAAAGTAAAAGGAACATCAGGCACAATATGAAGAAGGAAACTCATTAAATACAGTACAATTATGATTTTCTTACTTCTTCTTAATGCTATCAAGATCTAATTGTTATGATTTTAATATATGCAGCCTTTACTAATACAGGAAAATCCTAGAACTTTTAGTTGATGAGATTTGACCATATATTTTTACTCATACAACACCAAACAGATGCAATTATGCCATTCTAAATATTTTAGTCTCCATATGGAAAAATCTATAAACTGTATTAACTCAGGGCTGTGTTACATTAGATTAAACATATCCCCAAGGAGTTTTCTCAGTGTTATGACTGCAGTTTTTATATTGCAACTTCTGTGTACAGGCAAGACCTCAGACGATTTAGACAGCCCTCAGGCTTGACCATTACAACTGAATGCAGCCATTTAAATGATTTGTTATATTTTCCTAAGAGGAAAGTGGGACTATCTGGTACATTTTATTTAATGTAGAAAAAAATATGAATTTATTTTTCTGTTTGTTTCTGCAAGCTGTTTACTCCTTGGAGCTGAAAAGATGGAGACAGCACCTGTATTTATTTTTTATTCCATAATAATAAAAACCAGAGTATAAGTTTTCAGTCAGGCATTATAGAGAATATAAGACTTTTTTGTACGAATTTGAGGGTTTTTTTTTTTTTGCTGTCTGTTGTTGATTTTAAACTTACTTTCTTTATGGATCTTTCTGAGGTTACTTTCAGTAGTGCCATTAAGGTATAGTTATATGTAGATGGATGCAACACTGAATTTTATGTGCAATTAAAAAAAACAACAAATTCATCTTTTTCTAAACCAAGATGCTCATATAGGAAAAGACAGTCTTTTACATACAGCAGATTTCTTCATTGTCTATTTCCAGCGGGAGCATGAGGAAAATTCAGGGGGTTGTTTCAACCTCTTAAAGCATATGCCTATGACACTTCAGCTAGAGGCGAGATTTTCTACCCGATCAGACAAAAGGACACAAAATCAGCTTTTATCACAGGCAGAATACTGCTAGCTAGAATGATTTACTAACAACTCGGCTTTGTTTTCTGACAAAGCAGAAGCACTGAGACATAAAACACTTTATCACACCATTTCTGATAGCCAAAAAAAAATGAGAGAGCACATAGTGTTTTCTGACATAACTGATTATAGAGACTGGGACGGTAAATTCTTTCATTGTCTATCCAAACCTGCCACATGCAGAAATGTACTCACTGTTACAAAGATAATGTCTCACACTGCTCTTCCTCCTCACCTGTCTGCATTTATCTTGACATAATCCTACAAGAGAAGGGAAGAGGCAAAGAAAGAAGATATATTTGTTTACAAAGTATGGCCAGTTATGACACTGTTCAGATATATGCATCAGCCTCACGTTTTATCTAACGTGTACTTCTTCACTTTGGCACTTTGAGTATTTTAGACTCTCTAATAACTTCAGTGTTCCCGAGTATTGTTATCCATGCTGCAAAAGGACTCTGGACCAAAAGGACCAAAATCCTTGCTAGTTTTATCACTGATTAAAAATTAACATTTACTTTGACATTAACATTATTCCTCCTTTTATTTCTACATCCATTTTTCTCCATCTCCCAAGCACACCTTTCATAACAGCATTTATTCTAATGACTGGACTATTTCAGTTATGTTTCAGGATATATGAGACCATGCCAGATTCTAGCGGTTCAGTACCTGCATCATATAGGATTATGAGACATATTGTACAACTTTATTGGCATAGTAGTTGCACTGACTGTCTTAGTTACTAATGGGGATAATAATGCTGTGAGCTGTGACATGCTCAGTACGACAATACCAGCTATATGCCAGCATATATAAATTCTGAAAATTATCAAGTCTATGCATACATTCTGTTATTGTGCCTGATGAGTGACTGTCCCAGAAAGAGAACAGCAGGACTTTAAAAATCCTGAAATCCATGCATTCCTCCATCTTATATTTCTAAGTTAAACTATCCCAGAATTTTGTGTGCCATGCATTCTTAGTCCAGACAAGGCTGAGTAGCTCGGTAGCTGTTTCGCATAAAAGCCTTACCCATGTTCAGAGTCTAGGCCCTTCTTCCCTCACTTTTAAATGGGTACCGACATTCACTGCTTCCTCTTAAGCAGGTACAGATTATATATATTTATCCTATTTCTCCTCTTGTCTACTACCTAACACCAAGATGTCACTATTATGCTTTTTGCCCCTCTGAGCAAGAGAAAATAACCCATTAAACATACCTGTGGGAGTTGTATTTTTTTTCCCAACAGTAGATATAATTCTTATTTTGTGATTTAAATGCATACAGTTTACATGCAAAGTATGGATTGGATATATAGATTAGACAACATACAGGCAAACCAAGAAAGAGACATGCAAGTGGCACTTCAACATACTTGCAATTACAGGGTGTGTTTTCCATCTTAATTTTACTTGGATGTAATGAAATGAAAACATTAGCAAATAGGCATTTCACACATTGAAGATATTTCTGGCTCTGTTTCAGTGATTTGTGATAGGGGTGTATTCCCCCCTCCAAGGATATGTGAGGGAATTATACCCTTCTTCATACATTATCTCCAAACTAGAGGTAGAATTAGTCTGAAACCAGCATAAAGAAGACTTCTTTTCAGAGTAATACACAAAACCCCTACATTCCATTTCTTTTTTTACTTTTAGCAGATGTATTGCACATCAAGAGCTTTATGAGAGAGGAAAAAAAAATAAAATGGGTAAATGGAGTGAGTAAAACCACATAAATGAATATAAACCAAAACATATTTAAAAGATGGAGAAAAAAATTGAAGGAATAAAAACAGCTTTAAAACCAGCTCTTAAAACTCTGAGGTGCTAGGCCAAGAGCTTCCAAAGCAGAGATATAAAGCTTCTTGAGGCCATAGTAATGATCAGTGAAGTCATGAACTTGATGGAAGTGATTTTTGCAACCAGAAGTGTTGATACCTGATATAAACTAGGAAACAATATCTGCCAGAGAAACTTGGCTCTCAGACTTACAAAGAACTTTATTTTAAATCATAAACTCACAATATAATGATAAAAATTAGTGCATTGCAAATAAAACACAGAGAATTTACATACAGAAGTATAAAATGATCGTCTGGGTAATACATGAAAAATAAATATTTGAGTTCAAAACTTCAAATATTGATTTGAATATTGCTGATGAATGGCCATTTCTCTGGAAAGACAGTTAACTTAGTTTGGAGATACTGGTGTCCCTGAGGGATCGGTGTTGGGACCGCTCTTGTTCAACATCTTTGTCAGTGACATGGACAGTGGGATTGAGTGTGCCCTCAGCAAGTTTGCCGATGACACCAAACTGTGTGGTTCTGTTGATACGCTGGAGGGAAGGAATGCCATCCAGAGGGACCTTGACACACTTGTGAGGTGGGCAGATGCCAACCTCATGAAGTTTAACCATGACAAGTGCAAGGTCCTACACCTGGGTGGGAGCAATCCCAGGCACAGCTACAGGTTGGGCAGAGAAGAGATTCAGAGCAGCCCTCAGGAGAAGGACTTGGGGGTGTTGGTTGATGAGAAAATGAACATGAGCCGGCTTCAGTGTGTACTCACAGCCCAGAAAGTCAAGCGTATCCTGGGCTGCATCAAAAGATGTGTGACTTTGCTCTTGTGTGACCACACTTGGAGTATTGTGTGCAGTTCTGGTGTCCTCAACATAAAAAGGACATGGAACTGTTAGAACAAGTCCAGAGGAGGGCCACGAGGATGATCAGGGGACTGGAGCACCTCCCATATGAAGACAGGCTGAGAAAGTTGGGGCTGTTCAGTGGAGACCTCATAGCAGCCTTCCAGTATCTGAAGGGGGCCTACAGGGATGCTGGAGAGGGACTATTCATTAGGAACTGTAGCGACAGGACAAGGGGTAACGGATTGAGACTTAAACAGCAGAGGTTTAGACTGGACATAAGGAAGAAACTCTTTACTGTAAGGGTGGTGAGGTACTGGAATGGGTTGCCCAGGGAAGTTGTGAATGCTCCATCCCTGGCAGTGTTCAAGGCCAGGGTGGATGAAGCTTTGGGTGATATGGTTTAGTGTGAGGTGTCCCTGGCCATGGCAGGGGGTTTGGAACTAGATGATCTTGAGGTCCTTTCCAGCCCTAACTATTCTATGATTCTATTCTACGAAGAGCTCTCTACATTGACATGGAGAGCAAAAAATAGCCTCAAAGCTGCTTTGTCAATATGGGTTATTTAACTCAGATACTAACAGCAGCTCCAAAATGAAGGAACTTTCTCACCCTCTCTACATGAATAAAGAGAAAGACAGCTTCACTGGCATAAGGTTTCTATTCAAATATCTTTCAAAGACATTTAGTCAACAATCATAACTTACATGAAGTCAGCACTAGTTAGCAGTTAAACGTAGGCGAGAATAACTTCCATCTTAAAACCAGGAATTTAGTTTTGGCAAGAGAAATTTTGCTTAAGATTTTCAGATATGTTAGTTCTCCACTTGAGTATCATATGGACTATATGGTTCAGGATAGAAACTAAGATAATGATATGAACATGATTTTCTGGAAAGAGTGCAATGCAACGAGTATCTTTGTTGAAGCCCCAGAGAACAGCACAAAAGGGCGATCTCTTCAGAGCACTCTCCTAATCAGCTGCTATAGAATTTTGAAATTCCTAAATCTAAATGAGATGTGGGAAATATGAGGACTGGGTCTGGCATCACTTACTGAGGCAATTTTCTTCTCAGGCATATCAAAATTGTAGTTATACTTGTTGAAATCAAATTAGAAGTGAGATTCATAGGACAAGAGAGGCAAAATGATAATGGAAAGAATAGTTTGCTTTTTGTAGACATATGTGGCTAGGTAAAGAATCACTTAATAGCTTCCTGCCAACCTTATGCTCCTTTCTTTTGTCATGGAGATGTCATACTCTATAATCAATCTGTATGTTATTTCTTTTCCTCTCTCCCCTCTGCCTCCTCACTACTTCAATTCTTTCTACTCCATTTTTCAACTTGAAAAATCCAGCAATCCAAGCAGACAAAGCAAGAATTTCCATGCTGGGTCAGATAAAATGTCCATCAACAGCATTTGCTGTTTCTGCTTGTCCCTAGTTGCTAATACTTACAGAACAGTGTAAGCCCTGAAGTATAATGTTGGACATCTTTTCAAAATAAGGGCCATAACATGTTTTTACACTGATGGGTACTTCTGCCTACCAATATGTCCCTTCCTTCAAACAAATTGCTAGCATCTTCATGTGTGATATTGAGTTAGAGGCTTACACATACAAAGGAAAAGGTTGTGAGAAGGGGAAGAATTTAATCAATCCACATAGAGAATTTAATGATTTATTTCAGTCTAGTTTTCCTTTTGTGTTGTCCTGTTTGCCCTATCAGCCCAACATGCCAGATGTGAGAAAGTTCATTCATGCTTCATTGTCATTTTTCGTCGCACATTATTAAAGCGCTGATATTTAGAAATTACTATTTAGTTAAAGGTGAAGGTTTCAGTTTTGTAAGTATCTTTGGAAATCAGATGCTTAAGTGGAAACATTAACATCTCAAAATGTGGCTGAATGTCAATTTTTGGATTACTGGTCTTCATATGAACTTTTGACATCTGGCATTTTGCTCAACTCTCTAAAGAACACGCTTCGGAAGTGATAATACTGTGGAGAACATGACACAACCTAATTAGCACTAACAGATGAAGTGTTGATTTATCATCAGAAGTGAGGCCTGCTATAGGAAGGGAAAGAAAATTATTGGTAAATGGAAATATATGCATGTGATTAGCATTTATAAGCTTTCTTTTCTTGGTACACAACACAGAAATACAGAAGCAGTTTTGCACAGAGAACCTATATGGAAATATCTGCACCTGTACTGTGGAGGAAAGAGGAAATAGGTGCTAATAGATGGAATAGTCACATGGCCTCTTCGTCTTCTCTGCTTTCAAATAAGTGCTTTCTGTTACCAGTTCCATAGCCAAAATGAGAAGGCATGGCTGGTACTGGCTACATGAGAAACCATAAGAACGTATGGGTTCCAAATAACAAGAACCCAGTCAGCCTCTATACTGGAAGGGATTTGACTGTGCTTTCAGTGCACTGGTTGGAATAGCAGCCACAAAGGAAGCTGTATAAGTTACCAGGTAAACTCTGATAACTGATGCTGGATTGGTGCCTGTAGAGATGCTAACCATGCCATCCTTACTGGGTTGCCTTCTAGAATCACAAAAAGTAAAAAGCCTTGAACTGTCCTTACACTAGACACCTAGATTTTGGAGAACAAAAGACTGGGGAAATAAATCTCATTTTTAGTCTAAATTAGCCATCTACACTCTTCTGTAGTCAATGAAAAGAGATGGACACTGAGAAACGTAACTAATCTCATCCATTTTAAGATGGAAAGAAGCTTTCTGGAGACACTTATTTCTCACCACTGACTAGAGAGTGAACTTGGATGACTGCCTTATATTAGAGATGTATCTTTTTTGATGGCTGAAATAAAATAAGACAAATCTAGGCAAAAATAACTAGAACTTCTAGAAACCCATTTATTTTTCTTTCATCTCAGGTTACCTGCAATCACTGGGAACAGTACAGATGAGTACATTTGCTCTGCTCATTAATTTTAATTCAATAACATTCCTTACTTAGCCTAATATAAATTTCTTCAAAGATGCTATATTCTGTTCAAGTTTAATAAATTTCTACTAACCCTTCAACTGTTTAATTTTTGAAATAGATTATTTTAACCCTACATCATTAATTATGCAGTATTTCAGTTTATTTTAAAAGCCTGAACAGTGGTCCATGAGATGTAAAATCTCTGTTCATTAATTCTCTGTCAATTTTCCATTTTATCTTTTTAACTGTTAATGGCTGTTTAAAAGAAAAATCTATAGGCACTATCACACTGGAAAGCTAGTATTAAGTAATTAGTAAAAAATGTTATTTTAGTTCAAGAGAAAGACTTTAGCAGCTTGCTTTTCTTTGCTGTAATGACTTCTGGTTTAAGTTTAGTACATATCCTGCCTGGGCCTGTGCTTCTTGCTTTGACATATGAAGACGTAAAAACCTCCCCTGAAACTTGCACAGGGTAACTTTGGATCCAGAGGCACTATGGATAGGAAACACTCCATATTTTTTCTGCTTAAAATCCCTTGTTTCCTCTCTGGAGCAACTGCAAAGGAAAGGTGAAGAATGAGTTTGATCTTAGTTGAGCCTTGAGCAGCCCACTTTGCACCAGTGAACTGGCACCAGCCAGCAGCAAATTAACAGTCCATGGAGCTCAACAGCATTTGGATGAACAGTAAGTATTTCAGGACAATGCCCAGGTAGAAGACCATGCAGAATAGGTAATAAGTAAGGAAACTTGAATCTTGATCTGGTCAGTAATCAAAGAGAATCAATCTACCCCTCAGTTATTAGTTGTTAGCAATGAAGATTAAAATAAATAAAAGCACTAAGTTTTGCTACCTCTAATGTTTATGACCGAATGATATCAAATATTACTATAAATAACACTACTGATTGAAGTATGGGTACCTTTCTGATGACCAAAACTCAAGAATATTCTGCAGGTTTGCTTATTTATGGCACTATTTGGAAATCCCAAATTCTTAATGAATTTTTGTAAATGTTGTATATCTCCAGGGAAGAAAAAAACAAAACCAACAAACAAACAAAAACGCAACCAAAAAACAAATTTTCAAATACATTCTGTTAATTGAATCCAGAATTATCAGTAACATCCTTCTGCTTAGGGGACATACAGTGCCACCTAGGTGATAACACAGTGCTGACAAATAGTATAACACTAGAAGAGTGAAAAGAAGTTTGCCACATGCCTTGAGAATAAGTGGCTCAGAGCAACCCAATCAGTCTAGGCCTGTCTGAGCAGGGGGGTGGATTAAGATGGTCTCTGGTGGTCCCTTTCCACCCAAATAATTATTCTGTAACATTACTGTCGGTGGGTGCCAATAAAGTCTGTGGGGCTGCTCAGCAATAAAGCAGATGAAGTGGAGCTACAGTGTTAGCTGTGCAGGCAAAGCTTACGACAGGAGGTGATGTGGTGGGACAGGGAGTAATAATATACACTTGATAAAGGTTAATAATTAGCTAAAAGTCTCAAGGGGCCTAATTGACATATTAAGATGCTTAGAAAAGACTCCTCAAATTTACACCTGAATGTGGACTGCTACAGATGGCTGAGTAGGCTGGAACCAGTATCTTGGCTTTACATTTATGATGCCAGTCAATACTCAGTGACAATTCTAAATGGGAAAGGAATTAAACAAGGAAAAGTAAACAAGAAGCAGCATGAATGAGAAAGTCAAAGAACAGATAAAAGAAGTATTTGATATGTTAAAACAAAATCCAATGCTTTATAAATTAGGTTTTTTATATATTCAGGCATAAATCCATTAATAATTATATTACCAGTGAAATATGACAATGAATATACTGACAGTATGGGTTGTTACTACACTAGTTAAGATTTTAAAGACATTTCATTGACATAAATGAAATGACTATTTTTTCTTTTTATTATTGAGAATTTGCCAAAGATAGTAGAAAGAAATCATCTCTGGAGCAAGGTTCCTGCCTTTTGCTGTGTGCAGGTTTCTGCTAGAACCTCTCAGAAGGGTACTTACATGGTAGGTAACTGAGAACAAAGAGCTGCAAAGCCTTTCACACCACATGTTATGTTTCTGACTGGAACCTGCAAACTAGGTCAGGCCCCAGATGCTTTCACAGGGAGCTATGTGAGGTGTGTGAGACTGCAGAGAAGATTTTTAACTTCCTGTGGGCCACCTCAGCAGTTAAAATACATTAATACTGGTGGTTTGGTCGTTAGCATTTGCCCCATAATGCTGGTGAATGCTGCAGTAACAGTCTCACTAGCTCATGCCCACTGTTTTCTTTCCTTCTTTTTTTATTTTCTTGATAGAAACAGAGCAATTGCTCATAAGTTTTATAGTATCATGGCTGGTTCTACAGTAGTGTTTGTCTAGAAATCACCTTTCCAGGGCTCAGCTGACACCAGTGATAAAGCAGGGCCACTACAAAGAAAATACACTTTGGCATGATAAAGTGTCATTTCAGCTAAAGTTGTGATTCTGCAACAAAATCAGTGATGCTAATTCCAGTTTCAGTAGGGGAAAAATCAACAATGTTTGTCAAAGCAATGTTAATTTTCAGTCCTTTTTAAAGAGTGTTGCAGATGAGAAAAGTACCTTATTTAACCAGGGGAATGCCTGCCTTCCTTATAGATTTGTGGACTGAAAAGGCCTTAGCATTCTGAGCTGCAAACATCACTCTACTGTATTATTATTTTAAGCATTCCATGCATTAGAGCTGCTGCAGAGCTGGCTTTACCTTCTAGTTTGGTAAGTTCTCAACAGAAGAAAAGGGGTAATTCTGTAATTCTAAATCATTTATGGATAACTCCTAAACCATAATGGTTTTATCTCAAAGGAAGCTTGGTAATGATAACTACATAGCCTACTGAAGGCAGTATAGTCCTGACTTGAGAGTGGAAGAGCTTTAATTGTTCCTTCATTCCTGCTTGTCAAGAATTGGCACATATTCCACAGGTTTCCATTAGCTGTAATTAGAGGGGTTGCTTTGTAATTCATGACAATTTTGTCACCCCTTTCAATTTTCCAGAATCTGACAATTTTGCATGGTTCCTGTTGCTGCATTAACCCAGCTTTGTGTCACTAGAAATTGATTAAACTGGATTAAATCAACAGTTTGCCTTTCATTTTGATGTATTGCAGAGACAAAACACAAAACAATGAGTTTAAGGTCATTCCATTTAAAAGGTAGGTCCATTCTGATGGGTCTGCAATAGCAACTGAACTAGAGCTAAGTCTTTCAAATTTGCTCAAATCCCCTACTAGTGGAAATGAAGAGTAGAGTGCTCTTGCATGGCTAAAAGGCAATTTTAAGTATTTCAAAAATGGAAGATATGAGAGAATGAATATTCAGCTGGGACAACATTTAAATACCCAAGTGCTCCTGACATGGATTAAAGTCATGGGTCTTCACAGTCCATTACTTGATTAGACTAAATTACCTATAGAATGTTTTAATTAATTTCCAAAGGCGTTGCCAGTGTTATTCTGTGTTCCCCGTACAAATACTATTTATCCTGATTGGTATGAAATATCTGAATAAATAGAAATACCTCTAATCCTGCATGAACAGCATGAATAGTTTCATGAATCTTCTGAAGAATGACTCTGTACAATAAAATCTTGCTACTAACTAAAATTTTCATACAATTAAAAATGGGAAGAAAATAATAAACAGTTTAGAAAGTTATGACATTCCCTCCATAGACACACTTGTCCCAGGATCTTTCCACGTAGCTTTTCCAGAAGGTTCTTGGACAGAATTAACTAGTGCAAAGAACAACAGATAAGCAAGGCCCCACTTCCTAAATAATGAGTGTGACATTACCGTTAATTGTAAAATAAATATTTTATTGCCCTTTTCTTAACAGAAATCTATCCTTAGAACTGAACTTTTCATGAACTTCAGATTTTTTAATTCAGTTTTTCTTATTAAAACATAGCTTTCAATTTTCCAGTTTGCTCTATTTCAATTCCTTTAGAAAAAAAAATCTATTTTCTAAGACTTCCTTTAAGCATTCTAAACCAGTTGTAATGTAGATATAGAATATCTATATGACTATAAATATTTACCATGTAACTGCAAGCTACATTGCTTTAGCCCTCATCATACTACAGGAACACTTATGTATGTGCTTCTGTTCATCCTTGTCCATAATTTCAGTGTCTCCCACAAGCGCACTGAAGAAGGAAGATGTGCTCCCTTTTTCCCTCACCTCCCATCTCTCATGGTCTTGACAAACAGGTTGATGTTTCACGGTTAATGCAGGTCTATTATTGATACACAGCTCTTACTGTGTTTCCTGCTTACCATTTGGCAGTTTTGGACTTTTCAGGGAGAGAGTTAAATCTGTGTCCAAAAAAACACATTGTCCAGTATCAGATGATAACCTGATCTTGGGACTATGCAGCTCCTGTTATCCCATTAACACAGTTCTAGCCTGTATCTACACCAGTTTATTTTTATCAAACATTAAACTTGGTATTTCCAGTATTTTTAATAGTGGTGCTTTCTGTGCCAGTGTTTGTTTTCCACTAACACTTACTATCTAATGGAAAGAATTTAAGCTTTAAGCTTTTTTCCAGTCTGTTGCTTAGAGCATGAAAGCACTGCCAATTTTCAGTTTTCTTAATATAGATTTTAAAATAGAAAATAGCTTATACCAGCACAATATTTGCTTGAAAATAATGTGAAGTTTACATAAGTTCTGCCTTACTTCCTTTACAAGTCCAGTCCATCAGTTTGGGCAAATATCACTGAAAGTGTTGTAGCTGGATCAAAGTGTCCTGAACAGGTGGAGTCAGGGATGTCTACTCTAAGAACATAGTCTTCTAACATTGAAGTCACTGATTAAGTAGCAAATATAGTTCTGACAAATTGGAATCAATTGCCAGTAATGTAAGGCATGTTTTTTGAAGAAAATTGGTGGTAGGAAAGAATGTCCTCGTGAGAACATTGTGTCACTACGGTATAAAAGGCACAAAAATGCTTTTCTTCCCAGATATGAAAGTCAAAGCGAAAGAACAACCTTTAGGAATGTTATGATCTTTTAATTCCTTAGAACAAGAAAGCGTTTTTCCTTCTGGATTTACAGTTTCCAGATGCTTCAAGATTAAAATGCCAGCCTAAATTCTGATTTGACATCAAAAAGAGAAAAAAAAGAGAATAACAAGTTTCAAAAGGAAGAAAGGGACAAAACATGTTTGTTGGAAACACCTTCATACATTAAAAGAAATTATTACTATTAAATGTCACACAGATTTCCCTGCAAAAGTGACTCCTAAAGCACTGATACTTCATACCCCCAGAATAGATCCTGGGCAAATCACTCAGCTATTTTATGTCTCTGTTTACGCAGTTAAAAGGCTCAGGAGAATGTGAGATTTTCCAACTTCACACCCTTTCTGCTATAGGCTGTGTAATTGTTTAATTTGTTTATTCAGAATTACTAAAAGGTAACATGGATTTGATCCTTTACAAAGTTGTATCTGGGCAGCAGGTAGAAAAGCTGCTTCATTTTCTTTGGCCCAGCATGTACACACTGAGTCAAGGAAACCTGGAAAATGGGAAAGGTTACTCCTTCATCCTGAGGGGGAGACAGTGGGAAGAGAGTGATACTCAGCACTTTGGTGGTATCAGATCCCAGAGTGCTTTCTTGAAAGAAAAGCACCCTAAACAAGTCATCAGTGTGTAACCAAGCTGGGTGTGTGCTAACATTTTTTTTTAATAGATTTGGATAACTAAAAAAATTTTTGATCAGTTAATCCAGTATTATCCTTATTATCCTTTTTTAATCGAATAACTAGTTTGTATTTTTACAGCAAAAACTGAATTCGGGATCTTTGGTAAAATCCTGTTTTTTTACTAAGCCTTTCAGGGATAAAGAAATTAAAATATCTTTGTGTTTCACAGCTACGAGGCACTTTTAGTCAGTACTCTGCCCCAAACTCTCTCAAGGCTTGTGTTTTTGTAGTCCTAGCGAGTTCTGGCATCTTCAGTTTTTCCCTCTGCCCTTTGGCTTGCATCTGCCTCTCTTTGAATACCTCCCTGGCACAAATTGACCAAATGAAAACATTCCACCTAAAGAGGTCCAACTTCTAAGTGATTATACATATGCATTTTTTCTCCTTGGAAACTTTTATCTCCTACCATTTCTGCAGTCAAAAGTTCAGGGCAGGGCTATATCCACACTCAGCTAAGCTTTTCTAAGCTTCATTAGCTTTATACTAGTAAGTACTGAATTTATTTCTTGTTCTTTAAAATAGGCTGTTCTTGCATTCACTTTGAGTTTCCCATTAATATAGTGGATTTTTAAGCACTTTTTTTACCTCAGTATCTTTACTGTCTTGATAAAACTTACATACTTCAAAATTACTCAGTATTTTTTAAAAAGTATTTATCAGAGGCATTTGTTGAGAGATATTTATTGCAGTGCCAACAAACACCTCATCTTCCTTTGTGACAAAGGGAAATTCTTTCATCTCTTTTCTGCCAAGTGGTCCTTAGGGGACTTTAGACAGCAAAAAAATGGTAAAGGTTGGTGGCCTCTCACTGTGAAATGCAGTATGTGGTTTCACATACGGCGTTAGGGGATGGATTTTGGCTTCCCACCTCTGTGTGGCCCCAGCTCCTAGGTACTTTATAGCACTATTCTACAGGTTTTTCCCTCTCAAGCAGCTGATTCTTGTGAAACCTGATTCTTTTTTCCTATCTTAGAATAAGACAGCTTCTCCCTCCACCTGCTTTCTTCTTTGAAAGTGTTATACAAATTCTTTTGACTGATGTATTCTACCTTCTAATTGACTCAAATGCATACACTCATACACACTTGTTCCTGTAACAATTTTTAGTTTAAATAACTCTTCCCTCCCTGTTTTTCCCTCCTAGTACAGAGAATCTCCTCCCAGACTTTGTTATACAAGCTGTTCCTGTTCGTTTTCATCAAATATCCGTCTTTTCCTTCATCTCCTTACATGCAGAATTTCATGTTATTTCCAAATAAGATACTAGGAATCATTCTCACTCCCCACCAACCTACAACAACAGTCACTTGGGATATGTGCTGGGAAACCATTTCATGAGATGAGTAGATGTTGAACATCGTAATTGCATTTAATTTAAGAGGGAAAACAGCCTTGAGATGATTGAAAAAGCATGCAGACAATAATAACAACACAAACACACCACCATCCACCTTAGGTCAATTTTAGCAAAGAACTATCTATGACCAGGGAAAAAATTATAAAAACTTAAACCCTGTGAACATTTTGATAAAAAATTCAGAGTGAAACTGTGGATTCTCTACAATGATAAAGTAATTGTCCTCTTTTTTTTCCTGGGAAGGTGAGAATTATGGCTAGAATCTTCTGGCCATAACCATGCAAGCTTTTATTAAACTTTTCAGATTTTTCTTCCAAATTATGAATACAGTCACCTCCTACCAGCCCTTTTTATGCCCAGTTTAACATCTGCCTTCCTATTTCACAAGCTACAAGTTACCCGTTTCACACTAGCAGTTTAACAGGTACTTCACTTTCCTGCTGAATGGGCAGGTACCAGAGAAAAAGTAAATTATTGTATTAAAGCCCACAGTTTGGAGGTTAAAATAATATGCCTAATACATTTCAGCCGTTGTGCAGCATCGCAACTTAAAGCCAATGAAATTTCACTTAAGCACAAAGGTGTGTGTTAAAGTGGTCTGAGACTGGGATTATAGATTCAGGACTCAGAATCTATTATGGAATGATGTTCAGAAGAAGATAATTTCTGTGTGATGTTCACATAAGTTAAATGCGCAAACAAATCTTGCTCAGCATGAGTCCCACTAACATACAACTAATAAGAACATTAAAGTTGAACATGTTTGTTTCTATATATTTGTCCTAGGTGCTCCTATCTCTTCTGATTGCAGGATACAGGTTATTTCTATCCCTACTCTTCTTTTTATATAATCTTGAGTAATATGCCAGCTTTTTTTGTGAAGGTATATCATATTTAAAACATCAGCTGTATCAATCTACATACAACTCTATAAATTTTTTTCCTACCCATTTTTCAAACAGGTTGTCCCCCTGGAGTCAGCTTCCCAACAAGATATTATTCTAGGCAGAATTCAGTATAGAAGCCTCAGCCACAGGAATACGGGACTACTTCTTGCAGCTGGCTCAACAGAACCTCATTATTTTCTGACAACTCCTTAGGTACACTTGTTTTGAAAACACTGTGAAATAGGTTGCATTTAAATATGTAGCAGTGCTGAAAATGGAGCCTGATTCAAAGCAAAAGCAACAGAATGTCAAGACTGGCTAATTTTAGAAGAGGTAAAACTGAATAGTTTAAAACTTCTTATCTTTTCGATGCCAGTTTTTCAGTTTTCCAGTTCAGCTTAGGTCCATTTCTCATCCTTTTTTTCCTCGCCAAAGCTTTTCTCCTGCTTATCGCTGCCTTTCTATTTTAAAACAGAAAATCAACAGAAAACCCATGCTAACCTCAGCTCCCAAGCTCTGACACTAAACTCAAGCCTCCATGCCATCCCTCACTTTCTTGACAGCTCTGAAGCCCATAATGGGAGTGTGCAGTGTGTGCCTGTACACCCGTAGATCTTCATCTCTGGACATTCAAAGTAACTTTGCTAAATGAGGCCACTCAAGAACTGAAGCATTTGGAAGTATTTTGGAAGAGGAAAAAATTACTGAACATTGACGGCTGCTGGAGGAGTTTGTTGAGGGTTTTTAAACAGGTTTTTAATTCACGCCTCCCCAAGTTAGCAGACCATCCCTTTAACAACCAGTAGCCCGATTTTCTGCTCAAGCCATCTGCATACAACATTTTACTACCTTTTTCCATAGCTTGCAACGATTTAAGAGATATGAAGTCGTAGAAAATCAGCATACATATCCCAGAGTTCTTCACCTATCTAGACTAAGAAAGACTTAAAGGTGAAGTTGAAAAGATATTTCAGCTGTTAGTTTGTTTTCCAGATTTATCTGTATTTGAGCAAATTACTGGTTGCAATTTTAATTCTTCTTTTTACTTTAAGGTTCTCTCTGTTGTTAGCCTCGTGATTGCAAGTGTCTGTCACTAAAATTGGATTCATTGCCTTTAAATAAAAAAATAAACCCATATGCTTTTCTTTTGAAACTCCTTGCTATTTATTTTGGAGGGTCTTTCAGGTTTTGCAATAATACAGGATTTGCATATTCAAGATTTCCTCTGAGGGTTAGGAACAATTCTCTTTTAAGGAAAAGCTGAATCTGACACACATAACCACATGACTTTGGGGCTATGGTCTGTTAGAGAAAAATAATATATACTGCAAGACTGGCCCATGAGAATTGGCAGCAGTGAGTGCAATGCTGGTCTTTCAATCATCATAACAGAATGTTTGGAATAAAATATATAAAATCAGAATAAAATGTGACAAATATTTCTATCAGTCTCAGTTGTTTAAAAGTCTATTTATATGCAGTGTACAAGCCAAATCTAAGTTGGCATAGACCCTGTAAACCAGAATGTGGAAGAAAGTTGAAGACAAATATGAATAATACTTAAGAGAAAAAGCTTCTCTGAATCTCAATAAAAGTAATTCTGTTGAAGCCAAGATAAACATTTCTTATTTTATTTTCCTCATGTCATGTATCTCTAGTGATTGTTTAGTAAGCTGTAGAAATGGATTTTAAAAACAGCATTAACATGGAAAGATGGATGTGTGAGGCTCTGCTATGCTTCTTTCCCTAATATAAAACACAGTCACAGCATAAAATAATAATTGTAAGCCATAACTTCTAAGAAATTGAGAGTCACACTCTATTAATTTGTCCATAAGAGGATGATGTTTTTCTTACACTACTTAACACCATGATGCCTTCTCGTCGTACACAGCTGAGTTTACTTTTCAGTAATTTCAGTGTGATTTGAGTTAGGTTCCACTTGAGAATCCCAACAAAACATATTACGTTACCTGAAACACATGTATCTGCTATTTTAGAAACTCCAGCCACTTGTGAAAGTGATTACTGGAGTGCCCAGAAGCAGCAATCATTGTCTGGGAAAAATATACTGAAAAAAATTGGAATAATCCAAACCTGTTTTTTGCACATACGCAGCAGTAGTGGAATTACGAGCTTCCTGGAAGTTAGTTTATGATCGGCCTTCCTCCAGTAACACTGTTCTTTGCTGTAAGCCAGTTCCCATTCTGCAGACTTGTTATTTCAGAGAAGTCTCCATAGGGTCATCTTTCTTAAAACACCTGCTCTTTTCTAGCCTTACTTCATTACATACAATTTTAGGAATCATTCCACGCGCTATCTGAAATAACCATCTGTATTTACATTACATATGTTGTGGTAAAGCATACTACTGCTCATTGGTGTGTATTATTGACACGCATTTACATAACTAAACACACAGCCCAATTAGTTGACACAGTCACTCAGTTCAAAGCATCAGACATCAAAGTCCTAGAAAACACCTTCAATAAAATTGTCTTCTTGACATCCTTGTCAGGTAGAGAAATTGCTTGTTATTTGGGAAGGGTTAGCTTTTGGTGGAGAACACTGAATTACACCCAATCAGCAGGATGGACCATATACATGCTGCGATGCATGGGCCAAGATGAAAAGTGCTGTAGGAACTGCACACTGTGCAGACGCAGTCTTGTGACATCAACAGTGATAAGTAGTCTTTCAGTGTCTTTAAGGACTAAACTTATAAAATCAATCTGAAGAACAAGCTAAAACCACATATGTGACATCAGCATAAGAAGATACTGACACATTCATTATTCTGGGATATACTGAAGAACTCTTTCTCCTTTGGTTTGCTAAATGCTTTTGATCTTATCTAGTATGATGGTAGGCATTTTTAGCTTTTGTACTACCATGTTAGAAAAATTACCTTTCTTGTAGTATACAGGAGGGAATTCTATACTAAAAATTAAAATAATTTATAGACACATTTTAGCATATTAAACATATAAAGCAAATATAAGTAAAGCAAATGCAAAGCAATAATAAAAATATTAAGCTAGCCTGTAGATGTGCCTGCAAAATGGTGAATACATTGTACACAGCTAGATCCCTGCAGTGGTATTTCCTCTATATTTTAAAAGAGGAATGTTATAGAAAAGTTAACCTGGAAATGATCGTATGTAACAACACTAACAGTACATAAGAGACTCTGCCAAGAATGACAGGCTAATTAGAGGTTCTGTCAACAAACAATTATGGGCTAACACCCAGTGTTAGTAAGACCACTGCTGTACCTTCTCTGTTATCCACAGATGAAGGATGTGAAAATGCAAAGACAGTTCAAAGGAGGGCCAAAATAATGAACTAGGAATAGGAAAAATAAGCCCCATGATATAAGACTTAAAGAGCTCAACTTAAAAAATAAGTGCTTGATCATGAATACATGAAATAGCTTCTTGAGAGTGGGAGGCTTTTGAACCTTGCTGACAATGACATAACAAGAACCAATGACTGGAAATGGAAATTAGACGCCTTGACTTCAAAGTAGCTGAAAGTTCACAAAAGATGAATTTTCCAAGAAATGACACCGATTAAATACTTCAACAACTCAGCTTTACTAACACCTTGAGCCTGTAAAGTGAGATATTTCTCCAGAACACAATTAATTTCTCCTTTGGAAGAAATTGTGATCATGGCTTGTGATCATGGTATGAAAGGAAGAGTAAGGCTGAAGAATCTTTCTGGGTTTGAATTATTTGGATCAGATTAGTATCAGTCATGTCTTTTATTTCTGAGACCCAAGGAGACCAAGAATTGCATGCACATCCCCTGCATGATCTGTAGTTCTGCATTAAGATAGGAAATAGAAATTTCATTATTTGAGATTTGTCAAAATGCCTGTGAAGTATCAAAAATAACAGCTTTTCCTCAATGCCTTATTGAGTGCCAAGTGGTCAAGGGTTCTTACTTCCCTCAGAAGCAACACAGTTTAGCTGTGGGGAAGGGTAAGACACAGAGAAGCATAAACCTATGAGCCTCCCAGGTAGTATACTTCATAAAAAAATTAAAAAATAAGAATTGAAGTCAGTGTAGGGAAATAAGTTTCCTCTCCAGTGAGAATGGAACAAACTTAATTTTTTTCACAATTTCAGACTTAAAATGAGTAATTCTGCTCTCTCAATGGCCTTGTCACTGCAGAAAACTCACTTCATAGTTACATGTCATAAACATTGATGTTCTGAGTATTTAAATATTGGTCTTGCCTGATGATCTCTAATATAGACAAGATCAAACAAGATGTTCTCTTGAACTACTGGTCTTTGATCTACTTAATTTCTTTACATTAAATTAATTAAAAGTCATTTAAAAATTTTTAAAACTTACATTTACCACATGGTCAGTGTAAGCAAAAGGTGAGATTTACATATATACAGTATCTATCTATCTATCTATCTATATATATAGATATGTATGTATGCTGCATGTATATGAATAATGTCCCTAAACAGGGAAATTTTACTAACATAGTCTTCCTTTTCCTTGTGTGACTAAAATGTGATCAGATTTTTGTATGTGCTATTACTAATCAATTTCTTATCATCTTTATGTTCTTGTAGCACTCAAACTCAGAATCCAAACCAAGAACAATATTTTTGTCATTTCCTGCCTTGGCCCAAATGACTCTGTTATTTCTAAGATGGATACTAAGGTTGATTGCAATATTTTGTCCATGTATAAAAACATTTAAATATATTTTAACTGTGTAAAAATAATTCCTATAATTTTATGTACGAATCTAATATTCCAACACCCAGACTTTAAAGTAGTTTGGGATATAGAAATGACATTTATGTTACAGATTACTTTTTCTAGTGAGGAAAAAAAATACTTGTATTTCAAAATTTGAAACAAACTAAATAGTCCCATCATTCTATAGTTGCTTAGATAACTGACATGCAAGTTTTCTGAGTGACTTCTAGGGGAATCTTGCCAATGATGACTCTGAAGAGTCCCCTCCTTGAAGACTACTCTAGAATCCTTTGATGTCTTAAGCCCCAACTTCACAGTAAAGAATCCAGATCAGGGAGACGTGACTTACATTGAGTTCCTCAGTGGTCCCAGGCTCCCTTTTGTGAGGTGGAGCTGAGCTGTGTGGCTAGAAACAGCGTTCCTCAGCCAGAGAGGCTCTGTTTAGATGGTGCTGCCTGAGGCTGTGGCCTCTGGAGTCACATCAGGCAGGTTGCCCAAGAGTTGGGTTGCTAGAGCTCCCAGGCTGCCTTCCTCTGGGAATATGTCTGGCAGAATGGACCAGTGTTTTCAGAATGCAGTGTTTCCCTTGGGAAATAAGGTACCCAAGGTTTGCAGATTCAGAGCTGCCAGCTATCTGGTGTCAGAGCACCCAGTATGGGATGACTACATTTGTTAATGGGATGTGATTTGGAGTACTATAGAAAGATAAAGATTCTGATAACTTAGATTTTTGACACCTTAGAGTGGACTTCCAAAATTAATGGAAGCTTTTTACCCAAATTCCTCAGTTCCCCATCAGTCAATTTTGGATAATATCATGCCATCACCCCCCAAGGGTGCTGTGAAGATTTATTAGCTAGTGTTTATGAAGCACTCAGAGACCACAGTGATGGTGCCATAGGAAAGTCTGTCAAGACTGTCAAGAAAGTAATTACCCTGGCTTCAAAGCACGCTTCCAACAACATGCAGTAAAAAGATGAGGCACGATCTGAACAGTGAAGAAAGAATAAACTGTTTCTCAGCAAAACCTACTTACTGAATGTGTTTAGCAAGGCATCTTAATGCTTTTAAATAAGAAATGAAACTGGGGAAAAGGGAGTCTGGATAAGCTTATCCACACAGAAATTATGGCATTTCTTTAATTCTGAGTGCTGACTGTGCAACCCCCACAAAGCTCTTCTAATGCTGAATCTTTGTATAATCTCTTGAAGATTAAAACATAGATACGGTTTATCATATCTTTTTACTGTATTTAATGTATCACACACCCAGTATTATGTTTTAATCTCTGTGTTTACCTAAATGAGATTCTAGCTGCTGAGCTCTACAATGAATTTTCCTTCAGCAAGTAGTTTTATTAACCAAAAATCTTAGTCTTAGTAAAGTGTTCCAGGAAATACAACCAACCACAAAAAGTTTAAATTGAAACAAAAAGTACCTACAAAAAGAAGGAGCATATGCAGAGGTCTTGATGTTTGCTAGCTACAGTGTGAGTTTTTACTCATTTCTGTCTAAAATCAATCAACTCCCATTTGAACTGGTTAAAGGTATCACTAGTAAAATTTTGACATATTAAGTTTTGAGTCAGACTCAAGCACAGAGCATGTTAATTTTATTAAGAAAAACCTCTAAATTTATGTTGCAACCATATAACACAAAAGTGATGCTCAGAATTCACTGCCCCAGCCACTGATTTATTCTTCCTGAGCAGAACATCACCTAAGTTCCACTTCTGGTAGAAAACACCTGACCTGGGAATGTGCAGGAACCCAACAAGAGGTACTGAATTGTCATGCAGACAGGCCAGCTCAGCTCATCAAACATTACATTTCACAAAGGAAAAGATAAGTGATCATCTGGTCAACAGCATCTTGTCTTTATTCCTGACTTGTGCTTCCTGCTGAGCTTTGAGCTTAGCATCAGTTGAAAGTCTGTTATGCTGAGGGTGGACGTTGCTTTTTGTAGAGCAAGCAAGTCCTTCCTAACTCCTTTTTTTTTCACCCCTATGCCAGGCCAGAGCCCCATGCACTGGTATAATGCCTAATGAGAGTTGTGCATCTAAGCAGACAATGTTAAATCAGTCCTATATTGATGAATCAATGTATTTATGTCTTCAGTACTTGATACTGAGGTACACAATGTACTGACAGGCTAATTTTAACAGCTTGAATACCCTTCATATGAAATCATTTCAGCACTTGCAAAAAAAAATTTAAAAATACAAAAAAAAGGGAAAAGCAAAAGAAACCTTATAGAAACCTCACTCATCTCTGGAATTTGGGGCCCAGGTTGACTTTGTTTTGGAAAAAAAAAAAAGACAGAATATGACATGCTATTTTTATGCATGTGGGGAGTGTGGCAGTGACACTGAAACATAGATTAATTAAAAGATACAGAAAAGTAACTGCCCCAGTTGCTCCTTCGTGCCCCAGTGAGACACTGAATAAGTTATCATATCAGCTGACCTGGAAGAGACAGAAATAACGTAGGGCTTTTTCATTTTTTAAAGGCAGACGAATCGGTAATGCTTTGCTGTTCCTTTTGGCAATCCCACATTAACCCCAGGCAGCCATATGTCAGGGTGCATTCTCCTCCCAAAAACACGCTTACATTGATGGGGAATTTCAAAATATCTCACAAAAGTATCCCTGGGTTTATTTAAAACTTACCACTGAGCTCCTTTTCCTCAAACGCAAGCTTGATCAGAGAGACATTCAATACAGTTTACATGGATGAACCCAAACACCCTTCTTTCCACAAAGGAATTGTTTTCAGCAACTTTTACCCAAGCCCATATTTGACAGCTGTGCTATTTAAAACCACAAATTGAGTATAAACAACTACCTAAGTTGAAAGGAGGTAAGCTGCTAATGATTTGTGCTAAATTTTTTAATTAGCATATTCTAGAGGTAGCTGAATTGGAATAAACATGAATGGAGACCATTATCATTGTTCAGCAGGCCTGATAGGTTTTTATTACTTAAGCAGTGTTAAAACTTTCATGTCATTTAAGTCAGGCTTCTTGAAAACAGTGTGCAGATTTCTAATACTGTGGCTCTGGAGAAGCAAAACAAAACAAAACCTACTTAAACACATTAATAACAATGAAACCCAGCCAAAACCTGTATTGTTTGTTTTAGTAAATGTTTGTATCTCACAGACAGACATTTTCTATATGCACATATCACATTCCTAGTCAACTTGGAGGAAAGTGGACAACTGTAACAAAAAGTAGATCAAAAATATCCATAAACTTGTTCAAGGTGTGATGCCCAGGTCCAAAAATGGCAGCATTTACTTTGCCAAGAAAAATTTTAATAGAATTTAACAGAGTAAAACTTTTCAACATGAGGAGCAGAAGGGATTCATATGGACCTACACTGGAAATTTACATTCTCTTCAGGTTCCCTCCACAGAGAATGGAAATAGAGCACTTCAGAGAGCATAAAAGGATGCTGCTCTGAATCATTAAGAAAAACTCAGTCTTCCTCCGCTGCCCATAGTGAACGGTCTCCTGCTTCAGGCATTAAGCTTGGCACCCAGAGCTTACACTGTACAAATAAAAAAGGTTAAACCGAGTTATCAACTGAAACAAAGCTAAACATGTCATTGTGCACCAGAATTCCAGCTTTTTAACTTCTCCAGAAGTTACTTATCTTTCATTTTGACCTGAATTGATGCAAGGCTTTTTTCCTGTTTACATTCATTTATCATTCAATCCACCAAAGCAAACGCCATTGTTTTTCTCTCTCTGTTGACATAATTCCCCTAACAAACTATATGAAACTACAGCAGCAGCAGTGTACTGCATTCTCACCTGACCAATAAATAAGCAAAGGCTTCCATGAGACTTCAGTGACACTATTATCTTTTAATTTAGCTTGCAAGAAGAGTACATTTAGATTAAAAAGATATGTTCTGACCTAATTTGTATTGGCAAAGTTGATCTATTACTGCAGATTTCATGACCTTGACCACACAGACATTCTAATATGGAGGTGGTCTCCATAAACAGCAAAAGGCACACTGTACACAGATATGACAGACTTATTTATATTAGCATAACACATAGGATCATTTGTTGGTCTGTAGTTTGGCCTTGGAAAGTGACACAGAGGAATATATAAGACAGAAAATGAGAAGTCAGTAAAACACCTTGTAAATAGAGGGAAATACTTGCTTTTCAAAGCGATATTGCAAACAACAGGATGGCAAAAAAAGAAATCTATAAGCAATTGAAAAATAACCTTCCTCAAAAGGCTTAGATATAATTCTGTAACGCTACAGGCAACTTGTTATTGCCTCAGGGAACTGATGTGCAATATACGTGTTCCTTGTATACAGAAATTCCATTATCATGAATAGGATTTAACCATGCAAGAATTTATCATCAAAACATAAACTGGGGGGAAAAAAAAAAACCAAAAAGGTATCCTGTGATGTTTTTTTCATTGACCAAACCAAAAGGACAATGTCTGACCTACAGAATGTCACATGCAGGACACAGACATAAACAACATACAAATAATGGGTCTTGCCCCACCATTTACTCATTCCAGTTTTTCTCAGCACAGAGTTTGCATGCACTCAGGTACGACAGAAGATTCCTCCCAAGCATCCATACTCTGAACCTTTTTTAGCCCTTTCACTGACATGGGAAAGGCAACAAGTTTTTTATTCCATCTATGTCAAAGCTAAGCTTTTTCTCATTCCATTTTCTCTAGATCCCTCTACATTGTGTTGTAAAAGCTGCCTCTTTGTGTTCACTTTTCCATCATAATTCATCAGCACTCACACTCAAAAATCATTATGTTGTTAGAAACCAAGTCTGGCAATTCTGACATTTCATCTTGTGTTGATGGCTACCTGTAATACTTCAAAATGTGAGGAATGTCCCAATGCTGTCATGACTAACAACATAATTGACTAGAAAGAAAAATAAAAGGTGCAGAAATAAAAGGGAAGTAAAATGGACACCTGAATGTAGGACTTTCAGCTCTTCAGCCAAGAACTAAAGGGAATAAAGAGAAAACACAATGTATTCCAAACCAGAAAGGGTAATGTACAGTCCATTTTTATCTCTGCTTCATAGAGAAAAATTCTGTATATGTATTTAGTTCATTAAAGGGCACTTCTACTGGCCCTGTTAAGCCTCAGGTCTTCAATATGGTAGGCCTGCAAGAGATGGGGAGAGGAGAGCATCCTCCTCTGCACATGAGGACTTGAAGGTCCAAGGGTGCCCAGCATGTTCACACACATTCAGCCTGTCCCGCAGGCAGTCTATAGGCTGCATATGCAGGCAGCCATGCAGATGGGAAGCTTGCAGGAGACAAATCATGCTGTGTCTACATCTGTCCTGAGATGCTGCTCTTTCAGAGGCATAAAGACATGGACACTGAGTCCCTCCACTGTAAATGAAACATTTTCTTGCAATGAACAGCTTGGATATTAAAGTAGTAATGTACCATTTACTAAAGGCAAAGTAATATCAGTGTCAACTATAACGTCAAAAGAACTCTTTCTGAAGAGACCTTGAGGGAATTTAGCAGCTAATCACTTCAAGATGCTGAGAAATTTTCTGAGGAGGTGAGATTTTTCAGCTTCCCCTGGTTGATATAGGAGCTCAGTGCTTACAGATTTAAGCTTTTATCAATGTCTGTTACTCCAGGACAACAGTTACCAAAGATATTTGTAGACTAGTTACTTCACAGCAGTAGCAAGTACCTTGCTGTTCAGCCTTAAAAAAGATGTAAATACTTTTGTATGACCCACAAAGTCATAAAGGAAGGTTTGTTCCCTTGGAATCAAGTAGCGCTTTTTTAAATGGTACCTACGTGAACTTTCTGAACATAGTCTGAAAAAAACCCAAATGTTTAATTTTAGAAATACCAAAATAAATTGCTTCAAAATGGCTGCTTTTTTCTCTTTTTTTTTTTTTTTTTACTTTTTCTTCAGCTGAACTATTAGAGGGACCTGGTGGTTGCTGCGTCTGCAAGTGGAAGTGGGTCAACTGAAATTATTTTGATCAGCAACTAGAGCAAATAAATCTAGGCAAAAAAATACCATAGTTGTAGACTCAATCACAGCACAAAAGACACAGTCCCACCAAAAACCACCTTATAGCTCCAGAGATTCCTGTTCTGTAAAACAAGAGCAGGGACAGACTTCTGAAACAAAAACAAAACTCAGGTTAGCATCGCTTCAGTCAAATGAAACCCTGATCTGAACAGAAAGTGAGAAGAAAGGATGAACAGCTCTGTAGGCACTTCTGCTGTATGCAACCAGAAAGGTCCATCCTGCAGTGGACAGTATTAGTACTACCATGCCATTGTTCCTACTTTAAGTCTCTTCCTAAGAATTCCTGCAGTCACAGGCCCTCAGCAGGACAGCTGCCCATAGCACCATGAGAAAAGAAAGACAAAAACTGAATTTGCAGGTTGTTTTACAAATGACATCATAGAGTTCATCTTCTACTAAAAAAAGCAGACTGACTGTCTAAAAGAACAATTAAAGAACAGTAGGACTCCTGTTGACCCCAATTATTCTAAATCAGGACTCTGCAGTTTTGCAGCATATAATTATAAATTTTTCCATCTGCCATAATGACGGCTCCATGCAACTTATTAATTATATTTTATTTATACAAACAGTACCATAAATGCAATGGCTTCAAATGTTTGCATTGGAAATACCATCTAAAAATGTAACACGCTTTCCAAATACAGACAAAATATAGATTGGTTTGGGGGCCATATGCCAAACTAACTGAGAACTGGAATTACATATTCAATTTTTATCTGATTTCTTGCATGAAGAGCAGATTTTCAGATAAAATACTTTTTTTTTCCTGAGAAATACGAGCCTACAGCAAAGCTGTTGTAGGGGCAGTCAGCTTACAACTGAAGTTATTTGTTTTGGAGATTCCATTACAAAGATTTATTGGGTCTATTGGGTGAGTGCCCCATGCATGATAATTTCTGGCCTCTCTCAAATGCCAGCATGCTCTTATGCTGAACATCACTGTGTACTATGGACAGATGCTCTAAAGATGTATAGATTTCTCCCACAGCAGCATTATTTTTTTACAAAATGTTATTTTTCGTAGAAAATATATTTTTATCAAAGTATCTTTTAGTAAATTACATATATCTTTTCTATTTACATTTAGGTCTTATGTTTTAAAATGCAAGGGAAATCATTCATGTTCTACACAGTAGTCCTATACATAGGTACAAAAATCTACTGAAATTCTTTTAAAACCATATGTGAGAATAAGCATATCACTCCCTGAATATTAATTTCTTGTGAAAAACAGATAATGAAAATAGTTAAACATGTCTTAAAATAATTCATAAGCTCTTTGAAAAGCTTAAGAAGATGAGAAAATTTAAATTCAGCAGGAATAATTACTTCCCTCCTTCAAAATTAAGCAGCAGCCTATCAAATGAAATATACTCTCTCTGTGCTAACATTTGAAACAGCTATTGCCACAGAGATAGTCTCTGAATGTGGGTTAAGGCAGAGAAGAGTGAGAGAGTATGTTCTCTGTCTTATCTCGCTCTGAGGCAAATTCACAGAGAGGAAACACTGGGTATCCACCGGTCAAGTCTTATCGTGCTGATTGGTGCCTGGACGTGTGGTAGCCGTCCACAGGAAACTTACAAAAAACTTGCAGAATGTTCTTCCACTTGCACTGTTTCAACCTATGTCAGATAGCTTGGTGAAGCATTTAGCCAGGGTGTACAAAAACTGCTAGACATCGGAAAACATCCTGGCCTTGTGCTAACTCTGAAACCACGCGCCCTGAAAGAAAGCATCTGTGAGTTGCCCTTGTTTCTTCCTATGCTATTCTGCTTTTAAAAGGCTTCTGCTGATGAAAACTGCTTTAACCAAGGCATTAGCTTGTGTTCCACAGTCTGCTTTTGTTCCAGCAGATACCTACTGTGAGCTGAAAAACAAGGATTGCATGGGATGCAGATACTGGAAATAGCCTGCCCCTTTGGGCAGCCTCATGGCATACAGCAAAAGCTCGTGCCTGCCTTGTTAAACTGTTTCCCTCTCCTCTCCCTTAAGCGAATCAAGAGAGCCTTTACCAAGCAACTGGGCCTTTTTTCACTAATTCCACTGCATGTGTTTTCTGCATTGATAATTTATGTTTCTGGGTAGAAGTAATGTGTTAGAACGGTGTGATGAAGTTACACTTAATAAACCAACGCAAACAGTTTCCTAAATAACTGTCTTTACAGAGAACTATGGCACCTCCTATTAGTGATATATTTTGTTACTGTGAAGCTTCTGGTTGCATTCCTGGCAAAAAAAAAGGAATCAAATTAATGTGCTGTTAAAATAAATTCAGCCACATGCTAATTATTGCAAGAAACAAATTAGTGAAACCAGATTGTATTCATTTAAATCAGATAAATAAGTACTTCCTCCTACATATGACTGTTTGCTGTTGTTGTGAAGATAGACTTTGCAAATAATCTTGACAATGCCATCTGACAACTGCTCTACACTTGTTGGTAAAATTACTTTCATTTTCTACCATTGTTCCCTCTTGTCTGAAATACAATTGGCCTGGTACTATAAAGCACTTCAAAAGCAGATAGAGCAGGACAACAGCAGCAAAAAAAATAAACTTCCCAACATTTTCTGCACCTTAACTGTAATCTTATAACTGATATTCAGGTGACCCTGAACCTCTACTCTGCTCTTGTGAGACCTCACTTGGAGTATTGTGTGTAGTTCTGGTGTCCTCAACATAAGACATGGAACTGTTGGAAAAAGTCCAGAGGAGGGTCACGAGGATGATCAGGGGACTGGAGCACCTCCCATATGAAGACAGGCTGAGAAAGTTGGGGCTGTTCAGCCTGGAGAAGAGAAGGCTGCATGGAGACCTCATAGCAGCCTTCCAGTATCTGAAGGGGGCCTACAGGGATGCTGGAGATGAACTATTCATTAGGGACTGTAGTGATAGGACAAGGGGTAATGGGTTGAAACTTAAACAGGGGAAGTTTAGATTGGATATAAGGAAGAAATTCTTTACTGTTAGGGTGGTGAGGTACTGGAATGGGTTGCCCAGGAAGGTTGTGAATGCTCCATCCCTGTCAGCGTTCAAGGCTGGGTTAGACAGAGCCTTGGGTGGCATGCTTTAGTGCATGGGGGGGGCTGGAACTAGATGATCTTAAGGTCCTTTCCAGCCCTAACTATTCTATGATTCTATGATTTTCTGAACCAGGCATATAGCGGAGCCTACATCAGCTTTCATCTTTTTCCATTAAACTTTATTGTGAGAATACAAATGGCCAAACAAGCAAGAATGACCAGTGCAAAGTCTATATGATGCCTCTGTAATGCCACAGTCTCTGCATGAAGATTTGGCTCCTGGTAGACTTTGTTAGCTATTTATAGCTCTCTTGATACAGGAGACAGACTGAGTTAATTATTTACAGAACTGAAACCCTTGACTAAGATGACAGCTTTTGACACTTATCTGTTTTTTTGCAAACTCCTGGTGGCTCAGTCTTATCTTCCTTGCTTCTTTTTAAATTGAATGGAAGCACCCCATCTGAGCCTCACCTACAGGAGAGTATTTTGTTGGTTATTGTTATTTTGACTAAGATAGGCACATGACTGCTTTGATTGCACATCAATTTGCTTGGCAAGGGTCCTCTGCACTGCAGGGTTTTAGCCAAAAGAAAGACTCTTCTTGATTCCTGCACAATGCACTGCATGTGTCTGTGTCCTTGCACTTGCTGGACAGAAGGAGAAAGGCACTGTAAAGCACATTACAAGGCCATTACATTCGGTTGCTTGCAAATTAATTTTGTGGCCGTGCTGAAAAGCAGACAGGCAGCTATGGTTTGTTGATTGTCAATCATTTACTCCTCTTTTAATCCATGGAACATCTACATTTACAATTCAGGTCAAGTTTACTAGCCTAAATGATAGCAAAACTTTTTCTTAATCGATAACAGACAATTCTGGTAATTTGATTAAGTGTATTTATTCCAAGAATTTTATTTCCTAAGACCCTCACACCCACAGTAAAGGCTACAACCAAAATTCAGTAAATGCAGACTGCTCATGACAACAGTTGCTTGGGTGAACACTGGATAGTGTTAATTCTGTGCTGTGAGTGATTTCCAGTTAGGTTTAGGTACAAGAAACAAGAAGGTATTTCTGTATATTAGCTGAATAGGACTTATATGATCCATCAACTAAGTTCTACCTAGAGCTCGCTGGCATCTTTCTCAGTTGAATCCACTAATGTTTTTGAAGTTTTTTCCCTACTTCATCTTATATCCCCACTACTGACAACCTCAATCTTTCAATGCTTTCAAAGCAAGCCTTAGAAATACTGTAAGGTTTGATTTTTTTCATGTGAATTTTCTCTTTTTGTCCTTGTGCTTTTAAGCTCTATTTTACACCAAAATCCTTAGAAATATTCCAAAAAATATATCATTATATAACACTATGTAATTATTAAATTCCTAATAATCCCCTCATTTGCAATACTGTGAGTTACTGGTAACTGTTGGAATTATAATTTTTGCAATTTGGCTTATGCTATTTGAACATTTTGAAACAAGTTTAACAAGCAAAAAGATCCAAACTTTCAATAGATTGCTTTTTTTTTTTGATCTAATAATGTACATCCAAGAGTAAATTTTCAGGCAACTTTCTTCAGAATATTAAGCTCTTTTTAGATATCTGAAGCATAATGTTCAGTATTTGAGGCAGGAAAAATAGCTTTTCTTCTCTTGTTATGGAATAAGAGAAATCAATAGCCTTGGTGAACTTTTTAAAATGCAGTCATTTATACAAAAGTGCTGTTTCTTGCACATCATCCAGAATTTTAATCCTGTTTTAAGTTTAAAAAGCAATTAAGGAACACTTTTTCTAGTTAGATGCTCCTTTGCTTCTACTGTGACTGCTTACCATAAATCAGAAGCCACCACTGGCTATTTCTGCTGTCACAAAGACATTATTGTGATTTCAGATAAAGAGCAACCCACCACAGAAATCTACCAACAGTTCCACAAACACAGAATAAATATAATCAGTACAGGCAAACAGCAGGAGAAAATTAACTGTAGGAAAAGCAACCATTTTGGTTCACTGCTGATATAATTCAGCAACAGCTAAAATTGAGCTAAAGCATTTTTAACTAAACAGAATGTGCATACTCCCCTGGAAATAGAAAGCTTAAGAATTTTTGTCTGTGAATTAAAGGCCAATTTAAAATGAAAATGTAAAATAGGGCAGTGAAGGTAGCAGAAAGCTCAGAAACAGTTGGCATTATAAGGTTGTGAGGCCCTGTCACTTGACAAGTTGCTGCACATTAGGAGAGAAGATAATAAGTCTATCTTTTATTCTCACTACAGTTATTTAGCTGAGAGAAAATAATGGCAGTGGACAGTGCTAGAGACAGAGTAAATGGAAAAAGTTACAAATTCCTTTTTCGTGTCCAAGTTATGTGACCACTAAGATTTTTGTTAGGAAACACCAGGCAGAGACAAGCAGACAATTGAAAAATTGATTGAGTCATCAGCTTAAAAGATTTGGCAATACAATAGCTGACAACTCTGAAACAGCTTTTAGAATTCCACATTTCTCCTACAAAACTGTAAAACCAAACTTTTAAAAAGTGTGTGTATTGTATATATTTTAACTCCTTCATTTGTGACCAAGGAATTTCACAGATCCATAATGTTTAGATTTGGTTTTCCTGGATCCATTTCAAAATTTATGCTTGGTTTGTAAAACTTAAATCTCATGTCACAAATTCTCACATGAATACAGATCTGTACATACAAATTCCATTAATGACTGCACAGATGGCAATGGTAGAACAATGTATGCAAAAATTAGAACTTGATCATGTACAAATAGAGATATCATTAAGGCCACCTTTATTAAAAACATAACCACGCTGTATACTTTCTGATGCTGGTCATAGTTGTCATCACATCTTCAGACAGACTAACACCTGTCAAAACTGATGCATTTGCTCCTCAGAATAGATGATAAGTCAAGTTAAGTCCTTTCCTTAGTCTAGCTAAAAGTATTCAGAAAAAAAGCAAAAAAAAAAAACAACCAAAAAACAACAACCAAATGCATACATCTTGATTTTTAAGACTCTAAATAAACAATGTGTTCACTCTTTTTCACAGCCTCTTTTGAAGATTTGCATTTCCATGAGTCAGGAATTATGAACAAGGAGTAAGTACTGTACCTGAATGTTTGCCAACCTCTTTGGCACTCTATACTTAGCTGTTATTGCATTTGATTATTGATGTTAATTTTATGCTTCACTCATGCTGAAGGTTATGTGGCAGTCTCACAGTCTATCCACATCTTCTGTAATCTGTTACTGCCTTCTACTTTTGTCCTTTCTGAAACCGCCCGCGCGTGCTTTACATCCTAGCTCTGAAATCACTCCTCCAGGATGATTTCTGAAGGGTGTCCTCAATTCCACCATGCTTCTTCTAGTATCCAGTACATAAAATTCATCCATCTTTCTAGCAGAGTAGTTCAGAGATTTTAAATAAGGTTAAAGAGCCATGAGCCAGATGCTAGTCATACAGTGCTACAGCCAGTGCTGATGGGATGCAGTGGGGCAGTGAAGCTATGAACGAATTACACATATGCAACTTTGAACAGACCTCAGAAGATAAGGAAACCTACAGATTTTCCAGTTCCTAAGAAAAACACCTGCAGCACTCTAGAATCATAAAATCAACTAGTTTGTCTTTAACATTATTAAGTCCAACCTTTAGAGTTAGCTTGTAGGAACCTCTAGAGTAACAGTGTGGATGGGCAAACAAAGTCTAGGCTTGACTGTGAAGCCAGCTAAAATACACTGAATACATGGCCAGTCATTTATCCAAGGTCATACAGGGATTCAGCAGCATGTGCTATCAAGGAATGCACTTTCCAAATCCCACTCTAACATTCCTCTTCACTGAGAAACTCTCTCCTGTGTCCCCTTGTCAACAGGGACATTCAAAGATAAGGTTTTTCAAAGCAGTTTCAGATTCATATATTAATGGATAGCTCTAAGAACATGTTTTAAACAATCTGAAGCCAGAGGATTTTTCCATGGGTAATAAACATACTTTACAATTATTATTGTGTCACAAATTATCCCTAAACATATTTCTCTTGTGTAAACCTCTGAAGTGAACAACTCATCCGGGAGATGGAGTCAATAACTTCTTGCTTTCTTTATGTGCTTTGGGTTTTTTTCTCACATACTTCTCCAAATTTATATCTCTCTCTTGCAAAAAAAAAAAACCAAACAACAAAACAACATTGAGACAGAACTGAGAGGAAAAGACTGAAAGAGGCTTTTTTGTTTGTCTGAGATATCTTTCCCAAAGGAAATCTTATTTTCTAATAAGGTGACCCATCTTTCTTCTGTGATGCAAAATCTCCATCTTGCCTCTTACCCACAGTGAGTATCTAAACTTCCACTCAGGCTACCTCACTTACACCACTTACATTGGTGTTGTAACACTGTACTGCTGTAATCTAACTTCATTTTAGGGTGGCTTTGCTTCTGGGTAGCATCACAAACATGTTCACTACATGAACATCTAGCAACAGACTGACTGCCTGGAAGTGCTATGTGCTGCATCAGGATTCAACAGCACACACAGAAAGGAAATATTCAGCACTGAAGTTTATTCCATTTGTTGCAAACCAATTCAGTTATAAGCAACAGAGCAACTCAAATGGTGTCAGGAATGTGTTTTTTATTTCAAAACATGCCTTAGGTAACTGACAGTAATTGACAGTGGGAAACAACTCCCTAAATTACTCTTTAGTTTTAGATTTTTCTGTCTCAGACTTTTCATAGATTTACCCTTTTTCTTCTTTAGATTTCTTCTGCTGTACTTTTTGCATCTCTTCCCACATTACCTCTTCTCCATGGTTTCTTTTCCATGTTTCCTCCAGCACACCCAAATGATGGGAGCCACCATGCAGAACCTTCCTTTAAAGACACTTCCAACTCTGACCAATATGAAAATGTTTTTCAACAATTGTAAAGCTTTAATTTGCTGTAATATATAAGTGAACAGAATGGTTGAGGTTGGAAAGGACATCTGGAGGTTTTATCTAGTCCAGCTCTGCTGCTCAAGCAGGATCAGCTGGAACAGGCTCCTCAGGGCTGTGTCTATTTGAGTTCTGAATATCTCCAAGGATGGAGGCTCCTGAATATCTCTGGGTAAACTGTGCCAATGTTTGACAGCCCTTAAAGTAAAGTAGTCTTTTTTTCCATACAAATGGAATTTCCTGGTTTTCAGTGTGTGCTCATGGACTCTAGTCCATCACTGCACACCATTGAGAAAAGCTGGGCTTTCTCTTTGCTCCCTCCTATCAGGTATTTATAAACACTGATAAGATGCTCTGAACAGTCTCAGCTCTCTCAGGCCTCCTCGCATGAAAGATGCTCTGGTCCCTTAATCACCTTTGTGTCCTTTCACTGAACACTCTCCACCAAGTCAATGTCTTTCTTTTACTGGTTAGCCTGAAGTTCCATACTCTAGGTGTGTCCTTGCCAGTGCTGAGGAGTCACCCTCCTCAACCTTGCTGGCAACACTCCTCCTAATGCAGCTCAGGATGCAGCTGGCCTTCTTCGTTGCAAGGGCACATTGCTGGCTCACGTTCAACTTGGTGTCCACCAAGTGGCATCAACTACTCCCAGTTTTTTATCTCCTGAAAACCTGCTAAGTCTGCACTCTGACGCATTGTGAAGATCATCAATGAAAGTATTAAACATTATGGGCCCCAGCATCAACCAGTGACTGGCCTCCAGCTGGACTTTGTGCCACTGATCACAACCCTCTAGGCCTGGCTATTTAGCCAATTTTCAATCTTCTTCAACGCCTGCTTATCTAACTCACATTCAGCTTGTCTGCGGGGATGAATCATATACATATATGCAAATCCTATTATGCTGCAGCTCTTTCTTCTTTTCTCATTCTTCTGATAGCCTATTAGAAAGGATGCTATCATATCTCATACATATTTCAATGCCCCTGCAATTCCCATAGTGAGGCAGGTGTGTGTGTGCTTGAATGGAGGAATCCACCCTCTGACTGATCTAGGAGCTGTGCAGCTCAGAGAGCAGTAGTAGTTGAGTGTCTAATTTTGCTTCAAGTTTTGAGTTATGCTAATTGGTATTTTTTTCTAAAGGACACAACCATATTTCACTTTTTTCATCTGTTGGCTTCAGGGTAGAACTCAGATTCACAGGGAACATAAGGAAGGCCATGTAATTTCTTAGTTACAGGCTTGCAAACCCCTCAGGTTGTGCATGTCATAGAGGCTGTGACAGAAGCTGTAATTCAGAACATGTTATTTCCAGCAGCAGCAGATTGTGGTTTGGGGAGGGGGAAGTTGTTGGAGTTTTGTGAAGCTATGGCACTCTTTTGTTCAGGCTCAGGTCCATCAGTCAGGATCAACTCACAGCATTTCCACAAAGAGCAGGATGCTGCAGCTTCTGCTTACCACCCCAGCAGAAATGATACAGATCTGTGAAAAGGGTTTTTTTTTCCACATAAAAGTTCAGTCTCTACTTCATTTTTTGCTGCGGTTATTTTTAGGCACTCCAGACACCAAGAAAATGTTACTGCAGAAATACCCTGTAGCTACCAGACCTTGTAAAGAAATAGCCAACTTATTTAAACTACTTAGCTCTCCACTGATAGTAACATACTGACAGCAGCTCATTGCTCAGTAAAACCAGAGTATTTACCCCCATGAACAGGCAAGACTTGCAGCTCTCAGTTTAAAACTAGTTTCAGCAGATTCATTTTGGCTGCAGTCCCTCTAGTAACTGAATTAGAGATGCAGTTAGGTTTTATGCATGGGGTGGAGGGTGAATTTGTGTGTCTGTAGGGGAACTACCATAATAACCTAGGAAAAAATCATGTTCCGCCAGGTAACTCTGGTCAATTCTTTACAGTGAAAGTTGTGTGTATAAATGGCAATATCAGGTCATTCTGGCTGAAAAATTATACCTATGCTGCACTTGCAGATGTTTTTCTTGCTCAGCTGGGGAAAGGGAGACTTCTTCAATTATCAGTGCTCAGGCTTAGCTAAATGAGAAGACTTCACAAATACCCATCTTACAAGCTATCACAAAAAATACAATGCATGTTTTAGGAAGGTAGGCTTTCACGGGGCACTGGGCCTAGGAACAAGAAGTGGCAAACCTGATTTATTATGAACAGTTCCTGAGGTCTTGCCAGGTTTATACTTTGCTATATCAGACATACACTTTGCTATAGCTTTTATAGATGGCAAGTATATAGCTAGTCAGCTTTCCATCCTAGTCTGCCTACCTTTCTGAGACTGATTGATCAGTAGCAGGACTCACCCAATTGAGTCTATAATTTTGAAGCTGTTTAAACAGAACAGCTAAAATTATGATAAAGCATGAGTTTGGACCACAATACACAGCATTCTGTAAATACAGAAATTCACTAATCACTGAATGAACTGCTGTAATCCCTCTTCCAGCAGTAAAACACTGCCTGTGGACCTGACCAGTATAATTTCCATGGAAAAACCCATGTGTATAAAGTCACTTAGCATTTGTCATATCAAAGTTATAATTAGTAAAATAATACATAACACATAAGAGATGCACATATTTTCCTCTCCTATCAAAAAACCCCAAACAAAACAAAAACCCAAAGCCATTTATTCCCTCTAACTTGGAAATCAATGGGAAATAAATAACTAAATACCTTTAAATCCATGAGCTTAAAATGTGTTAAAGTCAACATTCTCTTTCATCCTCGAGCAAAGACATTCTGAAAATCTCTCAAAGCTTTGCTGCAGTCAGGCCTCTAGCACAAAAAACAAAAGGATAACCTAATATTCCTGATATTTTTAACTGAGACCATGAAGTAAAATAATATCTAAAATTGTACTGTCTTATGAAATAACATAAAAGAGAAGAACCTTTGTGGTTCACCCTTCCACATACTCTCATTCTGTGGGTGCAGTATAGAAATGGGGCTAACACAGAGTTTCTGGAGCAAGGCGCTCATCCTCTTTCTGTTTCTATTTCATTTTCTCACAAAGCTGACCAGAGGGAGAGAACATGTGGCTGCGATTATCCTCTTCAAGGTCTCATAACAGCCATGCAATATATCACCTTAAAAAAATGGTTTTTAAATGAACAAGCTGCCCTCAAGGCTGAGGACTGGTGAAACCTCCCGTGCTAGATAAAACCATTGCTTTGAGTTCAGCTACAGCCCCTGCTGTGACTGCTCTTTTGAAGTGCTCGCAGGTAGGGGCAGCTCAGCACAGAAAGCCCTGCTGTTTTAAAGCAAGAAGCCTGAACCCAGGGAGCTGCTTACATTCTACCTCTTCTGGAAAAACTCCCGCTGAGCTACAGGCAGAGGTATTCAAATAGAGTGATGGGTACATTGGAAATTTTGCAATTGATTAAATGACACTTTGCATGGGAAAGAGGCTTAAATTTAAGCCAAGGTCTTTGCACCGAACTGTAACATAGTTATAAACCAAATTTTAGCCTGTGTTTCAAGGCTGGTGGCTTACCTTTGCTATGGAAGTGGATTGCTAACTACACCTGAGACTGAAGATGTTGTGGTATCACCTGCATCTAAAATAGATACAGGGATGTCTCTGCACTGAAAAGCAAGCCTTTAAGTCAAGTTCCAACTAAGCTACAGCAAATTTAAAGCCAATGTTTTAAGACAGCAGGTTTCTTTTTCTGCAGAAAGGAGCTTCAACCCCAGCTGTGAGTACTTCAAAAGCATAGATGCCACAGCTGGAACCATAGAGCTAGAATTAAGATGCCAGCTTCAACACATGCTACGTTTTATGATCCAAAGTTTTCCAGCATCAGTTTTATGAGTGTACACATTTTAATAAATTAGAAGTCATCTATAATACTAATTTGCAATTTTAAATATAGCTACACTCTAAAATATTATTTAGATGAAGTAGACATTTTAGCATTTTTTAATTATTTACATGTCAGAGGCCTTGCTTTCCAAAGGATCACAAATATACCTCCTGTAGTTTTGCAGGGGGCTGAAAGTAAGATTTGCCTTTATTAGCATGGCAGGTAGAACTGTTCCTATGATCAGTCAAGGCCCCTGAAATATTTATACAATATACTGAGGAATGACTTCACAGCCTAGCCAAGTACAGTGTTTACTGCGAAAGGGCCAGTTCAGCTATACAGACCTCCCTAACTTATCCCTGTTTCACAGACAGGTAGTTCTGCCATTGTCCATCTGCTGAGCTTGGCATCTAAAGAAAAGATCTAGACACAGGCAAGACATACAAAAGGAAGACTCCCTGCTGGTCTATTGTCCACAAAGTATTGAGCAAACAGGAGCAGAAAAGTATTTTAAGAGCAGGTTTTTTGGGGGCTGTCAATTCCAATTTTTAGTCACGGGTTTTCTTTCCTCTGAAATGAAGCTCTACTTTTAAGAGTTTGCCCTTTTATTTTTAATGAAAAAGCTAAGTCAATAATTTACAGCCTTGCTGACAAAAAGATCTCTTAAAAATCTTCTGAAGATTTTCTTGGTGAAGTAGCTTTCTTTTACTGTGTATTAATTATTTGGTGAACAAAGGATTCTGGTTGATTTGGTTTTATTTATATGTTTCCCCTCCTTGAGAGAAAAAGAAAAAAATTAAAAGAGGACAAAAATATAAAGAATGGGATGAAATTAGAAGGGAAAACTAAAACTGAAACCAGCTTGATGCTTCCTGAGTCTTCTCTACATACTCGTTACAGCTTCCATTTCCTCCCTTCCTCCTCTGGGCAAGAGGCAATACTCCATTTTACTAGCCCACAATGAGAAACTGTACAATGTTTTCTATCTCGCTAGTCTAGAATTACTGCCAATTAAGCTGCTCTGTGCAAGAGACATTAAAGGGTATCTCTTATTCCATACTGGGGTTTACGTTTTGTCTACAGCTACAAAGCTTTTTCAGTCTTTTTAACAAGGGCAGTGCAATGTCTTTGGAGGGATTATATGCTTGCCCTTTTCTTACTGTGACTTAAAGTATAATAGAGAGCTATGGAGTAAATATAATGCTGTAATTAACTGGAGTGGCTCTGCTGATGTTATTAACCATGAGCGTGTAACTCAAGTGGGTTCTGAATAGCCTCAAAGCCCCAGGAGTGAAATACGGCTCTGTATTCACTTCATAGCCATCTGTTATTATTAAAATATGCTGGAAGTTTTAAAGTAAGACATCACTATGAGATGCTGGAAAATGGTTTTCTAGATGGTACCTGATTGCAGGACCAGGCAAAAATTATAATACATTGCTACTAAACATTAGTTTTATTTACTGTGTCACAGCAAAGACATGCTTGTAATGCTGATTACCCATTTTTTTCCCAATGCAATATTCTTTTTCATTCTAATTCTTCATTCTGAGCAGTTTATGCACTTGCAACATAACTATAGCCTGCATTAGGGAGGAGTGAAAAGCATACAGTTCAAACCCATTATGGCTCTCCCTGCTCTGTGGTACAGAGCCTAGCTTGTGTGAGTTGTTGTAGCTTTATTAAGGTCAACGTTCCAGCAACTAGAAGAGCAGCTGATGCTCCTGTGGTTTTGATCCAAACATACTCATGATTCCTTCTCATCTGCTTTCCCTCACACACTAAACATTTATATTTCAGAATTGCATGCTTAAAATTTCACCTTTTAATTCACATGCAAACACTTAAACGTTTTTATTTTTAAGGTGTTTATGCTATCTCTGGCCTCTGGGAAAGCAAGACAGGAACCCTGGCTGGGAGAGCAAAACTTTAGCAGGCATCAATCCTTAACCTTTTAGCACAGAATTGGAATTTCTTGATTTTTTTTGCAGCTCCCCTTATTGCATGCAACATCACTCTAGTGCTACCCTTAGAAGATATTTCAGGACAAATTGTTGAAAAAATGAAACTGGTCACAAGAGGTTGCTAATCACTCAAAGGAATCTCATAAATTGGGCAAGGCAGACCTCACCTTTTTCCTTTATAACAGTACTCTGGCCAAATGCCTCAAGTACAGCCAAGTATCCATGAGCCTCTATCAAGCCACTGTAATTGTGTGGAAAGAACTGGGGACTGAGATGAAGACAATCAGTAGAATTGTGAATTGTGTTGATGGGTGATGTGGGGAGATGGGATTGTGGAGCATGTTTAATCAGATCAAGGAGTGGAGTTTGAGACTAAAGTAACATGACTCTGCAAGGTGTTTGGCATTAGATGAAGGATGTTGCTGCTATGGACAACGACCTTATGTTTGTTTGGGGCTATGTTAAAACTAGTACTAGAACTGGAGTTAGTGTAAAGCTCTCAGAGAGTAAGAACTGAAAAGATGGTTGTGTTGCTGAATGCCAGTGCTACCCACAGGGCCAGCAAATGCATACTATTGAAGGTTGCTTTACAGATGGATATGTTTTGTTGAGACACAATAACATCTGGGGCAAAGGTGAGGGAATTACATGAGCATGAACTGAATTTAATATGCTGATGGATTTGATTGGACTGGTAGAGTTAGGATGGGAACCACCCTGAGGGATGCAGAGCCAAAAGTCAAGAGAGATGCTGGAACCACTGGGGAAAGGGCTTTGCCACCCAAAGCTCATCATACCACACCAGTGGGACAAGCACGGTACCCAGGGGTGGTACCCAAGGCCAAGCTGGGAAGTCAGCTTGCTGGTCAGGGTTACAGTCATGTCTCATGAGGGCAATCAGGGTCAGACACAGCCCAGTGGTTACTGGACATGTTCAAAGTCAGGATGGGAAGTCCCTTTGTAAATGAGGGTCTGAATCAACAGGGTTCATGGCCAGACATGGGCATGACTGTGGCTCAGCTGGAGACTGAAATGTCTATAACATCGTTCATTTGGTAGGGTCTGACAGCCCCCAGGTGAGCTGAAAAGGGGATCCTGGGATATAGGCAGGGGTGGGGAAAGGCCCCAATAACACCTATTAGTGTGCTCAAGGCCTTGATAGTAGAGATGATGAGTTACAGGAGTCCCTGAGCTATCTTTAGGGTTCCGAACTGGGACTGAGGCTCAAGACCTAAACTCCATGGAATTAGGATGTGGGCTGACAGCAGCAGCATCATGAGTATGTCTGTGGAAGACTTCAGTGAAATATAGTTAAGTTCCACTCAGGGAATAGTCATTAGTAAAAGGCATGGTTTCACCTGGTTAGTGTACACCAGAGGATCCGCTAATCTAGCTGGCCCTGCCCAATCAAAACTTTTACATGCAGTAGAAGGGGATAAAATCCCTGTAGTGCACATAAAGACTATGCTGTGGACATACTGCACTCAAATGGGGTTATGCATGCCTTTGGCAGAGGCAAACACATCTATGGGATTGCCTTCCTCATGGACCTGGGTGAATTTGGAGAGTAATGTGGAAGGTGGGGAAGTCTGATGTGTACCTCAGAGGGACTTGATTTTGGATGAGAATAGTCACTGATTTGAATTGTACGTTTATCTCTATATGATAACATATGTCATCACTACTATAGTTGTTGTATGTCATTTCAATGGAATTACAGTAAGGGTGAGAATTTCCCAGATTAATGAAGAATGAATTCTGATGAAACTGAGCAAAGTGCACCAATGATACAACTGAAAAAAACATAGCAGTGATGTAAGCAGAACTGGCTGCAACAGTTTTTAGTATATTAATTCATGTTAGCCAAAAGGCTGCCAAAGGGCTCCTTCTTCTTTTGGTAGCAGCCTGATGATGCTGCTGGTGACATCTACAGAGAAAAGTACAAGACCTTTGCAGCCCTCTCTGCAACATGAAATGTCTATTGCTGTCAAAAGAGAATATCTCTGTGGCTATCATTGACACCTTGACAGCAGGAAGGAAAAATAAAAAGTACTGATGTACATGAATACAAACGCAAAGTCAAACCACCTCAGAATAGATGTTTTTAGTAATAGAAAGTAATTCTTTCGAGAAAGAGTATACACATGCAGAAAATGGAAGGCAGACGCAGGGGCTGTGAGAATGAAGACCTTGGGCCCACTGTAGGAGAGGATCTGGTTCGAGACCATCTTAAGAACATGAACTTGCACAAGTCCATGGGACCTGATGAAATCCATCCGCGGTCCTGAAGGAGCTGGCGAATGAAGTTGCTAAGCCACTGGCCGTCATATTTGAAAAATCATGGCACACAGGTGAAGTTCCTGACAATTGGAAAAAGGGAAATATAACCCCCATTTTCAAGAGGGGAAAATGGATGTCCTGGGGAATTACAGACCAGTCAGTCTCACTTCTTTGCCTGGCAAAATCTGGGAGCATATTCTCTTGGAAGGCATGCTAGGGCACATGAAAAACAACAAGGTGCTTGGTGACAGCCAGCATGGCTTCACTAGGGAGAAATCCTGCCTGACCAATTTGGTGGCCTTCTATGATGGGGCTACAGAAATGATGGACAGGGGTGGAGCAGTTGATGTCATCTACCTGGACTTGTGCAAAGCATTCGACACTGTCCCACATGACATCCTTGTCTCTAAATTGGAGAGACATCAATTTGACAGGTAGACCACTCGGTGGATAAAGAACTGGCTGGATGGTCACACACAAAGAGTTGTGGTCAATGGCTCAATGTCCAGCTGAAAACCAGTAACGAATGGTGTCTCTCAGGGATCGGTGTTGGGATAGGTCTTGTTCAACAACTTTGTCAGTGACACAGACAGTGGGATTGAGTGTGTCCTCAGCAAGTTTGCCGATGACACCAAGCTGTGTGGTTCAGTTGATACGCTGGAGGGAAGGAATGCCATCCAGAGGGACCTTGACACACTTGTGAGGTGGGCTGATGCCAACCTCATGAAGTTTAACCATGCCAAGTGCAAGGTCTTACACCTGGGTCAGAGCAATCCCAGGCACAGCTACAGGTTGGGCAGAGAAAAGATTCAGAGCAGCCCTCAGGAGAAGGACTTGGGGGTGTTGGTCGATGAGAAAACGAACATGAGCCAGCTTCAGTGTGCACTTGCAGCCCAGAAAGCCAACCGTATCCTGGGCTGCATCAAGAGGAGCGTGACCAGCAGGTCGAAGGAGGTGATCCTGCCCCTCTACTCTGCTCTCGTGAGACCTCACTTGGAGTATTGTGTGCAGTTCTGGTGTCCTCAACATAAAAAGGACACGGAACTGTTGGAACAAGTCCAGAGAAGGGCCACGAGGATGATCAGGGGACTGGAGCACCTCCCATATGAAGACAGGCTGAGAAAGTTGGGGCTGTTCAGCCTGGAGAAGAGAAGGCTGCATGGAGACCTCATAGCAGCCTTCCAGTATCTGAAGGGGGCCTACAGGGATGCTGGGGAGGAACTCTTCATTAGGGACGGTAGTGATAGGACAAGGGGTAATGGGTTGAAACTTAAACAGCAGAGATTTAGATTGGATATAAGGAAGAAATTCTTTACTGTTAGGGTGGTGAGGCACTGGAATGGGTTGCCCAGGGAGGTTGTGAATGCTCCATCCCTGGCGGTGTTCAAGGCCAGGTTGGATGAAGTCTTGGGTGATATGGTTTAGTGTGAGGTGTCCCTGCCCATGGCAGGGGTGTTGGAACTAGATGATCTTAAGGTCCTTTCCAACCCTAACTATTCTATTATATGATTCTAAGGCACAGAGTTTGTGGAATGGTTCTGCATTGCTGGTCATGAGGATAAATATTATTTTCTTTTTAATTCTCCTGGACTTCTTCCTCTAGGTTCTGTTTCGTATTCTTATGAAGGAAAGAATACCAAAAAATGATCATTTTGGATGTATAGTTGTCAGTGAATAAAGATTTTTTTGTTGTAAATCGATTGAATTTTACTTTAAAATATAGCAAAACTGTTTTCAGGTTTCACCAAAGATACTGCTCAAGTATCTTCTCCCATGCAGTGGAGCCTACCAATTCTCATTTGACTGCCTTGTTTTTATTTGCAGATATTTGGGGTATGCTTCCTTGATATTTAACCTTGTGTTGTTCAGTTTGGGTGTGGAGGTTGGAGTTTGGTTTCACTAGGCAGGGTATCTCAGTACAACAGACATTTGGGATACAATTTTTTTCAGTGTCATGTTACGGCTATATGGTGAATCTCCACTTTGCTGTGTCCTGTTATTTAGCCAGAATGTGTATCACATGCAGTAGCATGTGCATATGACAGTATTCTGAAGTATGCTAGAATAAGGACATGCAGTAATGTAACCCCTACTGAAAATGGCAAGTTGCAAAAGCATTTTTTGTTTTTTGACAGACTCCTATTGCAAAGAAAGATATTATAGGAATTTGATCAAAACTCTCTTGAAATCAGTAGGGATTTTCCCATAAACTTATTTGGCTGTAGGTCATTCATTGGATTATGAATGAGTTTGCTGATGAAATGATGTAATATTAATGATTCTGCCATTAGTGCAGAAACAGCAGAGGTGAAGGAGATGTTTTGAAAAGGTTATGCCATTAAGTCAGCACTACTGATTTTTACCAAGTAGCCTAACAACTGTGCTCTCCCCAGATATGCAAACACTATGTTTGGTCTCTGCTCCTCTAAGCAAAGTCTAACAGCAACTAAAGTTGCTACATGCAAGAAATAAACACAGAAATAAAAAATAAACAATTGAGAATAACTGAAAGAATTTAACTAGTCCAGTGGGGAGCCAAGCCCCATACCTGGTTTGATTCCAAAACCACCCCATGCAGAAAGGATGGGTACAGAGAACTTAGAGGTTTCATCCTCTTCAAATCTCCATTCATCACAGCAAACCTGACCTAACCAGTTTGTGCTGATCCAGAGTGTCCAGTTATCAACAACACAGTTTGTTTGTTTGTAGTTCCTGGACACTGCTTCTCCTTCTGTTGAATGCCTTTCAAGGAGAGAACTGGGACAAGGAGCAAAGATCAGGCTGCAACTGAAAGTGATGATTTAAGAATTTTTTTCTAAAAGGAACTTTCTGCCACCTGTGAAACGTATCTGATTTTCATCTTTGCCAGCTGCCAGAATCAGGCACTTCCAAAAGCTTCAAAACCAGCAAGCGCTATTCCCCCCAGTCCTTCACCTTTTGTAAGCTTTTCATGTAGACATCTAACATTTCACCTACATATGTGTCTGTAGCTGTCAGGCAGCATGAACTGAAATCCCAGGCAGACTGGGCAGCTGGCAGCACAGAGCTAACATCCAGCCATGACTTCTGCAGGGTTTATACCCTGCAGAGTGGGGCACAACTGTTGAAGAGTGGTCAAAGGCAAGAAGAGGATTAATCAGGAACAGACACAGATGGCAATCTAGGCCTGATCAAGAACATGAGGTTTTTATATTACGTTGGATTATTGAAAAAGAGAAAGGAAAAGAGGAAAAAAGTCTGCAAAGTGGAGGTTTGTTTGTTGGTTTTTTTAATATTCAAGGGCACTTAGGCAGAGCAAGAGAAAAGCCAGTTCTCAAACATGAATGCCTACAGCAGCAGGTTAATTGAAACATGTAATTTATGTGTCAGGAGTGATATGAGTGTTGAAGCAAATACAGTCTATTCAGCAAAGCCCCTTCTCTTTCTCCCAAACTGTAGCACTTCTTACATTTGATTGTTCCATGCAAGTTCTGCAGATTGCTACATCAATACACAAAATACTCTGTGAAAATTACAGGTAATAGATACCATTTTCCAGTCAGACCCTTACAGAAGCCATGGGTTTATAGTCTGCTGTCCTCCACGGAGAACTTTGTGTTTAGCAAATGCTGATGGCTGTTTTTCTAACAAAATGCAAAAAGGTAATTTAGGTGAGTTTAAAAAATCATCAAATTAATTATTTTTATTTGCTGATGATCCAAAAAGATGCATAAAAATGAAAGAACCGGCTACACAGGTACTTGCTTGCTTTCATTTTCACTTGGAAGAATGACTGCTATACTTTCCTCTAATACAGCAAGGAAATTGCTCCTGTGAGAATACTTGGAGCAATCATTTTCATCCACCTATAAACTGGATTTCATTGGCAACCTGTAACTACAGTGTAATGCTGTTGGTTTCACAGATACTAAGGATGTGAATATAGGTTTACGGTGCAGTACCTGTAAAATGGAGTGCTTCGGTGTACACTGTTCTTTTCTCTAGACACATATTTCTCTCCTACCTTGGGCAGGGTAATTTTATTCTCCCTGGATACTAAGAGCCATATTTTAGGTTAGACCCTATGACTGGGAGGGAGGGATCAAGCACTTACATTATTATATTTATATGCAGATTATGCCACCTTGACTCAGAGTGCAATTAAATTAAAAAGCTGCTTACCTATTATCTCCTTCCCTACAGCAGACAGCAAGGAAGGACAGAAATGGCCTTTTCTTTGAGTTCTATCTCATCATTTGCCTGTCATGCACTATAGGTCTGCTCAAGTTGTTTTAAGATTTGCTGTTGTACGGAAGCAGCAAACCATCAGCATAACAGGAAAAAGGAGGGACTTCTGATTCAGGCACTTAACTCTGAACCAAATATCTTCTGAAACAGCAGGTTTGCCTAGGGCTAAGGGAAAGGTTGCCAGACTCTGATATGTGCTAGAAAGAGCATACACCCTGGGTGTAATAACAAGACCCTGGGCAGTGCTGGGTTGCACAGCACCTCCTCAAATTCTCTGGCAAGCAGCTGTAGCCAGCACAGCATCCTCTGATATATCATTTGTCTGGCTTCTTAACTGCTACCAGGATGTTGCTAATCTGTGGAGGAGAAGGGAGATAGCAAACCTTCAGCTCTGACCGCTGAGACTGAGGTACCTCAGTATTCTTTAGGCAAGTGGGGAAAGAAGGCTTTAGCTTCCTTTTTCACACCACGCGATTCTCAAAAGGTCTGATAAAACGTAAACCCGAGATTTCAAGCACTAGTGACAGAAGTAATAAGTTGAATGTTTTTCCCTGAGTAAATATGGGGTTTCCACTCTTCATTACAAAATGCAAGGGCAGCCATAAGCAATGTATCCTGAAGTGTGGACTTAAGACAGTAAAAATAGCTTGGCAGGTAACAACATGGAACAAGTCTGAAAACTGTACTGCTTAAAAGAGAGGGGCAACAGTGAAATTAATTTAAATTATATACAGATGAACATTTTGAAGGATGCACATTGAAGGCAGAGCTATCTTTAGATAGAATGTTTTCCAATTTTACATGTCCTCTGAAAGTGCTTGCGTTAGCAGAATCTTCATGAAAACCTAACCCACAATCTTTTCCCATTCACATCTCTGCTGTTTATTCCAGGAGAAACTCTCAGCCACTTAGATATGAAAAATCCCAAGCGATTGCACAGAATCCAAGCATGTAAAAATGAAAATAGTTGCAGGGATGCAACCCAAAACCTCTACAAAGTGTTAGATTCATCCCTGGACCAAATTGAGAGGAGGCATTGTAATTGAATTATTCCCACTTCTATGATCACAAACCTCAGTGTTTCAAGGACCACTTTTTATTGTTACTTTATTACTATAAACCATTTTACATACCCACTCACTTTAGTATTTAGCTGCTTGGACTGAAAGATGTGAAAGTCTTATATGATAGATTTGGTTCATTTGTGGTTTTCCTCATCTTCTCATAGAATATACTATTTTCAGGTGAGTTCAGCAAAACTTGCTGAGACCAGTTTTATTCACACTTAAAAATCATTTCTATTGCAGTTCACCATTTGCCTAATCTCCCTGCTACTGTGCCAGGGCAGAGCTGCTATTGTAGATAAGAAGGCACTTGGCATAAACATGCATAGTAATACGAACAATAACCATGGGTCCCAAAGCCTTCCACTAGCATTCTTCCCAGTGTCAAATGTCTACGGTTACCTTTTGGGTACCCGCACACCCTGTCTCTCCTAACAGTGTCTCTTCTGCCAGCAAGTCACTGACTGACAATTTACTAGTAGTTCAAACTACGTGAACTACAAACTACATGCTTAAACAAGCACACATTATTAATCAAGCTGCATGGTACTACCTTGTGCAATGTATACTACTAAGGAGACATACAGGAAGGGTTAGGCAAGGATAAGGCAGGTTCATGATTCATATTATTTTATTCAAGGGCAACACCTTCATGCCACACCACCCTGAGGAATCTTAGCAATGTGGTTCAGGTTATATTGCAGCATTTCATAGAATTATATCATAGAATGGTTTGGGTTGGAAGTAACCTTAAAGATCAGCTAGCTCCTACCCCCCTGCCATGGGCATGGATGCTTCACACTAGACCAGTTTGCTCAAAGCCCCATCCAACGTAGTCTAGAATCACAGCTTCTCTGGGCAACCTATTCCAGTGTCTCACCACCCTCACAATGAAGAATTTTTTCCTAATATCCAACCTAAATCTACCCTCTTTCAGAAGGCTGATTTTTCCATCAGCCAGCCAAGCAGATCTCTTCAATTACAGCACATCTTGTGACTGACCCCATTCTCCTGTTTAGACTGGAGAAAAAACAGCTGACAGGGGATCTTAGTGCATACAAATATCTTAATGGCCACTGTCGAGAGGAAGGGGCCAGACTTTTTTCAGTGGTGGCCAGTAACAAGATAAGGAGCAACAGGCACAAACTGAAACACGGGAAGTTCCATCTGAAGATGAAGAATTTTACTGTGAGGGTGGCAGAGCTATGGAATAGGCAGCCCAGAGCGGTTGTGGAGTCTCCCACTCTTAAGATACTCAAAACTCACCTGGACATGATTCTGTGCAACCTGTTATAGGTGAACCTGCTTTGGCAGAGGGGGTTAGACTAGGTGATCTCCAGAGGTGCCTTCCAACCCCAGCCACTCTCTGTTTCTGTGATTCTTGTCAGCCAGCACCCTCAAGTCTCTTCTTGATTCTTATCTCAATCTGTTCTCCACCTAGCCTCTGTCTGTGCTTGGGACTGCCCTGACTCATACACAGGACCTTGCATTTGACCTGAAGTGCCCAAAACCACCCTGCTGCTGTGTGAATGTTTTGTCTTATTCCATAGGAGTTGGGGGAAGAAACCTGTGCCAAATACCAAATCTTTTCCAGGCATTTCTCTGCACAGCATGGTGTCACGCACAGTAACAAAAAACAAATCTCAGTTCTGCAATACTAACGGCTTGGAAGGCACAGTCTCTGTGTGCAATTAAAGTTGAGTAAAATATTTTCTTCTTTTACAAGATAACGCCTTAGTATCGTGTTATCCTTTCTTCAGCCACAATCACTTTTCACTTTTTCATCTCTCCCATCCAGTGCAAAGTCACCTGGCTAGGATTCATTACAGCAATTCCCAACAAGATACACATAAAAGTGCATTCTGTGTATCCTAACCATCACCCTAAATAATTGTATTAACCAGTACTGGAAAAGTGGAATTCATAAGACATTTGCCAAGGGACCCATTTCCCTGATAAAGCTACTTTTAACACTTTTTAATATTTTGCTTATTAATGCAGTTTGGTACTAAGGAAATGTCTGTATTCAACATCCCTAAAATCTGCTTTTAACCAGTACAATAATTAATTAATGTTCACTGTATTTGTGTTTCTGTGGGGTTATCTGAACTGATATTATGCTGATTGGTTGATGTATTTATACATATAATTTCAAAGGTTGCCAGGGAAACCAAGCACACTCCTTTTTCTGAAGAAAATAATTCCAATTAATTGTGCCAGTCATCATTTTTAAATCGTTTTGCAAGTGATCAGTAACATAATTATTCTAGGAGAATATAGCCTTTAACATTTATTATTACATTCCTAACACTTTAGGTAAAAAAGCCCAGAACAAGTCTCCTAGATGACATACTTGGAGCACCACAGCTGTAGTAGTTTAAATACATTAATCATATGCGCATCTGTTTTATGGGTTTTTTTTCCTAATGTCACAACATTAAATACATTGCTCCTGTGGATGATCTTACTACTGATTCATAAAACTGACCTTTAAAGATTAAAAGCAGGAAAAAAAAGCTCCATTTTAGGGAAGTACCTGGAACATATTTCAGAAAAGTGGTTAGGCCCTTACCTCAGACCCAGGCAATGTTTGTTTGCCTGCGTCAAAACTACGATCCTGAAATCCCTGTCACAGCTGAAAGGTCAAATGACTCTTCCCTCCCTTCCCTTTGGCTCTGCCTGCTGTATGCATGTAGCAGGCTGACCCTGGCTGGCAGCAAAGTCCTGCACAGCCACTTGCTCACTGTAACCCACATGCAGTGGAGATGGAAAAGTGAGAAAACATGTGGGCCAAGATAACTACAGTTATAGGTAAAGCAAAAGCAGATCAAGGGAGGGGATTCTTCCCCTCTACTCAGCTCTCATAATACCCCACCTGCAGCACTGCCATCAGCATTGGGGCCTCCAGCACAAGCGGGACGTGGACCTGTTGGAGTGAGTCCAGAGGAGGCACAAAGATGATCAGAGGCTGGAGCACCTCTCCTGAGAAGACAGGCTGAGAGAGTTGGGCTTGTTCATTCTGGAGAAGACTCAGGGGAGACCTTAGAGCAGTTTCCAGCACCTAAAGGGGCTGACAAGAAACCTGGAGATGCACTTTTCACAAGGGTATGTAGTGAGTACAAGAGGGAACAGTTTTAGGATGACAGAGGGTAGATTTGGATCAGCTACTAAGAAGAAATTGTAAGAGTACGTAACCACAAAAACCAGGTAATCTCAATAATATTTAAGCAATAACAAATTGTTTGGGAATATTTTGGGCCAAATTATGCCATTTACAGTCTCTCATGAAGAAGGATTTGACACATGAGTATGGCAGGGCTTTGGAATGTAGTAACTGATTGAACAAAATGTCAGGCAGTATTTAACTGTTTCACATAAAGAACTGCAGTCAGAGGAGGGCTATTTGATACAATAGCTACTTTTGTTGTTTCACTGTTGAAAAGGAAGAGAGAGAATAAAGATAAGAAAAAATGGGCTGTTCTCTCTGCTAACAATCTGTACTTCAACTACTGACTTAGACACCTTTTATTCCTGGCAAGTAAAATTTACCCTAGTAATAATCCCCTTAAATGCTGTGAAGTAAATCAACTTTCAAATGAGAGTGTCTCACAATTTAGCTCATCATTTCATGACTCTTGGAAATCTTAGGATTTTTTAAACAGAAACTTTTAGACATCCAATTCATCATAAATTAATCATAATTTATTGCAACAGAACCCATCAAGATGAATTGACATTAATGTAAATGTCATCCTTATTTCTGTAGGTGCTCCATTACAATTTGTCTGCAGTTAAATGTTAGTCAATCAACACTTAAAATGAAGCCTACCCTTGATTTCCCTCCCCAGTATATCTTCTGGCCACACAATGTAATCTTGAGCTGAATGGGTATTGCTGCTCTGTCTGTGCCACTGAACTGCCCTGTTATGGGCACACAGTTTAGAGGTTTGTATCTGGTGAGTCTGGATTGAGTATAATAAAAGGAGAAAGCTATAGAACATAGCCAGTTAAGTGAAATTCCATATTCCCCTTAAGTTCATAGAGGTGAAAGTGTGTTAAATTGCACAGAAAAAAAACCCACCTTTGTGCAGAAGGGAGCAATACTGCTGTAACACTGACTAGCTTTGGCCCTATAATTAGATATGGGGATTTAAAAAATGGCATAGCTGTATTTTAAAGAAAAAAATTGTGAGATTTTTTGTAATCTCTTTAGGCAAGGTAGGGATTTTATTAACATAAATCACCCAAAAAATCCCAAAAGTCCTCACAGTCTGAACCCATGATAAGTTCCCGACAAATCCTGTATTTCTGAGCCATTTGTGCTGCTGGTTACCAGTAACATATGTGTAGTTCTAAAGGACTCATGGAGATAGCCAGCAACAGAGGTATTGTGCAGTATCTCACACATGGACAAAAACCAGACTAAACAGACTAAAACAGTTCTCTGCTGCAGACACGTGAGAACCTGCAGATGGTCACTCTTCAGGTGTGTGTTGAGAAATTTGCCACCAGACGTGTCAGGGAGGAGGAATGCGGTAAATTCAAAGACACAAAAAATCATGTTCACCATATGTATAATATTCATATGCAATAGATTTTTGCATTTGTAACATACACTGAATTAGAGGGGAGTGCGGAAACAGTTTTGCAAAGAAAAAAAGACAAAAAAAAGAATTACACATGAATGATAATAAGCACAGGGATGGCAGAAATCAGTTACCTGCTTGTATTTCAGATGCTCCAGAGAGATAATTCAGCAGTACAGATTTAACCTTTTAACCAAAATTCTCTATGGTTATAACAAGTCTACAAGCATTCCTCTCTCACTAACTCCACAGCTGAAAATAAAACCATATCTTCCCATTCTTCTAAAATCTGTATCTTTGCATTTGTGCCTTTTAGCATTTCTACATTGACAGTGAGAAAAACTAATTATTAATGTGCACATTCAAACACTGATTGAAGTGGGGGTTGTTGTTGTGGGCTTTTTCTTTTTTTTATGGGACTTGGGGGCATGTTTATAAAGACAATTTGAGACTTGATTTGGCAACATTGATCACAGGATCTATGAATTTAAAGGAATATCAGTAAGAATAGGTCCAAGTGATGCTGTTCAAGAGACCATTACCATCTTTAAAATCTGTAGGAATTATTCATTGAGATAACCCTAACTCTTGATGCGAATGCTGAAGTCTCTGGTCATCAAAGGATAACAGCTGAAATCATCTTGATATAAGGAGAGCAAGTGCCTGGAAAACATAGGGTTAAGATACTTTAACTTAAATTTAAAATAGAGAACAATGTTTGTGTGTAAGTCTGTGGTGTGATAGCAGAATTTAGTTGTCTTACTAACAAGAGTGAATTATTTCTTTCCATCCTTCTAATGAGTGACCATCCTTCTAATTATCAGTTACTCTGGAAAGAGTGACTCCCGAACATCTGCTAGCTTAGGATACTCCCTGTCTGCCCTATCCTGTTATGAAGGTCACACTGTTCTAAATCTTTGCCAGCTATAAGAAACTTGCAGATACGGTTGGTTTCAGCTAATTTGTGATTACTGGGGCATCCAACTATGCCAAAGGTGAAAAGTGCTCCCTGAGGAAGACTGCTTACTTCCTCTTGAAGACCCCTGCCCACGACCATTGGAGGGTAGTACGCAAGCACCAAAAGGGAGGAGACTTATGATAATGAATACCTAAACTAATTGTAATATCCCCGCCAAACTCTCAGGAACCTAATGAATATGCATATTTGTGTGTAATAAACATCTGCTTGCTTAACCCCTTGGTGTGCAAGTTAGGAGGAGCGATCCCCCTTGCACCCAGCTCCATAACATACCCACTTTATAACTCTGAGTTGTAGTCTGATTCTGTGCTTCAATCTCAGTGTGTGTTTCAAGGATTTACAGATCAGAACAACTCTAACTGAGTAAAATAATGAGCTCTAAGTGGGGCTCAAGAGCAACTAGAAGTAGAGAGGCCAAAAGAACTGGTTTCCGTTGCTTTGATAGCTACATTGCTGGTGTTTCGCAAGTATTTTACTAGCAATAGAGAAGTTGAATAGGTGCCCCTGAATTTTAATTTCTGTTCAGTTGTACAAGAGTTTAAGTACCTAGTCTAAAGAAACCAAAACACTGGATGCAGAAATTCAGTTTCCAGCTTTTCATTCTCTCCACAGGAAACCATTCTTTTTCCCACAGAATCATAGAATAGTTAGGGTTGGAAAGGACCTTAAGATTATCTGGTTCCAGCCCCCTGCCATGTGCAGGGACACCTCACGTTAGACCGTGTCCCCCAAGGCTCTGTCCAAGCTGGCCTTGAACACTGCCAGGGACAGAGCATTTATCACTTCTTTGGGCAACCTGTTCCAGAGCTTCACCACCATCACAGTAAAGAACTTCCTTATATCTAACCTGAACTTCCCCTATTTAACATAGTTGAAAACAACAGAAAATCAGCAAAATATTTATAAAATAGAAATATTTGAGGTAGAGAATACATTTACATATATGCATTTCCCAGATTTTAAAATCTTTCAGTTCTGCTCAAGGCTTAATGCTTCTTCCCCACTTAATGCTGCTTGCTAACAGTAAACTTTGTTCACTTCTGTCAGAGCTAATAGGAAAATGATAGTGCATCACCCAGCAGATTCAAACAGCAGGAAGACAACTTTGCCAAAAAATAAGTAAGTAAATAAATTACTTTTTTAAGCACTGATAAGTAACATCAATACAACTTTTATTATAAATGGGTTCATGCTTTAAGCTGCAGATAGCAAAAGACCAGATGACTTTTATGTGGTTTACAGCCTCCTCACTGAACAGGAAACCACTCAGCTTTACTCTTTGCTCAAAAGCTGCTGCTAACCTAAATTATTTTGCAATTCTAAGAGTGAGACATTTGAAACTCAAAGATCAGTGTTGGTATTTCAAAACTTTGAGTAATTTGAGGGTGGATATTTAGATACTAAGCAAAATGAGCATGCATTAATGCAGTCTTAATGTGATCTCTGGCCATATTTTCATTGAACAATATTTTTTTGCTGTTGTTTTGTAATGCTAAGCACTACTACTGTAATGATCCATAGATGTTGCTGGACAGGCTGATAAAGAGCTAAGGTCCAGCGGGCAAAGAGTTTGATGGTGAGAGAACCATCATCCAGTGCACCAGAGTAAGGTCAAGATCCATTTATGTGATTTTTCCACACTCAATATATCTCTTATATTCCCTATGGTACAGTAATGGCAGGATGGAAGAATACCACATCAGGACTGGGGGAAATTGTTTTGCTTATTCTGCTGGCTGGCAGAATGGGAAAAGTGCCATGTGGAGTGGCACAGCTGCATACTAAAGAGAGGTTTAGCTCCTATCTTCCTAAGCAAATTCATCCTTTTAACAATACTGAATACGTTAAAGCATCAATAAGGCTGTTACAATATTTATGTCTAAAATGAATGTTTGTAAAATGAGCAGAGCTCTCTGTAATTGCATCAGACTTGGAGTTACAAGTGAACTGAAATGTAAGGCTTGACCCAAGATTGTTGAATTTCTAAACCTGCCAACTCATTTTTCAGATTTAATTATTATCCTTGTAGCTTTCACTCATTCTGTTAAGCTTGACTCTTCCAGACATTTCATCGAACAGTGGCTATTTCTAATATTTAAATGGATTGGGTCTATTATTTTTTTTTGTCTATAGATCTTGCTCAAACATATGTGCAGCAATGAATCTGGACATACATCCAAAAGGTAAAATTCTTTCACTACTGGAAACAGAAGTACTATATTGTGTCTTTTTACCATATTTATGACTTGGAGTCAGTGATAGTTTCTAAGATGTGGGCATGAACAGATCAGAAAACTATATGGCCATAAAAGCTAAAATTAATTGTAAGAAAAAGGAAAAGATATGGATACCCACTAAGTGGAAACTGGATAACCACTAATGGAGAAAGCAAAAAGCTGTTTACTTCCAGAGTACTGCAAAAAGGCATCCTCTTGTTGGAAAGCATTAATCTGATTGATGACTTCAAGAAAGCAACTGAGGGAACTTTCCTTTTTCCTCTGCTGCCTGTCATGAAAAACTCTGTATTTTTTTTTCTGTTTAAAAACAATGTGACAATTACACAGGATCTCAAAATCTTATTCCATGACAGATTATCATCAACAGTAAGCAAGTGTTTAATCACATTGATTTCAAAAGTAAAACACTGCTCCTATTTAAATCAGTGGAAAATAACACCAATTTCACAACTCTAGCTGAGCTAAGAGATACTTAATGCAAAGCATATAAAATTATCTAACTAAATAGGGGTGCAACTTGCCAGATGAATGTATTCGGTATACCATATCTTTATTGTGTTATGTTAAATGCATTCAGTATCTATACAATACAGAAAATTCAGATCTAGGGCTGGAAAAGCAGTTCTGGAAAAAAGACCTATCATCTTGTTGCAAATCTTTTATTCTCTGTGGATAGCTGGCCATATCACAAAAGCTCGCCATAACTGGCATTTATTCACATACTTTTTTCACAGCCTGCCTAATCTTTTGCTTGGTCCTGCAATTAAATGTATGCAATTCCAGAAGCTTCTACTTGTCTTACCTAACCCCTCCAGAGGCTAGAGGAAGATGCCCATATACTTAACAAGACAAGGTTTTACACCATACTTTTGGACTAGGCTGAAAAACAGTGACTCTGAAAACTATGCAGGCTCTTCTTTGCAGCATTTCCAGCCTCATTTTTCTCTGCTGAAGTGGTTGGGAGACACCCTCTCAGGATCACAAGGTTTATTAAAATACAACCCCCAATACTGCTTTCTGTCACTGGCTAAAACAGCACGGTGACTAAAAAAACAGTGTGCTCATGATTCACGGAAGTCTATGGGAACAGATTTACCTTCTGCTTTCTCATTTAAAGAAGGGCTATGTTTCTGATACTGGGTTTTCATGTACAGATTGCTAACCTGTCACCCTTTGGAATAGACCTTTTTTAGATCACTATGAAAAGCAGGCAAGGTTGCCACAAAATGCACACCATTTAATTCCCTTGCAAATTAAAGACAAATTCTCTTTTGTCCTTTGACATCAGGCATTTTCTCTCAACTGGCAGAAACACACCCAATGCCCTCCTATTTTTGTAACTGATACACTCTATTTATTATTTTCACAGAGGACTGTAGCAAAGAAACAAAATATTTTCAGACTGAATAAAACATGATTAATCCCTATTGCTTGTGGAGACTGACTCCTGCCAGCTCTAAGACTTCATCTTGCAGTGAAAAAACATTGATGCCAGAAGGTCCAGCTGACTGCAAATACCTGGTACAAAGATTCTGTCCTCTTTCATTCCTGTATAACAGCCAGTGCACCAGAAGCCAGGAAATTTGAAGATGTCCCTGCTCATTGCAGGGGGGGTTCACTAGATGACCTTCCAACCAACCCAAACAATTCTATGATTCTATGATAAATTGGATGTTCCAGGGGTGAGACTCAACAGTCTTCCTCTACCCAGGTGACATGCAGTGCTTCTCATTCTGAAGGCTGATATGTACGGTATAGCTGACAGTGAAATTTTCATCTTCACTACTAAAATGTCATCCTTAAATAATAGGAGGAGCAGGTTCTACATAGTTTGCACACTGTAGCTAGCACAAAGCAAATATATGGGCATTCACCTTATGTAAAGGGAATGCCCACAGCAGAGCAGCAATGCTGCCTCTCCCTTCACTCCCACTGAGCATAGGAGGAGTTGGAAGAAAGGGTGAGGGCTGGAGCTCCTCCAAACCATGGTAATTCCTGCATAACAGAATAGATTATAAACTAACCTGGACATCAAAGTGTAAACTGATGTTGGACAGAAATAAATCACCCTAAATGCTTGTGTCAAACAGTCCCTTTTAGATTAAGTCATGAAATACATGACTAGAAACTTTTATATTTACCACTGTTACTCATTTCTTACTGTTGGAGAGAATAACTATGCATTTAAGACACTGACTGCCTTTTCCATTGTTATATTGGTACCAAGTTATCCTCATCTGCACCAGTTTTCCTCAGTGAAGTCACTGATTTAACTGGGCTTACTTCTGATTTGCACAAGCATAACTAAACAGAAAATCAGACAACTAGTTTGCATTAATAATTCTCCCTCCTCTCCCCCCATGGATGACCCTCCAGCAATAAAGTACTCTGCATAGGGAATAAATGAACATTCAATGCCATCTGCTGGGGTACGCAAAACTCTGCAATACCAGGCTCATGCAGTATCCAGAACTTAAAAGTACAACAGTGACAAATGTAAAGAGGCTGTTCTGGCAAAGACTGGCCTCTTTCACAGCTGGAAGGGAGGGCTGCTGCCCATCCTTCTCACTCTTCAACACAGGATACAACACCTGGGCCAAATATGGGTCTGATTTTAATCTCTCCTTGAAACAAAAGCATTTAAGTCCACAACTCTCCCTTCCTCCAAAGCATTAGAGCATGCTGTAATTATATATTATAGGTTAGGCTTAAGAGAAAGGCTTCATACTCTATGTTTAAAATCAGGCTATTATGTAGCCATAGATGCAAGATTTGTGAAGCTACAGGCAGCCTAAGCAAGGATTGCTTCAACAGTCTGGAACAAGAGCACATACTGGGCAATGACATACCATGGCTGTTTAGCATTAACACTCACTGGATTAAACGTGTAAATCAGATTAAGGGCAGAACTTGCCAGCCTCTACTCAAGTGAACTCACTCTCCTGTTCACCAGCAATTTGGCCCTGTAACTCATGCTCTCCTGGCTACACCACGAAACAACTTCCATGGCCTCATGGCCACTACCTGATAGCTGGTGTGTTCTCAGTTTTGGACAATGTGAATTTAGAGCTTCTCAAGCTGAAACCAAGACTCCAATTTCCAGGGCAAATGTTGTTCTACTAGGGAGAAGACACCAGCACAACACATTTTCCAGTTCAGTCTTGAAAGCAGAAGATCAGATTTTCTTCTGCCACTAAGGGAACAAGATATGTTTCTATTCAGAAGTGAGATTTCGAGACCAGGATCCCCAGGCTAAACGGGGTGAGCCCTTACCACTCTTCTGAGTTGTGAACCAAGCAACAAATCTCAGAAGAGAGTTCAAACGCATCCTTCTCTGGGTATTTTCTGTGGGCGGGCTTAGACATGCTAGTAGTTGTGAATCCCATTTCCACACAGCTACTTCCTCATGCATGGCATCTGTCAACAAATTCATGGGTGGATTTGCTTCATCTCCTTCATTTTAGAATCTGTAAAATACTGTGCAGTTGGAAGATTTATTCCTTTATATACATTATTAGTTATTGTATAATTTTCTACAGAATGACACCTGCTGACATTTTTTCTCCATTTCATACAGAAAACAAAAGAACTATTCCTGCTAATAACTATAATTTTGTAAGTATCACCCTGTTCTTCCTAAAATTTTACTATTTTTTTCACTCCTTGATGTGTGTTAATACTGTCTTGGCTATAACACTGGTAACAGAAAATGTAATCCTGTTTTTTAATGCAAAATAATGCATGAGAATTTTGAAGTATGTATGAGAACCTTTACTTTGTTTCAGTGGGAGCCGGATTTGAGAAGTGACTCACTCACTTGTCAATTCTATACTTATGGTCTGAATCTAAAATACACCTTTATTATAAGATCATGTGAAAATAACAGGATTCAATTTGAAAAAGTATGTAAGTCATAAACCTCAAGGTTTAATATGTAACCAGTGCAAACGAAAGCTGAAAAGCTAACAGTACACATTTCAATGTCTTCCTATTTGTATCTGAAAGCTGGGTTTGAGTTTCAGCTCAGGCATATAAGAAAAGACTGCAAATACATCACAAGTCAGAAAGATGAAAAGAAAGCACAGGTCCATTGCTTAATAAGCAAGTTGAACAAGTAAAGGATGACTAGAGAAGGTTGATGAAATCAATACGTTGGCTGCTTCTGGTTTCAGGAAAGGTTAATTACAGTCTGACATTGTATGGGATTAATACCAACTAGAAAGCAGTAATAGCATGGAGGGGAATAGGGACGGATCAGCTAGGAGAATATTTACTTATGCTTAAGCACTTAAGGAACTATTTGAAGTAATTTCTGAGACATTAATTGATTATCTTTGCACACTCTCCAAGGAGTCTTGAGTTCCTAAATAAAGCAATGGAAAAGAACAATGGCAACTTCAATTTCCTACAAGAATGAAAGCAAATCCTGAGGTTCCTTGGGTACCTGGAGAGACTTAAACAAAGTCAGTCTGAAAGCATCTTTTAGAAATAATAAATCTGATTATGTAAAAAATTTGTAATGTGAACATGAAGAACATCACATCAACTCCTCAAACCAAAGTAATTTCCTTCTTAACAGAAATATGACCATAATGGGAAGAAAAAAAATTGTAGAAAAGACATATCTTGATTTTTCTTCAGTCTTTGACAATTTCCAGAAGACAGTGTCACAAGAAGAAACCTGGAAACATGGTCTAGATGAAAATGTGTGAAGCATTTGCACAGCTCAGCCTAGCTGACAGTACTCTGCTACTGAACTGGAAAGTTATACAGCAGCAGTCTGCAAACCCAGGTGTCCTGCAGGGGTCCATCTAGGATGTCATGAAGGTTTTTTTAAGTAGTTATAAGACGGCAAACCTCGCCCTGAAATGGACTGTCAAGAACACTTCTTGGAGGTCTGCTTGATCTTGCATTAAAGACGCATACAGCTTGCAGATGGTTCACAGGAAAATAACACTGGGGATATGAGGTTTAAAATCTTTTCAATTTGTTGATAAGTTGAGAAAGCTTCTAACAGTTCTACTTGCTTACTGAGAAGATTAAAAGGAAACATAATTATAGGTGTTAAGGATAATAAAGGCTGAAATAAAGTGGATAGGAGTATTTTTGTGTGTGTCCTTTGAGCATAAAACAAATCAGTTTAATTTTTAGCACTCAAGAAAAAACATGAACTGAAAGGACAGTTAGCTAGTGGAAGAAACTTCAGAAGACACTGACTCCCCATTACCAGTGAGTTCAAAAAGAGATTAAAACAATCAGGGAAGACCCAAGTGCATGGATGCACCTCTAGTGTCTCTGGTAGCAAAATATGACTCACAGAGATCCTGGGGCCCCTCAGCTGAATTCACTCAGGAGTAATCTCAGCTCTGTGCTGTGTGTGCATGTCTCCTCCTGAAAGAAGCCAGCAGTTACGTTCCAGTGTGTAAACAGTGAGTATGAAGGGTGGAGCAGGACTCCAGAAAATAATCTTGACCAAATCTAGTGTAAGTGTACAGACACATCCAGAGACATCCTGAGACACTCTCAGCACCACATTTCTGAGGACTCCACTTGCTATCATGTTCACTTGGACTGCACAGTTGCTAGCACAAATTCCCCAAAACAGTCCATGTTTTTACTTTAAAGTGTTACATTTTTTATGAGCTAGTTAATATGTTTTTTGCAAGTAACATATGTAAACAGTCAGTACAATATAAATACCACATGGATAATACTATAATGAAAGGCACAGTCTCAAATGTCTGCAATGATCATAAAATTAAACATTCTTATTACAGTTTAGGAGTGGTGACAGGCCAAATTCAGAGAGAAATCTAAACTGTCTCCCAAATGGGTATTTTATTAATCTAAATCAAAAATTTAAATCCTCAATATCCTTGCTCAACTACTTTCCATCCCTGAAATTTCTCTACACAAAAAAAAAAAACCAAAACCAACAATCTCTGGTTCTGGTAATCAAGCATTTCTAAACCTGAAATTAATTTTTAACTTAAATTTATTTGTATTATCTGTGTATTTCTTTTTCTATACAGAATGAAGATTTGAAAATCAAGGGCAAAAACAACTTACAATCTTCCTCCAAGGCATCTGAGGAAGAAGAAGGTCATTATGAGACTGTAAGTTCCTCCACTCTGGAGGCCATCCATGCTTTGAAAATCCTTCCTGCCAAAGCTCTACAAGAATCTGAATATGCAGGTAATTCTTGCTGTCTGCAGGAAGTGAGACAAACCTGGAGGTAAACAGGCACAGTACAGATCTGGGGTTTCAGTCTGGGTATTTTTTTAAATGAAATGGTTCAACAAACCCACAAATGAATATTTCACAAACAAGCAAACTGTGGTGGGCAGGAAGAGAAGGGCTTTATCTGCATCTTCATATTCAACAGTTACCCTTATCTCCATTAGCTTACGTTAAATTAATAATTACATAGTCACAGAATCACAGAATGGTTTGGGCTGGAAAGGATCTTAAGGTTCACACAGAACCTCCTGCCATGGGCAAGGACACCTTCTGATAGATCAGGTTGCTCAAAGCCCTGTCCAGCCTGGCCTTGGAAATGCCAGAGATGGGGCAGCCACAGCTTCTCAAGGCACTCTGTGCCAGTGTCTCACCACCCTCACAGTGAAGAATTATTTCCTAATATCTAATCTAAACCTACGTCTACCCTCTTTCAGCAGTCTGATTTTCCATCAGACTGCCAAGCAGGTCTGTTCATTACAGCTACATCTTGCAGATGACCCCATTTGTCAACCTCTTTTACTGATTTTTCATGACAACTGGTGAAATGCAGCAAGAATATTCTTTGTGTGGCACATTGCTTTTGTAATTTTAATATTACCTTTGCAGAAGAAATTCTAAGATCCCATTCCACCTGGAATGTGCAAAATAATGACTGTTTAAACCACAACCATTTCAGAAAAGCTCACTGCTATTTAAACCTAGAAAACTAGGATGGAAAACATATTAATGAAACTTTCCTCCAGATGATAATTTGCAGATGAGGAAACGTAGTATTCTTTTTAAAGGCTTTCTCTGCCACTTTCAAGTGACAATAAGCAATTACTTGGAGTGCATTTCTCAGGTATTCTTAGCCTTGCAGGATAGCTGCATAAATCAAGTTTGGGTTTACTAAAGCCATTCTAAGACACATTTAATGCCCAAACATACATAGCCAATTAATATCCCATTTATGGAAGTGAAATATCATTCTCACTGTCCATGCTCAAAGCCATTATAAACACTCTGTGGAGGTTTTAAATCATTCAATAACTGGGGGGAAATCCAGGATCAATATATGTATGAAAGCTTGCTCCAGTTCACATCAGGCTCAGCAAATATTTTTGTGGGAGCTTGATATTTAAAGCAAATAGGCCAATTTTAACACAAGAACATTTATCCATGTGTGAGCAGATCACAATCAGTCTGCACATCCAGATATTCTCCATTATGTTCCACACGCTCATTTGCAAATTTTATTTGGAAATTGGAAGTGAATTCCAGATGCTGGTTTTATTTTGGTTAGTAGAAAAAACTTTCAGTCAGCATCTTTAGTTGCTTATGTAAGACTGTCCTGAAATACCGAAAGGACACCATTTTTGTTCTGTGATTTCAAAGAAAACATATTAATCAAAAAGCTCTATTTTGCCTGTGTATTATGCCCTGTAACTATAATGTGGCAGGATACAAGAGTGAGGAAAGGTCTGAGAATGTATTTCAGAAAGGCAAAACTCAATGCTAACATCCCATTTTGCCATCTTTCCTAGACAGATAACAGTACACTTGAGATATAAAATTAATGATTCAAAACCCCATGCTAGTGTGCAACCCCTGCATTTCTTTTAGATTCATTAAAAGACAAACTGAAAATTGAAAAGCTCTCTAGAGAGTAAGCTCCACACACACACTCCTTGCAAAACCAGAACAACACAATGGCATTACCAAGAACAAAGTTTCAAATGAAAAACAAATTCACTAATCTATTCACAGTTCAGGTCAAATGTCTGCCTTAACTGTGGACCAGCTTACGAAGACTTTTTTTTTAACCACAATGAGGAGGTTAACCATGAAGCTTTTTCCAGGGTCATGCTTATGTCCTCAATACAATAAAGTAACAGTTAATTTCTGAGAAGAAAAGATTAAAAAGCAATAAAAATGGTAAGATCTAACCTGAAAAACCTATTTTGAACATTAAAATCTCTTCTTAAAATGCTGTATTACTGAATTACCCAGTAATGCAATTACTTGATTCTTCTTCCTCTTTTACAGATAAACGTTGTTTAAGGCCTTCAGGTACCACTTCCCCAGTGAACACTCAGCACACGTCTCAGATCCCTCAGTCCTCAGCTGTAAGTAAATATCTTAAACCCTATTCATAAATAGACTTCGATTTTCTGTACTATCATTTAAAGTTATGTGCAGCCTGCTTACAGTCTTAGCCACATAACATGCGCTTGCACAAGGTCACACAAGTTCCTGTGAGCTGTTCCTCTTTCACTTCGCATCAACATCCTCATCAATTGCTTTCATTTTCTGACTGCTGGGGATCTACCAAGTATTAAGGGCATCCCAGTCAGGAGCAGTCCCATTTCCACCAGCCATAGCTTCAAGGATGATGACTAACATCACATCTTTATTTTGTTCTATTAACAGGAACACGCGTCTGTTCTGGAGGGGAGGAGCACACCAAGTTTTAGAGGTATAATAAAAAAATCTACCCGTTTCTTCAAACAGAAATAGAAACTGTTGCTTCCATATTTAGCTCATCTACACAAGCAGAGATTGCAGATGATACAGCAGGCATGGTTTTCAGAACAGCAGCTGCTCTCCAGAATAATCATACTGCAATTTTCACAATACTGTTTCAGCTATCTGACATCAAATTATTTGCAAAAGGAGACAGATTTATCTTATGACCTCCCTATTCCTTAAGGGGGAGAAAATTAGCTATTCAATTTAATAATCAGGTTTTCCTTTTCCCTACAGTCATAAACAAATAATGGGGAGGTGCAAGGGAAGCCTGTGTGTCTCCTGAATCGTTCCACCAAAAGACTGCAAGATCTCTGCTATGCTTTACTTCTCATGATCTCATGGTTTGGCTCCTTATCCTTCTCAGGCATTTTGCATGACCACATTGTAAAGCATAATCTAATAATTATTTTTAAATAGTAATATCACCTTTAGCAATTCCTTATTAAACATTTACATCCTAGGGTAACTATTTACAAAAGCTATCTGACAATGTTCTCCTACTACGAATAAGCTAATTATGTGGTATATCACCTACCTTATACTTTTTCTCCACTGTTTTAACTGCAAATTTGCTTCAAAATCCTATAATTTTGAGTCACAATTGTACATTTAGTTTTGTTTGTTTTATTTCTTGTGGTGAAATCAGAGACAGCTTGCTACCTTATTCTTCAAGAATCCAATGAGGTGTCCAACTATTAAATCCTTTAATTGATGGCTTTACTCAATCATAAGATTATTTTAAATGTAGGTTTCCATAAACTTTTCTTTATTAAATATACTTTAGATGTCAAACTATCTCACAAAGCCAACTACTGAAGGTTTAAACATCTGATTAACCTTGAAAAGGAATTATATTTTTTCTTATCATTTTCAAATCTTTGAACCACATGCTAAATATGGTCAAAAGGAATGCAATCGTCAAGCCAGGAAAATATGATTCTTTCTACATTTGCTACAATGGCTGATTTTCTGAGAGTAACATTATACTTGATCAGCTAGGAAAATAACGCAAAGAATTCCATGCAAAACAGAATTTGTTTATCTTTTTCCTTTTAGTATAAAGAGTCAAATAATTTTTACAGGTTAGGAGAAAATAAGCACTATGAAGCTTGCAAAATGAAAGGTCAGATTAACGTTTGTGAGCAAATCCTGATGTAGCTTGTAAAAAAGCTGGATTGAGAGAAATTTGAGTAAGTCAGCTTCAAGATCTGCAGAAATCAGTTGGCAAGGTCCCACTGACAGTTTGCCAGTTTAGATAAAGCTTCATATTCCACCAGGATTTAGTAGGTTGGATCTACATGTTAGTCTGCCTCCATGAGATGTGTGCTGACATTAAGAAAGATTAGCCATAGACAGTGCAAGCAGGTAAAATAAACTCTGCAGTTTGAGAACACAACTTATGCATATTTCTAGTATATCCTGAGCTAACAGTGCTTATAGAAGACTATTATTTTCAGATAATAACTACACCATTATTCAAGGCCAGGTTGGACAGAGCTTTGGGTGATATGGTTTAGTGTGAGGTGTCCCTGTCCATGGCAGGGGGGTTGGAACTAGATGATCTTAAGGTCCTTTCCAACCCTATTTTATGTTTCTGTAATTCTAAACATAAGTCAACATTTGTTTTCCTGCCCAGTGCTATTAAATGGCTTTGCCACAAGATGGCATGAGCAGCACAGAAGAATTTTTGCAAGTTATTTTCGAGAATTGTTAAGCATTTAAGGTACCATTATTTTATTCAGACCAATTTGTTATAATTTACTTGAAGGAGAACTTAAGATACATTGCATCTCTGCTTGTGTTAGTTAGGATTTCAGTACGTAGGACTTATGAAAATATTTTCAGAATCTAAATCTAATGCAAACAGGGGTTATTATTAAGGGGGTTACTATTAAGATGTCCTATGATCATTTAAATAATCAGCCAATTTTGGTAAATTTCATTGCAGAATGAAACAGATCTACTTTCACTGCTTTTCAAGATTTTTATAAATTTCTATGCAAAAAAAATCAAAACAGGCAAAAAAATGCATCCCAAAAAAACTTGATAAGATGCATATATAAAGTCTTTGAACAATACTTAAATTTACAATACCCGAAGACATATCACCCTCAGATGTTTCATTCCAAAAGACAGGAGTAAAACCAAAGGTTACCCCATTTTATCAAGTATCATGGTGATTTCTAAATTTCATTTATTTTATAATTTAAGCAGAAAAAAAAAACCCAGAAAACTGTTTTTTCCTGCTTTAGATGATTCTTCTGACTCTATGAAATGAATCTTTGTGAGTGATACTAAAAGATTTATCTGCTATATCACAGGAAGTTTCTCTATATTTCTGTGATCACCATAATTATCTAAGTACACTTAAATTTGTGTTTTATATGGAAACACAAATAGTTGAGAATAAGATGGACCTGAATGCATCTGTGAGTCCATATTTAAGAAAGACTAAATACAGTACAATCACACAAAATCTACTTGACTTGTAACAAGCCTCTTCCAAAGCCTATTGACCTCATGTGCAGAACAGCTGAGAGAGAAAACAGGCACCTCAGTGCCCTCTGTCTCAGGGCTAGGCTACGCCTCACCTCCATTCCCACGTGTAACAATCTCCTACCTAACTTCCAAAGCTTCCAGCTTCTAGGTTCACAGAAATTAATGCTCCTCACTAAGTAGCAGGAAAAGTTATGAAGATACAGATGTGAGTGGTAGGATGAATGCTGTGGAGACAGCAACATGACTTTGGAGCAAAGAGTTCTGGAGATAAAGCCAGATCACGGTTGGGGGATTTATTATTATTATTACTGGCATTCTAAGAACCAGAATAAAGCTGTATCTTTACTTGTGAATTATATGGGTAGCACACTATTAACAATTATTAATATTTATTTTTAGGAGAACGAACGAAAATACATGGATCCCAGGTAAGCAGAATACCTCATCATTTGCCATTTAATATATTTTTAAAAGCAGGCTGCAATTTTGCTAGCACTATCTAAAGGATATGAGAACTCATATCTGCAGTCCTACATTATCTCACTGACTTGTATTCATGGCTTATGTGAATCCCTTTTACCTCTTCGTGATTTTAACATGGCATATTAAAGTATGACAATATGTGCTGCAGAGCGCGTATCCTTTGACACAAACCCTTTGACTATTGACACAGGCATGCCTGCTTCATCTAATTCTTTACATTTCTCTTAGCAAAACAAGTTAAAAAGCTGACACAGATTTTTGTTTCCTCTCTTTCCCAGGAGCCTGTGCCTCCCCCACGGTAAGATCACTTAAGAGATTGCTTGCCTGCACTCCTTGGGGAACACAACGCTAATGAATGCTCACATCCATCTGCACCACTCATGGTAACAGATGACTGGATGTGAGCTGGCACCCTTTTACTACCTGGCTCTCTATGGACTCCTCTATGTTCTAATATGAAAATAGGGAGAACAAAACATGAGCTGTAAGTGTTCATAGCAGGAGCTCAGGCTCGCATCTTCAAAATCAACTTGGCTGCACCTATGACCAAGTCAAAACTCTAGAAATTTTGAATCTGGTTCAACCCAGATACAGACTGTTGGGAAAAAATATCCTCCATTGATTTGTGTTGGTGCCTTAGGCTCTGTTCACCGTGATATTACTGACTTCTGCCAGTTTTTTTTGCTACAAATCTAAATCATGTCCATAGAATTCAACTAGGATATTACTCACTCACACGGAAGATGAATCAAGCTCTATTCCACAAATGTACTTGTCTGTTATGCCCACTAATAAAAAATTAATCACTTCTCTGAATTTTTAACCCCAAACAACACCACCTACCATCAAGACATCCTTCCAACAGGTTATCCAGGACTGACAAGCTTATTCCTCCATGCCTACACTGACTGCCACAAAAACTCTAAAGAAGTTTAAAATATGATTAACATTACGGACACATTTAGATTATTCCTCAAGTTAAAATATGAAGGTAGAGCATAAAAGGGCAGTGTAGCTTCACATTCTTTCCCCAGGATGCCACCACTGAAGGGCAGGTCTGCAGCACAGCATGCATGCACCTCCAGTTTTACTCACCCAAGCTCTATGTGCTATAGCTTCCAACTGAAGCTGGGCTGTGACTGGCTGGGCCCAAGGCATGGGCAGAGTGTGCCCACACCTGCCAGAAAGCACTGGGCTGGCGTTAGCTGCAGGTCCTCTGGGATGAAGAGTATTTTTTGTCTGTGTATCTGAACTGCAGCACGCTCCCTGGCTGGGCCTTAAATACAGCCATATCCACCCAGAAACACCAGCACCAAAAAGCTGTACTGGGCACACAGTTGTGAAGCACACAGAAAAGAGGGTTAAGTGGCATGTAACACAGTACAGTAATGTCTTGTAAATGTAGAATATTATCCAAAATACTATTGCTATTGAAGGGCCCCAAGAAGCTCCTTAACCAGAGCTAAGCTCAGCACACATACATTGAAATGTTCTCAGAAAATTCCAGTGGTTTACTTCTTGCCCTTAAAACATAGTCCCTGTGCCTCTACTGCCTCTTCAAATTCTCCTTTGACTTCCCTAGGCCTCTGAAGACACTGCCAAAGCAGTATCAGCCACTTCCTCCAGAGCCAAAGACAAGCAGCCAGTTCTTTCACACGAGGAAAGCGCTCAGCCAAGCTCACACCTTTCCAATATCAGCAAAAGCCACAAGGTATGCCTGCATTCCTCATCCTCATTCCCCGAGAACCAAAACACTCTCCCCAGTCAAACCACAAGGCTTTACCTCCATCACACCTCTGCTTTTACTTAAGAAGAAAAAAGAGGTTATTCTTTTGACAGCTGTGAATAACTGGGAGAAGTGGAATTTAGTGTAATGTGACCTAGCAGTTTTTCAAGAAAAAACTGCCAAAACAATGGTGAAGAAGTAAAGGAGTAGAAAAGTAGGCAGACCATTTATGGACACTTTGTTTAAGGTTTGCCCTACTTTTTCTTACTAACGTTTAGAGGGTTTGCAAACACTTTTAAGCAGAAACAATTGCATTTGCTTAACACAGATGAATCAAGGAAAGAAGGAAATATACTGACCACACCAGAGAAACAGAAATTGGCTCTACATCCCAAGGACATTACATTCAGCACGCAAAATGACTAATCTGTAGCCAGAAGTCTTTCTCCAGCCCTTAAGACAAATGAATCCAGGCCACAAGTCACTTCTTGCTCTTTTCATCTTGCCCTCTTTTGCTGTACAACACCCATGTTCCTTCAGCACCCTAACACAGCAGTGTGGATGAGTTCTGAAGCACAAACTGCTTGTGTCCAGCTGTATGACCAAGCATATGCATCTGTCTGGTTATCAGTCTCATTGCTATTTTCACATACAACATATGTATCTAGCCAGAGGCATATCTGCTCTTGCTGTGTGATCAAAATGCACACTCATAAATGGGGATGGTGGAGGACACATGCTAGGAAGAGGAATGACGCACATCCAGGGCTCACAGGGTAAAATACTCAAATGTCTCTCAAGGAAAACCTATTGCAGCCAGGAGTTTGGACACAACTACGCTGTGTCAATCCTGTCCATTCTTCCAATCTCCTGCCTATAGTTAAGCGTATACTTAAGGCATGAGCTCGAAGTATGGGTTGGTGGGATTTTTTTCCTGAATGGTGCTTAAATTCTTCCATGGATTAGGTTCCAAAAGCTGTTGGTTAAGACATTTTATTAATATGAAGTAGCTTCATATTCAGGTGTGTGATCTGACCTACAGCTGCAAACTTCCCAATCCCACGACTGATCCCCTCCCTCGGTAGGGCAGCACATACATTGAAAGTTCTGTGAGAACCATTACAAGCTGTGTTTGCCAGCAGACATCAGTACACAAGAGAACATGGATTTGAAAGGTCCTTTTATAAAGCCAAATTCTGCAATATAAATACATGGTATTTCCTATTCTGGAAGTAAACGGCAACAGCAAAAACCATAATCACCAAACTCCACTTCTCATTGCAGTTATAGATACCAAAATATTTCTAAGTTTGCCTCGGGGTCTCTTTATAGTAAGAGAGCAGTGGCACGGGCTAAGACCACTCATGATGTACGGAAGGCACACAACCACTTCACTCAAAATACTCCTCGCCCATGTTCAGTCCAGTCACAGCTTTGTAAGCAGATAACATACATATGAGCTGCAGTGTGGAGGAGTATGGCACTACAACCGTTATCTGCTAGACTGTAAGCAAAGCTGTCAAGCCACAGATGTGATTTAGGAGTCCTGTTTTCCAACAAGATTTGGAAGACTTATAAAATTAAACATATCATTATTTACACACTCTATAAATACCATCATAAAAAATAGTAATAATAATAGGAATGTGCAGGATCCTGGCATGTATCTTAGAAGCTTTGGTGTGATCTGAAAGTTTAATGCCTCTGGTAATCTGGCCGTGCGAATGGCAAATCCCTGGCAAGGCCTGCAAGTACATCTTTATTACCCTTGAACTGTACCATGCACCCAATGTCCTCAATACAAGTTTCATGTATCAAATAACGACCTTGGAAACGAAGCTAACAAATTCTGGAAGCTAACACAGGTGCAATTATCCAAACTCAAAACAGTTCCTCTCCTTTCTCCTGCACTTCCTGAAACAGTCCCCTAGCAAGTAATTTCCAAATTTTCCACGTCTTTAACCCTCCATGCTGATGTTTTGAGCACAGAGACCAAAAACAGACTCATTCTCACTAAGCAAGCATTGAAAATAGCTCCCAAAGTTTTCAATACTGTGCCTTCCTTTTGCACTCTCTCTGATTTGGCAAAATAACTGTGTCATTCTCTCTCACTCCAGAAAGTAAGGTAAGCAGGGACTAAATCCTGCAGCCTTCATAATACTACTCATTGTTTATCCGCACTTCATGCTGCTAAAAAGCTTCTAAAATCTTGTCCTCTGCCTTCTACAAGATACCTGCTGCTAAAAAGCACAAGTGTTCACCATATCCCAGACATCTAACAAAAGATGTTATCATCAATACATTGTCACTTTTTGCGGGGAGAGTATTTTCTGATGAACCTTCTTAGGAAAAGAAGATATTCCTGTTGATCAGCATGTCAGAAGGAAGAAATATACCTAAATACCTACTTGAATCTGGAGGAGCACTCTATTCCTCTTTTCCTAGTTGTGCCTCCTTTCTTCTACACTTTTCATTCTGCCTCTTTAAATGTTTCATTTTTGAAGCCCTTCAGTCTTACAGGAAGTTATCTCCATTTATAGTTGACTTTAAAGCTCCTAATAAGACATTCTGGCATGAGATAAAAAGTGTTGAAGAAAGCTGATAATCATTCATATCTCTTCTCCCCTCCTCCCAGAATAAATCCTTAATAAAGACTTCTCTCAGTTAACACAATGAATTCAGAGAATGATTCTTTTTTATGGAAGCCCATAATCTTCTCCTGCAAAAAAATTATGGAAAAAAATAACCAGCCTCTGCACTTCTATAGCAGTAATAAAATCCTTCTCTTGCCAAGGGCTGTTAAATTTCAGTGATGATGTAATCAAAGTATTTAAGTACCAAAAACTATTTTTATTTTATGATAATGAAATGGTTTGTATAAAATTCTTTCTTTTCCAGACATCTATCTGTTAAGGAACTAAACAAAGTAAGTAATCATCTTTGTATATATTAGGACCATAAAAACCATACACATTCTTTGGCTGCAGAGCCTCTCTTGTTAGAGTATTTAGCCTATATGATAAAAATAATGATCATATTAGTTTTGGGTCATAAAAATATCTTTAACATGTGTAGCACTTTCAATACCACTATTTTCTGAATGGCAGGTCAGATCCTGAAGTTGCTTGCAGAAATAAAAATATACATTCAGTGCAATGCTACCTTCCCAATCATCCACATAAAAGCATATCTGGGAACTGCCAGATGTTGCAGATGCCTATGAATGATGAGCAGTGGGAGAGACATTCTCTTCCAGAGAATCAGAGATTCCACAGATTTTTAAAAGCAGAAAACTAAAATAAGGTCAATAGAGGAGTGTAATAGTATTACTTTGATGCAAATACAAGGCTCCCTCAAAAATAAGCTGTTCCTTTTCAGTAAGAGAAAGAAAAATTGACAAATTTTATATCTAGAATGAACCTCATCTGTTATCCCTCAGCTCCTTTCTCCCTCTCCTCCCCTTTCTCCTTATCTAGGGCCTCTTACAAGCCCTGTGCAGCTGGCTGTGTTCAGAGGGCAGAACCTGAGAAAGATGATGGTGGAAAGGCACCTATAGGCACATGTAAAGCAGAAAGCAGTAACTTACAGAAATCGGCAAAGACTTTTTTTCTTCAGATCCAAATTTCTGTAAAAAAAAAAAACAAACAAAAAACATTTTAACAAATTCCTTCAATTTCTGCTTGAGCCAACAAAGTAAAGCAGAGGAAAAACAGTTTCAGCATTGAAGGAGCTTAGCTATGGCAAGTGGTTTCCTGTAAGATGTATTAAGAGATACAGTCCCTACAATAATGTTCCATTTACTGCACTAACACATTTCTATTGTATTGGGTTTTTATCTTATTGCAAGGGAAAGGAGGACAGAGAGGAACTTCTATAGTAGTTAAGCTCAGCCATTTCCTACCACAGTGGGCTGTAGCACAAATCTATAGACTGGTCTAGCTCTAACTTTCAAATCCTTTGAGTTTTTCTTCTCCACAGTTTTGAATGGGAAGCTGTCCCAAAATTCACTCCTTCTGTGGTTAGAAACTCTTTTCATTTGAAAGATCACTGGTTTGACTGCAATATTGCAATTAACATGAATTGTAAAAAAAAAAAATATATTGGCAAGAAAATATTTTAACACAAAATGCATTGTGTTGTCCTAGATACTGACTCATTACAAACAAGATATGAAAACACCCCCAAAAGCAATAAATATATTACTTCTGTAATTAATATTTCTGGCTGGGCACTGTACAGCTGGACAGATCCAGCAATTCCTAACAGGCTCTTAGTTTGAATACATCTCAGGAGAAATACTGTGCATCTCATAACACGGAAAAGATGAAATTTAATTTGGACCACTTCCCATTCATGTAGATCTGACGACATAGTTTCAGTGCAACCTAGAGGAGGAGACAGTGTGCCATCATCAGGGTGTCATACACGAAATATCAGGTCAATAGGTTTGAGAGTAGGACTGCCCTTCGCCAGGACCCAGACAGGCTGTCAGGAAAGGGTCAAAAGAAGCTCAATTGGAAAGGACAAATGAAAATGCCTGCCCCAAGATGGACTGGCCCCATTGGTAGCAGCTCTGCTCCAAAGGACCTGGGGGCTATTGGCTGAACTTGAGCTACTGGTGTGCCCTTGGGTGGCCATAAAGCTAACAGCGTATTGAGCTGTATCAACAGAAGCATAGGCAAGAGATCAAGGGAAGGGTCTATTCCCTTTTCCTCATCGTTCACTAGACAATACCTGGAGTACTGCACAAGGCTGCAGCTGACAGACAGGAGTTGGTCAGCAGAAGCTCACCAGTACAGCCAGGGAATGCAGGGAGTACCTCCCTGTGACATGAGGCTGGTGTGGGCTGGGCTGCCTTAGCCTGTAGGGGCTGGCTCTGGGGCAACCCAACAGCCTGCCAGTGCCTAAGGGATGACTATCAAGGCAGAGCATGGCACTTTACAGGATGCACAGTGGAAGTACTAGAGGCAATGATCTTGAAACGAAAGATGTTTCAACCAGAAGTAAGGAGGAAAAATTAATTTTGAGGGTATTTATGAGGGTCTTGGAACAGGCTGCCCAGAGAAGCTGTGAAATCTGGAAGTTTGCAAGACCCAGCTGGTCAAAGCTCATCTCACAGTTCACTATGCTTTAAGCAGGAGCTTGGACTAGAGACCTGCCTATGTCCCTTCTGGCCTGAATGAGACTATGAATTTTTCAGTAACAAGTAACCACTATCCAGAAAGTAATCTTTAAGGAAGGCTCATAGTGCAACATCTACAAACATAAAACATTCTATCATTTAATATTTATGTATTACAGTCTTGTATGTAACAAATTAACAAAATCATTACTATTCCCATAATAATACAAAAATACAGTTAATTTATGAGTCAAACTCTGGTCTTCAGACACCTGCCTATCATTCATGTCTTTGTAACATAATATGCTGAATTAAGACTCACCACATTGTGATTTTGAACAAAGTACCTGCCATGAGAGTCAAAATAATTGTACCGTCAGTTAAGCAGCCTGAAAAAAAAATGATTGATTTTAATCTTTGGATACTGTATCTCCAGTCAATCAAAATCACTCTCTTGATTTAATACAAGATCAATGAAGGAAAACCATATTGAAAGTCAAACTGGTGCACAAGTCAATATGAAATGGTGATTATTGCAGTAAACCATTATGTTCACTTATACCCCTAAAAAATTCAGTTCTCATTGCCAGGGAATGAGATCAGCATTCAGCCTGAGTTTTTGACAGTGATCAGGTATTACTGATTGGATATCTGTATGTTGTGTTAAAAGTAAAAGACAGTTGGGTCTGTTGGGGTAAGTTCAAGTTGGTAATTGAAAGAAAAATATTTACTATGTTATCATTTTATATAGGTACCTGGGAGAGAACAAGGTTAGTATTTAATACTATGGTACTAATTTGCTTCTCTTTCCTTTATATTTCAAGAACAAAATATTCTGTTATTAAAATTCCAGATGAATTAATCAGTATAAGACCCTGACATGTACCCTGCTAAGCGGCATTAGGCTGTCTGGCTCTATATTTAAATGAGTAAGTGATGTCCCTCAGGTATATGTCTGCTGAGAACACAGATTTAAAGTGACCTCAACAGTTGGGGAAGATAGCGGAAAAGGGCAATTAACATGACATTAACTACAGCTATCTGGAAACCAGGGTACCACATTTGTTCTAAGCAAATCAAAGTCTTAAGGTTCTGGGGAAAAGGAGAGTGCTGGAACTTAAGCCTGAGGGAATGATATCCCAAACAGAAAAGACTGGATCAATCTGATCTGCAGAGAGGACATTTCTCTTCATCTTGCTCCTCTCCCATAATTTGATGGTGAGAATTTTGAAAGAAAGATTTTTTAAACCTCTGGGGTTTTAAAGCTACAAAACAAAAATGCTTTGAAAACATGCCAATTCTTTAGATGTACATTCAGCTTTTCAAAAACAGCTGAAGGCACTCACTGTGTACATGTGCATGGAAGACCCATTTAAAAAAAAGTTACTTTGAAATATTTTGAGCATAGATACAGGCTACGTTATTTTATGCTGTTTACACCTTCATGTTAATGAGTTCATAATTTCCTCTGGCATTTCCTTTTGCAGATTAAGGCAGTTTCCTGATTTTCAGCTAGAAATAGTATTGACTGCATTAATATATTCAATGCCTATCTATCCTGTCCTATAAAAAGGATTTATGAACCCTCCATATACTTCTAGTACACCATACTACACTATTTACCATTATGTTAAGCCATATTTGGCATCAGCAAAATCTGTAAGATTCACTACATGCACAAATGTTTCCCACTGAAATCATTAGCTTACTCATTTAAGCCAGACTGATGCAGCCTACGAGGTTTTCCTATTGAACTGCCTCCTCTTCATATATGAATTTAGTTAATTTATTTCACAGTAGTTACTAGATACTGCCTAAGTTATACATTAGAGGAAATAAGTTCTTATACTTTTTATTAATAGTTACAGATTTGGGGAAGAAACCTGAAATATACTTTCAAGCACAAGAGTATAAATCAAAGCATCACCCTGAAGCCAGGTACGAATATAAGAATTTCATGAGTTTGTACTACATGCTTCAAGGACTAAACATTCTACCTAGAAAATAATCCTTCACTATAAAATAAAAGCAAAATGTCACTTTCTGATGCCATGTAATGATATATTATGTCTTGCCCTGATGCATGACAAGAACAGTCTTTGGAAATTGCTTTCAAGCTATTGTAATTGCACATTCAATTTTTATCTTTAATAGCGTACTACTGTATCACATTTTTGCCTCACTTTCCATGAGAGGGTGTTAGACACACTATATAAAGCAGCTCTTCTATCTCCAACATTTCCTCTCCCTTTTATTTCCTATTTTCATCAAAGAATACACACCTGTCCTTTCAAAGGTCAATTATTCTTTCATAGACATCTGCCATAATTGTTCCTATTTTTCTTTTCTAAATGTGTTTTATGTTCTTTCATGCTCTAAATGTGCTTTTTTAAATGCACTATATCCTCCTAAAGGACTGAACAAAAACCAAAAGTATAGGATAAAGCAGATGGGAAGAATATGAATGATTCAACATCTTTCCTAGACAAAAACTCAGTCTTACATCTAGCCTTGTTTACAATGATGGCATTTCTCCAAGACAAAATTATTGTCTGGGGTAAATATGACAGTATTTGTGACCCCTACTATTTTGTTTCTTTTTGTGTGGCACCAGCAGCTCTGTTATGTGAAGTTATTTGGTCAGTGCTCTTCCCAGTGTAACCATTCTAATTAATAGCACAACAAAATACCAGCTGGGTACTCAGCAGCGGTCTAGAAAATCAGACAGGACAGGGAACAACTGCTCCCTGGGTCTTCCTATAGAAGGATGGGGAACATCAGGTGAAATTAGCAGGGACCACACTAAAAACGAACAAAAGCAAATTGTGTTTCAGTACACATGCAGTTATAATGTGAAACTCTTGCCAAATTCTCTTACGGAGGGTAAATATTTATACAGCTTCAAAAAGCGGCTCATGCAATTAATGGGAAAACTGTCAAAAGATGCCAAATAAAAAATCACCACCCAAAACTCAGGAAGACCGAAAACTGCAATTAATAGAGGAAGGGGTATTCTGGGGAAGCACAGCTTCTCTAAGCAAGAGCTCTCTAATTTGACTCTTAAATACTGCTGCTATCAAATATTTTTCTGACTTCAATTTCATTCATTGCTTTTTTCTAGCCTTCAGTGCAAGCAGAGCTCTAAAAACATTTTCAGCTCAGGTAAGAACTACAGATTGATTTGAGAACTAGACCTGGCACAGATAAATAAGAAACAGATTCATGTTTCCATATGTGTATGTCTACACTGATGATTTTTAATGCACCAAGTTAATACAAAGGGAATGTTAAAGCAAACCAGCAGAAAACAAGTAAAACAATGACACAGGCAATAGCAGTGAAAAAACAAGCAGAGTTACTTGCACAGCTACACTCCATGTCCAACCCTGAATGCAAGTGATGAATCATCGTAGCCCCCAGACCCAGAACAGGATGGGAATTTGGACAAGTTACTAAATGGCGATTGGAAGAGGAAGAGAAGGCAAATTGCTTGGGCATAGAAAGAGATACAGAGAAAGTGCATGCTGTGAGCACAACTGTCTCTGCTTTTTCAGGCAGAGATGCAATCCGCTGGGCTAAAAGGAAGCTACAGATGTTCAGACATTATAGAGCGGCTACTGTGGGTTTAATGCCTTATGTAAACAAATGAACTGATCTTTGATGACTCTGCTTTAGATTTCCCAGATTCCTAGAGGGAAGGACTTGTAGATGCCATTATCAGGCAGGTCTGTCAAATAATTATGTTTGAAAATAGAACTTCCTCTGGACTGTGTGGCTTTACCTAAGGGAACATACTGGAAGTCAACATTAATATTGTTCAGTTTTGGTCCCTGCTATACAAATAAGAGCTGCTGTTAACTCCATCCCAGCCAGACCCAGGACATGTGCATTGCAAGATTATTTTCCACATCTTGTCCCACAGCTTAAGACATACCAGAAAAAAAATTGCACAGAACATACACAGCACCAGTGACAAAGCAAACTGGGTCCTAGCCATGGGGTCCCTTTTTAAAAATAAAGTATGTGGGGATAGCCACCAAAAATGCAATGTGAACACAAATGCCAAAATCAGAAGCCAAGAAGCTGAAGGGTGACATACTCATATTTTGACAGCTCAAACCGATTACAGAAACAAAATGTAGATGTCTGGTCCCAGACCCTTTGAACAGTCATTTAATTTCTGAAGGGGCTGATTGCCTGCTGAAGATCATGGCTGTTTTTCTACTGTGATCAGCAGACATTTTTACTGTCTTAAAAACAAATGTAATGCTGTTATAAACCAGAATATGTTAAATGTATGTATGAAACAAGGGAACACAGTAAAAATTATTATTCCTCTGTAAAAGAATGTCTTCCACATAAGATTTCTTTAGTATTCTGTCATATACTATGTACAAGCAGAAAAACAATAAACCGGTAAGCATAAACAATAGACAAAACATAATGAAATACCACTTTGGTGAACAGTGCTGTCTCCTGTGACAGTAACTAGAAGGAAAAGATGGAAGCCATTGATTATAATTTTTCTCATTTACTCCAAAAATAGACACTAGGTCATTTCTCCCACCAGCATGGCATGAAACAAACAAAAACGCTTTCTATTGTAGAGCAGGATATGATGGTTACCTTTACTTAACCATTTTATCGCCATGTCACATACCTGCAAACTGCATTTGACTTATACATTGAAAGCAAGACCTTGCTTTTCTCAGGCTATTTCCACTGAATTCTCTTCAGTCTCAGCCTGAGCCTCCCACATTACCCCGTGCTTTGTGATCCTGACCCATGTCATCTCCCCAGTGATTTGGCGAGCTGGGTCCGGCTGGTAAATGGCAGCCTTAAGTCTACAGACAACAAATCACATTTGGGAGGGCAGGTTTCATATGTGAGCCCTCCCTCAGTCAGTTACCATCCCAGCCGTGGAGTATGAACCAGGAACACACAGCCAGGGACCACCATCTTCACCTTACTGCAAGAACAACCTCACTTCTTGGTCCTAAATTTTTTAATTGAAACAAGCCTCAGAGCACACTGAAGTTCATCAGCATGGCAGAACCTCCAAATCCTTAAAGGTTTCAACAGCTTGGTAGAAATAATGTTAGCTGGTAAGGGGATAATAAGGGGCTTTAATATGATCCAACACAAATAAAAGGGGCTCAAAAGGTGACAGTAGAACAGCATTAACCATTACATTTCTCCTCTATTTATAATTTTATTTAGCATTTGCTATTTTATTAGTAGTTTATTCTTAACATTTCGCAATGTGCCCAAGAACCTGGCAGAGTAACCTCAATTAAAAACCACCAGGAAAACAATGTGTTAAATCTCTTGGGGCATGAGTCTGAAATCACTGGTGCTGCATTAACACAAGACTACTCATGACTGACTGCTCTAGATTTTAAAGGTTAATATCACAATAGTGTATTTCTAAAGTGTAAATGCTATTCTCGGACTTACTAAATAAAACTGATAGGGTAAAATGTAACTTAAGCTTAAAAAAACACATCTTTTTTCCTTCTGAATTTACTTTCACAGGGTCCATGTCAAATGCAGCAAACTTGCCAGTGAAGAAGTCACCAGCTCCTACACAGTATACAGCATGCAAACCTAAATCAAAACATTCACTTGTAAAAGTGGAAATGCAATCCCCTACCCAACCCATTGAAAAGGTAAAAAACACTTCGCTTGATGAAGACAGGTTTTTAGAAAGCAGGATGATCCCTGTAGGGTACATATCCACACACTGTCAAGAACTGATGTCTTCTGAAAACCCAGGCAGTTAAATGGTCTGGAAGCTATGGGTATTCAGTACCCTTGAAAACAGTCCAATATGAGCATTTCAAGCCAAGGATAAGATTTTATATGTCTAATTTGACTCAGATTTCCTAACACTACTTCTTGATAGAAAAGTGTTACAATTCTTTTTATAACTGCACTAAACTTGCTTTAAAAGCAGATTTGATATAATCTGTTTTCACCAGCCTTTGCTTCTGCCAGCTGTGGTTAATTTCTATACACTGATTATGCTATCTTAAAATTAAGGACTTAAACAAATATGAATGGTACATTGGAGAATATGATCGCCATGAAGTAGAGAAGGCACTGTTACAGGAAAACACTGTAAGTACAATCTGTCCCAAATCTTGGAGTGTAAACTCTTGAAGAAAACATCTGTAAACTGTCCACAATGGCTTAAAAGTTTTGTTGTGAGCTAACTACACAATCCATATTTTTAATCTGTCATTCAGGATGAGACATTCTTGGTTAGAGATTGTTCAAAGAAATCAAAAAGTGAACCGTATGTTTTGGTTGTCTATTACGGAAGAAGAGTATACAACATTAAAGTACGTTTTCTGGAAGACAGCCAACAATACGCACTGGGAACAGGGCTTAGAGGAGATGATGTAAGTAAAATCCCATCTACTCTTACAAGCCTATTGTTTTTGTGTCGCATTTCACAAGTTTTAAATACTAAAGATCAGTGGCAAACCATCCCATGTAACAAACTTGATGTGACATTGAAGTTTCTTTTATAATACTCTCATTTCAAGTGTACCTCAAAGTTTCATTAACTTCAAAATCAGCATTTAAAACCAAATTTTACGTACATAATTAAAAACAATTTTTGCATTGATTCAGCTTAAATTAGTGTGAAAATTTTCCAAGTACTTCCAGAATACTTCTACCTACTCTACGTAACACCTGCAAAGAGGAAAGAAAAGTTCTCCCTTTACAGGTATACATACTTTTTTGCATATTTTTTAATTTGCTATAAATACATGCAGATATTTTAAAACAGAGACAACTCAACATATCTGACAGCAAGGCCTGTGGCTATTATTGCTGCACAGTATTTCTTATTGTCTGTCTTATATACCAAAACAGGAATTAGGTTTTTTTTTAAAAATGAGGAAATAGGACAAAAGTTGTCATGGATGTTCAGAAGCAATTAAACCATGTAAGTCCCCACCAACCAGCTTTTCAGACATGGTAAATTTCAATTAGAAAATCCCTTTAGATTAGTAATGCTTTTTATATAATTAAATTCAATTATATCCATGATGAGTCCAATTGACTCCTATATGGTTAAATAACATATACTGTATCTACATGTCTTACACACAAGAAAAGTTAAACCTGAAATAGTCATCTCTATAAAGATATGATGTGGGGAGTGAAGGCGATAAGAGCTGCATGAAAAACAGCTTGGGAATGAGTTCTGAGGCCTTGGTGCTTGACAAGCCCTGGGCCAATGAGCTGGGGCATTGAAGGCCAGGGAAGGTTGAAAAACAAGCCGTGGGGGAATGGGCCAGGATGTATTTGTGGCAGGAGTCTCAGGTGATGATGTGGGGATTGTGAGAGGGTCTGCAGCATTGTGATTGGACTATTTACCTGGAGATTTTTACAGGGCAAATGAGATTGAACATTGTATGCTTGTGCACGTTGGGAAAGTACAGAACAGGGGGATAAAAAGGGCTTGGTTGTAACAAAGTTGGATTTGAGTCTCAATTACAACTTGATCTTCATCAACTTGAGTCCGTGTCGTGAAACGCCACAGTATGATACTCACAAAAAAAATTAGAAGAAACTTAAAGAATGCTCAGCTGCACAGCAAAAGAGCAGAACAACAACTGATCATGAGGATTATTAGCTTTGTAAATGAGACAGGAATCCAACTCAGGGAAAGCAGCAAAGCCTCTGTAGCTGCATCTTCAATTTTATCCTTTTCATGTGTGCCAATACTTTGAAAACTTTCCTATAGATAGACTTATAAAAACCTGAAATCAAAACTGACCCAAGCTAACTTAAGAAATTTGGCAGGTTCAAATGTTACATTTGGATTATCACTAGAAAACATGGAATAGGATTCATGAGCTTTCAGAGATGAGGCTCTTCAGGAACACTGGTTTAATAATAAGGAGGGGAAGAAAACATCCTTCATTGCTCAAGCACACCAAAACAGTTTGGGAAGCAGGAAGGATAGAACAAATTGAGAGCTATACTGCAGTACTGCATCATCCTGGTATTACAGCAGTGAACCATCATGGCTTCTCTAAAACACTGGCTCATTTCTGAACTGAACCTCCCAGATAATTTTCTGAAGGTTTACAATGATACAGAAGGAAGTTTAGTTTTCTGTGGTTCTTACATTGTTTAGTCTTCCTTTAACAGCCCTGATAAAAAAAAAGGCTTAACCACAATGACTGGATAGAAAAATGGAACTGAAATATGGCACACTACAGCATACTATAGTATGTGTACAGAACACTATAGAGACCTATAACTAAACTTTCACCATTTTAACAATTAAGGCAAATAGAAAATTACCTGAATAACATGTGAACAATTTTTTCTGAACTAAAAGGAAGGAGAACACAATCCCTTCCAATCTCAGGAAATACCAAAATATATGACTTTGTTCCGACGTGTGCATGGAAATTACGTATCTTGAACACTAGGTCTTGACAACAGTCAAACTGGAAAGTTACAATTCCAGAACAAGGATTTCAAGCACTTAGTTAATAACCAACAAAATATCTAAGACTTGGCCCTACCAGGTCAAATCTGTAATCATGGCACATTACCTTAAGCCTTCTTTCTTGAGTATTGTGTCTTTTTAATTCAGAAATTCTCTCATAGATCAACTACAGAAAAATTTCAAACTGCTTTGCTAGTCAGCTGTGGCCAAGGAGCCACAGAAACAACAGACTCTACTTCTGTGCATTATTCTCAGCAGCAGACATGTAAATATAATTAACTGGGCATGAAGAACATAGGCAAATCATGAACAATCAGTGGCACCAACCATGCTCAGAAGATCTACTTCCACCTCAAGCAGTCTCAAAGGATTCACAAAAACTCTTTCTTGAAAAGTGCCTCCTCAGCTTCCACAGTTTGCTTAAGGTTCTTACCTCAGGAGGATAAAAAAAAATTTGTAATGCTGTGAATTACAGCAAAATTGCTGCCTGTACCTTTCCAGCGCCTGTTAAAATGCTTTCCAGAATGCTTGACATTGTTCCTCCACAGGGAAACCCTTTGTTACACTGCATTTTGTAGTATGTGATGCAGACA